>NC_138135.1:8955337-9609897 GCF_964188305.1 Podarcis bocagei
TAATGTTTACCCCTGATTAGCTACTCTTCTGTCTGAAGTTTGTTTTTAATCTCGTGGAACATGAAAAAAAAGAAATGTGCTGTTTCTTTTTTCAAATTCACCCTCTTACTGAGGTTTTCATTCCCTGAATGTGTTAAATTAATTTATGGGTTGTTGTTGTTTTTTATCCTGTGACAACTAAGTGTGTATAAAGGCCTGAAAATACCATCTGGGACTGAATATTTTCAAGAGAATGCAGTAGATGAGGTTTAATTATCCAAACTCAAATTTGGTCAGAGTAATGATCCCCCTAATTGCAAGTGAAGTGTCACAGGAACTTAAAGGGCATAAAGAGTAAGGGGAGAGATGCTAAACGGAACTGTAAATTGATATAAAAAAATAAAGTTTAGTTGTCTGAAGTATAACTTTAAGAGGTACAATAATTAACTGTCAATGAGAAAACTAACATCTTGGCAGCTTGATTAGAGGCATTGTCTCAGGAAAGCCAAGTCACGCCAAATCACTGACATTCAATTCAATGCTATCTTAACATAATTGCCACTTCCGTTCATAAAATCACTAAAAAGCCATGCAGATTAATTGGAGAGACGTTTTAAAAACGACCAAATTCTGATCTAAGGAGCACTGCCTAGCAAGGCTTGAGAGAGCTTGAGAGGAAAACAGCTTGAGTTTTAGTTAGAGATGCTCTCCTATATGGGGCTGAATGTTGTGCCTAGATCACTGAGTAGAGCACCTGGATGTACCGTATTTTTCGCACCATAGGACGCACCGGACAATAGGATGCACTTTGTTTTAGAGGGGGGAGAACAAGGGAAAAAAAGTCTCCCCCTCTCTGCCCAGCGCCCCTTCAGCGAAAGAGCAGGTCAGGGAGCAGCAGAAAGGCGCAGCGGAGAGGCTCCTGCCATAGCCGCGCGTCACCTCTGCAGCCGGGAGAGGGTCGCGGGGCTATGGCTTCTTTAGCCCCGCGCGCGCTCTCCCGGCTGGAGAGGTGACACGTGGCTATAGAGGCTCCTGCCATAGCCGCGCGTCACCTCTCCAGCCGGGAGAGGGTCGCGGGGCTATGGCGTCTTCGCTCCATAGGACGCACACACATTTCCCCTTCATTTTTGAAGGGGAAAAAGTGCGTCCTATAGAGCGAAAAATACGGTACATATTTTGCACTTGCGCTGAGTGAACCACAGTGGCTGCTGAGCAACTATGGGGCTACATACAAAGTCTCGATGTTAGCATTTACAGCCCTGAACAACTAGGGACAAGAGTACCTGAAAGACTGCCTACGATCCCTTAGATCAACTAAAGAAATTCAACTATAGACTCTCATAGGGTAATGACCTGGAAATGGACATTTTATGCTTCTGCCGCTGTACTGGGGAATGCCCTTCCTTCTGCCACATGCAAAGAAGTAACCATCAGTTACTTCAGACGCCTTGTAAATATTTCTTTTGCCCAGGCTTCCTCCCTGACCCTGTTTTATGTTTGAAATCCCTGAATCCTTATTCTGTTCATCATTAGATGCTTTTAGAGGCTTTTATACTGCTGTTTCATTGGTTTCAGGTTGCATTATTGTTTTAAAAATATACTTTGCTTTTCATATTGTGCACAGCTCAGAGATTTCTAAGTGGTTTATAAATGCTTTAAAATAAATTAATGAAATAAAAACAACATTGTAGCTGAGGAGTCGGGGGTTTTTGCCCTGTAATTTCTCCCTTAAAACCCTGTATTAATTATAAATACAGTGGTACCTCGGTTTTCGAATGTAATCCATTCCGGAAGAACATTCGAGTTCTGAAACATTCGAAAACTAAAAACTCAATAGCCAGCAGCTAGGCCTCAGGATCTTGCACTCAGTGGAAGCCACATGGCATGTTCGACTTCCGAGGCATGTTTGGAAACCGAAGCATTTACTTTCGGGTTTATGGCATTTGAAAACTGAAATGTTCGTTAACGGAGACGTTCGAAAACCGAGGTACCGCTGTACTGATTTTATTACCAATAAGGAATCTAATTAACTAGGGTTGCACTCCTGCTTGCCTTGCTCACCAATCCTGTGCCAACACCCCCTCCTTAACACCTCCACCCACACCCCTCTCCCTCCACTCAGACCTTGCCCAGCCTCCCTCCAGGACCCTCACTAATGGGGCAGGTTAGGTGACTCCCGCCCAATAGGTTTAATTCATATTAAAATACAAATACCCATACTGGTGTGAGCATTTCCCCACATTAGGTCCTGAGTTGTACTTGCCTTCCCCACCTCTCGTTTAACCTTGCCTCTTCACCATCTTGCCTTGCTGTCTCTCCCCACTGCCAACTTTTAGACTGAGTACTCCCTGGGGACACGGGTGGCGCTGTGGTCTAAACCAGGGAGCCTAGGGTTTGCCGATCAGGTCGGCAGCTCAAATCCCAGTGACGGGGTGAGCTCCCATTGTTCGGTCCTTGCTCCTGCCAACCTAGCAGTTCGAAAGCACGTCAAAGTGCAAGTAGATAAATAGGTACCGCTCCAGCGGGAAGGTAAACGGCGTTTCCGTGCGCTGCTCTGGTTCGCCAGAAGTGGCTTAGTCATGCTGGCCACATGACCCGGAAGCTGTACGCCGGCTCCCTCGGCCAATAAAGTGAGATGAGCGCCGCAACCCCAGAGTCGGCCACGACTGGACCTAATGGTCAGGGGTCCCTTTATCTTTTACTCCCTGGGGCAGGGTCTCTTAACAGGAACAACACGGGTCTAAGCTCCAAAGCAGAGTTGCTGTGGGCACATTGGCCTTCTACATCCTGCTTGGAGTCCACCAACACCCCGTCCCTTCTTTATTTTAAAATGTTTTTAATTGAAGCAATTTTTGGCTTTGTGGGAGGGGTTGCTTTTGTTTTTGGGGGGGGAAGAGTCCAAGACTGGACTCTTACTCCAAAACTGGAGTAAGGCCTAATTTTTGTCTGTGTTTTGTTTGTTTGTTGGGGTGGTGTGTGTACAGTGGTACCTCGGGTTAAGAACTTAATTCGTTCTGGAGGTCTGTTCTTAACCTGAAACTGTTCTTAACCTGAAGCACCACTTTAGCTAATGGGGCCTCCCTCTGCTGCCATGCCGCCTAGCACAATTTCTGTTCTCATCCTGAAGCAAAGTTCTTAACCCGAGGTAATATTTCTGGGTTAGTGGAGTCTGTAACCTGAAGCGTATGTAACCAGAGGTACCACTCTACTTGTTTTGCCTATTTCAGGAGGAGGGTTCCAAGCACCACCAGTTTTCTTCCATGGAAAGGGTATTTCACAGGGCCCACAACAGTTTCTGAGCTCTCCGAATGTCTGCCCAGCACACAAAAAGGTTGGGAAACTGGTGTAGATCTGCTTTTACGAAGATGCCATGCGGGCCAATGGCCCTGAGTCTGCCAATGTATATCTAGTCTTCTTTTGGCAAAGGTTCAGAGGTTTACAGAGATAGAATGATTTTTTCCCACCCCATACAGGTTCCATCAAAATTAAAGAGCAATCCCCGGTGGACTGTACCACTGACATTAACCGAGGAAGACGGTGCTGAGATATGTGTAATATTTCTTTCCCAGATCTCCGGAAATCATTTCAAAGGGTATCTCAAGCCCATCAAAATTGAGATGCCGGTGCTGTTAATCTTCCACACTGCTCAGGACAAGTTATCAACATGTGCTGTATCATGCTGATGCACAAGGTTTGACTCTGCTCTAAACGTTGCTGTCATTGACAAATGGGATGCCGCAGCTCGTTAATCACAAGAGATTGTCAAACCCTTTGAATGAGAAGTGAGTCCACCTCACGGAAATTGCATCCAGATTCCAAAGGAAAGCAGCCGCTCAAAAGCCACCCTTTCCCCTTTGCATCTTTAGATGATCCCCCCCCCCAGTGTGCATTGGTACCCAAACACCTGGGCATTCCAAGGCCCAGGTGAACTTCTTGAGGTGAGCAAAGAATCACAGAATCATAGAGTTGGAAGGGACACTGAGGGCCATCTAGTCCAACCCCCTGCAATGCAAGATTCTCAACTAGATCATCCATGACAAGCGGTCATCCAACCTCTGCTTAAAAACCTCCAAGGAAGGACAGTCCACCACTTTTCCTGGGCATCTGTTCCACTGAAGAACATCTCGTACCATCAGAAAGTTCTTCCTAATGTTCAGTCAGAAATCCCTTGGGGGCCCAAGGTCTCCTTTCTGGGGTTCTGATATGGGGTATTTGCTGACACAAAATATCATAAAATGCAATAAATCTGCCAGCAAACCAAAGGTTGACCCTGCACCATCTTGGCAAAACAATATAGCCCAGGTTTCCCAAACTTTGGTGTCCAGCTGTTGTTGGACTACAACTCCCATCATCCCTAGCTAGTAGGACCAGTGGACAGGGATGATGGGATTTGTAGTCCAACAACAGCTGGACACCAAAGTTTGGGAAACCTTGGTGATATAGACGCAGCCCAGCAGCAACACATAGCTTTCCACTCATGTAACACTTATCTACCTTCTTCCTTTGTACCTCCTTTCTGTTGACTGTGACGTACCTGCACAGGGTTGTTTATCAAATTAAGCACTCTGAGGAGAGGCAGGGATTCAAAATATTCCAGTTCACCCAGCTCAGCCACCTAGATAGGATGCAGGAAAATATAGAATTTACTCTAGGGACCCATTCCATGACCAGAGCTCTGTGAATGTGCAGAAAAGGCACAGAACCTCATCAACGGGCAGCCTGAAATGGAACCCTGAAAAAGCTCTTCTGAATGCCCAAACTGGCCCTTTCACTGCCCTTGCACAGTTGCCACATCATGAGATATCATACAAACTTGCAAAGGAGGCCATCTTCAGTGCATGCACACGAAAGCTCATACCAATAACTAACTTAGTTGGTCTCTAAGGTGCTACTGGAAGGATTTTTTTATTTTGTCCAAACAAGATTACTTAGTGTGCAAGATCTTACCTGGTTATTTTCTAGGTTGATTTCCTCAAGCAGGTTGTGCTCTTCCAGACCTTCCAAACTGCTGATCTGATTGTCAGACAAGTCCAACTTCTGCAGAACTTTCAGTTCTTCCAAGCCAACAGCCTTCGCTATCTGGTTTGATTTCTGCAAAAGTAATCAGAAGCTTGGGAAGCCCTCGATAAAAGGAATTATGAACACACGACTGTCTCTTGGGCAAACTGCTGTCTCTCTAAGGCTGACTGACTCACTCGGCAATCTCTTTCACATGTGCTTTGAGGGGATCACTTAATTTCTCTACACCTGGACCTGGTTCAGACACTCCAGGGCCAGCAGGAGCTTCTGCATAAGGAGGAGTGAGCCAGGTTGCAGCCTCAGGTAGAAAATGCTGGGGCATCAGCAGCCCCCTCCCTTGTACCCAGCCAGACCCATCATTTTGAAATCATTTTTCATGTACTGTCATTTAATTCAGTTTTAAGATCTGATTACATTTTACTTTTGTTCTTTTACTCCTCAGTTCCCTCTTGATTTTCTACCTTTAGTTACTAGTCCTACTTAAAACTGGAGTTTCTGGTATAATATGAGGGTTTGTTTGTTTGTTAATCTAGAAACAATATTTATATACCACCGTATCGTGAAAATATATCACAGCCGTTTGCAACAAAGCAAAAAAAACCAAAAAAACCTGTACAGTAAAATGGTATTTTTTTTTAAAAAAAAGATGTCAATTAACCATTGCTGAAAGATGTGTTCTTAATTGCCTGTGTAGGCATGGTGGATTAGAAGCTTTCAGCAGGTGTTTAAAAATTGGCACAGAAGGTGCCTGCTGAATCTCCAGTGGCAGAGAGTTCCACAGGACTGGGCCAATGAAACTAAAAGTTTGGTTTCTCATTATTGTCAAATGAACCTCTCCAAGCTGGGTTGAGTTGCATCCCCCCAGCCCCACCTCTTAGACTGTTTTGATCCTACATCCGGTGCCATCAACCCGCATATCTGCATCTAATATTTTATCAATAGTTCCAACCCCGACGGTGCAGGGCACTTTGGAAAGGGGGAAAGGCGGGAAACACGAGAGTGGGAACTACAGACTAGGAAAGGTACACAGGATCAAAGGGCTGGGAGGGGGAGTAAAGCCCTTCTAGAATTACAGAAGGCAGTAGCAAAAGAGAGGGTCTTTTCAGTGGTGGCTCCCTGGCTGTGGACTGCTCTCTCTAGAGAGGCTCACCTGGCACCTGCATGAAAAAAATGCATCCCTCGAGCTGAAAAAGGTCCTCCACCCCTGCTCAAGGATTTCCCAATCGCTGCATGCAACATGTCCAGCATCACCTTAAAGGTAAAGGGACCCCTGACCATTAGGTCCAGTCGCGGACGACTCTGGGGTTACAGCGCTCATCTCGCTTTATTGGCTGAGGAAGCTGGCGTTTGTCTGCAGACAGCTTCCGGGTCATGTGGCCAGCATGACTAAGCCGCTTCTGGCGAACCTTCCCGCCAGAGCGGTACCTATTTATCTACTTGAACGTTGACGTGCTTTTGAACTGCTAGGTGGGCAGGAGCAGGGACCGAGCAATGGGAGCTCACCCCGTCGCGGGGATTTGAACCACTGACCTCCTAATCGGCAAGTCCTAGGCTCTGTGGTTTAACCCACAGAGCCATCCGCGTCCCACCAGCATCACAGTCCAGCATCACCTCACAACCCCAAAATTCTGTGACTCACCAGACAGAGTGTTTTGATAGGCAGGTTTTTCAGGCCATCGATGGCTGTGATCTTGTTGTCTGCCAGGCTCAGGTAGGTCAGGCACTGGCAATTCTCAAGGCCCTGGATCTCCTCAATTTCGTTATCTGTGCATCAGCATCAAGACTTAAGGAACAAGATTGCACTGCAAAGTGGTTAGCAGTCGGGAGTCTGGCGAGGAATTCCTCTTGAAGAATCCACCACAGTGAAATGAAGGGGAGCTGTGCAACAGCCCTCGGCTTGGGCAATATAATGGCAGTGCACACCATCCGTTTCTTCTCTGGCTTTTTCATTCAAAGCCACCCTGAACACAAAAACGCTCAGCGCTGTCTTTGGAAAACATCCAGGCTATGGGACAAGAATCAGAGAGTTTCTCTATTGCTGGGGATCCATGGTTCGACTGCTGCTACCTGGAGTGGGAGGCGCAGGTTCTACTCCTGCTAACTTCCCAGTTCTCTTTTTCTCTAGGTGCGAGGACCCAGAGGTGAGACAAAGCACATGCTTTGATCCTAACAAACAGAGCAACCATAACTCAGTGGTGGAGCACCCGCTTGGAGCACAGAAGTTCTCAAGATTCAGCTCCTGGTATCTCCAGGAAGGGCTGGAGAGAACCCCACCTGAAATTCTGGAGAGCTGCTGCCTGTCTGTGTGAGCAGCACTGACCTAGATGGACCAGAAGTCTGATTCAGGATAAGGCAGCTTCTTAGGGCTTCAGTTAAAACTGAATAGAGGGTTGGTTCTGTTCTCACTGCAAGCTGAACAAGGGCTTTTACAACAGAGATGAAGGGAAAGAGCAACAACATCTTTCCTGGTGTCTGGAGAGCATCCTGGCCAGTATTGGCTCTCATTTTAATATCCAACCTGCACAACTGAAGCTCTTTCCAATCTCTGTGCCCCACTCTCTCCATCATGGTCCTATCGCCCAAGTGAAGCTTTCTTATATGGGGTGCACAGAATCTTTTCTTAGCTCAGTATGTCGCAATCTTCCTTTTGTTCCGCGGACATCGTGGCTGATTTGGCCACATTGCCGGAGACAATACAAATGAGCGAAGCAGAGATAGCCCGGTGCTCGCCGCATGCAAAGCAATTCCTTTCTCTCCCGCCCCTCGCCCAACCCCACACATCCTCTTTCTTTCAGAGGAGCAATAATCAGCCTTGGCCCGCATTTCACTCCTGTCACATTATTTCTGTTTCTGCTATGGGAAATTATAATTGCAAAGGGAGCAAGTTGCTAGGCCACCGGCTGACAAGAGCGATGTCACCCGAACACCTTGTGGAACACACAAATAATGTAACCTGAACAGCCAAGACTGAGCTCTGTATTGCCAAGCTGGGGGAAAAAAAACACCCCTGTCGGGCATGATATTCTGCTCGATCGTGTGCAAGCTGGCAGGATGAGGGCCGGCGTTGGAGGCAAGAGGGTAGGCAGAAAAGAGCAGCAACAGGTGGCCACCACTGCCTTGAAAGGGGGGCAACCTTCCTTTTCCAAAAAGTCTCTTAAGTGGAGATCTGTATCCCAGTCTGAGTCTGTGCTGAATCTGAAATTGTTTTTTTATATATGAATTGTCTGGACTTGGTTTTAATTGTCTTCGTCGCTGATGCTTTTATTGCAAAATCGCTTTGAGACATTTCATGGGAAGCGATTCATAAATGGAATCAAACACATATTCCTTGAGCTCAGCCTTTCCCACAGCTCTTAGCCACGTTAAGCTTGCTGATCAGCTGCTTGGAACAGGGGGGCCCAGTAACAGGGGATGCCTCTTTTGTTCACACCCTGCTTCTTAGGGGCCACCCAGAAAAATTGGTGGTCCTCTGTTGGAAACAGGACACTGGGCTGGATGGACAGCTGTGGCCTGCTTCCTTTGAAGTAGAGCCATTTTAGATCTTATTCCCCTTTCTTCTTTGAAAATGTGCAGCCACAATTCTGTGGTTGCCAACGGTCCAGGGAGCAGCCTGGGGCAAATGCAGCACAGGCTGCCCACGTGTGCCAGGAGGCAGGAGATATGCTTGCCTTGGCCTATCTAGTGGGGTGCAAGTCAAGCCAAAGCTCCTTGCCAACACCCCCAGCCTGACATAATCTAGCAAGGCAAGGGTCCCAGCCCTTTGGGCAGATCAAATTGAGCATAGAATTTTACAGTCTGAAAGATGGGACTGTCATCTGAATGGGAAAGGGAGACAATCCTATATCTCCACCAACAATCAAGGAGTAAAGCAGATTGGCCATGGCAGGACAGGGCTGATCTGGTCCCTTTACTTGTTGGGATGTCACATGGGAATAAACAAAGAGGCAGGTCTGGGGCTGTTAGCCCAGGCAGGCAGCCACCGAGGGCACAGACCTCAGAGGGCAGCAGAACTGACCTTTGAGGGACACCGTTTTACAAAGATTAGTTTTTGTTGCATCTTACGAATTTCTGATATTTGACTCTTGAGTTTACGTTCTGAAGAATTTCGTCATTTTTGAAGCAATTCATACCAAGGCATCTGTTTTTGAAAACTGCAGTGAGTGATTTGGGAGCAAGGGGTGCAAGTAGTTAGCCTTGCCTGGAGCACAAAATAGCCTGGCGCCAGGACTGAGTAGAGGTCCATTGGTAGCGCATGAGACTCTTAATCCCAGGGTTGTGGATTCAAGCCCCGCATTGGGCAAATGTCCCTCCCAACTCTTATGATTCTTTGAGGTAGTCAGATAAGGGTGGGTGAGAGAGACAGACAGACGGACACAGAGAGAAAGAGAATGGATACAGGTGGACAGGAGCTATTCCAGCAACTTGTATGAGCCACGAGGATATCCTTAGAACCTGGATGATCAGCACATTTGAGGTTATGCAGGAATCCCATCCACTCCCACCCCCAGGTCAGATGTTCTCCTTTAGTACATTGGCTTCACTTCTTGAGCCACATGAAGTTGAGGCCTCCAGCACTCTGCTAGGAGGGCAATTGCATGAAGGAGTGGGAAGTTGGCCAGGGCACAATCTTGCCCTACTAGACAGCTCCCTTGCCAGCACATCGTAGAAATTCTTGCAGCTGGACAGTTTTGAAGAGTGTGGGCCATAAGGCTGCCTTGGCACTGTTTCCACCAAATTCATTTCAAGGACCAGGGAAGCAAGAGTTAAAGCACCAGTGTTTTGTATCCAGGTGATGCAGAGAGACCAGCAGACTTGTTTATCCTTTTTCTCGAAGCCCCCTGGGAGAGAGAATGACTCAGGGCCAGCCTCCCTGTGGAAGACGAACATCTTCTTAGCAAGCATTCCTCATGCTGATATTAGAAGTACTCGGGTTTCAATATTCTTTTGCTCTACAGCTCCCACCCCTCTATTTTGGTTATGTGCCCAAGAAGTCACTTCTCCTTCATCCAGAATCACAATGACCAAGATCAACAGTGTGTGTGTGTGTGTGTGTGTGTGTGTGTGTAGAAGAGAGTTGGAAAATGAACCTATTTGCAACAGATTAGGATAGTACATGAGTCTGAAAGGCCCAATCCAGAATTATCTTTTTGGGAGACCTCCCACTAAAGCAAGGCACCCCGACCCCAGATATCCAGCTTATCCAAGGGCACAACAATATCACCCCAAAGGAAACTTCAGCTGGCCAGGCTCACTATCTGGGTAATTCAAGAGAGATACATTTCAACTCACCACGATTTCTCTTGCACTGAATATATACAAGAAGAATATTGCAATCTTGTTGCCTTTGTTGTTGCATTTTACTGGAGTAAAATTAGAAAAATGCATTTAGCATATGATGCGCTATCATTCCATCTTTTGGTATGGATTTTTGAAAACAACAACAACAACCACCACACACATGGAAACCATATTCCAGCCTTCTGGACAGGGCAACCCACCGATGAAAACAAAATCAACATTAAATTGCATCCTGGACCAAACTCGATCACAGAATGAAGATTTGTGTGTTTGTTTAAAAGCCCCCAGGGTTGATCTTCCAACACCCTGTCGTATCCCACTTCTCTCCAGAATTTCTCTTTCACTCCCAAAAGGATACCATCAAGTATGAGCTTCTTAAGTGACTGGTAGGCAGAAAGATCTTGCATCGCTTGGATCTTGTTGTGAGAAAAATCTGCTACCTGGAGGTGGGGTGGGTGGAGAGAATACATAAAGATACCATCATAGGGTCTATAATTTGCATGTTTGTTGTTTCTGCGGAACCAAAAGGTCTTCTGTTCGAATTGGACACACGACTGGAGCACAAACATGGGGTGTGCATGGGTTTAGAACTGCCTGCATTTAACCACTTGCTTGGTCGCCATTGGCTTTAGCAGACGTATGTGTGAAACTGCCTGTAGGTGAACGATCAGGCTTGCAAATTGGGGGAAGAGCGCTTGGCTTTACCAGCCTGACTTGCTTCTGTGCTGGCAGTGGATTATGGAAGTGGCATCACTTCCCCTGTGGCTGGTACAGAAGTTGATCAGGCTCCACCACTGCTTTACAGCCACTGAGGAATCCGGCTGACAAAGTGGAGAGAGGCTGCTCGGCTTCACCAGCCAGTTAGCTGACAGGGCTGGCAAAGCAGCATGTTCTGTCTGTCTTTGCACAGGGCAGCCCAGTTGGCTCCAGTGCCAAAGTGCTGCCCGATGCAGCTCCAAACGCACCCGTTACAGGACCCAGAAGCACCCTGGGCAAAAGAAGGCAGTGGTTATGCCTGGAGCATGTACAGGAAAGGAAGAAAAGGGATCCTTTCCTATACCACAGCCTTGTAAAAGGGATGGGGAAGAGATGAGAAGAATGACCATGGGGAAGAAAAAAGGCAGCAGAGGAAGCTTAACAACAGCTGTCCTTCTTCCAACCTGGAAATCCGTTCACTAGGCTGCTAGCAGCAATTTCTTTGCAGACTAGCAACTTCTGGGGGCTTAGTAACAAGGCCTGTTCAGAGACAACAAAAATATTTTGCAAAACAGCACTTTGGAAATTTTCTAGCACTGTTTTGCTCCACTTGCACACGTCTATGTTGAATCAGAAGCTTCAGAATGCATACTGGAGCACCAATAAACACACACAGAGTTCTCCATGCCGTGACAGGTTCTGAAAGGAACCCCTGAGGGAAGAGAACAAACAGAGCACCTTTTCCTGCCAATTTCAGCTACTAAAGACCGTTGCCACAAGATCACCACTATCTCGACATCAGTTTCATTTCTTTTATATGCCTCCATGCTCTGTGTCCATCTTCTCTGCTCTCTATTAATATACCAGCTTGAGGACCCAAAGAAATTTTGGATCACAACTGCCTCTAAAGATGGCATTGTTTGCTCCCGACACATTTTGAATCTAAAAATACCTTTGCCACGTTGGCTTAAAATTGCACTGGACAACTAAGTGATTCAAGGGAAAACCTTACAGGGGGACCAGAGGCAGAACAAGATCATTGGTGCTGCAAGGAAGATCAGAGAAAACTGGAGGCTCAACTCCATACAGGCTCAATTGGCTGAAGATTTCCAAGAAATGGCAAATGAAATCATTCCTTTCCTTACTTGCTTAGAATCTGGTTGGCTAGCCAGCTGCACTGAGGAGACCTGAACTCAAACAGAACCCACAAAATTCTTACTTGAAGATTCTTGGGTGGTTTGAAGTCAAAGTATGTGGTTAGTTCATTATGGGAAACGTTCAGGTCCAACAAGTAAGGCATGTAACTCACACATGAAATATCTGGAAACGAAAGAACACGGGGCAGGGGGTAGAAGTAAGAAAAATACATGGAGTGCAGAAATTGGATGTAAGGTCTGTGTGGACTCAGAGCTATGAAAACATACCTACTCTGCTATTAATAGAACAATGTCATACGCCCAGGATACATATGCAAAATGAGTCAATTTGCAGGATTTTCTTCATTTTGCATAAGTTATCCTGTGGCTTTTCACCATTATACATGTTCCTGCTCTGCTAACCATGAGGTGGTGGGGCAGGGAGGGACAAGGATCTCAAAAACACTACTTGATGACAGCTGGAAGTGTTATTCAGCAATTCTGGTTTATTTCACAAAATGCTGTCCACATGCGCGTAAGTTTGTCTTTGCAAAAAATATGATCTAGAAACTTCTTCCTTTCCTTTTAAAAAGGAGGCTGAGATTCTTAGGGAGTTGAACTTTGCAGCCAATTCCACAATTGGCAGATTCCATACCTTGCAGGTTTCCTGCACACTCACAGGCCTCTGTACACACCATCCCCTCTTAAGTGCTCAGGACCTCTCCCACCCCTCCTTACATCCTTTGCAGGGACCACTCTTATTTTCATTTCAAGCCACATTGTAATGTTATCTTTCTCATTGTTTTCTCCTCCTTTCTTCTTGATTTCCTTATACCCGAAAGAGCTTTACGGCCAAGAGACTTACAAAAGTGGCAACTACGTACCATCAATTTTATTGTAAGAAAGATCTAGCTTCTCAATGTGGACGTATCTGCAGAGAATGCTAATGTCACTTAATTTGCGGTCCTGTGGGAAGAAAACGGGGGAAAGGAGTTAGCATGTGTAACCCTGCACTTGCCTTCTCTTTCAAGTTCTGAAAATGAGGTTCTTCGTTAACCCCCTAAAGTCTTTCCGAAAAAAATTCATCCCCTCAAGTCCCATTTGGTCACCATCCTCTCAACCCACTGGGGCAAATTAACAACCTAATGTTCAAGTTCCACTAACATACGGTATAAGGGAGCATGTCTGTGTCCAGGTATGGGGAGCCGGGATACACCAACAGAATCCCCAACTTGTCTCCATGACCCTACACCAGATGCAGACACTCCAGTCCATGTCTTATGGGAAGAGGTTTCCTTGTACAGGAGAGTCAACTTCTGTGAACTTCTATTTGCATCCTTCCTTTTCAACCGGAGTCCTCAAAGCGGCTGACAACAGTTACCAAACACAACAGATACCTCCAAAACAATGTGCTCAAAACCCCAAACCACCACCCCCACTGTAGCAGGTCCTGGTGCTGCCTTTGCTTGTCTCCCTCCCCCTCTCCTCCCTACCCAAAGAATACATTACCTCTACCCTAAGAGGCAGTATGACATGGGTGGCACTGTGGGTTAAACCACAGAGCCTGGGGCTTGCCGATCAGAAGGTCGGCAGTTCAAATACCCGCAATGGGGTGAGCTCATGTTGCTTGGTCCCTGCTCCTGCCAACCTAGCAGTTTGAAAGCACGTCATAGTGCAAGTAGATAAATAGGTACCACTTCGGTGGGAAGGTAAACGGCATTTCCGTGCACTGCTCTGGTTCGCCAGAAGCGGCTTAGTCATGCTGGCCACATGACCCGGAAGCTGTACGCCGGCTCCCTCGGCCAGTAAAGCGAGATGAGCGCCACAACCCCAGAGTCGGCCATGACTGAACCTAATGGTCAGGGGTCCCTTTACCTTTCAAGAGGCAGTATGCCTCTGAACACTAGCGGATGGGGATCAAGAGTAAGAGAAATTATAAGATAAGTAACTATACAACCTTTAAAAGGTACCTGGAAGTTTTTTATGTTTGATGTTTTGTTATGTTTCTGTATATGATAGAAGCTGCCCAGAGTGGCTAGGGTGACCCAATCAGATGGGCGGCGTATAAATATGATGATGGTGGTGATGATCAAGAGAGGGCTACTGAGAGCATCCCCTGCTTGTGGGTTTCCCAGAGGCATCTGGTTGGCCACTGGGAGAACAGGGTGATGGATCAAATTCACTACTGGCCTGAGGAAGCAGGCTCCTCTGTTACATTCTCCATTTGATCTGGAATCAGCTTGGCATCATTTATTTAAGAATTCTCACTTGCCATTTGGGGGTGCCCTGCCTTCATATGACAGTTTACAAAAAACCAAAGCACACAGCATAATAATAAATAATGAGGCTGCTGAATGAGATACTAGTAGTAGTAGTAGTAGTAGTACTTCTAATAATTTATTATTTATACCCCGCCCATCTGGCTAAGTTTCCCCAGCCACTCTGGGCAGCTCCCAATCGAGTGTTAAAAACAAGACAGCATTAAATATTAAAAACTTCCCTAAACAGGGCTGCCTTCAGATGTCTTTCAAAAATAAGATAGCTGCTTATTTCCCTCACATCTGAAGGGAGGGCGTTCCACAGGGTGGGCGCCACTACCAAGAAGGCCCTCTGCCTGGTTCCCTGTAACCTCACTTCTCGCAGTGAGGGAACCACCAGAAGGCCCTCGGCGCTGGACCTCGGCGTCCGGGCTGGACGATGGGTGTGGAGATGCTCCTTCAGGTATACTGAGCCAAGGCTGTTTAGGGCTTTCAAGGTCAGCATCAACACTTTGAATTGTGCTCAGAAATGTACTGGGAGCCAATGCAAATCTCTCATTGTCATGTGTCAGACTGAAACACTGAAAAACAATTATTGTTTTATGCAGCTGGGAAAAACATTTCCTAGTTATTTAACTCATTCCACTTATGAACTGCTTCCTATAAAACGCCTCAAAGCAACCAAATCCCTGTGTTTGGGACAAGGTTGGACACTCTTCCCACCCTACCATGCAATCATTTCAAAATCATAACAGTTTCAAGTAACATTGATCCTTTGCAGCAGCAGAGTTCTAGTGGGCAGAGGGGATTTCTTAATGAAGCATCAGACCTAATGCCTCAAATATCACATATTCGATAGGGCTAGAAGCACATGATCATGAACTCAAACAAAAGGTCATCAGTCCAGCCAATAAGGCCAAGTTAAGGATTCAAATGGGAGAGGATGTAGCTTGACCGCAAAACTATTTGCCATTAACTCACCGAAAGTGACAGATCGAGGTAGACATGTTCTGTACCTGGGGCTGAACGCCCCAATTTTTGCAGGGCTTCAGCAGTCATTTCTTCAGTCAGCACACCATCAAATTCCTCCTGAGAGAGAGAAAGGCAGAGTTTTGGTTGGGCTAAAATAATCAAAGCTGGACAACCTCCCTAAAGAGGTATGCCCAACTGTGAGAGAAGATTAGGGCTCCAGCTGGGTCCTTTCCCCAGAGGAACATGACAAATACCTTCGCTCAATCAGTGCAAAATAAACAGAGGGCTACAGACTAGAAGCGTCAGGAGCCCATTTCCATTTTCGGCAAACCTGCCATTTGGCAATTAGCTTATATATCTGGGTTTCTAACACTGTTTTCCAAGTGAGGCACACAGCAGCCTCAGCACTGGCTTGTAAGGTCACCGACCAGGCAAAAGTGATGAGCTGCAGCCCAGGAGAGAAGACGATCCAATGCCAGGGGTGAGGTGAGGTTGCAGCCTTTACTAGGGAATGTTGCCATCACTGGGCTACAACTCAGAAACTGGGAGGGTAGCAATTATTTTATTCTTATCTATGATAATTAGTAGGTCATCTTATTTATATAATAAAAGCGTTAGATCAGAATGGATGGCACGAGGCCTCAGGAATCCCTCACCAAGTCGTTGATCATTTCCACACATTTAGGTAGGTGCAACAGCACAAAAGTGGTTGGTACACTAAGAACATCACTTTGCCACACAGATGCTCCTTGCTCAATAAAATCCTGCTTCCAGTAACCATCCGCCTTGCCTCTTCTGGGGCCCTGGGATGCAGCTGGATGATGTAACACATGAAACAAGAGCTATACTGGCATTACTAGGTCTTTGCCTGAAGCCTTCAGTGTAGAGGTAGGATACCTTAGCATACCGACAGGTGCAGGCTCCATCTGGCAATCCTCGTGAGAATGAATGTTTCGTTTTATATAAGCATTAGTGGTTAACTTAACAATTGTATTAAACAGTAAAAACAAATAGAAAGCCGCAATAAATGTATTTTTAATCTTCTGTTGGAAGCAGCCCAGAGTGGCTGGGGAAACCCAGCCAGATGGGCGGGGTAGTAATATATTATTATTATTATTATTATTATTATTATTATTATTATTATTATTATTGAGGCCAGATCAGTGCTCCATCTAGATCAGTGGCTCTCTGGGGTCCCTGGCAGCGCAGCCATTCCCAGTCCTACCTGGAGATGCAATTGTGGACAGAAACTGGAGCCTTCTGCATGCCAAACAGGTGCTCAACCACTGAGCTATGGCTCTTCCCAAACAGAAACACGGGAAACTGTCTTAAACTGAGCGGCTCTCCAGAGTTCCAGACACGGCTCTTCCCCAGTCCTGCTGGGCGATGCTGCCAGGGAATGAACCTGGGACCTTCTGCCTGCAAAGCCTGGGAAAGCTGAGTGGGTAGAGCATGAGACTCTTAATCTCAGGGTTGTGGGTTTGAGCCCCGTGTTGGCCAAAAGATTCCTGTATTGCAGGGGGGTGGACAGGATGACCCTTGTGGTCCCTTCCAACCCTGATTGGCAATGGAAGAGTGCGCCTTTGGGGGTGAAGTCAAACTCAGACCATGGACAGTTACAGCGTCTGCTGTGGCTGCAGAGACATATATGGGAGAGACATGTTTTGTTGCAGCTGGGGCGGATGAAGACGTCTGGTTGTGCTGCTACAGACGCACTGTGGCGTTTCTTCTCTCTGCACTCCTCCCAGCAGCCCCTTTCCAACTCTATGTTTCTACCCCCTGAGATACATGGGCTCTTCCCCCAAATGGGATCAGGAGGAGAAGCTGCCTTAGAAAGCTTCAAATTGGTCCATCTAGCTCAGTGTTTTCTACACAGACTGGCAGCAGCTCTCTAAGATTTCTCCCGGCACTACCCAGGGGGTTTCTGCTTTTTTTTGTAAATTGCTTTGCAAACGCGGCATACAAATGTTATGGAGTAGACTTCCGGGTTGGCGCGATTCGGAAATGGCGGATTCCCTCCGAGCTGCGGAGGGAATCGGCTCAACCGAGGACGGGTCTTTGCCGCGCCGGCGACGCGGGGACCCTTAAAAACTGCAGGCGCGGAAGCCTGCGGACTGAAGACTCGGCGGGTGCCTTAAGCGCCCCCCCGATCCACGAAGAGCCTTTTTAAAGGCTGCGGAGAGGATACGGAGGGTGGCGTGGCACTGAGAGTCGATCGCTACCTCGGTGGAGTGAAGCCGCGAGCCATGACCGAAGAGCGCTGACTTCCTTCCTTGAAATTTGGACTGAAAAGAAAGAACCCGTGAGTAAGACGGAATTGGATCTTAAAAATACTACCCTGAATTGGAGACGACCGGGGGGTGTGCTAAAAGGAAGTCCGCACCCCCCCCTGCAGACGATCTAAGCAACGACAAAGTGCTAAGCTGGAGAGCTTACCCTTGGAGGGGTGAGTTAAAAAGGACACTAACTTCCAAGATTTAGCTAAAAGAAATTTTGAGCTGGAGAGTGGAGACTGGGAAGCCTTCTTTTTGCTTTAAACAACCCCCCCTCCCGGGCCCGGGAGCGTCCTGTCTCTGTGCCTGTGTAAGAGCTGCGGAGTTTGACAGCTGTCAAAGCTGTCAAACGGGCAGTTTAGAGTGGAAAAATTGCTATTTAAGTTCCCTCTGGACTAAGAGTTACAATTGAAACAAGATTGTTGGAAACAAAGTAATAAAAATAAGTTAAAGGATTGTTGGAGAAAAGACTAATAAGTAACCAGATTCCCCCTAGGGGGAACTCTGTGAAACTACAATGGCTACAATGGCTGTGGATGGAAAGTTACTAGTGGAAATCGAAAGGATGTTTCAATTGGTGGGAACTCTACAAGAGCAGAGCTTGGCCATGAATAAACAACTTATGACCTTGACTTCTGGAACAGGCAGCTCTGCTGTATGTATTGAGGACCTGAATGAGAAAGAATCCACAGCTGAATGGGAACTGATATCTGAAGAGGTGGAAGAGACTAAACAAGAAAAAGAGAAAGTAAAGCTGGGAAGTAACAACCAAAAGCCGACATCTGTGGAATACAAGCAAGGAGATTTTTGGATTACATCTACCACAAGTCTGCGAAAGATGAAGAAGATGAAGGAGGAGGTCCCGGGAGTTTATGGAATACAGGAACTTAAAACAAAGAAATATGATTGGGGCCTCCATTCTGACTTTGACTTTGAAGATGCAGGATTTGTGGAAATTCTTCAGCAGTGGCTTTCAGATGTCCTTGTGGGAAGAGAATATGGTTTGACGGCGAAAGAACTTTTTCTAGACTTGATGACTGACATAAAGGACTACCAACAAGACCGGCGGAGAGGGACTGAAAGAGACTTGAAAGCCTCGGACGTGAGGAACCCAGGCTAAGAACTGCTATTCTGGATATGTATTGGGAAGGGACAAAAACCGGGGATGGGAGGGAGGGAAGAAGAGAATCTTAAAAACACTCAAGACTTTTAGGTTTAGTTAAAATGATTTTTAATTAAGACAAAATGAGAAATCGATGGAAGAGAACTTGAGTCCAACTTAGGAAAAATCTATATTTCTTTATAAAAAAAAGGTTATAAGATGGTTAAGAGGAGAAACACCAATTTGCTGACAAAATTTTGGGAATTGGGATGCATGAGGGGGGGTGGGGGGAAGTCAGGGAATAGGGTTAGGAAACTAGGATTTTCTGAATTTATACATGTTCTTGTCTTGTGTCTTTTTTGTGTGTGTTTTGTCTTTATAAAAGTGGAAAAACCAATAAAAATTAAAAAAAAAACAAAACAAATGTTATGGAGTAAATAAATAAACAAATGCTGTATTGTTTTTAACACTCTATTGGAAGCCGCCCAGAGTGGATGGGGAAACTCAGCCAGATGGGCGGGGTATAAATAATAAATTATTATTATTATTATTATTATTATTATTATTATTATTATTATTATTATTATTAGTAGTAGTATTATTATTATTATTATTATTACAAAGGACGGCCGGGCACGCGAGCCCCCCCCTCACCCCCAAACTTCCCGTAATCATTCGAGTAGCGCGAACCCTTCCACTACACCATGCAAATAAGCCTCCCGTATTTCTCCCTCTGGGTGCGCCTCCCCAGAGGGGCACTCCCGTATTTCTCCCTCTAGGCGCGCCTCCCCAGAGGGGCGCTCCCGTATTTCTCCCTATAGGTGCGGGGTCACCGTTCCCGTAATTATCCAAATAGCACGTCGACTCCGCCCACCTCCCCGCGGAAAGAAGGGTCGTGCGCTCCGTAATTCTCCTTATAGGGGCGCCCTCCCCAAACGAACCCGTGCCCGTAGTTCGCCGAGTAGCGCCCCGCTCCCTTTATAGACAGAGATGCCAACCCAGGTTAGGGGCGGCGAACCACCCCCCCCTGCACCCACCTCCATGGGCTCGGGCTCCGGTTCGGACTCGGTGGACTCCTCTTCCTCGACGGCGAGCTCCTCCTCGTCCTCCTGGTTGAACGTGGCGTTGCCTTCCAGGCCGTCGGTGGCGATGCCCCCGGGGGAGCGCTCGTCGAAGCGGCTGAGGAGGAGCGAGAAGGTGAAGGACGGCGAGGTCGCCCAGGAGCGCAGCCCGCCCGACCGGGCGTCATCGCCGCTGGGCGCGCTCCGGATGGCGCTGCGTCCGTAGAAAGCCGAGCGGGAATGCATGTCGGCCAAGGGGGTCCTTCGTGGGGGTCTCGGTCTCTCTTTCTCTCAGGGGAAAAGAGGCCGCCTGGGAGACGCCATCTTGTTTCCCTGCCGTTGCCCGGCAACGAGGCGGAAAAGGGGGAGCGGCGCAAGGCCCGCCGGGAGTTGTAGTCGCTTTCCTCGCGCGAAAACGGCGCCCGGGAAGCCCGCGCGCGGTGCATCGCGGGAAGTGTAGTTCGGCCTGTCAGAAAAGAAATGAGCGCGCGGGTTTCGAAATGGTGGCTTATTTATTTACTGCCACGAAACTTATATCTCTAAATGGTTCCTTATTTATTTCCACACACACACAAAATCAACCGCTCGATTGCAGTGGAAACCTCGACGAGGTTTACAGGAAGAATAAAAGCCATTAGATTATAAAGGATTTACAAACGTTTAAAATAGGACCAGAAGTAACGAATTCACCCCACTCTTTTAATTCTTATTGTTAATTTACCACACTAAGCTGTACTACAAAAGTAATGCGGATACATCATTTCCTATCTGTAATAACTAATAATTTTGGCATATTTACACTTTGAAACATTTTTGGTATTCAGAAATGTTTATCTGAATGTTATCATTGCTTTGCTATTTTTATTCCACCTAACTGTTGCATGTCATAGGCTCTGATGTAAGCAGAGATATATCTCAATGCTATCCTGTTAAATTGAATAAAAACTATGTTACAAAGAACAACAACACCCCAAATGTAGGGCTGCCCAAACGCCCAGAATTTCCTGGACACACATGGAATCCGGCATTTGTGTCCAGAAGGAAATTGGGAAAACAGCCCACGGCAACCCATGTCAGTTGCGTTGTTTTTGCCGAAAGCTGAAAAAAGTTTTTTTAATTGCCGAAAAAGCTCAACAACTTTTGTGTCTACATTTTAACTTTTTTAAATATGACAACCCTACCAAAAGTAGCATAGATAGGGGTATAAAATGTAACCCCCCTCTGAAACAATATTTCAGGATTCAGATTACATTACATATATTTATTATTTGTGTATACATATATACACACACAGTGCTTTTTTTCTGAGGGGCCGCAGAGGACGCATACCCCTAAACATTTTGTGAATCTTTGTACTTTTGTCCATTTACTGTATTTTTCCTGATTTGAACTATAAAATGGTGATTTTTCTGGAGTCAAAATGAGAGTACCCCTAAACATTTTTTTTAGAAAAACAAAGCACTGCACAGACATATATATTCCACAAGTTGGATTAAGTTGATTGAACATTATATTTGATCCTCTGTAATATCAAATTTTCTCTGTACAGAGTTCATTGTTTTCGATAACCTATAATCAAACCAAATGACTTCATTAATTAGATGCACATTTATCTTATTTTTACCATTGTAAACCGCATTGATATATTGCTGCAATGCAGCAGTATGTAAACAAACAAAGCAATCAATCAATCAATCTAACTTTTTAATTAATCCTATTTTCCCTTTAAAAAGGCCAGACCATTTTATATGTGGTTGGAACTGAGTTCGGTCAATGATAAGCTAAAAACCCAAATTAAAGCACATGCATTTTTAGAAGTTAAAGGTGTTTTTAAGCTACAGCCAGAAACATCCTCCTTGTCCTCTCACATTCTGCCTTAAGACTCCTTCCAAATGGAGACATACTTACTTACTTAACTTATTTATTTTCTATATTGATGAGGTTCATGGGGCTGTTTACAATATAAAAAAACAACAATACATACCATTGTAACCAACAGAAATAACCCCCCATAAACATAGATCTATTATTATTTGTTAAATTTCATGGCATGACCATCAGCCAAATTGTCCCCCACTTTGGCTCAGTGTACAGCCCATAGCCTAAGGAAGAGCTCTGTGGAACCCAGAAGTCTGCACACTGTTTTTGTGATGCTTTCCTTGGCTTTATGTAAGAGTGTCCATCCCCCATCAGGGCTGGCCCAACACATTTTAGCACCTGAGATGTACCATAAAATGGCGCCCCACTCCCACCCAAGGAAGAAGTGGGGGAATGAAGATCGATATCAGAAACTAAAGGTGAATAAAAATCTACATTGAGATCTGCTGCCCTTGTGGATTCTGCCGCCTGAGGCAGTCGCCTCACCTTGCTTCCTGCGTGGGCCGGTCCTGCCTCCGCCCACTACACAAATCACAAAGAAGAGTACAAAGGACAAGGAGCAGGGGTCCGCAAACAGGTCCAGCTGGTCCGCAAGGAGTCCGTGGATTTGTAGCTGAAGATGGAGACAGCATTCACTGCACTGAAGGTTCGTGTTGATTTTGGCTTGCATTTTTACAGCTTCTTTTATGTCTTATGTTGCATTGTATTCTATTAGGATTTGAACTCTCTGGCAGAAGAGTCGGGGGGACAGATCCAAAGGAGGGGCTTCTTTGCACAGGAGCTCCCTGCTGCAAATGATTTTGCAAAGGGGTTCTAGTGATTCATAGCGGTTGAGTCTATCAATGGCCACGACTCACAATGGCAAGTGGCAGTAGGAAAGCACAGTGCGAAGTGGTGTGTGAAATTGCAGTCTCTTTCTGTGAGCCTCCTAAACCCTGGCTCCAGCTCCAGTTTTCTTAATTACAAAATAAATAAATAAATACAGCAAACACACGTGAAGAGTAAATGAATGAAAGGTAGAATCATAGAATCATAGAATCATAGAGTTGGAAGAGACCACAAGGGCCATCGAGTCCAACCCCCTGCCAAGCAGTAAACACCATCAGAGCACTCCTGACATATGGTTGTCAAGCCTCTGCTTAAAGACCTCCAAAGTAGGAGACTCCACCACACTCCTTGGCAGCAAATTCCACTGTCAAACAGCTCTTACTGTCAGGAAGTTCTTCCTAATGTTTAGGTGGAATCTTCTTTCTTGTAGTTTGGATCCATTGCTCCGTGTCTGCTTCTCTGGAGCAGCAGAAAACAACCTTTCTCCCTCCTCTATGTGACATCCTTTTATATATTTGAACATGGCTATCATATCACCCCTTAACCTCCTCTTCTCCAGGCTAAACATGCCCAGCTCCCTTAGCCGTTCCTCATAAGGCATCGTTTCCAGGCCTTTGACCATTTTGGTTGCCCTCCTCTGGACACGTTCCAGTTTGTCAGTGTCCTTCTTGAACTGTGGTGCCCAGAACTGGACACAGTACTCCAGGTGAGGTCTGACCAGAGCAGAATACAGTGGCACTATTACGTCCCTTGATCTAGATGCTATACTCCTATTGATGAGGCCCAGAATTGCATTGGCTTTTTTAGCTGCCGCGTCACACTGTTGGCTCATGTCAAGTTTGTGGTCAACCAAGACTCCTAGATCCTTTTCACATGTACTGCTCTCAAGCCAGGTGTCACCCATCTTGTATTTGTGCCTCTCATTTTTTTTGCCCAAGTGCAATACTTTACATTTCTCCCTGTTAAAATTCATCTTGTTTGTTTTGGCCCAGTTTTCTAATCTGTCAAGGTTATTTTGAAGTGTGATCCTGTCCTCTGGGGTGTTAGCCACCCCTCCCAGTTTGGTGTCATCTGCAAATTTGATCAGGATGCCCTTGAGTCCATCATCCAAGTCGTTGATAAAGATGTTGAATAAGACCGGGCCCAAGACAGAACCCTGTGGCACCCCACTAGTCACTCTTCTCCAGGATGAAGAGGAACCATTGATGAGCACCCTTTGGGTTCGGTCAGTCAGCCAGTTACAAATCCACTGAGTGGTAGCATAGTCAAGACCGCATTTTACCAGCTTCTTTACAAGAATATCATGGGGCACCTTGTCAAATGCCTTACTGAAATCAAGGTAGGCTACATCCACTGAGTTCCCTTCATCTACCAGGCTTGTAATTCTGTCAAAAAACGAGATCAGGTTAGTCTGACATGACTTATTTTTCAGAAATCCATGCTGACTATTGGTGATCACAGCATTCCTTTCTAGGTGCTCACAGACTGTTTTCTTAATGATCTGCTCCAGAATCTTCCCTGGTATTGATATCAGACTGACTGGGCGGTAATTATTTGGGTCCTCTCTTTTCCCCTTTTTGAAAATAGGGACAACATTTGCCCTCCTCCAGTCTGCCGGGACTTCGCCTGTTCTCCAGGAATTCTCAAAGATGACTGCCAGTGGTTCTGAGATCACATTTGCCAGTTCTTTTAATACTCTTGGATGCAGTTCATCTGGCCCTGGAGACTTGAATACATCTAAACTAGCCAAGTATTCTTGTACTATCTCCTTAGTTATTCTGGGCTGTGTTTCCTCTGCTGAATCATTTGCTCCAAATTCTTCAGGTTGGGCATTGTTTTCTTTATCGGAGAAGACTGAGGCAAAGAAGGCATTGAGGAGTTCAGCCCTTTCTGTGTCCCCTGTTTGCATTTCACCACCTTCTCCTCTGAGTGACCCCACTGTTTCTTTGTTCTATCAGGTAAGACTGATAGGAAGCTGCCTTTATACTGAATCAGACCCTTGGGTCCATCTAGTTCTGTATTGTCCACACTGACCGGCAGCAGCTCCCCAGGGTTTCAGGTGAGGCTCTTTCCCAGTCCTACCTGGAGAAGATGCCTATGAGTGAACAAACCAACCCCTGTGTTGGAAAATATGACTCAGCAATATCGAAAGCAACACGATGACCAGAAACAATTACAGTATAGAAAACTCTATGGAATAATGCAAAACATCAAAACTATCGAACTGAAGTCTCTGAAATCCTTGAATAAGTCACAGTGCGAGACTTTGCCCAGCGGATATCAAGTTTGTAAAGCTTTGTATAATCGGCAAATGACCAATTCTGATGTCCAACTCTGAACTCTGTTGAACAGTGTTTCCAGATAACAACACTGTTTCGTTCAGTTCTTCATCAGCCAATTGGTTCAACAAACACACGTATGTAGAAATATGTATAATTTCTTCATTAACTGAAAATAAAATATGCAAACGATGACCTGCACGTACATAACAATAACATCAAATAGCGTGGAAATTATAAACTGTAACATAAAAAGGTTACATACCCAATCTTTTTTCCAACTGATATAATATACATGAGAATGAAAAATACTCTGGAGCAGTGCTCATGCGATTATTTAGTCACTGTTGTTGTTGTTTAGTCGTTTAGTCGTGTCCAACTCTTCGTGACCCCATGGACCAGAGCACGCCAGGTACTCCTGTCTTCCACTGCCTCCTGCAGTTTGGTCAAACTCAAGTTGGTAGCTTCGAGAACACTGTCCAACCATCTCGTCCTCTGTCTTCCCCTTCTCCTTGTGCCCTCCATCTTTCCCAACATCAGGGTCTTTTCCAGGGAGTCTTCTCTTCTCATGAGGTGGCCAAAGTCTTGGAGCCTCAGCTTCAGGATCTGTCCTTCCAGTGAGCACTCAGGGCTGATTTCCTTCAGAATGGATAGGTTTGATCTTCTCGCAGTCCATGGGACTCTCAAGAGTCTCCTCCAGCACCAGAATTCAAAAGCATCAATTCTTCGGTGATCAGCCTTCTTTATGGTCCAGCTCTCACTTCCATACATCACTACTGGGAAAACCATAGCTTGAACTATACAAACCTTTGTTGGCAAGGTGATGTCTCTGCTTTTTAAGATGCTGTCTAGGTTTGTCCTTGCTAGTCACTGTTACTAACAACATTTTTTGAGAAATATATACAGCCAGCCCCAGGTGATACTGATAACAGGGAGACTGAGCTTAAAGCCATTAAGTTTTCTATACTGTAATTGTTTCTGGCCATCATGTTGCTTTCGATATTGCTGAGGACTGAACCTTCGGCATGCCAGGCAGAGGCCCTACCGCTGACCTAAAACCCTTTTCCTGGTGGAAATTTCCAGCCTCTACTTCAGCCTGAAGTGCCACTGTCCAAGACCAGCTTTGCCACTTGATTTGGCTAGTCCTACAACAGAAAACTTTGGCATACCGAAAATAACGGCTCACTGGAATGACTCGAGTTTCTTGCTTTGCTTCTGTTTGGGGAGAAAGGGGGGGTGAGATAGAAATCTGCCCCGGAGACCAAACCAAACATTTCAAATTAAGCATTATTGCTCATTTAGAAACTTGGCACAGGTTCTTCCTCATTTCTCTGCGCTCCACATTTGCGTCCAGCCTTCTCAGATTCTGCAGTGAGTCATTTTCAGCAGCTGAAAACAGCTTTATTCCTTCACAGGGTGCTGTTGCTTCCTAGAAGCACATCTCCAGTCTGGGGTGGGGGCTTTGCTTCGTTAATTAAGAAATTTCATACTAAATAAGAGGAGCCCTCCTCAGTCAGACCAAAGGTTGCTGTAGCTTAGCATCTGCCTTCCTGCAGAGAAAAGGTGGGAACGATCAGCTTCTAAGGTTGTTTACCCCCAGCCACTAGCACTGAATCTGATTCTGGAGCTAATACATTAGCTGTCACCGATACTTGGCCTCCCTGAACTGATCTAATCCCCCTTTAAACCTGTATGTTAGCAGGCACCACCATTTCTTGTGGCACTGATTTCCATAAATTGATTGGACTTCTGTAGTCGTCTTTGCTTTGATATTTCAGTATGTCTACAGAGCCAAGTTTTTCTTTGATGGGAAGAGCCGTATGGCGTGTAGTGATTAGTGTCAGACTAAGCGCGGGTGGCACTGTGGGTTAAACCACAGAGCCTAGGACTTGCCGATCAGAAGGTCAGCGGTTCGAATCCCCGCAACGGGGTGAGCTCCCGTTGCTCTGTCCCAGCTCCTGCCAACCCAGCAGTTCGAAAGCACGTCAAAGTGCAAGTAGATAAATAGGTACCGCTCTGGCGGGAAGGTGAATGGCGTTTCCATGCGCTGTTCTGGTTCGCCAGAAGCAGCTTAGTCATGCTGGCCACATGACCTGGAAGCTGTACACCAGCTCCCTCGGCCAATAAAGCGAGATGAGCGCCGCAACCCCAGAGTCGGCCACGACTGGACCTAATGTCAGGGGTCCCTTTACCTTTACCTTAAGATGAGCAGGAGGACTGGGCCCAGCCATGAAGTTTGCTGACTCTGATCCAGTCACTCTCAGGCTAACCTACTTCGCAGGACTGTTGTTGCTGTGAGAGAGAGAACCACATATGCTACCCTGAAATCCCTGGAGGAAGTGCATGATAAAAATGTAATAAATAAAATCTACATTCCACAGCTACTCTCAGGAGACATGTCAAATCCCATGTCTGGTTCCCATGTGTGGATTCTGATGCTCATTTTTGTAGTTAGTACCGTCTGTTATTTGTCAGTCAGCCCTAAATGTTTCCCTTTGGGGATCTACAAATCTTTGCTGCAAATTCCATTTCTCCCCCTTTTTTGGACCGTTGATTGCTGCACTTGGGCTGTCTTTCTTCCTCTCTTTTCACTCTTCCTTCCACCTAGCAATCATAATGTCAGAATAATCTCTGATTGCTGCGCCCATCAGTTAAGAAGAAGAAGAAGAAATTCTTATGGACATCATCCGCTGACTTTTATCTCTCTGCTTCAGGGAAATGTTATAACAACGGCAATAAAAGTCACCCAAACGACTTTCTTTCATTATCTCGCCGGCAATAAACGCGAAAGCCCCTTAATGAGAGTGACTCCTTTTCAACTAAGCACCCTTCTGCCTACTTCAGATGTTGCCTCAGGAAGACTTCTCGTCCATATGTGTCTATCTAAGCAAGGAACTCTGGGAAATCAGGAGGGGACCTGGAACTTCAGAAGGAAAGAGGGGGTGAGGTATTAAAAGTTTTGGGTTTTTTTTTTTAAGAGCGAGCCAGCACACAGTATATGAGAAATCATTGTTCCCCCTCAATTTTGAATATTTATTTTAATTATAAAAGTATTTCTATACTGCCATGCCATCAAATACCAGGGCGGTTTGCAGCATTAAAATATAAAGCACCATTAAAAACGATGCACATCATCATTAAAGTGACAGGCTCATAAGAAAATATTAAAGATCTACAAAGGCCAATTGGTATAAAAGGGCCTTTGAAAGCCAAAAGCCTAATGGAGACACAAAATGCCCAACTTCCAGGTGAGGCCAGCTGGGCCTCTGTATCAGAGGGCACTCTCTGCCTCAGGCACCCAAGGATTTCCCAAAATAATAACAGTGGGCAGGATTCAATTGAGTTATTGTATGCACACAATGAGGTCCAGTCACATATTGAGACTCCCCCTTCCTTCTGCCCCCTTGCAACAACAACAATTTATTATGTATACTTCCCCAGCCACTCTGGACGGCTTTCAACAAAATGGTAAAATACAATAATGCATCAAACATTAAAAGCTTCCATAAACAGGGCTGCCTTCAGATGCCTTCTAAAAGTCTGGTAATTGTTCTTCTCTTTGACATCTGACTGGAGGGTGTTCCACAGGGCGGGTGCCACCACCGAGAAGGCCCTCTGCCTGATTCCTTGTAACCTCACTTCTCGCAGTGAGGGAACCGCCAGAAGGCCCTCGGAGCTGGACCTCAGTGTCTGGGTAGAACGATGGGGGTGGAGACGCTCCTTCAGTGAGTGTTCCGGTTTGCGAATGTTCTTTGGAACCCAAATGTCCGATATGGCTTCCTATTGGCTGCAGGAGCTTCCGAACATTTTTGGAAGTCAAACTTCCAAGGCACCACTGTAGTGGCCCTGTACTGCTTCTCAGGTTGGGCTGGCAACAACTTTTGGGAGCTGTCCTATGAGTAGTGCATGAATGGATGAATCTGTCAGTTTCAGTACTCTTAGTTTCTCATTTTTCTAATCTAAAATGAATTACGTTCTCTACGGTTCCCAAGCAATTTGCATCTTTAAAAAAAAAAACCCTCATTGTGAAAAATGTATAAGCACTTTAGTGTGAATTTCTCAGTCTTAAATGCAGTTTTGACTCTTCTTGCAAGCAGCTCTCCCTAATGCATCTTTTGTGTGTCATTTTCTCTAAGAGATGCCTTTTTATGGAGACATTCTCTTAATATGTGCATTTTTATACATATATATACATGTATTTTTGTATACATTATTTAGTACATATCACAGAAGCACAGGTTCCTAAAGACAAATGTGTTTTGATTCAAGTATTGGTTCAAGATGACTGATCATCCATGTGAGTCTGCAATCATCAAGCGCCGATGATACATGTGTGTATAATCCCGACTGGGATAGGTTGGGAAACAATAATTGTCCATAACCGATTTCTTGATAGAAAACTTTGTTGAATTAAATATAATTCAATGCGCTCGGGGAATAAAGTAATTCTCCCTCTTCTCCATTAGCTAAAGCAAAGAGAACAATTAGAATATGCTATGATCATAATAATGTTATTTATAATCATACAGCCCTAGCTAACAAGCACTTGGGACAAATTACAGAAAGAAGCCATGATAAAATAAATTGAAACCACATTACGTATACCTCTTTAAGCCCATTTGAAAGGGGGGAAGCAGACATTAAAGTGAAGCCTGGGTTGCGTCAAAGTACCTGGGGAATATTAAGAAAGCAGCAGATTAAAGGCAAGGAAGATACCAAATTTTTAGCTTGAGTCAGCCGCATGCAGAGACAGGGGCCTCCATATTTTTCACTGAGTATCATTTTATCAGAGTCCCACTGAAGGAGGGTGATGGTGGTCTTGGACAGTCCTCCTTATTAACCAATAAATTAATTAATTACACCACCTTTCTTCCCGGAAACTGAAGGTAGTGTACACACTTCTCCCTCTCTCGATTTAATCCTCGCAGCAACCCTGTGAGGCTGAGAGGCAGTGACTGTACCAAGGCCACTCGGGCATAGCTGTCAACTTTTCCTTTTTCTTGCGAGGAATCCTATTCGGAATAAGGGCATTTCCCTTTAAAAAAAGGGAAACGTTGACAGCTATGCACTCGGTGAGCTTTGTGGCTGGGTGGAGTTTTGAACCCTGGCCTCCCAAGTCCCTGTCTGACATTCTAACCACTGGACTGCACTAGCCGATTCTCACAACCCACATGGCATGCAAGGTTGTGAGTCACTGGTTTACGTCAGCTTTGCAGTGGGGGGAGCTGTGATCTGAGCCCCCTTGATCTCACTTCCATTCACTGTTGCTACTATTTTGAAATACGAAGGATGCAGTTTAAAGGAAGTTAGTCATCTTAATTAGGAGCATATGCCAGGCATATACATTAATATGTGCTGTGTTTACTATGTGGCTGGTATTAATCCAATGCACACCCAATTGTCTGAATTGGTGGTAGAAGGAGCCAATTTTAATTGATGGGGCTATGGGTTCACTTACTGTTTTGACTATTTTGAGTCTGTTAAGCTACGGGTGGCGCTGTGGGTTAAACCACAGAGCCTAGGGCTTGCCGATCAGAAGGTCGGCGGTTCGAATCCCCACGACGGGGTGAGCTCCTGTTGCTCAGTCCCTGCTCCTGCCAACCTAGCAGTTCGAAAGCACATCAAAGTGCAAGTAAATAAATAGGTACCGCTCTGGCGGAAAGGTAAACGGTGTTTCCGTGCGCTGCTCTGGTTTGCCAGAAACGGCTTAGTCATGCTGGCCACATGACCTGGAAGCTGTATACCGGCTCCCTCGGCCAATAAAGCGAGATGAGTGCCGCAACCCCAGAGTCGGCCACGACTGGACCTAATGGTCAGGGGTCCTTTTACCTTTTAAGCTACTGTGATAAGGAATGGGAGGAAATACTAACCAACCTGGAGGGATGGGAGCTGTAGCAAAACCTTGCAGTGTGGGATGCTCCTGTTTAAGATATTAAATTCCTCCACTCCACCCCCCGTCACTCAGCATTTCTGTGTCCACTGAGCATGCTCAGGCTTTGTTTTTATTTATCACACCATGGGGTTCCCTTGAGCTCACAGATACCTTGTCCTTGTGTTTGGATGGTGCAGTTATGGCTGTATAAGATTTGGCACTCCGAGAATTGAGATCATTGCGCGTGTTTATATATGATAGCAAATTGTATTGGTTTGCTCTTCTCAAATAAAGTTGATAGGGGATGCACCTGACTGTTTAGCTGATAAGAATTTCAGTTCCAAGCCTAGGCACAGCCACGGGGATAAGCGTTCTTAAAATCCTGTTGAGAATTCAGCTGGAGAAGCCAGGCTCCCTGTGCAAAAAGCACCACCCGTAATCAAATTAACGGCTAGGCTGGCAAACCGTCCGTGGAAGACTTGAGCTGCTGACTTGGTGGGAGCTCACGGAAGAGACGGGCTGGTGCCAGGGCGGCTTCCATGAACTTCTGTGCAAATTGGCACCACTCCAGCCTAGGTTAATGAGTTCTCCGCACTGAAGTGTTCCAGAGTTTATTTCCCACCATCTGGAAAATGCCTGCCCCTTCCACTGGGATTCACAAGGGTTCAGCCAAAAGAAGGGATTATTAAAAACTTCAGGGCTGGAAAAAAGAAGCAGCAGCCACCGCCATCTGCTCCACTTTGGCATGGTGGGAATGGCTGGCACTTTGCTCATCTTCAGCAGAATGGCTCCTTGACGGCACCTCGCCGCAATGGCTCTCCATTTTGATCACATTAGCCATATGCATTTCGGATGCTGGATGCGTCGCCACTGCCGCAGGAAAAGGGTTCTTTAAAAAAAAAAAAGACTCAGAGAAGGTGCAGGAGAATAGCGGGCAAAATAGCCCCTTCTAAAAACTTAAGCTGGCACCCGCCCAAAGACCGGTTCCTTTTAAAAAACAGAATCCAAAAGTATCTCCAAATAAATAAGCGAAGACCTTTTGTTTGCAGTTGTGGCCTGCGGTGGCCAGAGACTCCGCTTGGCCACCCCAGGCAGGTTTCTTGAAGTATTTCCTACCCCAGACCTACTAAAATAAAAACAAAATATAAAATATAAATATAAAATATGGCAACCCTATCTCTGGAATCACAGAAGCAGGACATGGAAGCTGTCTCCTATCCTTTGTTTAGGGAAGGATGGGCCATAGCTCAGTAGCAGGGTAAGCTGAGTGGGGATTTGAACTTATTGCTAATGGGTAGTATAAAATAAAAATAAAAACAAACAAGCAAACTTGGGTCTTCCTGGTCTCAGCTGAACACACACACTTTGAACCACATTGGCTCTTTTAAAGTGACCGAGCTGGGTTGCAAAGCTACAATCTGGATCTCTCTCTCTCTCTCGAAATTTAATGCTCAGTGCATGATCTGTAAAATATTGGGGGGTGGGTGTATACATATACAGCAAAGTAAAGCCAATTCAGTTTGACAGAATTGTAATTAGTGGCTGCTCCATACTCAAAAGCTGACAAGCAGAATCAGAGCAGAAGCTTCTATCGGTTCCTCCGCTGCTGCTGCTGCTGCTGCAGTCTCAAGTCCTAATTATCTATATCTAAATAATTTTCCAATCTCTCTCACAGGCTGTTCCTTATTAAGATCTCAGTAGGCTTTAATTTCGGGGTAGACAGAGTATCAAATCACACAGGCTAAGGAACAGGGTGGAGGTAGCTGCTCTCTCTTGCTCCCCATATGTAGACACAAAACACACAAGTGCCTTTTGTGTGTTGTGTTCTTTGCCCCCCCCCCAAGGCTTTGGGCGTCCTTGCTTTGTGAAGTGGCCAATTAAAATCCACTTTTGATTGAGAGATTTGAGAGCTGTTGAGTTGCAGGTGAGCAGGGCGAGGCAGAAGATGGCAAAAGGGGTCCAAACCTAAGTCTGAGTGGCCTTAAGCAAGCCTCTCTTTCTCTGAAAATTGTGGCAAGACTGGGGGAAAGCCTTATTAGGCTGGTTGTAGTCTGTAACAGGGAGCAAAGACAGTTAAAACCAATTCTACATTATTGTCTGGATCTCTTCTACCAGCCAAATCAACTCCTCAGTGCTAGGAAGCATGCACTGAGTTGTGACCAGGCATCCATGGTGAAACCAAGGAGGTTGCTTCTCTTTGTCCTCCCCTTCTTGGGAGAGGTAATTATTGGTGTCTTCCTCCTCCTTGCTACCTTATTTCCCTTCTGCCTGAAACATTAGTTCGAACTCTAGCTATTTATATCAACTAACTAGCTTACTTTTTCATATTTCTGTTCAAGCCTCAAAACCAATTTTTACTCTCTGCAAGCCATTTTTGGGGACCAAATATTTTTAATCACTGTAACTGCATGTTTTCTCGCTAACTCCCCTAAGCAAGCAAGATAATATTGGGATTTACTGTTTTGATTGTGCTCATTTCACCCAATTAAGTAAGGTGAAGTGGGTGCGCCTAAAATAATCGTGCACATCCCAACAATGTCTGTGGTGTGCAATTGTCTCCAGCAAAAACTTCCCCCTCACCACCAAAAGAGTAGCACTGTGAACTTGCAAGTAAGATACAGGTACATGTATATATGTGTATACATGAGTCAACTGGGATAACAAGTGCTTCCTCATCCCTTCCTTCTGCTTCAGATGGCTGAGAACAAAAGCAACATGCCAAACTCCTTGTCTCTTATTCTGCCTTTGCAAGCATCCTTTGAAGCAAGCTAGTGAGCCAGAGATAGTGATTTCTATCAGGCCACATGCATCCGGGGCCAAGCAATGCAAGGTGCAGGAGATTCAAACAGAATCATGGCAAATTGGCACTGTGCGTGGATGTGAGCTGCATAATGGAATTGGGGGGGGGGTGTCCCCTATCCTGTGGCCCTCACCCAAGTAGCAGCTTTTAGGGAAAGAGAGAAACATTGGGAGATAAAATCACAGAGCCCCTGTCTTGTATGTAATTGGCTCGCAATAAGCTTTTATGGCTGAGCAGAGATGTGAACGTGGATGTCCACATCCAGACCCCCAGTGCGCAGAGGCGGGCTTAATAACTGTGATCGCGGGGCCATGTTTTGCCTTCCTCCCGTCTCTTGCTGCTTTCATCTATCCAACTGAGCCGGGGGTGGAGGAGGAGGCAGTAATAAACACAATTCAGGCCGCTTATTGCCCAGCCGTAATCATCAAATTTGTTTTTCATCAGCGGCAATTTATGAGGATGTTCATTGCATCAGTGTTCACAGTTCACTCTGTTAGGCGTAGGAGCAAGTGGCAATCAAGGGGGAAGATTGGCTTGTTAGGGTTTTGGATGCGCGAGCATTTGCAATTTCCTCCGCTGAGCTGTGCAGCAAAATACCTTTGGCAAATCATCAGCCGCTCTATTAGAAAGTCGCCCTTGCTTGTTCTTGGATGAACCTGAAATTGGGCTTTCTAATAGCCAAAGCTGCTTCTCACTACGTCTGGCTGGTACACCGTCATCACAGACTAGGTCTCTCAGCAAATATTTCTAGATTGTGTAGAATAGGAAGGTAGCGGAGAGAGTCCTCCTGATTATAACCCATGCACCAGTTTGTAAGAGGCTACATCTGCCTACTGCATAATTTCCTTTTTCCTGGAGGCTTGCCTCTTTCCGATGTTTGGAAGGCCTTTATGTTTGGGATGCGGCTCAAAGAACAAATTAAGCTCAAAGCAGGATGTATACATGTGTTAATATTTAATAGCAAAACCCATATAGAATATGCGCAAGTGCCGCCTATTAATTTGTCTCAGATCATACACAAAAGGATCTTTTCAGTTCACATCATCCTCCCTCTCCCCAGCCCAAGTACTTTTATTCTTCATGGTGTGATCCAGTGCCAACAGCATCTTGAGGGAGAAATTCTCATGGAACTAAGGTTGTGTGCATACCAAGGACTGGAGGAAAAAGCACCTTGTATCTTCCTTCATTTCACTGGCCTCTGCTTCTGGCACCCTATGCAGACCTGGGCAGTAGTCCTCCTTGACTGCATTTGCTTGCGCTGAGTTAACAGGAATGGAAGGATGCAGGTGGGGGTAGGGTCACTTGCAGGGGATGGAGGTGCTTAACCCCTCCTCCTGCACCTGCTGGTTCCTTTCCACCTACCACTGACATCCCCCCATGGACAGTTCCCCCCAAAATAACTAACTTCAGGTTTTCCAGCTGGAGATAAACTTCTTTTTAAAATGGTACTTGAAGGTGAGAATAATCATCCACCCATCTTGCCAATCCTGTATCGCAAGCATCTGCTCATCCCATTAGCATCAGAAGGGAAATATGGGACTGGAAACTCTGCATTTCCCTTGTAAAATCTAATTTCACTGTCTTTGGCCAAATCCTATTCTGCGTTATTCTCCTGTGGATTAAGAACTCAAATGCTTTTTTATGGGTTTCTTCCACATGCTACTTGCAGGCAGGGTTGGGGAAAATGTTGAAGTTTGGAGCGAGCTGGTGAAAGCTGTTCTTAGGTTTCACCACTAAGACATCAACAGCCCAGAGCCATTTTGAACAGGCACGTCAATATCTTCCAGGGGACCTCCTGGGTCCCTGTGACCTTAGTTAAGTGTATCTCCTCTCCGTGCCTGAAATGTTGCTGTTCATAGGATGGTGGGGAAAGTCTGACCTCCTCAGGGAATTCAAAGCCTGACTTGCAACCTCCTTAAAAATCACTGCACGGAAGTTGCTGAATAAGCCTTGGAGAGTACCAGTGCATCCAAGCAAACCACTGTACAGTAATTAAGGGCTCCAAAATTATCCTTTAATTTTCCAGTCGAACCAAGAGGAAAGCAACGTAAGCAGCAAGGGAAAAGAACCGGCTCAACTTCTACTTCAAGCTGTAGGCAAAGGGAGTGTGCAATCTTGTGAAAGAGGAGAGAACACAGCCTGTCCTGCAGTGAAGGGCAAAGCCCGCAGTGTCAGCGTTGTATCGCCCTCCCCTCTGACCTGACTCCCTTTCAATAAACGTTATAGAGAAGCAGACAATATTTATAGGCTTTCCAAGGGAAGGGAGGTGTCTATGGAGCTGGCTGACCTAAGTCAACGGCCAGAATGTGACATTGGCCCACCGTTGGAAAACACACAAAACCATAGCTTAAGGAAACCCATGGTTTAATATGAATGAGCAGCATTTGGGTGCAAGCTGTTCAAAAGTCTTTGCTCCTGTGGCTGTCACACCGGGGGGGGGGGGAGAGAAACCAAAGGTTGGCTGTGGTTTACGTGTAAAGTAGCATTTGTGGTTTGTTTCCCTTAAGCAAACCATGAGTGGTAAGTCTAGGGAGAGAATGGCTTCCATTTGTGGTTTGTTTGGTGAGAAGCATACCACAAGTGCTGGTTCACACAAAAAGCAAAGCAAGACACGGGTTTCTTTCCTCTTTGGTGCAGCAACAGAAGGAACCGGGGGGACGGATGGATGGACAAAAGTGGACTTCTGAGCAGTGTGGACCAGCATGCTGCTCATTCACAGCAAACCACAGTTTATGTTTAACTATGGTTTCATGTGATCTGCAAACCTCGTCATTATTAGGAACGGATCTGAGCTAGCTGTGGCAGCGATGTGCTAAACTTTTACAGAAAGGTTACTTGGCAACTTTCAGACATCATCTTTGACCTGGTTGTGCTCAACCTGAAGCCTGAAGGACAGCAAACTGATATTCTTGCAATGACAGCTTGGAGTCTGCCCTGCTGACCACACACTGGTCCTATAGCCACCTCTGCCAAGAAAGGTGGCAGACCCCTTCCCTTGCAGAACTAGCTACCTATGGGCTACGTGGATCCCATAGTGTGCTCTGTAGGAGCAAACACAACCTCTCAGGCTTGCTGTAATGTAAGAAGTGTCCTTGAGTTGCAGCCACTGAAGAAAGTTGTAACAATCCAACTTCCGCTTTTGAACTGGAGAGAAAAACCTTGAAAGAAACCAATGATCCCCTATTAGATAGCTAATGAGCTTTGCGGATTTAGAGCCAGCATCTCCAGGGAGACCCAGTGATATTGGTTACGGTTGGCAAATGGTCTTCTCTCTTAATCAAGTGGTAACGTACCACAGAGTAAGCATTTACTGAGCTGGTCTGCTGAGTAGTGCAGAGAATATTTCCACAACCAACTGGAATACCGGGGGGAAAGGAGTGACAAACTTTTCCTCACTGCTTGGCTAGATGATACAGGCAACCAGCTGTATACCATGGTAAATGGTATAAATCCAAAGCAGTGGAGCCATGTGGCATCTGGTTCTCTCTCTCCCTTTCCCATACAAACCAGTTAAATGCTATTCAAGATGGTGGACAAGCTTCATCTGCAGCTTACCTGGGAAAAGGTGAATCTTGGAAATAAGGGCAGCTGTGTATCATGATAGTACTGGCACAATCAAAACCACTTGATAGGAAGGGGGCAGGAATCTCAGCTACATCCGTCCCTCTCATTTTGACAGCTAGAACTGAATTTTAGTTAAAAATTACTTATCAGTCTTTCTCAATGCTGTAGATCCAACTAGATCAAGTGAACAACAGGTACACCTCCTTTCTCTACCCCCCTCCCTCACGCCAGCTAAATCCATCAAAGCTCTAAAGTGACAGGCACACCAGCCATTTGCATTCCATTTCATCATGGTGACATTTCTTGATCTCATCTTGCCACATAACTGGCCTCTAACCCACACCCACCCAAAAAACCCAATGGATAATATTTTCATGAAAAGGGCATAGACCCAAATATCAGACACCCCGCTTTAACAATGCAGCGCCCAAAACAATGCAATTCCCGTTGGCTGCAAGCAAGCATGAAGCTTCTCTGGCTAGCCGCCCTCCCACAATGGCATAAATTAAACAGTGGTGATTTTCTTGTCCTTGGTGGCTTGCTTGATAGCTGCCTGCTCACAGATTATCTCTTTCAGGCGCTGCAGCCTCATGTTCTGGGTGGTTTGGTCCCCAACGCCGGTCTGGCTGCGGTGCAATAAGCTCAGGGCATAGATGTACTCCAGCTCAGTGTATTTCACCCCTTGATCCACCACCAGATTCAGCAACTCGTCTGCGGTGTTGTACAGCATCTCGTAGTATTGCCTGCAATGCAAAGAAGAAAGTTCCACGTTCACTTCAGCTATGCTGTCAGCTGACCAAACAGGAATCGCGCTGACAGTTAGAAAAGAAAGGGGAAAATGGAGACTATAGATTAAAATAAGAAAGAAAATTAAAACGACTTCTGTGTAGGAGGTTAGGGTTCAAAGTGGTTCTGGGACTAGAATGGAGGAAAGTCATTTTCAAGAACTATTATCTGCCTCCAGAGGAAGAGCTGTCCTAGTGGAAGGGCTGTAGCCCAATGGTGGCAGGTCTACTTTGCATGCACAAGGTCCCTGGTTCATTCCCTGCCATTTCCAGGTAGGACTGGGAATGTCCTCCATCTGAAACTCGGGGCAGCTGCTGCCAGTCAGTGTAGGCAACACTGCGCTAGGGGGACAGGTGCTTAGGCTATGCCTACCTTCTCCCCCTCAGCCAGTGCAACCCAGCCTATTAGAAATGAGGAGGCCATGATCTGACACTGTATTGAGTAGACAACTTGTTCCATGGCTAGAAAGCAAGGTTTGGGTGGTTTTCTGCTTGTCCCATGTTTTCTAGGAACGGGTCCCAGTTCTTTTCTGCTTGGCCCTCCACTTTCTCTGGGAGAACTCGCTCTTTCGTGCTGAATCACAGCAAACGGAAATCTGCAGAAAACCCAATTGACGTTTGCTCTGATTCAGCGGCAAAAAATTGGGTTCTCCGAGGGCAAAGTCGCGGGACAAGTAGAAGACTGGATGAGTCCACAAACTCCATCCACAGGAGGCCAAATGCCTGAAGTTGCAAAAGGACATTCTCACCAGAATCCAGAACTCACTGCTTCCAGGAGTTACTTGCCACTCCTTAGAGATCAGATTATTTTCTAATTAAAATAAACAATTAATATAAAGGCAGTGGTGCAGGGGCTGGGGAGAGAGAAACCTGCATTTTTAATTGGCTGCAATTAAAACCACTGCCTTGTTTGGCCTGGTGTTGCCTTTGGCCAGCCGGCCTACGCATGTGGAATTACTCACTCGATTAGCCGCTCAGCTCAAGGTTTGCCTCCCCTGTCTTTGAAAAGTATTAATAAATATTGATCAGGCGTGCTTCCTGTTTGCCTTTGCCAAAGCAATTCTGATAGGCCTGCTCTCCTGATGTTATCAAATAATGAAATATGAAAGAGAGAGAGAGGGAGAAGAATTCGCCTCTTGATTAGCCTTTGTTCCCTTTTCATAGTTTTTGCTTCCAGCCATCAGAAATGTTTTGTTTGATTTTTTTTAGGAGAGGCTAGAGAGAGGCATTCTGCCCGGCAGCACAATTTTTAAATCATCAGGAAGACAGACAGACAGACAGACAGACAGACAGACAGACAGACAGACAGACACACACACACACACACACACACACACTGCTTTTTCTTGTCTGGGTGCTTCATTCTCAGCTTCTGGGGAGCCAACAACCTCCTCCAAACAGGAAAATCACATGGTGCACCCACAGTCATGGGAAAAAGAAAGTGACCCTCTTTGAATTCTGTGGTCTTACTTTTCAGGACATAATAGCAATCATTTGTTCCCTAGCAGGTCTTAAAATTAGGCAAATACAACCCCAGGTGAACAACAACACATGACATATTACATCGTGTCATGATTTATTTAAGCCGATGGAGAAATCAAGTGTGAAAAACTAAGGACATCCTTACTGCTCCCGTAGGAATTAAGAGGCTAAGTAGCAGACAGGGGCTGCTAATCAAATGCCCTTGCTTAATTGATCATCAGCAAATGTGCCCACCTCTATAAAAGCCGAAGTTTTAGCAGTTTGCTGGTCTGGAGCATTCAGGTGTTTTAACACAATGCAAAGAAGGAAAGACGACACAATGCTCTTAGAGAAGCAAGTGCCGCCTCCCAAGAAACAGGATTCCAAGGTAATCTCCAACCAATTTTAAGTCCATCATTCTACACTGAGAAAGATTATTCAAAAGTGGAAAACATTCAAGACAGTTGCCAATCTTCTCAGGAGGGGACGTCCCAGTGAATTCACCCCAAGGTCAGACCGTGCAATGCTCAGAGAAATTGCAAAAAACCCAAAAGTTACATCTCAGGCTCTACAGGCCTCAGTTAACATGTTAAATGTTAAAGTTTGCGACAGCACAATTAGAAAAAGACCAAACAAGTGTGGTTTGTTTGGAAGGGTTTCCAGGAGAAAGCCTTGTCTCTCTAAAAAGAACATGGCAGCATAGCTTTGGTTTGCAAAGTCACATCTGAACAAACCACTTCTAGAACAATGTCCTTTGGGAAGATGAGACCAAAGTGGAGATGTCTGGCCATAATGCAGTGCCACGTTTAGCAAAAACCAAACACAGGAAACCAGAACAAGCATCTCATACCAACTGTCAAGCACAATGGTGTAAGGGTGAAGATTTGGGGTTGTTTTGCAGCCATAGGACCTGGGCACCTTGCAGTCATTGAGTCGACCATGAATTCCTACAGACAAATGTTTGGCCATCTGCCCAACAGCTGAAGCATGGCTGAAACTGGGTCATGCAACAGGACAAGGATCCCAAGCACACCAGCAAATCTACAAGGAAATGACTGAAAAACCCCAGAATCAAGGTGTTGCAATGGCCCAGTCAAAACCCAGACCTCAACCCAATTGAAATGCTGTGTGGGATCTTAAGAGAGCTGTGCATAAACAAATGCCAGCAAACCTCAATGAACTGAAGCAACGTCGTAAAGAAGAATGGGCCAAAATTCATCCACAAAAATGTGAGAGACAGATAAAGTCCCACAGAAAATAATTACTTCATGTTATTGCTGCTAAAGGTAGTTCTACAAGCTATTGAATCATAAGGTGTACTTATTTTTCACAGTTACAGATAGGTAGCCGTGTTGGTCTGCCATAGTCAAAATAAAAAAAATCCTTCCAGTAGCACCTTAAAGACCAACTAAGTTAGTTCTTGGTATGAGCTTTTGTGTGCATGCACACTTCTTCAGATACACACATCTGAAGAAGTGTGCATGCACACGAAAGCTTATACCAAGAACTAACTTAGTTGGTCTTTAAGGTGCTACAGGAAGGAATTTTTTTATTTTTCACACATGACTTTTCTATTCTGGCTTTATTTCTGTTAAATAAATCATGACACAGGGTAATATGCCATGTGTTGTTCATCTGAGGTTGTATTTACCTAATTTTAAGACCTGCTAAGGAACAGATGATTGTTGTTATGTCTTCATATGTAAAAACCACAGAATTCAAAGAGGGTGCCCTTTCTTTTTCCCATGAGTGCATTTGCTGACTGCAGGTGAGAGATCAAAATTTCGATTCTCCCCACAACGAAAACTTGAATGTACAAACAAGCATGTCTGAAAAGGGGTTCCTTCCAGCCTTACCACCTCCCCTCACTTCCCATGCAGCCCATTTTTTCTTTCAAAAAGTCCGTCCAATTTTACACTGCTTGTATGTGCAACTTGTTGGAGAAGGAGGAGAAGGTTAGCAGGCTAGTTGGAGAGACTTGGTGGACCTGATGTGATGGGACCTTGCATTGTGCAACGGGGCTGTAGGATCCAAAATACATAAAAAATGTTTGCTTTCAAGTTTCTAGACCAGGCATAGGCAAACTTGGCCCTCCAGATGTTTTGGGACTACAACTCCCATCATCCCTGACCACTGGTCCTGTTGGTTAGGGATGATGGGAGTTGTAGTTCCAAAACATCTGGAGGGCCTAGTTTGCCTATACCTGTTCTAGACAGTCTCCTTTCACACACAAGGAGGGTGACAGACATTTATCAAGGGTGCAGTGCCATACTGGCAGAGGAATGGACATGCCAAGCAGTGATATGTGCAAGGCAAATTGTGTGGGCCATTCTCCAACTGAAGCCATGTTCATTAATTTCAGTAGCTATACTCTGTATAATACGTAGTTGAACGCCACCCTATGAAATTGCTCCCTAACTGACCCTGGTTGCTGCATTCCCCTGTAACATGGGACCGAGGGCAATGCCAGGAACGGAGTGCAAACCCAAGGCCTTATCGACCCCAAATAACCCTAAAAACAGCAGCAGCCAAGGTCTAGCTGACTGCCATCTGAGTTTACATCATTTAGGTCCCCCAAAAGGAGAGTGGCATTGACTGTGGCCAATCATTTGGGGTCAGAGAGCCAATGACGACGCTGATGCAGCTTGTGGAGGGGGGTGGGAAGGAAGCATTGGACAATATTAGAGGGTAGTGACTGCTATGCTCTTGTGCGGTTGGTGGCCTCCAAATAACCGAGAAGTATTGTAAACACAGGGATGCGGGTGGCGCTGTTGGTTAAACCACAGAGCCTAGGACTTGCCAATCAGAAGGTCGGCGGTTCGAATCCCCGCGACGGGGTGAGCTCCCGTTGCTCGGTCCCAGCTCCTGCCAACCTAGCAGTTCGAAAGCACGTCAAAGTGCAAGTAGATAAATAGGTACCACTCCAGCGGGAAGGTAAACGGCGTTTCCGTGCACTGCTCTGGTTCGCCAGAAGCGGCTCAGTCATGCTGGCCACATGACCCGGAAGCTGTACGCCGGCTCCCTCGGCCAATAAAGCGAGATGAGCACCGCAACCCCAGAGTCGGTCACGACTGGACCTAATGGTCAGGGGTCCCTTTACCTTTACCTTTATTGTAAACACACAGTGCTTCTCCAGTCTGAAATCAGCCCTGCTTAAAAGGATCAGGAGGGAGACAATGAGAAAAGCCTTTGCTTCAGACCTTGTAGAACCATTGACAGCCAGAGAAAATTCTGGGCTAGATGGACCAATGCCAGGACTCGGTGGAAGACAATCTGTTTATATGCAATAAGGGCGTGATCGACAAGCAACTGCCATTCCAATTCCTACACAGAACCTCTCCTACTGTTGTTTATTTATCTGGAACCATCAATATGCATAGAAAGAAAGAAGGAGAGCAAGAGGGAAAGAAATTCTGCCCCAAAGGAATTCTTCATTCTAAGGGGGTGCATGGGGTGGGGAGGGGGGGAGACCAAAAGGGGATAGAAGCAGAGAGGAGGCTGGAATGGGAAAGGCAAAGGCAGCAAGCTACTTTCCGCAGACGGATTCAGGAACGTTTGAGGAGCTGCCTCCTTCAAATTAAATGCAAAGCCCCCCTCCCCCCCCCCGGCCACCATCTTGAGAAGAAATCAAATCTTATCCAGATCAGGATTCAATCAGGAATTTCCCCTGACTACCCCTTGAAACATTTTGTTTTGTTTTGTTTTGTTTATGCAGGCTAGCCAGGGTTAGAGGTGAAAATTAGCATTTAAATGGAGAAAAGTATTGATGGCACTCATGGGAGATTGTTTCATCTTGGCTGCCTTTCCACTGAGATTATTATTATTTTTAAATATCTAGGGACTTTCCTCCAAGGCAGGCAGTTCAAGATAGGATTGCTTCTCCCCACAGAGCTTTCCCAGGAAAAAAAGAGGCTTTTTAAGGTGTGGTTCTGGTTCAAGACTCCATTTGTATGTTCTGAATGGGAAGGAAGTTGAGGGGTCAGTTGCTGCAGAGTCCAGACTTGTCTCTGATCTCGTCTCCAGTGACAGGACAGGAAATAGACAACAGGATCAGAGAGCTGGATTCTGTTCTCGAGACCCCTGGCTACTTAATGACTGATAGCAATGGGCTGGATTGACCTTTAATTAGGCCCACAGCCAGAAATTGCACAGTGAAGAGGCCCAAAGCGCAGGAATCATTGAAGAAGCTCACAAACATAACAGAACCTGAGCAGTAAAATTAATTGAAAACAAACAACTAACTTAATAAAAAAATGCAGCATCATAAACAAACTCCACAGATCAGACAGCACCAACAGCCCAACTGAACGAAACAGTTTTAGCGGTCCTGAAGACTACCGAGAAGCGGCTAAAGCAACCTCCCAAGGAGGGATGGGATAGAAATAAATCTACTCAGCGTGCATTTAGAGGTGAACCTACCAAATTCACACTTTCAAAACAATACACAAACCACAAAGCTGCCATTCTTCAAAATTCACACTTCTCTGGGTTCTGCAGATGAGTAATGCGTACAGAGATGAATACAGTGGTACCTCGGGTTACATACGCTTCAGGTTACAGATGCTTCAGGTTACAGACTCCGCTAACCCAGAAATAGTGCCTCGGGTTAAGAACTTTGCTTCAGGATGAGAACAGAAATTGTGTGGCGGCAGCGGGAGGCCCCATTAGCTAAAGTGGTGCTTCAGGTTAAGAACAGTTTCAGGTTAAGAACGGACCTTTGGAACGAATTAAGTACTTAACCCAAGGTACCACTGTACATTGTGGTAAAGTGTGGCTGTCATGGACCGGTTGGATGCAGATGAATGGCCTCCCCAGAAGAACTTAAGAGGTGGGTAGGAAGAATCATGCTGGAGCAGCTGGTCCTTCAGACCTACTGGATCCAAAATGGACCTGAGTTTGAAGGCGATAACCAGAACTTTGAATGGGATTTGGCAGGCCACCAGGAGACAATGCAGGTTAAAAAGCAATGGAGTCGCATGCCACAAATAACCGGCCCTCATCAATCGTTCTGAGCCAGCCATAGTTTCCAAACAGGCACTCATTGCCATTCCTGCAAAGACAAAGCCCATTTAACATGCAGGAAATGCCTGGCCAGGGGATATCACACGACTAAGTGGCCAGCTATGAGGGGATAGGGATGCGGGTGGCACTGTGGGTTAAACCACTGAGCCTAGGGCTTGCCGATCAGAAGGTCGGCGGTTCAAATCCCCTTGACGGGGTGAGCTCCCGTTGCTCGATCCCTGCTCCTGCCAACCTAGCAGTTCGAAAGCACATCAAAGTACAAGTAGATAAATAGGTACCACTCCGGCAGGAAGGTAAACGGTGTTTCTGTGCGCTGCTCTGGTTCGCCAGAAGCAGCTTAGTCATGCTGGCCACATGACCCGGAAGCTGTATGCCAGCTCCCTCAGCCAATACAGTGGCACCTCGGGTTACATACGCTTGAGGTTACATATGCTTCAGGTTACAGACTCCGCTAACCCAGAAATATTACCTCGGGTTAAGAACTTTGCTTCAGGATGAGAACAGAAATCGTGCGGTGGCAGCGCGGAAGCAGCAGGAGTCCCCAATAGCTAAAATGGTGCTTCAGGTTAAGAACAGTTTCAGGTTAAGAACGGACCTCTGGAACGAATTAAGTACTTAACCCGAGGTACCACTGTAAAGCGAGATGAGCGCCACATCTCCAGAGTCATCCACGACTGGACCTAACGGCCAGGGGTCCCTTTACCTTTCCCTTATGATGGGATAAGCAACCTGGGGAGATCCAGGGAGTCAGCAAATAGTCATGTCACACCGCAGCAGTCATACTGTGTGTACACTCTTCACCTAGGGAATTTATTTCTCCCCTACCCCAAACTAGACACTGCAGATTAATTATGGAAGAGTATGAAAGTCAGGTTGTACACCTTCAAACTTGCTGCATGTTGCTTCCAAAAGCTTTCTCTGACTCAGGGTCCTCGTAGCCTCCCACAAAGTGCTGTGGCAAAGCAGGAGGGAAAAATCCCCTCCTTTGCCAAGTGGAACTTTATAGGGCATTAAAGAAACACCCTCCACACTTATCTAAATCTTTAATTAGTTCTATAATATACTGATGATATCAGGCCTAATTAAATTTATACAGATAAAGGGCAATGAAATTCTAACCAAGTGAGCTGGAAAGTACATATTAAACAGTAAATTTAATGGTTCAGGCCGATAAGTGCAATTTCCTACACAAAAACTAAATTGAATTTAGTGTGTTGTATTCAAATTGATTTTGCATGTGCAAATTATTCGGGAGGAGGGGCAGGGAGGGAGGAGAGAGAGAGCTGGGATCTTGTTCATATATCAGTAAAACTGCTAATCCAGTCTATTTAAACATCACTTATTAATGCTTGCCATTGCACGTAAGTCAGACAGATTTGCATTTTTACTGCACAAAGGACAAAAATTATCTGAACTGGATGCCACTTTATAAAGAATATTAAGCGACTTCCCTCCTTGCAAATAAGGGGGAGAGGTGGGAATGAAATGCCTCCCTGAAGAAGAGGAAGGAGACAGTCAGCACTTTGGTGGAAAAGGCAGCGACAAGAGTGCGCCAGTCAGCACAAAATAAAATACAATTTTAGCTGCCCGCTGGGAAGAACAAATGCAGCAGAGAGCAGCCTGCCGTGCGTAACGCGAACTGTGTGGGAAGTGGACCCAGATGCTGAAACAAAGGGGCTATTGTGATTTATCATGTATACGGCGCTTGTAATCACCGGCTGCTTTATTATATATAGTGCCTTTGCCTTCAGAAGAAACCATGATCCCATTTCACAGACAGGGAACTGAGGCTGAGAGATAGCTTGGTGGCAGATGAAGCTGATTTGTACGAAGACCGTATGGCTCAGCATAGCCTTCTTTGGCTGGAAGGGACTCTCCCAAGGTCTCAGGTAAACCAGGGTTGAACATCTTGCCCAGATGTAGGCAGAACATGGTATCAGGTCTTGGACAGGAGAGATGGGATCAGGCTCAATATAAGGGAGCAGACAGAAGGAGGGGAAATGGGAGGGCAAGGAAGAAGGGCGTAGAGCGAGGCTTCAGGGAAAGGTTCAAATAGAGGCTGAAGGTCACTTAGGACCAGAGACCCCAAACCAGGTGCAGGAAGATGAAGATGAGGATGAGGAACAGGGAAGTTGTTCTGGGCAGACATAGCCAACCAACCAGCCAACTGTCTTCTTGGGGATGATATATTTGGGTGGGGGGAAAGCTGAGGGGTGTAAAGGCCTGGAGAGCCAAATGAACCCCAGCTGTGCCCCATTCCAAAGCAGCAGGACAGGACCATAGCTGTCAACTTTTCCCTTTTCTTGCAAGGAATCCTATTCGGAATAAGGGAATTTCCCTTAAAAAGGGGGAAACATTGACAGCTATGGACAGGACAGAAGAGAAGATTCTGACGGCCAAAGGCAGAAGAAAACATTTTGGCACCTGGGGTGGAAAATCCAAATGGCCCCACTAATTAACATGGGTAAAATCTGGGAATACTCTCTACGGCCATGCAAGCTCCACTGAAATGAACCAACCTTGGTCCAAGGCAGCTCTGGTTACTTTTAATGACCCCAGTGCAATCCCAATGGGCTTGTAGGTCCCAAACATCTGGAAGGTATCAGCACTTGGTGTTCCTAGGGGGATGAGAGTCTGCTGCGTCCACAATTCCCAATAAGGCCTCATACTTTGCATCCTTAAACATGAATTCCATCCACTTCAGACTCTTTTGCTACTGGCTGGTGCCCTTTATTTGCAGTGGTGATGCAATTTTATATGGAGTCTATTGTATGCAAGGCATGGAGCTTAATAGTGTCAGGTGTTAACACAGCTACGCACAGCAGATTGCACTGAAGTTCTATATCCTTAATAGATTAGATCTCTGGTCAGCTTTTTCTTTTCTTTTCAAGAAAACAACTGCAAACTACCTCTGCAGATTGCAATAATACATTAGGAGAAAACTGCAGAAGGAGAGAGGTTTTTGGAACATATTGCTGCTCTCCCTCAGTCTTTTATATCTATTTTCAAGAAAGAAAGAAAGAAAGAAAGAAAGAAAGAAAGAAAGAAAGAAAGAAAGAAAGAAAGAAAGAAAGAAAGAGGAAGGAAGGAAGGAAGGAAGGAAGGAAGGAAGGAAGGAAGGAAGGAAGGAAGGAGGTACAGAAGGATCATTCAGAGCAGTGTCTTCAACCTTGGGTCCCCAGATGTCATTGAACTACAATGCCTATCACCCCCAGTCAGCTTACTCAATGGTCACAGTTCATGGAAGTTGTAGTCCAACAACATCTGGGGACCCAAGGTCGAAGGACATTGATTTAGAGAGGGTCAGGGAGTCATCTTTTCCTCAGATGCAAGCCACAAGAGTGCCCACCTTCTTCTGTTCCTTCCTGGAAGAGGCCTCATATTGGCAGAAATCCATCTAAGACAGTGATGTCCAAACGTTTTTCAAAGAGGGCCAGATTCGATGAAGTGAAGGGCCGTGAGGGCCAACCACAGTTGTTAACCATTTTTTAGGATTGAAGTTGTTGAGGTTTTTTTTTATGATTTTACCCCAGGAAATAAACTGTCACAAAGGGCCAGATTAAGCCCCCGAAATGGACTTTGGACATGCCTGATCTTAAGAGGTATACAAAAGGGGGCCATTATGGGTGGCTGATCAGGATGTGTGTTACCTGAGGGAGAACAACAGACCCCAGTTCACATGAGGAGTGTTTTTGGAGGCATGCAATGTGTGCCTGTAATCTTGGCCCCAAGAACAGTTCACCAGCTAATCCAGTTCTCCACAAACGGGGCTGAAGGAAGAATAGAAAGGAAAGAGCAAAACCAGCTAACTGGATTGTGGACTGGGCTTTATTTGACAAATACAGGCTTATCCACAATTTACTCAAAAAGTAATTAGATTTAAGCTAATACAGTCACAGTGTGTCTGTCAGGTAGACAGATGCATATCAGGATCTAGCTTAGCTTATCGGTTCTGCCAAGTAATGTTCAGTTGCATAGCGCAATATATTTTGCATTCAACTTCCTCCGTCCCTGCACCTCCCCTCCCATGCCAAAAATGAAAATCTGCGCTCTTAAATCTCTGCTAGCGGCAAATGTTTATTCTTGGCCGCACAGAGCTGGTTGATGGTGCGGTGGATTGGACTGCTGCATTACACACACACACACACACACACACACACACACACACCGCTGAAATCCCACATCTGATGTGTGAAGTTCAGGGCTTCCCATCAGGCAGCTCACAGATGCCACTCTGAACCGTTCTTAGACAGCCTCCATCTGCCAGATATGCTAATCCAATGGCAAAAATCAATAATCTCCCTCTTTAGTGCCATGCTCTCTGCTTTTCTGGCACAGTGTTTCAAAGGTGCGGCAAAAGAACAGAGCAGGAGAACTGCCTTCTTAAAAAGCCATCTGAGCTGTGGGATGGGGCCCATTGAGTGCTATGATTTGCTTGGTGGGGTCGTTTTCTCTTACTCCAAAGATGAGCTCTGAAGGTGGCTTCCCTCCCTGTTTACTTCTTATTGCACCTTTCCATGTTTAGATGCCCAAGGCAGCCAACAAGAAAACCGTAAAATATACAGAACACAGCACAATAGCTTATCGAAAACTACAACGATGAACACCACAGATAAAGACCAGCAGCCAGCTCTGAGCTAAAGATAAATAAATATGCAGCAGTGCAACGGCATAGAAAAAACATCGGTGCAATCAATCAAAGTCCCCTGGAAACAGAAAGGTCTTAGCCCGTAGATGGAAGGCCATTAGAGGGCTGGACCAGATGCAACCGAGGTGAGGTCCACCTTTGAGATTAAAATAGGGAGTGGGGAGCAGGGTGGGCATCAAAATAGAAGAGGCTAGAGAGAAAGCCATAGACTCTAGGTTGGAACATAGCAATGAGCATGGTGTTTTGCAAGCCCTGATGGATCCGACAGCTACATCTTTACCTGCACGACACCCAGATCTTATATGACATCAGGGCATAGCTGTCAACTTACAGATTTGAAAATAAGGGACCAGCAGCCTCAAAAATAAGGGATCAGCAGCCAAAATAAGGGATCAACAATTACTTTGATGAAATACATATTTTGTTGCGTGCAAATGGCTTTAGATACCTATTAGGTCCATAAATTATCATATAGCAAAAATTCAACACAAAAAACACCAACAATTTGTTGTTGACAAAGGACAGCTGGACATAGAATGGGCCCATTACCTTTAGTAGCTTAATTTAAGGGACATCATCAATAAGGGACAGCAGCGGGACATGGCGCTGGGATAAGGGACTGTCCCGCCAAATAAGGGACGCTTGACAGCTATGCATCAGGGGTAGGACAGGGGTGTGTGGCTCAGCCTGGCCAAAGTGCTCCACAGGCCACACGGGGAGGCCTGATTGGGCCCACGGTAAGGTTACCAGATTTTTTTCAATGAACCCGGGGGCACTTTTCAACTTCCATGGATTTTGTATGGGGACTGATTTGTAAATCCGGGGAATGTCCCTGGGAAACGGGGACATCTGGTAACCTTAGCCCATGGGCCGGAGGTGCCCAACCACTGCTATAGAGGGCTCTCTTGGGAAACAGAGGAAGGTGGAATGCAGAAAACATGTAAGGGGTGAAGCGAAACCTCACCTGGCTGGAGAACTGCCTCACTGTATGGAAGTGTCCCGCACCTCACACTTACAATCTGAATCTGAAGAGGAGGAAGCCTCCACAAAAAGTGTACAGTGCTCAGCTGGTCAATTTTAGCCATTCCCAAGTGATGCCTTCATGCTCCAGAGAACTGTAAGCATTGGGGAAGGGGGCGGGCGCAGCCTCCCCCGACCAAGGTCAAGTGACTCTGGATAGAAGAGAAGTGTTGTTGCTGGCTTATCTTGTTCTCTGAATAGCTTTAAAAGCCTCTCCTGACAGCTGAAAAGTTCACCGCACCAGCTTAATTTAATTAAGAGGGAGAGATGGACAATGGGATATGCAAAACGTGGGATTAAGTGGTCCCACTGAGGTGTACACTGAAACAGAATGATACCACCTTCTGCGAAATATCTTTTCTTTAGACGGGCTTCCTGGTACAAAGAAGTAGCCCAGAAAAAAAGAGTTCCTCCCATTCAGAGATCAGAACAAAGTGACAGACTTCTCCTTTCAAGTTGACAATTCAATATTTACCCGCCTTTCTTTTTAGGCTGTGGGAAAAGATGGGAGGGATGCAGAATTTGCAAGCAGAAGGTGCTTCTTCTCACCCCGCTTCTATCTTGGACTCAGCTACACTGGCAAAGAAAAAGTGCTTTATATGTGTTGTTTATGCATTCTAACACTGTGACACCAGATGGCACTGTGGAGTTCTGTTTTTGCCAACCCAATTTCAAACAAAGTTTGAAATACAGTGGTACCTCGGGTTAAGTTCTTAATTCGTTCCAGAGGTCCGTTCTTAACCTGAAACTGTTCTTAACCTGAAGCACCACTTTAGCTAATGGGGCCTCCTGCTGCCGCCGGAGCACGATTTCTGTTCTCATCCTGAAGCAAAGTTCTTAACTTGAAGCACTATTTCTGGGTTAGTGGAGTCTGTAACCTGAAGCGCATGTAACCTGAAGCGTATGTCACCCGAGGTGCCACTGTACATTTAACTGATGTGTCTAGATCCAGCCCTTGTCTCACCCTACACTCCTCCCCTCTTTACCCTCCTGTCTCTTTCTGACACCTCCGCCTGCCGGACAAGGACAGCATCTCCATGTGCAAGAGGGAAGCAACCTCCCTTTGTCCCCAGGCATCTCTCTGTGATGGGAATAGTTCAAGGAGGGCTGATACACACATGGCCTTAAGCCCACCTCTGTGGGATGGAGAACATTGAAGCACATGCCCAGATGGTGCTTTGTTTGAGGGGGCAACCAGCGTGTGATCCTTGCCAAGGTCCCAGCTTGTTCTCTGCCTTGCTGCTGCCCCCGGATACTTGTCTTGTTGCCCAGCCTGCTCCTCCTGTTTGATGGTCCTCCAACCTGCCAGCACTGCTGACTGATCTGCCTACAATAGCTGGTCTGTTATTCCAACACTGGATTTGCTGCACCCCTTTGGGTCCAATGCTGCATTTGGGGCGATACCCAGAGAGGGTAAGGTAAAAGGTAAAGGACCCCTGGACGGTTAAGTTCAGTCAAAGGCGACGATGGGGTGCGGCACTCATCTTGCTTTTCAGGACGAGGGAGCTGGCGATTGTCCACAGACAGCTTTCTGGGTCATGTGGCCAGCATGACTAAACCGCTTCTGGCGCACAGAGGACTGTGATAACTGCCAGAGCGCACAGAAATGCCATTTACCTTCCCGTCGCAGTGGTACCTATTTATCCACTTGCACTGGCATGTTTTCAAACTGCTAGGTTGACAGGAGCTGGGACAGAGCAATGGGAGCTCACCCCGCTGCGTGGATTCGAATTGCTGACCTTCTGATCAGCAAACCCAAGAGGCCCAGGGGTTTGGACCACAGTGCCACCTGCGTCCCACTTAGAGAGGAGAAGGGAACCAAGGGGCCAGGTTCTTTGAGTGGCAAGACCAAGCTCCTCGCCTATTCAAGGGTTGGTTGCAGGGGACGAGTTTTGATTTGGCCCAGAGACTGCCAACTTCTGGTGCCTGTATTCCTACTCTGCCAGCACACCCCCTAGCAGAGGAGGAAGAGGAGGCTGAAAGTACTGGATTCAGCTCCCATGTGAAATTTCTTGTCTCTGAGAATGTGAAAACAGGTTTCCTGTAGACTGAAAAGGTCATCAAACAGTCAACGCTCCCCTTCAATTTCAAAAATTGCCAGGTGAGAAAAGGTCCTCTCCGCCCTTAAATTTTCACCCATCAATGTACCCCTGACAATGGTATTTTTAGCTGAAGAAAATGGAATTGCACCTCTTCATTAAGAGCAACCAAATAGCATCCACATTCAGGCAGTGAAAATCATTACCAAGGCCACGTACACCTTTATATTTAAAAGGTTAGAGCAAAGGGATTAAAAGTGCCCCCAGGAAACGTTCAAATGGCGGATCTACATAAAATCTTTGCTGCAAAACGGGAAACCACCTAGAAGAGAAAGGCAGTGGTGTGCAGAGGGCAGGCAGGCTGGAGTATTAATTGCCCAACTTACTGCTAGGTGCTCTACACTTTTGAACTGGCTGCTTAAAAGAAGAATAATGTTGACTATTTTAGAAAGTTTGCACAGCTCATTTATTTGTTTGACACACTTATATCCTGGAGCAGCTAGGGGATTGAGGTTGCCTCCACAAGCAGGTCACCTGAAGGAGCTCTGAGCTACAAAATCAGGATGGTCCTGGCTCAAAAAAACGCTTGGCCTGGACCACCCTTACTCCACTGCACCTGCTGTTTTGGGATAATAAGGATGAAATGGCGAGAGACTGGTGACTCCGCTGATTGTTGTTCAAAAAACAAACAATTCAATAACAGCTGCAGGGAATGCCCCCCGCCCTGACCCAATGCAATCGGGAATGGACACTGTTGGGAATAGTAGTGAACCCTTTCTTTCTGCGAAAATGCTTGTGAAGCATGGACCACTTATAAACGCCATCTCCAACTCCTTGAAAGATTCCATCATTGGTGTCTCTGAAAATTTTTACACATCACTTGGGAAGACAGGCGGACTAATGCCAGTGTTCTGGAAGAAGCAAAGATCACCAGTGTTGAAGCAATGATTCTTCAACATCAACTTCGATGGACTGGTCATGTTGTTCGGATGCCTGATTATCGTCTTCCAAAGCAACTACTCTATTCCAAACTTAAAAATGGAAAGTGTAATGCTGGTGGTCAACAAAAGAGCTTTAAAGACTCTCTCAAGGCAATTTTAAAAAAAATGTAGTATAAACGCTGACAACTGGGAAACACTGGCTTGCGAGCGCTCCAACTGGAGAACAGCCTTTATTTACCAAAGGTGTCATGGACTTTGAAAACGTTCAAACTCAGGATAAAAGGGAGAAACATGCTAAGAGGAAGGCACACTTGGCAAACCCTCACCGTAATCACCTCCTGCCTTAAAACCCACTGTGGAAGGACGTGTGGATCCAGAATTGGCCTCAACAGGCACATACAGACTCACTGTTAAGACTGTATTCATGGAAGACAATCATACTTGGCTATGAGTGAGTGAACACAGGAGGAGGAGGAGGAGGGGAAGAAGAAGAAGAAGAAGAAGAAGAAGAAGAAGAAGAAGAAGAAGAAGAAGAAGAAGAAGAAGAAGGGTGAACCCTTCCTTTCTGTGAAAATCCCAGGCCCCATTTCCCCATATAGGTTGGGTTGCTTGATTTAAATCAGGGTGGGCAGACCCTGTAGGGCTGGCATCCCCAGTCCACTTCGAAGGACGCTGCTTTCAGTGCATTCTGTTGTTGTTGGGATCAGTCTGTCTCGAAAGACAAGGGAGTGTGCCTCTGGGGGTGAAGTCCAAACCACTGTGTTAGCAGCACCTAAGTGATCTCTAGGGGGCACTCTATGGGGAGTGTGTCTGGAGATCCTGGGCTGCCCAGATGACAAGACTCCACCATTGGCCTCACTGATATGGTCCAAAGGAAAGAAGAGCAAGACGTTTGGCACCGGCTTGGCTGCTGAAGTTGTCGGAAAGAGGCGTACAGGAGATTTTAGAGACTCCACTCCAGATTTCTAGGAGAAGGAAAAGAGTGAACTGCTGCTGAACCCCGTGGTATTGGAAAATTAATTCCCCACCAATGGTAAGCCCACCTCCCGGAATGTGGATGATTTTTGTCACCTCTCTGAAAATAAGCAAAACCAAGGACTGTGTTTTTTATGTGGGTGGCGGCAGGGAGGTATTTTTGGTGCATGCATGTCATTTTCCTTCCCTCTGAAAAAATTGCCAAAATTAACATTTCAGCATTTTTTGTCTCAGCCCTGGTGCGCACTGCTGCAAGAGTGGAAGTTTTGCCTCTTTATAAGCAGACACAATATTTCTGTTCCACGAAGGTCGGGGTGGTGGAGTGGCAGAAGTGGCTGTGCAGGGTTTTCATTCAATAAGACGAAAGGGGGGAATCCCCTTGTGGAGTGCGCCTATTGGCGGATGCCTGTAATGTCACAAACCTACCTCCCCTTACCACCCCCTAGAGCAGCTTTAGTAACTCTTAAAAAAAAATGTTTGCAGGGCTTCTTTTTTCTTCCTCTCAAGATGGAAAGATGAACAGATAAATGTACATATGGCACTTTATTATTTTCTTTAAAAAGACTGACGCTGGGATATATGTCTAGCATGCAAACTGTGAAGCTGAGAAGAATGTGAGCTCACACCACGGGCAAAAAGCCTGCTGTGGCGTCTCTTTTTATAGTCTGCCTGACTTCATTCTGCATCTTCAGCTTGCATGCTCAGGGGGAACACTCTCTACAGGAAGCATTTTGAGCTCTCTGGGTTGTCCTCAGCGGGCTGGAGTAGAACCAACAAGCTGGTTATTTTAGTGTTTTGAGGTGGCTCTCTTGCTATTTTAACGGTGCACAGGCATGTGTTTGCATGTCATTACTTGTTCAGAACGAGAAAGGCTACCCAATGAAAGTAATAAACACAAACATCATTTCTGGCAACTTGTGCTTCTGACCCGTTTGAACCCTATTCCATCCGAGGAGATGCTGCAAGGAGATGACGGATATTTAACTGCGATTCTCAAAGCAGGAGGGTCATGCCTGAGAAGAAAAGCCAGAGACTGATGGCCACTAGCCATGATGTCCCTCAACTGTCCGAGGCAGTTATGCCTCTGAATGCCAGTTGCTGAGAGGACCAATGCACTCATGTCCTGCTTGTGGGTTTTAATGTTTCAATGTTGTATTTTAATCTTGTTTTTTAAATTTATTTTAATCAACTTGCTTTTTTTATTGGTTGTTAGCTACCCTGAGCCTGGTCTTGGCTGAGGAGGGCGGGGTATACCGTATTTTTCGCCCTATAGAACGCACTTTCCCCCCTCCAAAAATGAAGGGGAAATGTGTGTGCGTCCTATGGGGCGAATGCAGGCTTTCGCTGAAGCCTGGAGAGCGAGAGGGGTCGGTGGGCACGGACCCCTCTTGCTCTCCAGGCTTCAGGAAGCTATCCGCAAGCCTTGGGAGCCCGCGGGAGTTCCCGCCGGGCTCGCACGGCTTGCGGAGAGCTGCCTGCACCCCGAAGCCCGGGAGCACTGAGCAGTCGCACCTGGGCTTCAGGTAGCTCTGCGCAAGCCGCGGGAGTCCTCCCACGGCTTGCGCAGAGCAGCCTGTTCTGGGGGCTAGGGTCGGGGGAAGCTCGGGCTTCCCCCGCCCTAGCCCTGTGCCTGGGGGGGGGAAAATAATTTTTTCCCCTTTATTTCCCCCCCCAAAAAAACTAGGTGCGCCCTATGGGCCGGTGCGCCTTATGGGGCGAAAAATACGGTAAATAAAAATTATTATTATTATTATTATTATTATTATTATTATTATTATTATTATTATTATTATCTGGTTGGCCACTGTGAGAACAGGATACTGGACTAGACGGGACTTTGACCTAATCCAGCTGCCAGGCCCTTCTGGTACTCTTAGAAGGCTGGAGTCTGGAGCAGGCAGAGTTTGGGGAGGGCTGGCAGAGAGGAGAGGCCTGCAAGGCTGTCAGCAGCCCAAGACGTAGCTGCAAAGGTCATTTTGCCCAGGAGATAGCTGGAGGCGCATGGCTTGTGAGAGTTGGCAGCCTGAGTTGAGGAATAAGACCTGAAGGGTTTCAGAAGGAGCAGGACTTAAGTTATGGGGAGAGTGGCCTGTCTAAGGCCTAGCTCAGAAAAAGAGAGGAGCGGGACTGAGCGACTGAGCACAGTGTGCTGCCAGCTAAGAAGAAATCCTATGGCACCCAAGAGTAGAGGCCTGTCCAATCCAGGGCAGGACCTTCTGTGTACTTCTGAAAGCTGCTCTGAAGACAGAACTACAGAAAGGGCTGCTTCCTCCTTGCACAAACAGTGGCCCAGTCGCAGAGGAGAGGTAACACCAGTCACTGCCATCACCTGCTTTCTCCTTGGCTTTGAAGCTGGAGGAACTCCAGAGCTAAGGGATTTCCTCACAAGTTGCGAAATAAGACTTCTCAAGCCACAGTGGCCACCACCAGCACTTCACAGATGACTTCTGTATGTGCACGCATAGATGTTTACCTGTAACTTTCCCATGTGAAGCATTTATTCAGACTATGACCCCCATTGCAGTGAAAACTGCAATTTGCCACTTTCTGGACGACGGGCAGAATGTGTTTGTGGGAAGGGGGGCTATTGTTTTGTTGTTTCTGCTTTAACTATTTATTTGTGCTTTTATTTCGTGTTTCTATCTTGTGAGCTGTCCTGAGATCTTTTGATGAAGGGCGGTATATAAAATCAAGCAAGCAAGCAAGGAAGCAAAGCTGGAGCAGCAATTAGGCCAGCCAGATTCTCCTTGATTCCTCAAGTCACCTAATCCAGCTGGGCTGAAGGGTGGAAGAACCAGCTCTGGCCAAGTTACGGGAGGCTCTGCAGGACAGCCAACCCATAACTCTCTCTGCCAGAGTGCTATCAAGGTGCAGGGATTGCTAGATTTCCTAACACTTTACACCAGGCATAGGCAAACTCCAGCTCTCCAGATGTTTGGGACTACAATTCCCATCATCCCTGACCACTGGTCCTGTTAGCTAGGGATGATGGGAACTGTAGTCCCAAACTTCTGGAGGGCTGGAGTTTGCCTATGCCTGCTTTCCCTTTCCCTTTCCGAGCACAATTCAAAATGTTGGTGTTGACTTTAAAGCCCTAAACAGCCCTGGCCCAGTATACCTGAAGGAGCGTCTCCATCCCCATCGTTCTGCCTGGACGCTGAGGTCCAGCGCTGAGGGCCTTCTGGCGGTTCCCTCATTGCGAGAAGCAAAGCTACAGGGAACCAGGCAGAGGGCCTTCTCGGTAGTGGCGCCCGCCCTGTGGAACGCCCTCCCATCAGATGTCAAAGAGATAAAACAACTACCTGACATTCAGAAGACATCTTAAGGCAGCCCTGTTCAGGGAAGATTTTATTTATTTATTTATTTTAAATGGTATTTATTGAGAGGGAAGATTTTAATGTGTGATATCTTAGTGTATTTTTGGTCTTTGTGGAAGCCGCCCAGAGTGGCTGGGGAAACCCAGCCAGATGGGTGGGGTACAAATAATAAATAATAATAATAATAATAATAATAATAATAATAATAATAATAATAATAATAATTATTATTATTATTATTATTATTATTATTATTATTATTATTATTATTATTATTACTCCTATGCTGGCTGTGCCCTTAAGTGCCCTACCCCAACCAGGTGTCCTCCATATGTTTTGCACTACAACTCCCATCAGGCACAGCAGCACAAGTTGGAACAAGGATAACGAAAACAACGATGGTGGGAGAACCTGCATTTTGCCCAAAATTCTCCTGCCGAGGCAGCTGCTGAGGACACCACTGTTCTATTCCACAGACGGAATCTGGCAGATCTGTTTTCTTGCTTCCTCTGCAGAAGAGAAGGGAAGCCCAGACTTTGATCGCTCCACCCAAACGGGAACCACAATGAGGAAAGGCACAGCAAAGCAGAGGGGGGTTCGGGCTTAATCCACCATGTTTGGGGGCTTTTGTTGTTGTCAATGTAGCGCAAGTGCTAATTAGAACTAATTAAAGCTATGCTGAGATCAGAGCTCGGCAGAAACTACAGGGAAGAAGACAAACAAGACGGGGGGGGGATTTAAAAGGGAAAGGAAGTATTTTTGGGAGCCAAGTTCTTAATTGAAAAGTAAGCAAAGCATGTGTTCTTAAGCACCGACAGAAAGCAGGACTCAAGGAGGTGCCATTAAAGCGGCCTTTAATCATTCTAAACCTTTGAAGCCCTAACCAGCTAGGAGCAGGAGACCTCAAGGACTGTGCCTTCTCTCTCCTGAGCCCGCCTGGGTATTAAGGGCCACAGCAGAGGACCTTCTGTAGGTTCCTCTACAGTCCAAGGTGAGGCAGGTGGAACCCAGGAAGGGGCTCCCTCTCTTGAAGACCTCACTTTTGGAACATGCTCCCCAGGACAGGTGCCAATGCTGTTCTCTTTTCAGCAGCAGGTGAAGACATTCTTGTTTTGCCCAATATTGTAATATCTTTCAGTGTTAGTTGGGTGGTTTTATTATGGCTTTTATACATTTAATATCAATACCAATATTAAATGTATAAAAGGATATTTGAGAAGATTCTGTGAAAATGAAAAAAAAAATTAATAAAAAGAATTAAAAATATTACGGCTTTTGTAGATGTCATACTGCTGCGTTGAAAGGTTACCTAAACCTAAATAAATAAATAAATGGTGCATCAATGTTTATTTATTAATTCGTGCATTAATAGGACTAGGCCAAAACGGCAAAACTTACTAGAAGAATTTGAAACTAGGAAGAATATTTTTTTAAATAAAGAAGGTGGGGAGTATATAATGTATTTGAAAAATTACTGTAAACAATTCAAGTCATTAGTAGGATGAACATAAAACCTGCAGTTTAAAAAAAATTGAATTAAGGAATATTTAAGGACTTATCAAAAATTGGAGTTATAAAGGAGATGCAGGGGGGAAATTATAACATAAGGATCCACAAAAGGGGGTGAGGGAAGTCACAGGGGATATGTGTGTTTTGTTTTTATTCTACGTATGTAAAACTGAAAAATTCAAAAATAAAATTTATATATTATTATGGTGCTGGAGGAGACTCTTGAGAGTCCCATGGACTGCAAGATCAAACCTATCCATTCTCAAGGAAATCAGCCCTGAATGCCCTGAGTGTTTGTCGTGGGGGAGGAAGGGAAAGGAGATTGTTAGCCGCTTTGAGACTCCTTAGGGTAGTAATAAAGCAGGATATAAAATCCAGACTCTTCTTCTTCTACTACTGGAAGGACAGATCGTGAAGCTGAGGCTCCAAGACTTTGGCCACCTCATGAGAAGAGAAGACTCCCTGGAAAAGACCCTGATGTTGGGAAAGATGGAGGGCACAAGGAGAAGGGGACGACAGAGCATGAGATGGTTGGACAGTGTTCTCGAAGCTACCAGCATGAGTCTGACCAAACTGCGGGGGGCAGTGGAAGACAGGAGTGCCTGGCATGCTCTAGTCCATGGGGTCACGAAGAGTTGGACACAACTAAACAGCAATATATTATTATATTATATTATATTATATTATATTATATTATATTATATTATATTATATTATAATGGATGCAGAGTTCCAGCTTCAAGCACAGCCTTGTGGGAAATGCTTTTTATGGAGCCTACTTCACAGGGGCTTTGTGATGGTATGATGCACCCTGCTATGAACTCACTGGGGGAAAGCGCAGCGCATAAATGGGAAAGCAAGTAAATAAATGTCCAGCTCCTGCCAGAAAACACCAGTAGATGGCAGCATTATATTACCAAATGGCTGCTGCAGGAACACAGACACATTACAAGTAGTCTGGGGAGGAAAACCCCTGCAGCTTGCTAGAGAACAAAATTAAAAACAACACAACCACACAATGACAGCATAAAAGGGACCTTGGCAACCGGGTGCAATTTGCCGCACAGCACCAGCTCAACAGAGCTGGATCCCAACTGGATGTGTGCCACTGAGTCGGCCCTTGTCGAAATCAAGCAGTGTGTTGCCAAATATTTCAAGGGGAGCTGAATCGAATCCAAAACATCTCAGCGTCTATAATGCTCAGGTTGCTGCTTATCAATCACAACATCATATCCCGTAGAAGAGGTTCCATTTAAACAGCAGCATTTCAGGGACTGCAGTTTGCTTCATTTAACAATTGTTGCACACACATATACATCGGCTTTAAACCAGAGTAGCACATTGGTCCATCTCACTGCTATCTTCTATTGTTCTGGAGTCATAGAACCCTACAAGTTGGAAGGGACCCCAAGGCTCATTCTAGACCAACCCCTTGCGATGCAGGAATCTTTGGCCCAGCGTGGGGCCCAGCAACCTCATGCATGCAGGGCATGTGAGCCAGACCTGTGTCATGGTTCTAGAGGTACGTACACCATCCAGTCCCCAGCCCCTCGTCTTGTGAGATGAAGAGGTCTGAGAAACTCCAAAGCCCGCACACTCCTATACAGTGCTTTGATGGTGTTGCATAAACACTGAATATAACCGTCATTGTCACAGAAGCACCCCAACACACACATGGGAAACTCACCTGGGTGGATGAGTCCATGGGCATGGGAGCATACTTTAGTACCAATTTGAGAAAGCTCTTGGAAGGGCCAAACTCAAGGCGAGGACTGCAGTGGGTCTCCTTATCCTCCACTGCTACAACCCGTGAACAAAGCCTTGCTCTGAACTCCATTGTTCCAGAAAGCCTGGCCAATAGCTGCAAGGAGCAGGGCTTTTTCAGTGGTGGTCCCCTCATCACAGAACCCTTTCCTCACCAGCCCTGCTTGGGCTTTTTAATACTTTAAGAACACTTGGATGGCTGAAAGCCATTTGCAGCTGTCACCCACCTTCACCACACGGTGGTTTTAATCTAATGGCAGCTATGTGATTCACAAGTTTCATAAGCTGACTTATGTGCAAATATGAGATATGTGCTGGAAACTGTACAGCTAGAGAAGATCGGAGCTCCAGTGCAGGAATGCGAAGAACACTGGGCCAAAGAACAGTCTTGAGGGCGCTGTTCTGAGGCAGGGCCACTGCCCAGTTGTCCAAATGCATTTAGCACTCCATGCAAGTCCAAAGAAGCTTTATGAAAACAAGTCTGAAACAAACTGCCTTTGACCTATGTGAATCTCCTTGGGGAGACTGTAAGTGGAAGCAGAGTCAGAGTTGCTCCTGCTTCTCAAATGGCTACAAAACGGACAAAAAAACACACGAAGATCATGGCCACTGGTCCCACCACCTCCTGGCAAATAGAAGGGGAAGAAATGGAGGCAGCGAGAGATTTTACTTTCTTGGGCTCCATGATCACTGCAGATGGTGACAGCAGCCACAAAATTAAAAGACGCCTGCTTCTTGGGAGAAAAGCAATGACAAACCTAGACAGCATCTTAAAAAGCAGAGACATCACCTTGCCAACAAAGGTCCGTATAGTCAAAGCTATGGTTTTCCCAGTAGTGAGGTATGGAAGTTAGAGCTGGACCATAAAGAAGGCTGATTGCCGAAGAATGGATGCTTTTGAATTCTGCTGCTGGAGGAGACTCTTGAGAGTCCCATGGACTGCAAGAAGATCAAACCTATCCATTCTGAAGGAAATCAGCCCCGAGTGCTCACTGGAAGGACAGATCCTGAAGCTGAGGCTCCAAGACTTTGGCCACCTCATGAGAAGACTCCCTGGAAAAGACCCTGATGTTGGGAAAGATGGAGGGCACAAGGAGAAGGGGACGACAGAGGACGAGATGGTGGGACAGTGTTCTCAAAGCTACCAGCATGAGTTTGACCAAATGCGGGAGGCAGTGGAAGACAGGAGTGCCTGGCGTGCTCTGGTCCAGGGGGTCACGAAGAGTCGGACATGACTAAACGACTAAACAACAACAACAACAGAACGTATTGGACTCCTCAGCAGTAAGCAGTGCTGGGCCTGAGAGGTGCATGGGAGATCGACTTGGAGAGGTGGAAGCTTCCAGGTGAGAGCTGGGAGGGTTCACTCTTCTGTGTGTGGGGTAAGAGACAACATAGAATTGTGATAGAGCTGGGCTTTCATTCCCTTTCTCGTCTTCTGTTCTTTTCATTATTCTTTGTTATTCTTCCTTTTTTCACATTTTTCTTCTCTAGCTTAGTTTGGCTTTGATTGCATTTTATGCCAAAAACTTTTAATTAAAATTTATTTTATTTTTAAAAAGGCACGGAATTCCGAAGAGTGGGGCTCCTCTGACCGGGGTTAGCAGGAGAAGGAGAATTGCCCAGCAAGAAGTGTGGCCTACCCTGCGCAAAGGGAATATGGAAGCACCAAGAGTGCTTACTGTGAGCTGTGAGCAGAACCTCATTTGTGTGGCAGCTGAAGAGATGAGCCACAGCCCATCCAGTGGGGCATACAGGGCTGATGATGAGAAAGCATGTGAATGTGGTGCCGTTGCTTTTTCCTGACGCCCTGGCATTCGTAAGGCCGGGCCACGGCAGGAGGCAGTGCAGGGTGGTGACCAACATGGGGATAACGTGCAGAGCGGATGACCCAGCAAGTGTCGCTCTCCATGCCCCAAACACTGTCTGTTCATTGCCTTGGCTCATTCCGCTGCCAACCTTCTCTTGCACTTGGGTCTCCAATATGGGTGCCAGTTGCTGTCAGCACATGTTCGCGTCCTGTGCCGCCTGCCAAAAACCTGCACTAATTTAGTTAACATTTCAAGTTGTGTGTGTGTGTGTTTTAAATCATTTAAAAAGGAAATGATTGAATTTGAGAATTATATTCCGGAGAGAATTGGTAATGGAGCCCCCCTCTCTGCCTCGGGGTTTTGTAATTTCCCCATGTCAATGTTATTATGAATAGGCTAACTCAATAATGAGATCATTCCCCATATGAGAATCCAAATAATTGAAGCTCACCAGCGGACTTTGTTCCCCCTAAATCTGCTCAAGTCAGACTTCTTCACCCATCTAATTCGGTCTCGGGGAAGGAAAAAAGGGGACAAAAGACTGTGAGCTTCCCCTTCCATTATTGGTGGATTATTCCGAGTCCAAGGCACGGGGGGACAGACACAAAAGCTTTTTCTGCTCAGTCCAGACAGGCATTTTGATTCCTGACCCCAAAAATATCCTTATGAATATTTCATACATTCAGCTGTCCATTGCTGAAATAACTAATGCCAAGATTAAAGAGACAATCGGCCAGAGAGAGGCAGCCTGCACTTCTCCTATCTGTTTGCAAAATCAATGCAATCCTTCTGGTGGTGATGGGGGTGGGCAGGGGGGCTGTTGATGCTTGCTTTCATTAACCTGGGCACCAGTCCATGGCCCACACTGAATTACAGTGGAATTGTGTCTGGAAAAGTCATCCAGGCCAAACTCTTGCCCTAAGGCTGGATTTGTGACAAAACAGCATCCACACTGCATGCTAATGATCATGGGGCCACCGTGTCAAAATCCAACTGAAGTGAGGTCTTTCTACATGCAAAACATGCCCTCAGACATTGAGCCCATCCTCCTTTACTAAACTTTTGCAGTCCACGTTTTGGAGGCAGCACAAGTTCCCCTCTCACCTTGCAAAGTCCAGGTCCGCTTCCCGTGACATGGTGATGTTGGTCAGGTTCTGTTGAAGGATAAAGATGTTTCGGCACATCTTCTTGATGCCAGATTCACTGATGCGCTTGAAGTACTGGGCCCCGTTTATGAGAATACAGGAAATCAAGTGGCCCAAACCTGGATGGAGCAGGAAAGATAAGGAAAATTTCACATATAGGTGACCGGTAAGAAGAAAGGATAAGAAACAACTTGATTCTGCTTAATGAGGCACATCAAACAGGCAACATTTTGCCCTTTTCCTGGGTCCCATTTATTTCAGGGCACTCACAAAAGCTTTCCAACATATGTCCGTAGCACAGAATTTGTGCAACCTTTTAGTTTTGGCTGCCCTGCCTGATGAAATGAAAGGGGGAAGAGCTCAAGGGTGAACGTGGTTCTTTCCGCTCCCCATTTAACCTCCACAACCTACCCTGTGAGGTAGGTTAGGTTGAGAGGCAGTAACTACCCCAAGGTCACCAAGTGATCTTCATGGCTGAGTGGAGATTTGAACCCTGGTCTCCCAGGTCCTAGTCTAACACACTAACCGGGGCACTCACATGCTTGCTCATTCTCATGAAGTCATATATTGGCTTAGCAACGAGACTCATGTCTTTAACCCAAGACAGCCTGCAATTCCATATATGGACTCACTAAGGCCTGATTTCACCCAGAAAATGGAAATCTCCCCCATACCACCCGCTTGCTGAACTGAATGGGTGTCATCATCCCCAAATCACTGGAAAGCAAATGACCTTCAAAGATATACTGGAACTTGTGCTGCTGAAGACTGGCACTCATGGCTTCTTCAACGAAGCTGATGTCCTTATTGAGTCGCACCACCAGGGGGTCATAATCCATGCTCTCCACATTGGCAACAATGGCGTAATTTCCTTGCTTAGTCAAGGGGATCAGATAGTGGAAGCAGTGAACCCTGCAAAACAGAAGGCAATGATAGCTGTGAAACAAGGCAATGATAGCCGTCATACTACTTAATCAGAGAAAATATTTAGCTTAATCAACAGCTGCCAAGACCCAATGGTTGAGTGTACATTTGCATGTGGGGAAATCCAAATCATCCATGGATCCCTTGGACAAGACATGGGGAATCTATGGATGTGCCAAACATCATATCGCCTTCTTTATACTGAAGAAGATAGTAGCACTGGGTGGTAGTCAATGCTAGTCCTACCCAGAGTAGACTTGGGTTCATTATTTTCAATGGGTTTACTGTGAGTAGGACTCAGTTTGAAAACCATCCATTATTCTTGTTGCTCCAAGGTAGGGGAGAATTAAGGCCTGGGCCAAGAAGAAACGTCAACTACATCTTTTCCTGAACACATTAGTCTTATGCAATGGCGTCAGGGGTGTGGGATATGAGATAGCGATTTTTTGTTTTTTCTCTAAAACCTGGCTAGTATTCATCTTCACCACAAAGTAAGACATGTAGTCTTGCCTACTTATTGGAATCTTCCCGGTATGTAGCTATAGAATTGTGATTGTGGTATTTTATATATCACATCTATCTCCTGTGCCTCACAAACCCATTTCCCTCTCCTCCTTTGCACTCTTTCTGACCGAAAACTGCCCTGCCCCAAACCGGAAGTCTGAAGTGGTAGAGTCCAGGAAAGGTGGCACCACTTGATTCTACTGAATATGCAAACTGGCCTGGGCTGTGTCCAAAGACGGGGAGCTCTTAAGACTCAGAGATATAGAATTAAGAAGAAGTCGTTTGTGCTTCCTTCCCCATGGCTTCAGGAGAGCATCCAAAGAGCATCTGAACTGAACTGTACAAAAGGCAAATTTTGTAAAGTGTGTCAATTACATACATTTATGCTAATGGGCCCGATTTCCATAATGCAGTCCAATTGCAGATTATGGGGTTTGTGGTTGCCTTGATTGCTTGAATAAGGCAGCTCTGAAGGCAAGGACTTAAAGCTGGAGGAGGCAGAGAACTGGCAAGCAGACACTCAGAAGAAGCTGCCACAGCCCCTCCCAGACCATCTGGCCACCAGCCTAGGGTGCCACAGATCAGTGGCAGGAGCTGGAGTTGGAGCTACAGGGGGCAGAAGGCCAGGATGCTAGTATTTATACTTTGCTGATCTAGAGGCTTCATACTGCTAGCCAATCACAGAGGCTGCTGTTGCAAACCCCTATTTCCTTTCTGCTCCTAGAATAGGCTCTGAAGCTCATTATCCTGTTGAGGTGAAGAAGACATGATATTTGGTTTCAGCTTTGTATTCAGAACCTCCTGGTTCAAACACTGGAGTCCCTGATGCTCCCGCCTTGCAAGGGACAATGTGCAGTGCCCTGTGCAGGCCTAGAACTATGGAGACGGCTTTTGGGCACTGATGTAGGTGAGGTCCTACCATATGGAGGGGGGCTGGACAGGGTGGCCACCTGGGCTGTCCAACTGTAGGCCGAGCTAGCTGTGATGCTGTCACCCAGTTGACCAACCAAGAGCTAGCCATGAGAATGCTGGCTCCGTAGCCCTTGTCACCTTCTCTCTGAAGCACATTTCTTCAAACACATCTAAGCAGGTCAGCAGCACAACCATGAGCCAGGGTTCTCCCTTAACCCATGGTGTGAAACCTATAATTTCACATTCTGGTTAAACAGGGGGACCCCGTTAACAGCAGTTAATCACAGAGGTGGCAAACTGCTTATTCCAAGGGTGAGAAGGCATTGGTCAAGGGAGGGAGCACTTGCTCCTAAGGCTACTTCTGGATTCATTAAGCCGCAGTTAAGACATAGACCCAGTTGCATCCATGTCATCCCATGGCATGGCTGGTTGGAAAACGTAATGAAGTGCAAAAGACAAATCACGCAGTTGTCGTCCCCAGAATCTCCCCTGTCTCTGTGCTGACATGTTTGTGTTGACCTTGATGCAACTTTGGCATTAAGGTTTTCTGAAAACATTGCTGATTGCACAGCAGGGAGGTTGATTTTTGCAAAATGCTTCTTCGGGATTGTTAACTGTGATCCGTGGCTGGTGCCAAATCACTAACCCCCCACCCAAGGGCAGACCTTTTATTTATTGAAACTGCCTGATAAAGGTGACATTCTCAAAATAAAGTGACAACGTAGTATTTTCCCTTTAAAGTTCAAATAGGTGAATAATAATAATAATAATAATAGGGGAAGAATCCTGGTAGGTGATTTCTGCTTTAAATGTAACCACCATTTCAGCCTGTCATTTCCCGCCCCCCTGTGGGGAAAATACATATAAAGGCCTGTGCTGATTAGATACAGCGCAAGTTGTCACAGGTAAAATGCCAAATGTTCCTTTTCTTTTGGCTCTCCTGACATAGTATATGCTGGTTCAGCAAATACGTCCTTTGGAGGCATTTCAAATGAAATCCTCAAGTGGTGACACAGGAGTCTGGAGTGATAACCAGGCTAATGAGAGCTTGGGGGATGTGGAACAAGCATTTGTAGGTCAGCGCTGGACCTGCCTACTGAAGCCTCAGATTCTGGAGGCTTGATCTATTTTTATGCACTCCCTTCCGTTCTACATCCTCATGCCAGAGGTGCCCTTTTGAAACACGTGAGCAAAAGTGGGTTGGAGAGCAGGAGCCGCCGAATCAGCCGCGGTGAGGAAGAGATGTTGAAACAATGACCAATCTTTTTTCTTTCATTTTTAAATCTTTGACATTTTAAGGCGACTGAAGGATGCTTTGACTAGAGCATTGGCAGGGTATATATTAAACCTTTGCCCCCATGAAGGGTTCTCATCCCCCCGCCCATCTGGAATTCTCCCCACCCTCAAACCCAACTGCTTTCTTAGAGATAAAACATCATTTTAAAAGCTTTATTTAAAAAAAAACTGAACTAATGAGGTTCCTTCTAGAATCATCAACAGAGTCTAGTAGCACTTTGAAGGCTAACCAATTTATTCTGGCAAATGTGTTCATGAACCAGAGACCACTTTGCTGCACTTCATGAATCTGAGGAAGTGGTGTCTGGTCCATAAAAGCTTCTGCTCCGATAGCTTTGTTGGTCACAAGACCATTTGCAGTTTTTGCTGCAACAGACTAACATCCCTCTGGAAATTCTTCCAGCATCAGAACACTATGGAATTTGAGTTTAAGCCCAGCTCCCTTATAAAGAAATAGCCAGCCCATGGTGATGAGAAAATGTCAGATAAAAGCACAAAACTTTGGTTGAATGGTTATTTTTTGTTGTATTTTAATATTTTGCTGGAAGCCGGCCAGAGTGGCTGGGGAAACCCAGCCAGATGGGCGGGGTATAAAGAATAAATTATTATTATTATTGTTTGAGCCCAACTACTTACACTCAAAGACAACACTCTGATCCACTGTACCACACTAACCACTCCCCCCTCATAGACTGGAAAGTTCATTTCTTAAAGGAACTAGTTCAACATGTCCCAAGAGGAATTAATTCCTGTTCACATTTGCCCCTTTACAAAACAAGCTAGTTTCGTTCACACAGTTCAAGTTCATCCAAATGATCATCAGCAGAGGAGCAACCTTTTAGCGTTAAGAATGTAATAAACTGCTTTGCTGAGGTATAAGATAAATTTAAAAGTTTTAAGAAAACATCAAAACACACACATAGTGAAATGTGAACTGTCAATATTTCCCCTAATAATTGTGATAATTAAGCTTAAAGGTCCAAAGAATCTGAAGAGTAAAAAAACACATGTAAGTAAATTAGCTTGAAGATGAACTAGGAATCATTCAAAGTTGCACACCAAAATGAACTTAATTTGTGTCCAGTTCACCAAGCCATTATGGGAACTACTTCATTCCAAGCACTGGCCCTCAAAAACAACTAATGGCACAGAGAGTCAGAAACATTCGCTGCTGTGAAATGGAAGCCCCTGGCCTCAGTCACGGAGTCAGCCTTAGAGAAGCTTCTGGATTCTGGTTTCCCTTGTACGATTGCTTTATGGATCCTCATGCAAGTGGGATACATATTGAAAAAGTATCCCTAAAGTCCAATGGAGGCTGGTGTCCATTGGGACCAGTCAAGGAAAAGTCCAACAATCTTAGGCAGAGCCAGATAATTTTCCCCCTCCGCCACCAATTCCTCCTCCCTGTTGAGTTCTGCAAAGGCAATAGTGAGACTGAAGGAGGCACACACTGGCCTCTGTATAACCAGCTGAATACATACCTAACTTCTAAGTGCAGAACCAGCAAGCAGCGGTCAGCCATTTCCTGGAAGGATCGGGCCAGCTCAGTGAGGGTTTGCATGATCTGCTCGGACACTGGAGGGAGATCCATGTTGGCATGTCCATCTTGGCCAGGTGACACTGCAGATGAAAGAGAAAGTGGGATGCGATGACTGCCTGGGACATTCCATCACAGCACCTGTGCCATCTCAGCTGGCATCTACTGAACTGTCAGCCCAGTTAGGGGAGGAAAGGCCACATGGACTAAGCTCTTGAAGTAGACGTTGAGTCAACGTTCCTAGGCAACAGACTGGGCCCTTGAAATCCTATTTGCTTCCAATGATGTGGCTCCAAAATGCCTCCCAGCAGAGCAATTCTTGGTGGTGAACAGCCATGGAGGATTTAAGCAGCTGAAGCACCAGGCTGAGAGGAAAGGCAGTGTAGCATTAAAAAAGAAAAAAGAAAAGCTTCTATGGCAAGGCTAGTTTATGGACTCTTCAGAGAGTTCACTGAAATGCCTATCATATTTATTTATTTAGTCATTCAATTTATGAGCCACCCAATAAAAATATTCTCTATGCAAAAAACATATTTACTACCATAAATACGAGGACTGCAGTCTCATGGAACTCTTGAACATCCCCACATGAGTTGACTGATCTTGGTTATCTCTTGTGATCCAAGGACAGAAGAATGAAATCCTCCCCTGGAGACTCAAAGACTCCCTCAAGTCAATTATTTTTATCAGACACTTTCATTGCACCATGTTGCCTTTTCTTGCAACAATGAGGGCTAGAAAAATGCTCTGTTTAAGGAACATACACACAAGATTGCCAAGACTGCACACAATTTTCTATGACTACCCCAACTACAAGGATTGCTTATCATTCCATGTTTCCATCTAGCAAGTAGTTTAGGGGTCCGCTATTTTATCTAATAGGACTGATTTGGGAGGTGGGCCATTCCTTTCTTGACAGCTCAAAACGCTTTTACAATAACCTGTCCTGACAAACAGAGGAATCATTCATTCTGGCAAAGTGAAGGGAGTGGTGGGGGTGGAAATTAAGTCATTTGCACTGGTTGTCACCAGCGATTTCCATTTTGTTACACGAAAGAATGGCAGCGCCTCTTGAAAAACTGACTCCTGCAAATCAATGCATGCAAATGACAAGAGCTCAGGAACAGGAAACAGGACTTGAGGTGCTCCTGAAGCATACTGCTTTGTAGCAAATCAAGGCCCATTGTGAAAGACCATGGACCACTTCCTGATTGAACAGAATGTCAGGGAAGACTTTTGAATGGTTTAATCGCAGTGGGAAGAAAACCAGTTTGGGGTTTCAGATTCTGGCTTGGTTGCAGCGCAACATGAAGCGTGCGAGTTTTTAAAAGTATAACATGTCATCTTGTACATGCACACAAATTGTTCTCTGGAATCCCCCCTGACACAGTTCTGAAACTCACAATAAGAGAAAGCCAGCATTTGAGAAGGAAGTTGTACTATAGCTGAGAGAGCTCTCGGCTACAGCTCTGATAACAGACAATCTACATTCATATAATATTCCAGCAGTCTCCATACATTCTGAAGCAAAAAGCAAAGTACCCCCTCTGCAATCCCCTGGATCCTGTTCCCTTCGCTTTGACACATTTCTTATGTTGAAGACCAACTATCAATCAATCAATCAATCAATCAATCAATCAATCAATCTTCACTGACAACAGCAACATGCACCTCAGTACCCAAATACCAGTGTTTGGGTCCAGGGGCCTCTGGAAAGATTTGGGCTGGGTGAATACTGCAACAGCACTCTGACATCTATTGCAGCTTCCCAGAGTTTTCCAAGCCCAAATCAAGGTGCCATTTTTAACTTACAAAGCTCTGTAAGGCTGGTGGTGATGAGAAGCAAGATTTTTCAAGTGTGGCACCCTAACTTTGGTGCTTTCTTGCCAGACTAATCACCTGATGACATCTTTATTCTCTTTCTGGTGCCAGATGAAAACCTTTCTGTCCACCCCAGGCCTTTTAGTCTTTCAGCTCTTCAGCTGGTGACTTTCTGCCTCTGCTCCGTACTGGTTTTAATTGACTGCAACAGTTTGCTTGTTTATTTTCTTATTGATTTTTAATTTTATTTTATTGTAAGCTGCTCTGAGACCCCAATCTGCTTTGGATCTGCTCCGTGTTGTTCAGCTTTGGGTGGGAAAATAGAAATCACATCTCCTCCTTTTTCTGCTGGGCAATCAGTTGGAAAACTAAGGTCATGAGGGAGGGAGGAAACCTGCTAAAGTTCAGAGATGTAGGCCCAGGTGCTACCACGTTAATTTATTTTACCTTTTTAAAAAAGAAAAAAAGAAAAATACTAGAAAAGTCACACTTTCCCCCTCCCCTCATGAAGTAAAAAAGAGAGCAATAGGATTTTTAATTGTTTATTGGGGGGGGGCGGCGGAAAGAACAATTGAGAAATCAGCAGGCAGCCCCAATAGTCTAATTCCTCCGCTTATATACCTGCTCTCACAGCTGGAACTCAGAGAAGAGGGTTGACCCCTGTTGAAGAACTCTATTTACTTTAATATCCCCTTTCCCAAATCACTGTGATTGGAGTGGCCTAATAAAATACAGTGGTACCTCAGGTTAAGTACTTAATTCGTTCCGGAGGTCCATACTTAACCTGAAACTGTTCTTAACCTGAAGCGCCATTTTAGCTAATGGGGGCCTCCTGCTGCTGCCGCGCCGCCGGAGACCGATTTCTGTTCTCATCCTGAAGCAAAGTTCTTAACCTGAAGCACTATTTCTGGGTTAGTGGAGTCTGTAACCTGAAGCATATGTAACCTGAGGTACCACTGTAATGCGCTGTCATTAAAAGCTAGACCTGCCTATCAAAACAATCCCCACCCCTTCCCTCTTGAAAAAGAATTAGTTTCAGTCAGCTGGATTTTGCAACGGGGGCGGGGGGGGGGAGAAAGAAATGCAGTGGAGGTAGGAGGAGAAAAGCCATTTTTTAAAATGTTTTTGTAAAAACCAAGGCCATGGAGTGACTGAAAAGCTTAGGAGGTCTCTCATCTGCCTTGAGAAACCTTGTTAATGGTGCAAACTGACTTAGGAACGTGAGATAATTATTCAAAAAACACTCTTGTTAGTCAAGGCACACATAGAGCCAGTACATACCCCTAACAAATAATGAATGAACAGCTTACATTCTGGCAAGCCCCTCTATGTCTCAACTTAATTTCCTAATTTCGGGTCTTCTCTCCCGTTCTGTTGCATCCATATGCCCATGGGAAGTACAGCAGCAGCCCTCAATTGCTTCCTGCAACTATGAAAAGCTGCATCCTCAAAGAATCACCCAAACCTAAACCTCTTCCAAAGACTGCTGGTGCTGTTGATTCCAGTACCCACCAACGCAACGGCATGTTCCAGGAACACCTCTCTCTTCCAGCCAACTCCTCAGTTCTACCATTAAAAATAGCTGAATGGGGTGGTATTCAATGCTAGTCTTGATCACGGTAGATCTACTGAAGTTAAAGAGAACCAGGCAGAAGGCCTTTTCGGTAGTGGTGCCCACCCTGTGGATCACCATCCTATCAGATGACAAACAGATACACAGCTATATGTCCTTTAGAAGACATCTGAAGGCAGTCCTGTATGGAAAGCTTTTAATGTTTTATTTTCTTTTTATATTTTGCTGGAAGCCACCTAGAGTAGCTGGGGCAACCCAGTCAGATGGGAGGAGGAGGAGGAGGAGGAGGAGGAGGAGGAGGAGGAGGAGGAGGAGGAGGAGAAGAAGAAGAAGAAGAAGAAGAAGAAGAAGAAGAAGAAGGGACTGTGGCTAACTTAGTTTCATCAATTGTAGTAAGTCTACTCTCAGTAGTTGAATACTACCCGCTGGTCTACATAATTGGTATGCATACCAAAGCCACAAATCCCTTTCTCTTGGAGCGCGGAGGGTCTCTGACTTGTGTGGTTAACATTGTTATAGTTTTTTATGAGGAAAGGTAATTACAACTGCTTTGCGGGTGTCAGGGGACTGGAAATCAATGTATCCACGAGCGGGATTTTGCTGAGAAACTTTTGTTGTTACTATATAGGTAGGGCCTGCAATGAATGGCTAGGATGCCAGCCACACCCTCTTTCAGAATACGCCATTCTAGTTCTTCTCTCCTCCCCTTCAATTTCCCACTCCCCTTCCATCAGGCTTTCATAACCACTGAGCACATTCAGCCCTCATTAATCTGTTTTGGGTTCCCCCTTCCTCTGCTTAGGTTGCTTCCTCCTAACTTTGCTTTGGTACTTCCGGGATTCTCCAGAGCTGGCGGAAACTTTTCTCTTGTATGGAGGCTTATGTCATTTTGGCTGCATAAGGATTAACACTCAACAGAACTAAGTTCACTATACATATATAGGATTTCACCCTGCCCTTCCTCTAGGGAGCTTAGGGCAGTGTACGTGGCCCCCACTTCTATCCCCACCCTGTGAGAAAGAGAAAGGGGCTGCTCCCACAGTCACCTTTGTGCCAAGGTGTGGCTATGCACCCGGGTTCTCAACCTGTGGGTCCCCAGATGTTGTTGGACTACAACTCCCATCATCCCTGAGATCTGGCCTTGCTAGCTGGCTCTCTCGCTCTCCTGCAGAAAGTTTGTGTGTGTGTGTGTGTGTGTGTGTGTGTGAGAGAGAGAGAGAGAGAGAGAGAGAGAGAGAGACTCCAGGTGTTGCAGGAGGCAGATAAAATGTTTACAACAGAGAAAGCTGTTCCCCTTCCAGCACTGAGAGTAGGAGCCCATAAATCTCTGCAGCTAAGTACAGCAGGTTGAAACGTTTAAGGTGAGGGAGAGAGGCAGAGCAGCTGAGCCGGAAAGGCACAAGGATCTCATTTGAGATGAGTGGCGATAAGGCAGGCCAGGGCGGCGCCCCCCATCCGTTCAGTAAACACTAATGATTGGGCGAGTGCCGACTGTCACTGGTGATAAAGAGCCGGCTAAACACTCTATTAGTTTTTCATTTTGCGAATTAATGTTCTTTATGCCGTGTGTACACTCGTCGGCTAATGAATTGTCTCGTTAGAACTGCCTGGGGTGCTCCTCAGCCGCCTCTGCTGGCAGGCATAAATTTCACAAGGAAATTAGCACTTTTAAAAAAGGCAATAACTCCTTGAAAAAGTGGCTTGCTTTCTGCCCATTTCTGCATATATACAGCCCCAAGAAAGGGTTTATTGCTAGGGAGTGGGGTAAGGAGAAGAGTTAAGTTTGAAAAGGAGAGAGAGAGAGAGAGAGAGAGAGAGAGAGAGAGAGAGAGAGAGAGAGAGAAATAGGACTCATATCAATCTGTATACTGTGATCTAAGGTTGGAAAAACGGAATGGTTCCCTAGACAGGCTTGAAATACAAATGAATCCTTGAAGAAATTATTATTAATAATAGTAGTAGTAGTAGTAGTAGTAGTAATACCCTGTCCATCTGGCTGGATTTCCCCAGCCACTCTGGGCAGCTCCCAACAGAACACCAACAATAATAAAAAAGCAACAACATCAAACATTAAAAACTTCCTTAAGCAGGGCTGCCTTCGGATGTCTTCTAAAAGTCAAATAGTTGTTTATTTTGTTGACATCTGAAAGGAGGGCGTTCCACAGGGCGGGCGCCACTACCGAGAGTCAAGGGAACCAATGCATAGGAATAGCTACTCGTATCCTGCTTCCAAATCCGGAGAGTTGCATGGGAGTGTAGAATCATATAATTCTATGACACTAAAGCATAAGAACATCAGAAGGGACCTGCAGGTGTTGTTGTTGTTTAGTCGTTTAGTCGTGACCGACTCTTCGTGACCCCCTGGACCAGAGCACACCAGGCACTCCTGTCTTTCACTGCCTCCCGCAGTTTGGTCAGACTCCTGTTTGTGGCTTCGAGAACACTGTCCAACCATCTCGTCCTCTGTCGTCCCCTTCTCCTTGTGCCCTCCATCTTTCCCAACATCAGGGTCTTTTCCAGGGAGTCTTCTCTTCTCATGAGGTGGCCAAAGTATTGGAGCCTCAGCTTCACGATCTGTCCTCCCAGTGAGCACTCAGGGCTGATTTCCTTAAGAATGGATACGTTTGATCTTTTGCAGTCCATGGGACACTCAAGAGTCTCCTCCAGCACCATAATTCAAAAACATCAATTCTTCGGCGATCAGCCTTCTTTATGGTCCAGCTCTCACTTCCATATATCACTACTGAGAAAACCATGGCTTTAACTATACAGACCTTTGTTAGTAAGGTGATGTCTCTGCTTTTTAAGATGCTGTCTAGGTTTGCCATCGCCTTTCTCCCAAGGAGCAGGCGTCTTTTAATTTCGTGACTGCTGTCACCATCTGCAGTGATCATGGAGCCCAAGAAGGTAAAATCTCTCACTGCCTCCATTTCTTCCCCTTCTATTTGCCAGGAGGGGATGGGCCCAGTGGCCATGATCTTCGTTTTTTTGATGTTGAGCTTAAGACCATATTTTGCGCTCTCCTCTTTCACCCTCATTAAAAGGTTCTTTAATTCCTCCTCACTTTCTGCCATCAAGGTTGTGTCATCTGCATATCTGAGGTTGTTGATATTTCTTCCGGCAATCTTAATTCACCCAGCTTGGGATTCATCCAGCCCAGCCTTTCGCATGATGAATTCTGCATATAAGTTAAATAAGCAGGGAGACAATATACAGCCTAGCCGTACTCCTTTCCCAATTTTGAACCAATCAGTTGTTCCATATCCAGTTCTAACTGTAGCTTCTTGTCCCGCATAGAGATTTCTCAGGAGGCAGATGAGGTGATCAGGCACTCCCATTTCTTTAAGAACTTGCCATAGTTTGCTGTGGTCGACACAGTCAAAGGCTTTTGCATAGTCAATGAAGCAGAAGTAGATGTCTTTCTGGAACTCTCTAGCTTTCTCCATAATCCAGCGCATGTTTGCAATTTGGTCTCTGGTTCCTCTGCCCCTTCGAAATCCAGCTTGCACTTCTGGGAGTTCTCGGTCCACATACTGCTTAAGCCTGCCTTGTAGAATTTTAAGCATAACCTTGCTAGCATGTGAAATGAGTGCAACTGTGTGGTAGTTGGAGCATTCTTTGGCACTTCCCTTCTTTGGGATTGGGATGTAGACTGATGTTCTCCAATCCTCTGGCCACTGCTGAGTTTTCCAAATTTGCTGGCAAATTTACCTGGACCTGCAGGTCGTCTCACAGTGGCCAACTAGCTGCCTCCAGGAACCCAAACGCAGTAGCTATCAACCCACTTGTTATTCACATAAATTGATACTTTCTCGGACAGCGGGAGGAGAACAAGTTCATCCTGGCTAGTAGCCATCAACAGTCTTATTCTCTATGAATCCTTATCCCCTGTCTTAAGTTTGTAAATTGACACCAATTTTAACGTGCAGCGTCTAAGTTGCAGCTGCAGTCTCTCAAGTTGGAGATGACTTTGTTTAACCCCCTACCTTGTTTCACTTACTATGAAGTCCCCACTGAGAGGGGACTTTGCTCCCTTTCTCTCCCTCATTAGATCTTTTATTAATACATAATTTGGTTTAGAGCCAGAATTACAAATTCTTTAGTGTCTGCCTGACCTCAGACAGCAGTAGCCAGTCTTAATGAATGTTGGTGTTTCATTACTGCAATAAATGTAGATTTTAAGAGAAGTTTTATGCGTCTCCCTGCTGCACCGCAATGTAAGTCGGCTATTAGTATTTTAAACTAATACATTTCAAGTGCTTTTCTTTTCCATGGACACCACGGACTGACCCAGAGCTCTCACAGGCAGACGATAAATCTTACAAGTATCTCCCAAATATACGTTTGGTTTACTTGGACCTCCATATTTAGCTAAAAGCCATGAGCAGGTTCATCCAGCTCCTCTCCATTTTAACTGTTTATCCTGGAGGGCCAAACTACACATTGTCATACATATATGGCTGACACTGACCCACATTTGCTGTGTCTCCTGAGAAATGCTTATAGACTACCTTGTTGCAATCAGCTTTCTCTCCTCACCCCCAGTTCCACTTCAGAGGCTGCCTCTTGTGGGGACTCAGCTGGGAGAGAAAACTGTTGAACACAATGGCATCAAATTGTGCATTTTCTTCACTCGAATGTTACCAAGGGGATGGCAGAGGTGCTTATGGTGACATCTGATTTGGCCCAGAATCATACAAAGGGAATGGCCTTTCGCTGTATAATCTTTTGATGCAGTGTCACATGATGAAGATCGCATCTGATGTGAGTCTTGTGGGACAAACGCCCTGCTTGCCCTGACACACCACAGCCTCAAAAGACTGAGGCTGCCCAGCACTTTGAAGACTTATCTGCTGTGAGTTCCGTGGGGCCTTTTCTGCCGTGGCTCCCATCTGTGGAATGCTCTCTCCAAGGAGGCTTATCTGACGCCTTCATTTTATACCTTTAGGTACCAGGCAAAAATGTTCCCTTTTAACCAGGTCTTTGGCTGATTGACATCTGATACCCTTTCAAATTTGTTGTGGAATGGGGGGGTTATTGGGTTGTCTTTGTTGTTGTTGTTGTTGTTGTTGTTGTTATGTAGTCTGTGTTTTTTACATTGTAATTTTATGTTGTGAACTGCCTTGAGATTTACGGGTATAGAGTGGTATGCAAAATGAATACAGTGGTACCTCGGGTTAAGAACTTAATTCGTCCTGGAGATCCGTTCTTAACCTGAAACTGATCTTAACCTGAGGTACCACTTTAGCTAATGGGGCGTCCCGCTGCCACTGTTCTCGTCCTGAAGCAAAGTTCTTAACCTGAGGAGCTATTTCTGAGTTAGCAGAGTCCATAACCTGAAGCGTCTGTAACCCGAGGTACCACTGTAAAGAAATAGGTAGGTAGGTAGGTAGGTAGGTAGGTAGGTAGGTAGGTAGGTAGGCAGGGCAAGGCAAGAATAGCAAGGCTTTGAGTTGCATTGCCACCAGGCAGGAAACTGAAAATGCTTAGCACTGTTCCACTTGCACCTTCAGGTCCAACTGTTCACACTGGATTCAGTGCAATCTGGACTCGGAGACTGCTGGCCCTTAAACGCCATGAGCAGGCTAGTCTTGCCTTCTACATTCTTGGGACAGTGACCAAAGAAGCCAAACCGTATCCTCTTCCAGCATGGCTTGGTGCTGAACCTGCAGAGATCCTACCAAGGACACTGGGCAGAGAACGTTCCTCTCTATTTTTTCCTCCCTCAGCAACGGTCCAACTTCTTAGTGGGGCCTTAGAAAAAAGATTGATGCAGAGGTTATTAGCAGCCGGAGCCCTCCTGAACCTCTGCATCAAATATTTAACAGCCAGAGAATTAGAAAGCAGCTCTCCAGACTCCAGTGCGCAGAGTTGATAGCCTTCCTTCCCAGACACTGCACATCTTGCTCTCCTGGAGATTGATCTTGTGTTCTGGGATCAACGCTTGCGCTTGAGGTTATGATTACGCTAATTGCTCCTTGTCCTACTTTCCTCCCCGCCCCCCTCCCCGCCTTTCAACCTCCTAACCCTCCATGTATGTGGAGAACTATCACATAAATATATGCAACTGAGTTGGTGGTGTAATCAAAACTCTGGCTGCAGAAACTGTGAGGCTGGACTTCAGGGCGACAGGTTCGCGAACTACAGAGTGTGGTGCGGCAAGGGAGAAATGATACCTTATTTTTTTCTCAGCAGTTAATTCCCACTCATGCAGAGACTCCATAAAGACTTTCTAAGTTCTCTAAAGCTTGGTCCATTCCTGAGTGAACTGTCGGCCCCTTTCCATGACCCAGAAGCAACCTACCAGGTGCTTTTCTTGTGCCGTGTTTATTTTATTTATCAAACGTGTGATTCTCAAAGAATTTCAAGGCACAGCACAGTAAGTTCAGAATAAAACAGCTCAAGAAGTACATTCAGCAATGAAAGGCACTATTGGCACATAGCACAACATAGGTGGGATCTGCTAAGTTTGCATGGGAAGGAGCGGTCTGCATTTGGCACATACAGTTTACTACTACTGCTACTACTAAGCACTTCTATAACATTTTATAGTGTTGATCCAGCTAGCTCACAGTATTTTCTACACAGATTGGCAGCAGTTCTCCAGGGTTTCAGACAAGGACCATTCTTAACCCTACCTGGAGACACCAGAGATTGAGCCTGAAATCCTTGCCAGACAAAGCACATCCTTCGATCACTGAGCTATGGCCCCTTTGAGCTCAAAATGGTCAGGATTTTTAACAACAACAACAACAACTACAGTATTAAATTGCACTAATTTGTTGCCTTTTTCACAAAAAGCAACCCAACACGATTTACAAAACAGTATAAAAGCAGTATGAAACTAGAACAACAACAACAAAAACATACAAACACACCATACTTATTCAAAAGGTAGGTCTAACCCAGGGGTCAGCAAACTTTTTCAGTGGGGGGCTGGTCCATTGTCCTTCAGACCTTGTGGTGGGCCAGACTATATATTTTTTTGGGGGGGGATGAACGAATTCCTATGCCCCACAAATAACCCAGACATGCATTTTAAATAAAAGGACACATTCTACTCATGTAAAAACACGCTGATTCCAGGACTGTCCACGGGCTGGATTGAGAAGGCGATTGTGCCTGATCCAACCCCCAGGCCTTAGTTTGCCTACCCATGGTCTAACCTCTCCCAACTGGAAGAAGTCCTCCAAATTAAGGGACAAAAACCCAGGTAAAAAGGAATGTTTTTGACTGCTTCACATCCTTACAACAACCTCATAAAGCTGATCAGTATTATTGAGCTGAGGTGCCTTCTTTCTGGTGGGCCCCTAGTTACAAAAACCATGTGTATGTATTATTGATTATTACTTTTATTAATATAATTCAATTTATATCCTGTCTTTCCCAAAGGAGCCCAGGGCTCCCTTTTCTTTTCATTTCATTTGCTTGGACTTTGAACTGAATGGTGATTCATTTTAACCACCGCTCTTAAATTTTACTGCGGCTCTTCGCATTTTATTCCAGTTTTATGCTTCTCCTATTTATCATTTTATTTGGATTTTACACTGTGTTAATAATGGTGTGGGTCTTTTTTTGAAAGCCTCTTTGAGAATTTTTATCACACTCAAAGGACCTAACCTGCATTTAGCAAAGGCAGTCGGAAGGAAACTGGTGTTTGTGTGTAACAGGGAGCTGGCACCTATGGCTTGTGCTCTCCCCATCCCCTGCAACCTGGCCGCTTTCCAGAGCTTGTGTTTTGATATCATTGCATTGTGCATTTATCTGTCCTGCCAACATCAGTCAGTGCAGCAGAAAGAGGAACACAGGAATCTGCATAAGGCTGGGTCTTAGCATTGTACATAATGGCTGGTAGCAGTTCTCTACTGAAATCAGTTCTCTACTGATTTCAGGTAGGTGAATTCCCAGCCCTTCCTAGAGAGGCCAGGGATTGAACCTTGGACCTTCTGCATTCAAAGCAGATGTCCTTCCACTGAGCGAAGGCCCTTCTCAAACACAGGAAGCTGCCTTATATGGTCTAGCACCCAACGATGGCCTTTCCACAACTTGTGGAAACTAGCTACGTTTTACAAAAGGGACTGGAGAGAACTGGGCATGGGGATTTACTGGTGTAATAAACAAAAATCTACCCTTATTCCCTTATGGGGAACACAAGAGCCCTTATAAAGTCCTTTGTAGGTTCTCCATCGGTCGGAGAAAGAGGCCAACCAGAGAATATTGAGAAGCAAAGCAGCTCATAAGCCTGATCTTTATTGAACTGTTGCAACAGGGTGCTCCCTTCACACGCTGGAGAAGGAGGAAGACCCCAAACAAAGGTGTGCCCACTCTTATATAGACATTTTAAAATGCCCAGAGTCCAAGACCACCCCCAGATACATCATACCTACATCATACCTACCACCCCCAGATACATCATACCTACAGAAAGGGCAGTCTGCAACAGAAATCTGAGTGCATTGTTTATCTCCTGTCTGGCAGACCTCTTAATAGTCACTTGATTGGATACCCTGGGGAGCCTGGCCAGTCTTTTGTAATGACAAATACTTCGTTCCTGAGCCAGGTCACAGGCTCACCCTATTCATAGACAGACAAACCCTTAAGACAGGATTTGTGAACAAAAAGACAATGGGGAGGCTTTTCCATTTTCCTTCGACCTTGCAGAGCAATATTTGAGGTCAATTTGCGAGGAACAAAATGGTTTCAGGACTTTTTCTGGGGGGTTTCAGACATGTGGTTTATATATGCAGTTATGAATATTTATCTTTTATATACATATATAAGACCTTAAATTTTTTATTTCACTGGCTTCCCTGAAACACCCAATTGGCTACCCAACCAGGTGGGAAACAAAACTCTGAACTAGATGGACCTTTGTTATGGTCCAGCAGGGATCTTCCAATATTCTTACGGATTCCTGTTCTGGTGGGAGATTCATGCAGCGCATAAAAGCAAGTGCTATCCCAAACCACACGTGCTCTGGTCGAAGAGTTGGACACGACTAAACATCAACATCCAAAAGCAACATCTCTCATTATACTTCCTTGTCAGGAACTGGCAGGTTCGCTGTTGGCGAATGTGCACCAGGGGCAGGGGAGCTGGAGTCTGACTCAGGGCAGTGGTTTGTGGGGGCCTGTTCAGCCAGGAGGCAAGATTCAGGCAGGGGAAGCTTCAGAGTTGGAGGACGGAAGGAGAGGAGGAAGTGAAGGGCTTCCCCACCCTCTCCTGCACCACTGGCTCACAGAACCAGGAGGGGACTGAAAAAGGATGAACAGAAGAAGTTTCCACACAGGCGCAGTCTCCGGCTGCATGCATGCAGACCATCAGGGGGAGGTACATTAACTGGTGGAGGGGGAGTGGTCCCCTGTTACAGCAACTGTTCCATACAGCGCTGACCTGGGAATAGCAGCCTAGATGTTAGATTGGTATGTGTAGATTTCCAGAGCTGCAGAAGCAATTGTTAAGTGTTATCTTGGACAATAAATACTTAACTATCTGCCATGTGCATTCTTTTGGCTGAGAAGCACCCCTGACAATTATCTACTGATAAGGAGCCTCTGCTACAAAAAAAGAAGAATATTAATTCAGCCAGATGAGGTAAAAGTAGGACTCAAAGCAAACTCTTAAAAAGCTAACAGCTCTGGGTGTGCTCCTCTTTCAGATAACACACACACAAGATGATCAGTGCTTATTAATGCAGAGGCAATCAACATAATCAGGGCCTTGATTGCACAAGGATGGGAAGGAAGATGGTTTCTTGGTTAAAAGACGAATCCACCAGCTGAAGAACCATCTCCCCCTTTAGCTGATGTAGGGCTGAGTTTGGGTGGAAAGGACTGCACTATCTCTTAAAAACAAAATCTCTTAAAAACAAAATAATACAGTAGAAGAACATCTACCCAAAGTGGGGCACCTGGCTTTGCAGATTCTTGTTGGTGGTTTGCAGTACAAAATCTGATATCAGAAAATATAAAAAAGAGAATCAAGGATCCACGAATATTCCTAACACAGCCCAAATCATGAATTAATCACCACCACCACCACCACTCTTGGTGAATTTAGCTGTGCTGGTTTAAATGTTGATATCAGTGCCTCAACATTCACATAACGGGCTTAGAAATCCCAGAAGGTGGAAAAATCATAATGAACGGAGACTTAAACAAACATAAACATATTCCAGGGTGATCTGCATGCACACATGAAGCATGTTAATGCCACACACTGCCCTTCTTTAGAAAAGTCAGGAGCTGCTGGGAACTTCTGGATCTATGCTCTGCTGCATGAAGCATTCCTGGGCCTAAGATGTCCTCCTGATTCCACAGTGGCTCCCTCTAGTTCTAGCAGCAACAGAAGCTCCTGAGTCTGACTTAGGTTTTGATCAGGCAGCAGTCTGCCTTGTTTCCCTGCCCACTTGCCTATCGCCGGCTCCCCAAACTGCTTATGGCCCTGAACACAATGTGAAGGTACAAGATAGCATCTTGAAGCGTTTTAGGGTTGCACTTTGGATTCTCTAGCATGGAAGCACACCATGGTAAAGGAGCAGTTGAGGACAGGTGCTAAGTAGCTGCTGCCCAGCTGCCCACTGGAAAAATGGCTGTGCGAGCAAAGGGAAAGGGTCATTACAGCCAACTCATCATGTTTCTTGTAGGGACTTATTCTCCGCACAGAGCCTGAACTTTCCCATAAGCCCTTCTTTCCCAGATCTCCAGAAAATGAACCTGCACTCAAAAACAGGAATTCTAGAAAAGGTAAGCTTTTAGGTAACCAGCCAGCCAATGTTAAATACCAAGAAATATTCAAGGTTTATTAACCTGAAGCAACCTGTAATCCTCCCTAAATAGGGACAGGAGACAGAGACAACACTCCTAATGAGCGATTATGCTGGGCACAAATAAATCTTTGGGTATACACAGGATTATGCATATCAACACGCCATGCGAAGCAACTGTCCCAACCCTGCTCCTGACGGTTTCTCTGGGGAGAAAAGGCAATTCTGTTCTTGTGCTAACCCTCTTTCTCTCTCCCCACGCTGCATTAACTGGCTGCTCAAATTTACTAAAGGGTAATTTTAAAACTAGCGTCCCAGGCCCCAAAAGAAGAGATGCAAGAGGTCTGTGAGATAAAAGAGTCAAAATCTGATTCTCCTTTAAAGATGATGAGTTGTGTTATGCCATGTGGTGTGTCTGTGTGTCTGGTGTCGAGCCTCTGAGACTGCCTCCCGCATCTCTGCATTTTAGGGCTACAAATCTGGAGGAACAGCACTGCAGAAGAGCATCTCTTACAGAAACATATGGCAATTCCTATCACCGCCTGCTTTTCTAATACCTTTCCACCATGCTGCCAGTTTTAATTCTGGAAAAGCCTGCCTCCGTGACTAGAAATCTGGGGAACACTGTGCTCAGCTCACACTCTTTGTGTTTGCACAGTAAGGTGCCACACCAAAATACAGTCTAGATCAGTGTTTCCCAACCTTTTTTGGGCAAAGGCACACTTGTTTGATGAAAAAAATCTCGAGGCACACCACCATTACAGCCCCGTGACGTCAGCGCGCAGCGTCACACCGGGAGGGACGCACGAAAGTGTAAGTTTCAATTTTTTTCCCTCCCCCTTGCCGGGGAACCTCCAAGCTTTGGGGGTGGGGGGGGAGGAGGCAGCAAAGCGAGGCAGGAAGGAGAGCGCGGCTTGGCTGGGTGAGCTTTGGCAGGGGCAGGGAATGAGAGCCGCAAGGCGGGCGCTGCGGACGGAGGCGCTGCCCGCCGAGCTTGCAGGCAGTCAGGCAGGCAGACGGCGAGAGCCCCGCGCTGGACGGCCTCTCCTCGCCGCCCCACCTCTCGCCGCCCGACTCGCCCGCCTCCCTCCAGGCAACATCTCGCGGCACACCAGGCAACATCTCGCGGCACACTAGTGTGCCACGGAACAGTGGTTGGGAAACACTGGTCTAGATCATGGGTGTCAAACACAAGGCCCGCCAGACCTCGTCATGTGGCCTGTGTAGCCGCCACTGGCCACCAGCCTTCACCTTTTATTCTCGCTTTTTTTTGGGGGGGGGGGGGACAAAGAAAGCCGCCTCTTCAGCGCATGCGCGGCAGCCTACAAGCCAGAGAACGTCTGCCCTCTAGCGGCGCCAAACTGCTGATGCGGCCCCCGATGAATTTGAGTTTGACACCCCTGGTCTAGATGAAGGCCAAAGGATATCCCAGAAGAGAAGAGATCCCCACAGTATACAGATGCCGTTCACAAGGACAATATTCTGAATGCTGTATTAGCACAGAATTCCAAAGTCTGCAGATAACCCTAACTCATGAAACAAAGAGGGAAATGCTTAAAAGCTGCTTGCATTTAGGCTAGATTTATTGAACTTTACCTCTGATTTGCTTGCACAAAGCTTACGTGGAGGTTAGATTGTTGCACATTCGATTTCTACTCATTCCGTACTCAACCTAATTTTCTTGTGGAATGTCCACATCTTATTCTCCCTTCTGCCTTCAGCCTCCTGGTCTCTAATCTCCATGTCCATTAGCTTCACTGCTCCTTAGGACCTCTTCTAAGTCTCTAGCCTGAATCTGTGAGAAGTTTTATTCCCAGCAAAAACGACAGCTTACCCTTTCCTCACAGTTGTTGGCCTGCAAACTGCTTTGCTTCCTGAGCAACTGAACATTCGAAGAACATCATTCCTGCTCAGCAGTCAGTAGCAGAGGCTTCTCCGCCATAAACAATACACTTCAGCTCTTTGACATAGTTTTTGTTTTCAAATATCACCACCAGACCCAAGTTCTCAAGAAGTGGTGAACGCAAAATTGAAACCAATGAATGAAAAAGAATTTCCTTGAGCACTCTGGTGAGTTTAGCTACATGCTACAACCTTAGCATCCAAACAGTTATTGCTAAGAGTAAAGTTTGCATTCTTTGCGGGCGGGGGAAGAGAAAGAAGAGGAAGAGGAAAAACAAACCAGGAGAAGACAAAAATGACTGTGTCATATCTGACTGGTTTGGAAAATACAAAAATCCAATTCTGAAGAAGCACAGATAAGGGGAGAGCTGTGGAAGTGCCATCAGCTTAGCAAACACTAAATAATGAACGAGGGAGAGACTGTGGGGTGTGATAAAACACTCCATTAGCTGGGCTGGTTTTAAATGAGTGATAATTGTGGCAGAGACACAGAAAAAAAGGTTATTGAATTTTTATCTGTAGGAAGGGGAGGCCTTTGACAGATTAACTATAAAGTCACTCAGCCCAGTTTGTATATTGTACAAATACTATAAAAAAGAATAAATAAATAATAAATAAATTTTTATTTATACCCCGCCCTTCCCAATTCAGAAAACCGGGCTCAGGGTAGCTAACAACAAGTTTAAAGCACTTAATTGTAATACAACATTGAAGTAGCATAAAAGACAGTATAAAAGCATGAATAACAATAAAATTCAAAGTTCAAAAATCAATTTGGGGGAAATCCATCCAATAAACATTAGTCACCAGGGCTAGTTGGCTGAATTAGTCCTATTTGGGCCAGCAAGGAGACCAGGGGAGAATTAGCTGTGAGATCCCAGAGCGGGTAATCTTCATAAAAGGTGAGGGGGAGGAAAGAGAAGGGAAATAAAATATCAGGCTGAATTCAAATTAAAGGCCAGGCGGAGTAGCTCTGTCTTACAGACCCGGCGAAAGGAGGTTAAATCCTGTAGGGCCCTAGTCTCATGGGACAGAGCATTCCACCAGGTCGGAGCCATCACTGAAAAAGGCCCTGGCCCTGGTGGAGGACAGTCAAACTTCCTTAGGGCCCGGGACCTCTAAACTATGGTTATTCATGGACCTTCAGGTCCTCTGCGGGGCAGACCAGGAGAGGTGGTCCCGTAAATACGAGGGCCCTAAGAAGAGTGTCTTAACCCAAAATCCTGACCAAGCCAGGGAAACTGCTGGAGCTGAGGAGCTCAAGGTTTTGGGAGCATAGGAAGATGCTTTGTGCTCTGTTGCACCATTGGGTCCATTTAGCTCAGTATTGTCCACACTGACTGGCAGCAGCTCTCATTCCCAGCCCTACCTGGGGACACTGGGGACTGATGCCTGGACCTTCTGCAAGGCAGATGCACTGAGCTACAACCCTGCCCTGTAGTAACAAACAAAAACAACACCCCCCACAGTTTTAAATGACATTGATTGTTTCCAGGGGTCAGCAAACTTTTTCAGCAGGGGGATGGTCCCCTGTCTCTCAGACCTTGTGGGGGGCTGTACTATATTTTTTGGGGGGGGGTATGAACAAATTCCTATGCCCCACAAATAACCCAGAGATGAATTTTAAATAAAAGGACACATTCTACTCATGTAAAAACACGCTGATTCCCAGACCGTCCGTGGACCAGATTTAGAAGGCAATTGGGCTGGATCCGGCCCCTGGGCCTTAGTTTGCCTACCCATGAATTAGTCAAAGGCCTGGGAGAAGAGGGATTTATTTGTCTAGAGATGACTCACTTTGTGCCACTGGAAGGTTGGAGAAAGCTGCCTTCATACGGCTGGAGAGCCATTCCAAACTTTCGTGCATATTGGCCAAGGCCTTCAGGTCGCTGACATCAGAGAGAATCTCTTGTGTGGGAATCAGTTTATCACCCAGGTTCCCAATGAGCACTTCGGATTCTTTGCCAAAGGCGGTTCTAGAACAAGAAAAACACAAGGCACATATACAATTAATACAGAACTCAACAATAGTGTAAAGAAAAGGACTTTCTCAGTCAGATTTGTCTGGGGGGCTTTTCCTGGTGTGGGATTTTGCACGTCCATCTGAGCCCATGCTGCTCCCACATCAGCCTGTCAGGTGCTCTTGATTCCTCAAACTGGAATAACCTGAATGTATTATTTATCAGTGCAACCAGCGACGTTACAATGGAGTTTTGAGGCTGGATCTGTACAGAGTAAGAAAAGATCAGACACCAGGATAATCTGAATGCTAGCCTCACTGAAATCCATGCTAGTTGTGATACACTTGCCTCACTGATTTCAACAGGACTAAAGCACAACTAAGTCTGGATCCGACTCATTTTTACTGAAGTTTAATGTATTTTAAATTACCGGTATTTGATCCCACTATTCAGCTAGAAGCAGCTCATGGCCAGACATTAAAAACAAGAATCAAACAACAGTAGGTCAAAACAAGATTGGAGTGATCGTTTTGCAGTATTATGGCAGTGGACAAAGCTGTAGTGTAACTTTTGAATAAATGTGTTGTTTTGAAGAAGAAGAAGAAGAAGAAGAAGAAGAAGAAGAAGAAGAAGAAGAAGGAAGAAGAAGAAGAGACACAACTTCATTACAAAATTTATACCTGCAGCAAGTTAACGTGTATGCAGTGGCGTAGCGTGGGGGGTGCAGGGGGGGCCGGCTGCACCGGGCGCAACATCTGGGGGTTAGGGTTAGGGGGCGCAAATCCACGGGTTAGGGGGCGCAAATCCACGGGTTAGGGGGCGCAAATTACTTGCCTTGCCCCGGGTGCTGACAACCCATGCTACGCCACTGCGTGTATGTACTGTCAAGATGGAGAAAGCCCTTTTTTGCATTATATTTATTTTTGCATGCTATATCATTTTGAGTTGTATCCCCCCCCCCAAGTTAAAAAATAGAATAGAATAAATGGCACAACAAATCAACAATCCATGCTTTCTTCTAATTCATGTGAAGGAGTTTGACCCATTTCAAAGCTCGACCAGGCTGGCTCCAGACTACAAGGAAGGGTGAAGAATTCCTTAACATAATTTTCCTAATGGATTCCAGTAAGTTGTAATAACAAGCCTCTCATTCATCACGAGGGATTTCTAAAACAACTTAGTAGCTCATGAACAGGCTTTTTCGGATGTCCCAGAGGGAGGGGCTGGGCGGCTGGACAGAGAAGGCTAGTAAAATTGATCACGGGGTCAGGCGGTCAAACACTGAGTCATCCACTAAAGGAACACACATTATTAAGTAACTTACAATGCCCAAAGGGAACCCTCCACAGTTCAGATCTATTTCCTGGTAACAGGCAACCCTGAAGAAATTCATCCTGCACATTCAAAGGAATTTGAGGGCTATGCATGTCTGCCCTGAAAGATAAGACAACCCATTCATGGCAAGGCTACCTGTTGTTGCCACTACCATTTAGGATCATTTTAGGAATAATTTACCTTATGAAGTCCTCCTCTTCCTCCCTCTTTGGTCGCAATTGCTTGGGCTGGGCCATGTTGATCCAGTTTGGAAGAGACTTCAGGAGTCTCGTGATATCATCATCTTTTGCCCAAGACGCACTGATGACCAGCTTTTCATCAGATTGAACAATGCTCCTACATCAAATGAGAAATGGTGATGTAAGGAAGAGGTGAGGTGTATTTCCTGATTATTTGATATTCCAGCTCACATTATGAGATAAATAAATAAACCATCACTCAAATGTGATGGGTGTCCAGGCTGTGGAATAAAGTGTGTCCCTATACCATACCATACAGACAATTATAATCAACTCTTTTTTATTATTATTAAAGATTTTCTTGATTTACAAAAGTATGAGCAATGTCTCTCTCTTTTTTTCCAAGCTACATTTTTACAGATCAGTTTCATTTGTTGACACATTAGTGTTACATTAGGAAGAAAAGGGGGGAAAGAGGTGGAGGGGGGAAAGGTGAGTGGGACGGGGTCGGGTGGCGATGTTTCTGTTTTACTTAATATATGTCATAATCAACTCTGATCTCTGCATAACTGAAAATCAGCAGTGTTGATGAAGAATTCTTTGCAACTCAAAAGCTTGTGAAGGGTTTTAATCAACAGGTTGGTTCAGTGGGAGATACTTCTTAGTTTCTAAATTCAATCTGCCAAAAGCAAAATGACGCAGTCTGAGTTTTCAAATGCTGCAGGATCCCAGAGCCTAAATCTCCATTTCAGACTTCACTACTCTCTGGAACAATGTGCTTTCCCATTTCCTAAACTATCAACCCCTGAGCTGCATCAAAAATCAACGCAAAATTGAAAAGCAGATAAAAGTAAAAGCTGTCTTGAACACCAAAAGCCCTCCAGCTCAGACTGTAGAAAATCCAATGGTTCTGCCTAGTATTCTGTTAAAAATATCAGAAAAACATAGTTATTTTTGAAGGAAGAGAGGAATTTGGTCATTTCCTTCTCATCGAGGGCCTATTTGCTAGACTACGTTAACCAGTATGCTTTGACCACTCAAGTCTGAAATGACAACAGCAATGAGGCTGCTACTACTCTGGGGCGTTTATTTCACAGTCTAACAACTACAACTGTTTTCTTCTCAATCCTGCACCTCAGAATTATAGTCTTAGGTTCATTTTATCCTATGTGCCTGCTAGACATAAGCCCTTGCAATACTCTCCCTGTGTTTTCAAACTTTATCTAATAATTCAAGAAGAGAGACATTCCAGAGAGTAATGAAAAGTAGAGCCCTGGAAAGTCACCATGCCACGTAGGACGGAAGACAATAAAATAGTTATTTGTCACAGCAGTGGGGATGCCATATTTAATTCAGAACTCCACCCCAGTTTTGTCATTCCTTACCTGTGCCACCTGGAGCAAGCTGCTCTGTTTATGTGATCAACTGTGGCAAACCTTGGTCTGGATTGTGTGGATTGATGGGGTGGGCAAATGATCGTCCCACTGCATGATGGAAGGTTGTGTTTTTGGTCTCCTCGAGGATTCCAGTTTGGGTGACGTAATGTAAAGGTAAAGGGACCCCTGACCATTAAGTCCAGTCGTGACCGACTCTGGGGTTGCACGCTCATCTCGCTCTATAGGCCGAGGGAGCCGGTGTTTATCCGCAGACAGTTTCCGGGTCATGTGGCCAGCATGACTAAGCCGCTTCTGGCGAACCAGAACAGCGCATGGAAATGGCATTTACCTTCCCGCCAGAGCGGTACCTATTTATCTACTTGCACTTTGACGTGCTTTCGAACTGCTAGGTTGGCAGGAGCAGGGGCCGAGCAACGGGAGCTCACCCCGTTGCGGGGATTCGAACCGCCGACCTTCTGATCGGCAAGTCCTAGGCTCTGTGGTTTAACCCACAGTGCCATCCGTGTCCCTTGCTTCCTGCTTTAGGTGGAGATAAAAGGAACTGAACCAGGGACCTTTTGGACACACAGCAGACACTGTACCACTTAGCTAGAGTCTCCTCCTTGCAACTCCATGCTTTGGTGCATGATATGTGTTTGGGGCAAGAGACCTTCTCTATTTGTGGATGAGCATGAATTTCTCATATGCAGACACGTTGAATCTGAAAGTGAAATCTGTTGCTGACTCCTGGGGTGCTTCTGTCACTAAATACCTGAGTCTCAATTAGCCCCAGCGGCCTCCAGATGTTCCCTAATCAAAGTCCCGAGCCACTCTGCTATTTTGTTTCCAGGGGTTATTAGCAGCCATTTGAATTTTGGAAGCAGTGCAGGTTCTGGAGCTGCTATGTCATCTCAAGCAGATGTCTTATGCACTCAACGCACTGAGCCATGAAGGGAATCGGGCCGTTCTCTGCAATGCCCTGTCACCTGTTTGTCTGTTACGCCCCTTTCCTAGCCCCCTCCTGGGAGCCAGATACAACACAGCAACACAGATGGCTCTGTCTGTGGCCCAATGAGCCAAAAACCAATTATTAGATTGTCGTGCTGGTGGTGATGATTAACCCTATTACCAGAACAGGAAAAATTGCATAGCTAGCTGCTTTGAGATAGTGGTGGTGGGTGGATTCCGGTATCAGTTTTAAGATGACAGCTCTGTTCTTCAATGAATGCCACCTCCTCAAGTCTGTGGTGTCTGTGCTTCTCCCACCCAACCCCTTAAATGGTCCTTGCATTTTCTCTGCCACTTCTGACAGCTGCTGGCATCCTAGGGCTGACTGCCACATCCCCTAGTTAATATTCTGCATGGACATGTAGCAAATCACCCTCGGGAAACATGGCCATTAGGACAGGGGGGCACCACAGACACGGAGATGCCAGCATAAACAAACTTCACTAGCTAAACCACAAGGAGTGTCTGCTCGCTTCTCCAGCCATGGACTCCAACTGCTTGCCATGCAAATAGCTGTGCCCAGGCCACACTTCAAAAGGGAAGTGTAGGATCAACACCTTAGCTTAAACTCAGAGGTGCATTTAACCTCTCATGCACCTGCTGAATCCTTTAACCTGCAATTTGCCTTATGTACTAATCTGATGGGACACGGGTGGCGCTGTGGGTTAAACCACAGAGCCTAGGGCTTGCCGATCAGAAAGTCAGCGGTTCAAATCCCCATGACGGGGTGAGCTCCTGTTGCTCGGTCCCTGCTCCTGCCAACCTAGCAGTTCAAAAGCACGTCAAAGTGCAAGTAGATAAATAGGTACCGCTCCGGCGGAAAGGTAAACGGCGTTTCCGTGTGCTGCTCTGGTTTGCCAGAAGCGGCTTAGTCATGCTGGCCACATGACCCGGAAGCCGTCTGCAGACAAACGCCAGCTCCCTCGGCCTATAGAGCGAGATGAGCACCGCAACCCCAGTAGGCCACAACTGGACCTAATCGTCAGGGGTCCCTTTACCTTTACTAATCTGATAAATGCACTAAAACCTTTGGCAGGACTGGAGGTGTGAGTTTGAATTCTTCATACGACCAGGAAGGCTGGGACAGCTGAGAATAATCCCTGGCCAAGCTCTTGCGAGAGCCACTGCCAGTCAGAGTACACTAGGATAAATGGACCCGTGGTCCGATTCAGCACGAGGCAGCTTTAAATGACAGGAGGATGGGCTATGAATCAGAAGTGGGGAAGCACAATCCAAAGTTCAAGACTTGGCACCTCCAGTTAAAGGGTTCTGGGTAACTGGGATGGGAAACGCTAAAGACATGCAGGGCTGGATAAATAACTAGCACCATGCAGTTTCTTATACACATTCTCTCCCTATCTCACAATGAGTTAGGAGAACATCTTGTGCCCCCATTATGCTCTTCCTAGTCACATAACGGGCATAATGACTTCTATTTGTACCTAGCATGAGCTAGTAGATCAAGTAGTGTATTTTCTGTGTTCTTTTATGTCCTCTTCCTGTAATGAGGGATTGGACACTGAAATGAGGGCTGAGGGCTGACCTAATTGCGCCACTGCAAACGCAATAAATAAAGAGTTCACTTGTAACTTCACTTGTAGGTAAACAACTTAAAGCAGGGGGACAGGTAAGTTTTGTATTAGTGGGACTGGGGGTATTAACTATGTATGTGCAAATAGGCTAGTTATTGTCTCACCTTTATCCTTGTAGCTCTATCCCTACTGTCTTCTCTTGTACATTATTTACTACAAAGGTATGTCTTAATTATGCATTACATGGGCGGAGCATTGCTCCTCCTACCGCCACCATCAAACCCATCCATCACCAACAGGTCCCAGGGCACGCTACAGCAATTTAAAATTCAATATTAAAAGCAGTCAAAACAAATTACAATGCAGCGGTAGTCTGTATTTTACAATTTTAGGACGTCCTAATGGTTTTATTGCACACTGCCATGAAATCTTTTTGAATGAGTTGGCAGTGTAGAAATGCACTTATAGGTAAAAGAAATCTAAACTTCTTCCCTTATCTGCCTTTTCCTCCTAAAGAAGAAAACCTCCAAATGCTTCAGTCCGTCCTTGAAGGAAAGGACCTGAAGGGTGCTACCTGGCCCTCAAGCAAGCCTTACCTGTAGGCCACAGTGCAGGTGTCCTTGTATTCCTGGAGTTTGACACACACCATGTTGAGGAACTGGTCAGAGTAGGCGCTCAGGTCGTGCATCAAATTCATGAGGTCCTGGACAGTCCTTTCCACAATCACTGTGCTCTGCCGAAAGAAAGAAAGAAAGAAAGAAAGAAAGAAAGAAAGAAAGAAAGAAAGAGGTTTTTTAAAGGCTTGTCATGGTGGGCCCCTGCCAAGAAAAACATTTTTTCAAGCCTTTCTAAGTTTATTTGGCACAAGCAAGCAAATCAAGAACACCATAGCTAGTCTTAATTAAATGCAACAATTCAATACAATGGCGTAAAATTCTTGCTTTCAACTTTGGGTACTTAGTACTTCTTCATGCAGAATATACAGTATTTTTCGCCCTATAGGGCGCACCTCGGGGTTTTTTTTGGGGGGGGGGGAATAAATAAAAAAATATCCCCCCCCCAGAACAGGCTGCTATCCGCAAGCCTTGCAAGCCCGGCGGGAACTCCCGCTTGCGGACATCTGCGCGATGCACGGGGTGCGCTCCGGAGCGCGCCCCGTGCTTTGGGCTGCAGGCTGCTGCTCGCAAGGCTTGGGGATAGTTTCCTAAAGCCTGGAGAGTGAGAGGGGTCAGTATGCACCAACGCCTCTCGCTCTCCAGGCTTCAGCGAAAGCCTGCGTTCGCCCTATAGGACGCACACACATTTCCCCTTCATTTTTGGAGGGGGAAAAGTGCATCCTATAGGGCGAAAAATACGGTAGTTGAATTAACCAATTCACTCTCACAAGATGTAGTGATGGCCGCCAATCCTCTCCTTCAGCGCGAATTCATGGAGGGTAAGGATATGGCTACAAATCATGATGGCTGTGTACAACTTCTACTGTTGGATGCAGTATGTTTCTGAATACAGTGGTACCTCAGGTAAAGAACTTAATCCGTTCTGGAGGTCCGTTCTTAACCTGAAGCACCACTTTAGCTAATGGGGCCTCCTGCTGCCGCTGCATGATTTCTGTTCTTATCCTGATGCAAAGTTCTTAACCCGATGTGCTATTTCTGGGTTAGCGGAGTCTGTAACCTGAAGCGTCTGTAACCTGAAGCGTCTGTAACCCGAGGTACCACTGTACCAGTTTCTGCGACTCACAAGTAGGGCAGGCAGTCTTGTGCTAAGGTCCGGCTTACAGGCTTCCCACAGGCATCTGGTTGGTCACTGCGAGAAAAGCTTTCTCTTTCTTTCCCAAACTAACCCATTCCCCAAAACGCACCACCCTTTCTTTGTTGGCAAAGTGCTCCAGCCCCCAATCACTTTGCTTTACTCTATATCTTTTCCAGGTAAGCAATATATATATATTTAGTTGGTTTCTATGAGAACCTCCACATCCCTTTCTCAATTTGTATTGCCCCTGAAGATCCAGTGGCTCAAGCCAACATCCCCACAAGTCTTCTCAAAGCAGCTGGTTTGCTGTTACAGCATTTTGTACGCTGTCTGGGTATCTGCACACTTCTCTTTCGTGTAAGCCCCACTGATGGGTGCAGGGAAGAAAGAGAAAGGTAAAACTAGCTTCCAGAGGGGCAATTGTGTTAGCTTCTTGCAGCAAAAACAAGAGTCTTGTGGCACCATAAAGATTACTAACCAATTTAGCACGCTGCAAAATAATATTTCGCTTCACGGAATAGCAGGATTATTTTCTGAGCTGTGCACTTAAAAGCAAGAGGCTGAAGCATCTCCCAAGCCCTGCTTTGGTTTACATATTGAATTAAAGTCCTCCGTGCAGCTGATTCCATTGACTGCGACAGGTGAGGCATTCTCTCCCCGCCTCCCTTGCAAGAGAGTTGGACACTTTTTGCATTTGAAGTTGCAAAACCTCATCAGAGTCAAAGCCGGAGCCTCTCCGCTACCCTCCCCCAAGCCTGGCTTCCTTCTCAGCATCGATTTTAAGATTAAAGTACTGCAAGAAGGACCCAGATCCATAATCCTGTTCCTGCAGATTTACCGGTGAGTGACAGGAATTGATTCTGCTCTCCAAGCTGCTAAAAAGAATAAGGAAGCCTCCCCCTCGCTCAGCGCTGCAACCCGGCCCTTTGCATGTGTGGCACGTTATTCCGAGGGAAGTTTGACAGTCGTCAAAGGCACTTTGCAGAGAGTGTCCTTGGCTGGGAATATAGGGTGGTGAAAAACACTTCAGCTCTGCACATCGACTGATATTCCACAGCTGCCCTGTACAACTCATGACTTTCTGAGCTGAAGGTATCCCCTTGGTCATTGCCTCAGTCCACCTGGGGCTTGAGGAAGCTCCTGCTTTCAGAGGCTGCCTGGGGCTGAAGGAGGTAAGGCTGGTCAAGCACCTGGTCAGCCAGAACACTATATATATATATATATATATATATATATATATATATATATATATATATATATGTTTTCGTAGATTTTCACGGGTACAGGAATGTAGGTTTTGGTGTCTTCGGGTGTCTTCCCGTGTAAGAGTTGGGGTGTCTAGGCGACGTTTCGACGAGGTCTCACTCGTCATCTTCAGGCTGGTGCTTTCGGCTTCTTGTTACTAGAACAAGAAGCCGAAAGCACCAGCCTGAAGATGACGAGTGAGACCTCGTCGAAACGTCGCCTAGACACCCCAACTCTTACACGGGAAGACACCCGAAGACACCAAAACCTACATATATATATATATATATATATATATATATATATATATATATATATATATATGCTTTCGTAGATTTTCACGGGTACAGGAATGCATATATATATATGATGGGACTGAGCCTTGGACTGAATCACAATCTGTGCATGGCAGCCCCCAGCCAGAAGGACTAACAGATCCCACTCCTGGGTTTCAACAGGTCCTTTTGGGGATTGACCCACAGACCTTCTACTGTCCTTCAAAACATTCCATCTTCTCTTTATCCAACTTCATGTTTGCATGTCATGTTCAATTGTCCCTGGAGGAATATCTAGTACAGTGGTACCTCGGGTTACAGACGCTTCAGGTTACAGACGCTTCAGGTTACAGACTCCGCTAACCCAGAAATAGTACCTCGGGTTAAGAGCTTTGCTTCAGGATGAGAACAGAAATCATGCTCCAGCAGCAGCGGGAGGCCCCATTAGCTAAAGTGGTGCTTCCGGTTAAGAACAGTTTCAGGTTAAGAACGGACCTCCAGAAACAATTAAGTTCTTAACCCGAGGTACCACTGTATTGTAACAATTGCCCCGATGAAAGTCACCAGATGCTACAGTAAGGGTGAGAGATGAGGCATCCGAAAACAAAAGTCTTGAGTTGCATGTGCTCTGGTCAAAAAAGAAATTAGGTTTATGAACTCGAACACCTGTCATTGGTTTCTCAGACTCACAGTGAAGGTAAAACTGACCAAATGTCAAGCTTCCTTGTTTTCAGAAGCCCTTCAGTTGGCAACTGTCATGGATTTGAGCGAGCACACCACTGGTCAGATCTCTACTGCAGATAAAACTAATGTTTTGAGTGTGACTACTGATCAGTGGAGGGACGCGGGTGGTGCTGTGGGTTAAACCACAGAGCCTAGGACTTGCTGATCAGAAGGTCAGCGGTTCGAATCCCCGCGACGGGGTGAGCTCCCGTTGCTCTGTCCCAGCTCCTGCCAACCTAGCAGTTCAAAAGCACGTCAAAGTGCAAGTAGATAAATAGGTACTGCTCCGGCGGGAAGGTAAACGGCGTTTCCGTGCGCTGCTCTGGTTCGCCAGAAGCGGCTTAGTCATGCTGGCCACATGACCCAGACATTGTACGCCGGCTCCCTCGGCCAGTAAAGCGACATGAGCACCACAACCCCAGAGTCGGTCACAACTGGACCTAATGGTCAGGGGTCCCTTTACCTTTACCTTACTGATCAGTGGCCGAGCATCTGCTTTGTAAGACCAGGGTTCAACCCTGGAAGTATTTCTTTAGAAGGATCCGGAAGGAGGTTATGGGAAAGACCCTCCTATGTCCGAACCCATCCTTGGAGAGCTGCTGCCAACCAAAGAAGGCATTCTAGCCTAGAAGTAGGTTGTTGCTGCCATCAATACTTTTTGTATCTTTTAGATCTTATTAAGATTTAATGTGGAAACTGTTAATTTGGTTGTGTACCTTCCGATATGTTTTATTTATTGTTTATGACTATTTTTATTATATGTATTTTTTTCATGTTGTAAGCTGCCTTGAGGGACGCGGGTGGCGCTGTGGGTTAAACCACAGAGCCTTGGACTTGCCGATCAGAAGGTTCGAATCCACGCAACGGGGTGAGCTCCTATTGCTCTGTCCCAGCTCCTGCCAACCTAGCAGTTCGAAAGCACGTCAAAGTGCGAGTAGATAAATAGGTACCGCTCCGGCAGGAAGGTAAACGGCGTTTCCATGCGCTGCTCTGGTTCGCCAGAAGCAGCTTAGTCATGCTGGCCACATGACCCAGAAGCTGTATGCTGGCTCCCTCGGCCAATAAAGCAACATGAGCGCCACAACCTCAGAGTCGGCCACAACTGGACCTAATGGTCAGGGGTCCCTTTACCTTTACCTTTAAGCTGCCTTCAGCATGGTTTTCACTATGGAAAGGTGGCATGCAAATACAACGGTGTATGCATGCATGCATCTATGTATGCTGTGGTCAAATCCTGCTTGCTGGTTTCCCGCAAGCATCTAGTTGGCTACTGTGAGAACAGGATGCTGGACTACATTGGCTATTGACCTGATCCAGCAGGATCTTACCTTATGTGCTCCTTAATAAGGAAGACCACACCTCACCAGGGAGGGCACTCCACCAATGGAGAACCCCCACCAAGAAGGCCCTGTCAATGAGTCAGTGCCAACCAGGCAGCACCCAGCTGTGGCACCACTAACAGGGCCTCCTCTGCCAATTGTAGGGCCCGAGATGGTTGATACTGAGGGTGGTGGTCTTTTAGGTATTTGAGTTCCAAATTGCTTGGGACTTCACAGGAGGAAGGCATGGGTTGTTGTGGTTTTAAAATTAGGAGGACCACACACAGGAAAAGTAAAAATAAAGAACGTTGCAATATTGAAAATATTGTTTGTCTGGAGCGCATGTACTATGTTTTGAAATGATTTGCTGGATAATATTTGCCCAAACAAGAGAAACAGGGGTTGACTGGCCCATGGAAGAGAGGAAACTTCTGATCTTTGATCCTTTATGCAGACTTCTGGTGTCCATCACACAACAAATCTGTGTAAGTCAGATGAAAGCATTTCAGCCTCACAGATATTGTACTTTACCATGATGGTGGATCTTAAAATTCAAGCAAACTAGAGATGAAAATTTCGCAGAAACCAGCACCCTGTATACGTGTATGTGTAATTTTCCTGCTGGGACATTTGGCGGGGTGTGTTTGTGTCAGTGTCCTGTGTATATCTGGGGTTTTTAATTACTTTTCCTTGGCTAGCCTCCTGCAAGTGTTCAAGCGCATAAATTCACAGCATAAGGCTTTGGGAAGCATGATTCATTCCCTCGATGTGGCACTGATGGGGTCTATACAGCAGGGGGCTCCAGTGACCCGTGATGGGGCACTATTCATTAGGGAAGGGAGCTGCAAATATATAAATCAACATGTCAGAGGAAGGAGCCCTGGCCCGACCCAGCGGGAATGTGCGCTACATACAGATTTGTTCCACTCCACGCCATTTCACCTGTCGTCAGCAGCGTGTACCGCGCAGTAATCAATTAGGCTGACAAGATTCTCTACAAATCGGCTTAGCTCCAGCTCCTCCTGTGCCTTTAGGGTGTAGCACAGAGAAATGAGAATGCAGCTAAAGGGAGAGAGAGGGATGATCCCCTATAAGAAAGCAGCAGTTGTAAAACTTAGCACAGAGTGTTGCTCTAGCAGCGCCTCTTAACAATAACAGCCAAATGGAGCCTCCATGTTCAGAGACAGTATACCTTTGAATGTTAGGGAGCAAAGACCAGGAGAGGGCTGTTTTTGTTTGTTACTAAACTATGTATTTTTGTGTTTGCATATTGCCCTGTGCTGATGATGATGGTGATGATTAATAATAATACTCTAGAGGGGCCTCTGGCTTGATCTAGCAGGGCTCTTATGTTTTCTAAGAGCTATTCAGGGGAACTGTTATGCTAGGGAGAGGGAAGGCTTTGGGAGACAGACCCAGGTTGCAAACTCAACATCAGTTAAAGGTTAGTTGAACCACCCTGATATATATTCACAGGGAAGGTGGTTGAAAAGTGGCAGAAAGGTGGATTTTTTCTGTCCTTTCAGTGCACACTTAGGAGGACAAGCAAAGGGGGATTCAAATCCTTGTTAGTGTCATCACAAACATTTCTTGCATAACTTAATTCACACTGACTATTCCCTCAACGTAGGCGACACAAAATTCAACTGCGCAACCTCTACGGAAACTAAGATTTTGGTTACACTACCAGGACTGGGGAGACCTAAATTCAAATCCATCATCCCTGACCACTGGTCCTGTTAGCTAGGGATGATGGGAGTTGTAGTCCTAAAACATCTGGAGGGCCAAGTTTGGCCATGCCTGACCTAGAGCCTTTTGCATACAAAGCAGAAACTCTACCATGGGGCAACAGCCCTTCTTTGACACCTGCTTTACTCTTTTCCACATTTTCCAGGAGAGAGACAGGACTCATCTTCTTACTCGGGCCTTCCTGTAAGATTTGCTTCCTGCATGCCTTCCATTTTCCACCTTTTCATCCTCATGTGTTGTATCTCTCTTTAGATTATAAGTGTGTGACTGGGCCTGCCAGTCCATAATCTTTCTTATGCACCCATTCTGCTTTTTGGTACTTTATCATACAAATACATCAATATCTATTATATTTATCTATCCATAACTACCTCTCGTTATCTCTTGGCTAGAGATATTGGGCCCAGAAAAGGACTTCCAGAGCTCGCAATCCTTGCTTTGAAGCAGCGAAAAACATCAGAGGCTCCAAACGCTTCTGTAACTTCAATTAAAACAAGAGCTTGAAGAAGGACAGCTCTGAGGAAAACTGCAGCCATTTTGAAAGGCTGCCCCAAAGCCAAAGCCCCTTCTCTATGGGGGCCCCTTGAACTAGAGAAGGGAGAAAATTGGGTTTGGTCAGCACATCAGGTCCCTATTGCCCCTGTCCCTTCTGGGCCAAATTTGGCAGGTGGGCTTCACATGATATGGTGCTTTGAAGTCCCCCAAATCAATGGATTAATTCAAAGTGCACACAAAGTTCTTTGCAAGCCCCTTTGAAGGATTTGCAAAGAGCCCTGCCCTCAGCTTTGAAATCCTGCTGAGCATTAAGACTTCAGGAGCAGTATGCTTGGGGCTCCTGAAGCGCCGTCAATCAGCGGAAGAATTTATTTTAAAAATCCAGGAAAAGAATATGAACAGAAACAGAAACAGGAAGGGGAGAACAACTGAACCTCTTAAGAGCATTGTAACAACAAATGCAACTGAGTAAAGTAGAAAAATATACTAAGAATATCAAACAAAAATGGCTTCAATATGGGAATAAACCTTCAAAACTTAAAGGTTTATCAATGGCATTGATAAACGCCATTATCAACATACTTAAAAAAGTACAAGTGCCATGCCTAACACCATCAATTAAACAGTTGAAACCTCACAAGATATAGACAGGAAAATTGGCTTCCAGGTGGAAAAGTCAAAATTAGAAACAGAATTGTTAGAACCCAATACTAAGAATTTGTCAAAGATGTATAACTTGCTGTTGAAATGGAATACGCAGGATGAAACAGTTAAATCAGCTATGATTAAGTGGGCTCAAGATATTGGTCATAACATTATGTTTGCTGACTGGGAACAGTTGTGGACCACCGGTATGAAATTTACGGCATGCAATGCCTTAAAGGAAAATATTATGAAAATGGTTTATAGGTGGTACATGACCCCAGTCAAGCTTGCAAAGATTTACCATTTGCCTGATAACAAATGTTGGAAATGTAAAGAAATTGAAGGTAAGTTCTTTCACCTTTGGTGGACGTGCCCAAGGATTAAGGTCTTCTGGGAAATGATATATAATGAAATGAAAAAGGTACTTAAATGTACTTTCCCTAAGAAACCAGAAGCCTTTCTCTTGGGCATTGTCGGCCAATTGGTGTCAAAGAAAGATAGAACTTTTTTATGTATGCTACAACAGCAGCAAGAATACTCATTGCAAAGTATTGGAAGATGGAAGAGCTACCCACCTTGGAAGAATGGCAGATGAAGGTGATAGACTATATGGGACTGGCAGAAATGACCGGCAGAATCCGAGACCAGGGAAAAGAGGCGGTGGAAGAGGATTGGAGAAAATTTAAGAATTATCTTAAGAAATACTGTAAAATTAATGAGTGCTAGAATGGCGCTGGTATTATCAATTAAGGGGTTTACAGCTGTAAAGATTAAGATTAAAAAGAAGAAAGGAGGTTATAAATCTGAGAAGATTGAGAGTAAGAATTTGTTGGGAAAAAAAGTTTGAAATTAGAATGCAGTAAGGGGAGGCATGGGGAGTCTGGGAAATAAGTTATATGAAAATAAGGATTTGAAATTCTACATGTTTTTGTTCTGTTTTGTGTTGGTTTGTGTTGGTTTGTCTGTAAATTTTTTGTGTGAAATCTGAATAAAATTTTTTTATTAAAAAAAAAAAATAGAAACCTCACAAGATATAAGTGAACATATTTGGCAAGTTTACCAAGTACCAGGAAACACCCGTCAACAAAACAGATAATAGAATATTTTCTACAATCACTGTGCCCAAAGTCACTAATGGAGATATAGTAATGTTGGGAGTCCTAATAATGGGAAAGGAAATTAATGAGATAATAGCTGACTTCATAACAAAGCATCAGGACCAGATGGGCTGAGTTTTTAAAAATCTTTTTCGGGGAAAAAGCACTTACATTACGGGAAAATGATAAATAAGCCTTTGCAAATGGGAAATTTGCCAACATCATAGTCAGAAGTGATTGCAAAAGTACTTCCAAAAGCAGGAAAAGATTTGACGATTCCACAATCAGATGGACCGATTTCCCTCCTTAATCAAGATGTAAAAATATGGAGCCCTCTATTGGCAAACAGGTTAAGCAATATTACTCCAATATGCATACACCAGGACCAAACAATGTTTATATGGAACAGAAAATTACAATCTAGTGCCAAGAAGGCAGTGGATTGAACAGAACTATGTAATAAACAAACAACTACCAGCCTTTATTTTCCTGGGTGTGGAAAAAGCCTTTGATAAGAATGAACTGGAAATCTGTATCAAGGATGCTACAATAAAGAAAAGGAACAGGAACTTTTAAAACATGGGTGGACTTGCTTTACTCTAAACCAATGCCCAGTGTACCGCCCATCTACATGTATAATAATAGACAGAGGAACAGGGCAAGATTGTAATTTCATAGAATTTGTCATCGTTATCGTTTACACTCTATTTGAATACATACAGAATTGGCAGCACATGCACAATTCACTCTGATCACAGAATCCAGGCGGGAAGGCCTGCTTGCTGGTGCAGAATGGGATGGCTTCTGGTACAGAGCACACTTAATTTCTCTTCCAATCTTCCTCACACTTGTCATTCACTCAAAGGTCATTTCATTATAGGCAGAGACAAGCAGCCTTCCCCAGCCCTCTCTTTGAGCCTAAGGCCATACTACTTTGTGATAATCACAGGGATTGACAGGATTTCAAGACTGGTGTGAACACTGCTAGGAAAGATAGCACCAGAGGCAAAATTGCCTTCACAACATCTGCATCAGTCTATCTGGCTAACATGCCCAGCCTGAGTTCAGCCACCTGGGTTCAAGGAACCCAATGCTTTGGGTTCCCCCACCCCCAGCACCTGGCACACAAACATACTTGGGTGCCAGTTGCAGTGCTGGGATTATTTTCCTGATGTGAAATTTAGTGAGCCTCTATAATTTGTGTGTAGTAGTGCAAAAGCTCATTTGCAAGAAAAACACTAAGGGACGTGGGTGGCGCTGTGGGTTAAACCACAGTGCCTAGGACTTGCCGATCAGAAGGTCAGCAGTTTGAATCCCCGTGATGGGGTGAGCTCCCGTTGCTCGGTCCCTGCTCCTGCCAACCTAGCAGTTCAAAAGCACATCAAAGTACAAGTAGATAAATAGGTACCGCTCCGGTGGGAAGCTAAACGGCGTTTCCAGCTTAGTCCCGCTGGCCACATGACCCGGAAGCTGTACGTCAGCTCCCTCGGCCAATAAAGCAAGATGAGCACCGCAACCCCAGAGTCGTCCGTGACTGGACCTAATGGTCAGGGGTCCCTTTACCTTTACCTATAATTTGTGTGTGGTAGTGCAAAAGCTCATTTGCAGGAAAAACACTACTAAAAATGTTTGCAGTGACCATAAGAGTGGTCTGCAGGCCACTGAGATCAAGATACGAGCAACACATACCAGAATCCTGGGAATTAGGTGATCCTGGAGGGTCACTGCCAGCTATAACGCTGCAAGACTGGATGCACATAGGCAGTCTATTTTTTATTTGCTTATTTAACAAAATTTATATACCTCTTGACTGTAATAAAACCTCTAAGGCGTTTAAAAGAAATACAAGGGTATCAATAAAAAAGGTAAAAATGATCAACACACTTTATAAATACTTAAAATTAACAGTAAAATAGATTAAACCATGTCAGCATCTACATGGTTGGATAGGTTTGCTTCAACAAGCAGGAGCAGAAAACAGTAGAGAGGTGTCTGCCTCATCTCTCTCTCTCTCTCTCTCTCTATATATATATATAATATCAGTATTTTCCCCCCTAGCAAACTGTTACTGCTCTCTGAACTTCCAGGTTGTAGACTGGCTGCAAATATTGTACTATTTTTTATTTTTTTAAAAAAATAGATTACTGAGGGAGAAACATGATACAGGTTTATGTGGAAAGAATAAATATTAAATGTAGGACTGTAATGGACAGGCAGTAGGCTGAAGAGCAGAAAAATTGCTTCACACAGTACAACTCAGTTTGTGGAACTCACTTAAATTCATAAAATTGTAGAGTTGGAAGCGATTATGAGGGTCATCTAGTCCAACCCCCAGCAAGGCAGGAATCTTTCACCCAACATGGGGCTGGAACCCATGATCCCACTGACTGAGCCTACCCCATGGCTTCTTACTTTCTTTTTAACAAGTATTAGACCAGCTTCACCAACCTGCTGCCATCCAGATGTTTTGATCTACAACTCCCATTGGCCCCAGCCAGCACAGTTGACTTAAATTTTGGAGGTGTCCCTTGGCAAATGGGGTGGTGTGGAACTGTGGAGGCCAAACTCACTATGGAAGTTGAGGTAGGATTTTCGCTCAGAACTAACCTCTCCAAAGCCGTAGCCACAAAAGTTCAAAATGATCAAAGGCCTCATAACTTGGGCACTGAATGCCAGGGATGAAGCAAAGGATGATTATCACCATGCTTCCAAGCTTCCCAGGGCATCTGACTTGCCATTTGTTTATTTAAAATATTTATCTCTTACAGTTCCGACCCTGAGGCACATAACGAGAGTCCAGAAACAAAAGCCCATAAAATCTTTCAGGAACAGAATGTGTATCTATGTTGATGGACCTTGGTAGACCCAGTTGGGCAACTCTTATGCTCCTTAGAGTATGTCGAAATGTCCTGAGTTTTGGCACTGGTCTGAGCCAATGGTGCCTATGGAACCGTGTAGCTATTCTAAGAAGGCCCATAGACGGACTGGCTTTTTCCCTTCCTGATTTATGTCTGCTACCAGTGCAGATGGCTTCCTGCCGATCTTGCTCTACAGAACTCCCAGGCAGTTGTGGATTTCACAGAGTAAGCATTTCAATTCTGTCTTGCTCTCATACATTATTTCCCCCATGCTAACGACAGTCAAGTTACTGTCCTGTGAAAAAATCCATTTAGCTCTAGCGAGGCTGGCTGCAAAGCGGGAAATGAAGGGCACCGGGGAAGCCTAAGCTGGCACCAGGCGAGCGCGGGCACAGCCATCCGCAAAGCACTCATCCATTACCCAATCAGTGGCATTTCCAGACCCAGCGGGGTTCAGCTGGGGTCCTGCTGGGAAACAGAAATTAACTTGGAATGGAGGTAATTCATCTTCAGAAGCTAGTCATCTTTCTAAAGTGCTCCTTGGCAATAAAGGGGAGAGATCCAACAGCAACTTTGGCACCATGAAAGAAATGCTTACTGTGAAGTCTGGTGGTGCTCAAGAACAGAGTGGCAATCCATCTTCATTTTGTCTACTTAAAACATAACATGACTGGTCAGACTGGTGGCTGGGAGTGGCCGCTGAGACCATATAACACGGGTCCTGAAAGATCATCATTGGCTCCTAGTTTGTTTCCGAGCACAATTCAAAGTGTTGGTGCTGACCTTTAAAGCCCTAAACGGCCTCGGTCCTGTATACCTGAAGGAGCATCTCCAATCCCATCGTCCAGGCCAGAAACTGAAGTCCAGCTCCGAGGGCCTTCTGGCAGTTCCCTCACTGGGAGAAGTGAGGTTACAGGGAACTAGGCAGAGGGTCTTCTCGGTAGTGGCACCCGCCCTGTGGAACGCCCTCCCAGCAGATGTCAAGGCAATAAGCAACTATTTTACTTTTAAAAGAAAACTGAAGATGGCCCTGTTTAGGGAAGCTTTTAAAGTTTGATGCTGTATTGTTTTTATTATTTGGTTGGAAGACGCCCAGAGTGGCTGGGGAAACCCAGCCAGATGGGCGGGGTATAAATAATAATAATAATTATTATTATTATTAACATGCGCCGCGGGTGGCGCTGTGGGTTAAACCACAGAGGCTAGGGCTTGCTGATCAGAAGGTCGGCGGTTCGAATCCCCGCGACGGGGTGAGCTCCCGTTGCTTGGTCCCTGCTCCTGCCAACTTAGCAGTTCAAAAGCATGTCAAAGTGCAAGAAGATAAACAGGTACCGCTCCGGTGGGAAGGTAAACGGCGTTTCCGTGCGCTGTTCTGGTTCACCAGAAGTGGCTTGGTCATGCTGGCCAATAAAGTGAGATGAGTGCTGCAACCCCAGAGTCGTCCACGACTGGACCTAACGGTCAGGGGTCCCTTTACCTTTAAATGACATCTATGGCAGCATTGTTAGGCCATGTTAAAGGTAGATTATCTTCCCTAGCCCCACCTAAAATCTGACTTGCATCACCACTGCACTGTATGTCAAATGCAATGCAGGTTAAGTAGCTACAAAGGAGTCTCCATGTAGCTGGAAGCCTTCAGGTGGCTTCGGGTGGAGCCATTGGTGGAGAAGCCCCTTGCAACTTCTTGTAATGCCACTGGCGTCTTCATTCACACAAGGAACAAAAAGTCACAGAGAAAGTGTAGCATATTTCTTAGTCCTCTTCTACTGTTGGAAGCTGCCAGGTGTTTCTGAAGAGTGAGTGAGCCAATGGGCAGGCATGTGCCCAGGGGGGAGCGTGTGGGGCATGGAGACCAGACTGGAAGTCAAAACCCAGGCAGCTTTAGCAGCTGTCAGAATCAACAGCAAATATAGTCACAGAGCATCTTCTGACCACATGAAGGTCTCAAAGATTCCAAATTACATATTTGAAGGAACCTCCTACGTCTGTTCAAGGCCTTTAACGTCTGCATCTCAGTCCATCTGGCTGACCTTTTCTGGACTTTTTTCATGATCAGTTATTAAGGTCAAATTATTATTTATACTGGACAGATATTCTGTCAACACTGAAATGTCACCAGAGTCGGACAGCTGGCAATGAAGTATACTAACTACATATTTACTGTCAAGGGATCTGGAGGCTTCATGGCGTTTTCTACATTACAGGGCATATTGTATAGCCTTCAGCGCAAAAATGCAGGATTTGAGAATCTTAGTTTCAATTTTTTTGCAACAACAGTTAAAGTGAGTGGTATGTCCCCATGAATAAACGGGGGGAAATAAAACCAAAGTGGCATTTTTTTGCTAGAGGTTGAGGGCTTGTCTATACTACAGGTTTGCCATAAGTTGGGGCAAAGTTTTAAGTTGGTCTGCGTTGTCTATATTACTAATCAAGGCAGGTGCAACACCTGCCGCTATACGGTAAGAGGGGACATGATAGAAGTGCATTAAATTATATTAGACCTAAGGGACATTCAATGAAGCTAAATATTGGGAGATTCAGGACAGACAAACAGAAAATACCTCACATATTACATAGCTAAACTATGGAATTTGCTTCCACAAGTTGTAGTGGAGGGTTAGAAATGGCAAAAGCTGCCCCCCTCTATTTTTCCACATATCCCTTGAAAAGTAAGTGTGCATCTTAGTCTTAGACCTCCCAATAAAACTGGCCACCCAACAGATTGATCAGGTATGCCTATAGACCAGTGTTTCCCAACCTTTTTTGGGCAAAGGCACACTTGTTTGATGAAAAAAATCTCGAGGCACACCACCATTACAGCCCCGTGACGTCAGCGTGCAGCGTCACGCCGGGAGGGACGCACGAAAGTGTAAGTTTCAATTTTTTTCCCTCCCCCTTGCCGGGGAACCTCCAAGCTTTGGGGGTGGGGAGGAGGCAGCAAAGCGAGGCAGGAAGGAGAGCGCGGCTTGGCTGGGTGAGCTTTGGCAGGGGCAGGGAATGAGAGCCGCAAGGCGGGCGCTGCGGACGGAGGCGCTGCCCGCCAAGCTCGCAGGCAGCCAGGCAGGCAGACGGCGAGAGCCCCGCGCTGGGCGGCCTCTCCTCGCCGTCGCCGCCCCACCTCTCGCCGCCCGACTCACCCGCCTCCCTCCAGGCAACATCTCGCGGCACACCAGGCAACATCTCGCGGCACACTAGTGTGCCGCGGAACAGTGGTTGGGAAACACTGCTATAGACTGCCATGGTGGCAGTGGTGGGGTCTCAGGTGAGTAACAGCATGCTTGGAAAAGCAATGAGCTCCCGACTTACTGGGTGGTTGGTGGGTGGGTAAGGTGACACCGGGGCCCTGGCAGAGCTGCTCTGAACCCTACAGTCCTGTTTGATTATTCTACTGACTACATCCATTAAAGCGTCTTTACAAATCAAGAGCTCATATCACACTCATCAAAGCATCTCAAAGATTCCACCAAATTTTGAATCTTCAAGAGTGCAGCCATGTGGTCATGTATGTGTGCAATCTTTGAAACTCAAAAGGCATTATTTATTTTCTGCCACAGAAAATAAGAGGCAGGTTTTTTTAATTGACAGACTTCACATTCCTTAGGTGCTATTTAGCACCAACATGTTAGAAATGAACACTGGGACCACAGCACTTGTGCAATTTCAGCTTTGGTATTTCTTGGCAAAATCCTCCCTCTCAGTTGTGCCGTGTGTGTGTGTGTGTGTGTGTGTGTGTGTGTGTGCTTCAAAAGATAACTTATCTAGAATCCGAGACCAGGGAGAAGAGTCGGTGAAAGAAGACTGGAAGAAATTCAAAGACTACTTAACAGAAACATTGTAAAATTAATGAATGTTAGAAGGATGTTGGATAGAAACTAAGCGGATTCCAGCTGTAATGCTTTAAGAGATATGAATTTTTTTTACAAATGGGTAAAAGTTTAATGGTAAGGATTTGCTGAACTAACAAATCGAACTGGAATACAAAGAAGGGAGGTATGAGGAGGTCCGAGGAAATAAGTGTATGGAAGATATGTTATTGAAAATTAATGTGTGTTTTTAACTGTTTTTTATTTTGTATGTTTATTTTTTATTTTTCTTGTTATATCTTAAAAACTTTTAATAAATATCTTTAAAAAAACAAAACAAAAGATAACTTATCTAGCTTTGTTTGAAAAGTGATGAATCTTTCGTTTGTCTCTGCAAGAATTTGCTGTCGGATTTCATATTACTTGAAAAACAAAGCCCACAAAACAACTAGGTAAAGTTATGTGCCTTATGAGCTAGGAGGAACTTGGAAACCTGAAGCTATGTAGTAGCAGATGCTTTGCAACGTGTAGACTCGCAGAAGTCCTTCTACCAGCCTTCTACTTCACATTGAAAAGTACTTGGAAAACCAGAAAAAATGTAAAGTGTGAACAATGTAAACTTGTGCTTGCAAACATTTTTCATACAGAACCCCTCATTAGGGAGCCATAGCAGGGTGCCTGAAAACTGTGGCTTTAATGGGAAACCCAGGGTTCCCACTGTCCAGTGTATGGAAAGGCCCTTATGCATGTTTGAAACTTGACCACAGCATCAAGTGATGGCTTCTTTGTGCAAATGAGCTATTAGATGAATCACTGCCATGAGAACTATGATACCACCTGATGCCAACTCAAACACAAGTTTTCAGCTGAGAGTAAGACATTTCACATATTCAGCTGACAGTCATCAAGAGATGAGTAATCGACTGAATGTGTGACGCAACCAATGTTTACTCTGGGGTTGGTGCCGCTGTCCAGCCTCTTCCTTGATTTCATGCACAATTTCTTATTTATCTCAGGCAATTTTCCAAACGAGTGTATCTCTCTGCATTTATATATGCTGTTTTATGTTATGAGCATTTTATGTGACTGGCAAGAGTTCTGGTTTTTGAACAATTCAGAGATATACAATCAAGCATCAAAGGAAGGAAGAAGAGTTTGGATTTGACATCCCGCTTTATCACTACCCGAAGGAATCTCAAAGCGGCTAACATTTCCCTTCCTCCCGCACAACAAACACTCTGTGAGGTGAAAATAAAAAAATTCCTTCCAGTAGCACCTTAAAGACCAACAAAGTTAGTTCTTGGTATGAGCTTTCGTGTGCATGCACACTTCTTCAGATACTCACTCTGTGAGGTGAGTGAGGCTGAGAAACTTCAGAGAAGTTTGACTAGCCCAAGGTCACCCAGCAGCTGCATGTGGAGGAATGGGGAAGCGAACCTGGTTCACCAGATTACGAGGCTACCAGTCTTAACCACTATACCACACTGGGAAACGGAACAAATGAAGTAAGACTGAGGGTGGTGGTGTGGAAGAGGACTCTTGATTTGTGGGTACCCTCCTCTAACTGGTTCCCAGTCTACCATGGAAGACAGCTGTTCTGTATTTCCCGTCACCCTCTGAGAACTTCAGATGAGATCGAAATTCACAACTACCAACAACAGAGCACAGCACTGATTAATTATTGCCTTCACTAACCAGTAGGATACTCCTACAACTGGATGCACTACTGGTCATTAGAACTGATGGCAGGATGTTGTGGCTATGGGGTTCAGATCAAGAAATTGAGGGCAGAAATATCAATACCTGCTGGTGAAAGGTTAAATATCAGAGTTTTGAAATCTAGAGCTGATGGATACAGATTACTAATATTTCCCTTTGGCACCCAATACCAAACACTGGTCGACTAATGACTTAGGTGGGCATCCGTTCCAATGTGGTTAATGGCAGCTCATTCATTCTCAGAATTTCAGCCTTGGTCTGAACCAAGAAACACCTTTAATCAAATCTAAGCAGTTCCCAGCAAAACGGCTCCTGGATGTGGACAAGGGGATGAGAGCAGCTACACAGATATGGTCGAAGGGGTAAAAATGAAGATTTATGAGCACAATATTTGCCTTGTGAAGGCAAGCTTGTCCATGCCGTTGGGCTAATTAAAATAATCCATCACACAGTGTGTGTCTGAGGCCAGGTCAGCTGAAAAGCTGGGTATAAACCAAATGTCAAGATGTGCCGATGGAAAAGCATATTTGTATGTGAATATCTGTGTGTGAGCTTGCACATGCACATCTGTGTGTGTCAGTACCAGATTGTGAGAATGTTTTGTTGGTTTTACTGCTCTATCTACAGTAACTGTTTGATAAATAACACTCCAAAACAGTTGCAATGATGCAACAACAACAGCTGCAATGCTGTGTGCAGAAGGCCTTGTTTCTACTTAAAGGATCATAGAAACATAGAATTGTAGAGTTGGAAGAGACCCTGAAAGTCATCTAGCCCAACCCCCTGCAATCCAGGAATCTCTGGAACCTGACCTAGACCCAGTTCTCCATCTGCTTGCCCTGCAGCCTCTAGCTCTGGGACCAGGTCACTGGACAAGGGAAATGCCATATTTTGTTCTATCCAAGTTGCACTAGGTAATATGTCCAGAACACTGGAAAACACTTGTGTGAAACTGCGCATGCATCCCCAAGGTTTGCCTGCCCTGGGTCCAAAATTAAGGCTGTAAGCAGGAGTACAAACACTGTAGAAAGTAACAGTGTCCATGTCCAGCCTCTTCTTGAAAGTAGCTTCCAGTTATCCTGGCCCCAAATCATTTAGGGTTTTATAGAACAGAACAAGCATCTTCAGTTGTGCTCAGACTGAAAGGCAGGGTAATTGATACTGTCCATTTGGTTCATAAAGTGCACACCAGTCACAGTCTGGCTGCCGCATTTTGCACTAGCTGAGGTTTCTGGAAACTCTTCAAGGGCAGCCCCACACAGAGCACACTGCAATAACCTAAAGGAAGAGATGATTCAGGCATGAATCACTGGGGCCAGATCCTCCCCCTTCTCCTCCACAAAGGCTTATAGCCAATGCAGCCACTTGACCCTCCAGGAGTAATGCTGGGTCCAAAATACCCTTCAGGTTGTGAGTGAACCTAGTGCTTCTTTTTCATCCAGAACAGGCTTGCCTACTGCCCTTCTGTCTTGTCTGGATTGAGTCTCAATATTTCAGACCACATACAATCCATCAGTATGTCCAGGCAGTCTAGATTCAGTCCAAGTCACAACTAAAAAGAAACATGCCTTTCCTTTCTTGCAGTTTCACGAGGAAGGTATTTTCCCCTCCTTGGGTTAGCTCTTATTCTGTTGGGAGCCAGCAGAAAGCCTTAGAAAGATTTTGCAGGTCTCATTAACACACCTGTACTATGTTCTGCATGCTCCCTATTGAATGTACTTGTAAATTATCTATCTTGGTTTAACAACAAGGTACCAAAGAAAGCACACAACTCTTTTTTTAAAAAAAAAAACCTACCTAAGTTGACCAAATAATTGTAGATGGAATACGAAGAATAAAACTGTATTTGTAAATTAGCAACAACCAGTGAACATGGTTGCTTTTAAATGTGCTATTTTTACACTGATAGTGCAATTATTTGCTGTGGGTATTCAAATTGGGATCAATGGGGGGAAATGAAGGCATAAACACCCCAAATAAATTTGCATTTCTCTGTTTGCCCTTAATTGTGGGTTAACCTCAAACTATGCCTGTGATTGCAGCCAGGTTACCCCTAGTCTTAAACAACCTCTTGGTGTCTCAGTTTAGCCACCAATAATTTACGCTTACACATACATATATAGGGGTGCAAATATATAAAAAAGCACTTCAGATGAGACTGAAAATCACTACATTGCACAAAGTATTATCTATTGATCAGAATTTTCACTCGTGTCTCAAAGGTCACGTTCACCCTTGAGAAGCATGGAATGCACAATTGATCGGCTACGACTGCAGCCTAATAGTTTCTGATTATGGCTGCAAATGGACCTGAAAGAAAACTCATTTGTTTATGGCACTAAACAACAAAACTCGCTTGGCAGCTCTCCGTGGCCATTTGAACATCTCTCGTCACCAACATCCATCTGATTAATGTACAGTAATTTGACAAGATGAGAACAGTATGCCATCGCGGCTGGTAATGACATTTTCTTGGGAGAGCCACAAGTGATCTCCCCCAGAAGCGAGAGAGAAGGCCAATCCCAGGAATGGCCTCATTATCATAAGCAACTCATTATGGCAGAAGCAGCTGTGCAGGCAGCCTTCAGAATGAGTTTTACTGGGCTATCTGCTATCATGATGCCTCTGTCAAAAATGCTTACATTCCACCATGTATGATGAATCTGGAAGGAAGGCTTCTCAAGGGCATATTGGAATCGCAACTTATTCTAAACAAGCATGGGAACATCGAGCATTGAAGCTTCACCAGTGCCTTCGCGGGGAGGCCCCTTTCTGAAATGCTGCCGCTTTCTTACCTGCAACAAAGGCCTCTGCACGCCCAGCATCTTCATGGTGTCTGCGCTGGCCAGGATCTTCAGTGGCTCAGTTATCTTGGTGACTCCTTCGATTTCCTTGTTGATTTCTCCCAGGACTTGGCTAAGAAAGATGTTCTTGATGTACATGGTGAGGAATTCCCGGAGTGGGCACTGCTTAGTTGGGCTGAGTCCCAAAGCGTGCTCAATCTCTTGAATAAATCTGAAACACATTAAAGCAGGGGAAACTCACTGTTACTATGTTTGCCGAGTCAATTGGAACTAGATTTCAGCTAACCATTTCCAGACGTTTTATGGAACAAGGGGTGAATCCTTACCTTATCTTTCAGAAACACGCTCCTACTAGAATTGAAAGAAGTCCGTTTATCTTAAAAAGGTTATCATTTGTACAGCTCCCATTAAAACAGGGCTGGGGAACCTTTGCCGTGGTGCGGCTGCTGTCGCATGATGACAGTTTTTAGGAGCCACAGGTGAGAGCTGAGTGCAGGGTGGGGACTAAAGGTAGACAAACTATTCCAGAAGGAGCATGACATGACCCCCACCAGAGGTACTACCCCTCTGCTAACACCCCATACAATTTTATAATGTGTAGTTTGAGCCTAAAATGGCATCAGGGATGTGGGTGGCACTGCAGTCTAAACCACTGAGCCTCTTAGGCTTGCCAATTAGAAGGTTGGTGGTTCGAATCCCCGCAACGGGGTGGGCTCCCCTTGCTCTGTCCCAACTCCTGCCAACCTAGCAGTTTGAAAGTATGCCAGTGCAAGTAGATAAATAGGTACCACTGCGGCGGGAAGGTAAATGGTGTTTCTGTGCACTCTGGCTTCCATCACGGTGTTCCATTGTGCCAGAAGCGGTTTAGTCATGCTGGCCATATGATCTGGAAAGCTGTCTGCGGACAAATATTGGCTCCCTCAGCCTGAAAGTGAGATGAACGCTGCAACCCCCATAGTCGCCTTTGACTGGACTTAACTGTCCAGGGGTCCTTTACCTTTACCTAAAATGGCATCATTGGACAGAGAGGGTTTATGGGATTACTCCTTGAATACACTGGCTTGGGGCAAGCGGTGGGGGAATACTTGCATTATTGGGACACCCAGAGGACAGCCAGTGCATCAGAACAGCCCATCACTGCCTGGAAGGAAGAAGATGACAAAGCTAAAGTCCCTTTCAATTACTTGGCAGCCGCAATTTGTGGCTGACATCCTGCATATGGCTGAGTGGGTCCAACGTGACATGCAGGTCTATGCGGGAAATTTTTCTTACACCATTTCATCAAGAAAAGAACCATCCAGATGTAAATTTCCAAGGGAATCAAACTCTGTTCTCAGCGGTCCCAAATGAAACTATCTCGCACTGGCGGAGGAAAACGGAGGAAAAACCCATAAAGGTAAAAAGCCCTGTGGGGTGTATTTTCTCAGTGTGAGAGAGCAAGTCATATGGCAAGTCAAGGATGGAAAATTCCCTTAACGCATGGTAATTACACTTATTTAACATAACAACTGCAGTGCTTATTCTTGTAAAATGCTAAGGAGATTTCTGCAAATCAAAATGCAAAGCAAGGAACATTTCTGGGTTGCTAGACCATGGCCCCAGTTGATGAGGGGAGCTGGGGGGGGGTCCAAAAACTTAATGAAGCTGAATGCGGGAAGGGGGGGGGGATCTCTTGCCTGTTCTCATACTGCTATGAAATGCCTGGAGAGAAGAACAGGGTCTGGGAGGAAGCCCTAAAAATGCAGGAGGAAAAGCTGAAAGCTCCATCTCATATCCAATTCAGAGGCAAGCGCTTGCCGAGTGATATACAAATTTAACTTGTTTTATCTTTCTAGGAAAGCATTCAAGGTGATTTGTGACTACAATTAAGCAGTCCCTCTAGACAGAAAAGCACTTTAGGTAAAATCAGGTGTCTCTCTTCTTCTCCTTCTCCCCCCCCCCCCAAATGACAAGTCATTGTATTTTTATTGTTACTCATGTAACAACTTGTTTCCGAAAACTTAAGTAATTTTAACTCCCAACTTTATTGCCTAAGCTAGCCTGCAATACAGATTTGTTAAGGAAACGGATGACTTTTGCATCTTTTGCAAATTATGTCAGCCTTTTGCCTTTTCTGTTGCAACACTTCTTATACAAGAGATGTTTAAAAACGCAGTTTTGCTAAATTATTGTAAAAGAATATTGCAATAATAAAGAAAATATGATAGCCACCTTCAAATATCTCAAGGACTGTCACATGGAAGAGGAAACAATCTTGTTTTCTCCTGATCTGGAGGGTAGGACACAAACCAATGGATTCAAGTTACAAGAAAGGAAATTCCAACGAAACATATGAAAAACTTTCTGACAGTAAGAGCTGTTCCACAGTGGAACAGTCTCCCTTGGGAGGTTGCAGACTCTCCTTCCTTGGAGGTTTCTAAGCAGAGGTTGGATGATCATCTGTCCTGGATGCTTTAGCTGAGATTCCTGCATTGCAGGGGTTGGACTAGAGGACCTTTGGGGTCCCTTCCAACTCTATAATTTTATGATTCTATGATCTATGAATTCCTCTTCTATCCCAGCACCAGTAGTTTGATATAGCTGCCAACTTGATCATACAACTAGGTTTTATGAGGCCAGTGATGTTCTAAGTTTGTTCCAGCAAGCCTTGCAGTCCTTTGGGATAGTTATCAGGCATTCTGCAATGATCTCAGACAACCTTATGTGAAAAATGACCTGTTCTCCATCACCAGAGCAGGCTACTCTGGGCTGTAAGCTAGGGTTACCAGACATCCCCGGTTCCCAGGAACAGTTCCCGGATTTGCAAATCTGTCCCTGGATAAATTCCGTTCCCGGAATGTCCCCAGATTTGCAAATCTGCCCCTGGGAAACGTGGCAGCGGCAGCCTCAGCAGTCCGGAGCCAGCCTGGTAGCGCAGTTGGCTCTGGCTGACTTCAGGAGCTGCTCGCTGCCATGGTGCCCACCATTTTTCCTCGCCGGAAGTCCCCATATGGTGTGTTGTGCACAAGACACATCATATAGGGACTTCTGGGAGGCAAACTGGTGGGCACCACAGCAGCAAGCAGCTCATGAGGCCAGCCAGAGCCAACTGCACTACCAGGCTGGCTCTGGGCTGCTGACTGTCGCTGCTGCTGCCACTGCTGAAGGGGAACGGGGGACATCTGGTGGTACAGATCTCCTGCCCCCTTTGTTTTGACTGATCGGGGGAGGCTCGGGAGTTGCGGGCGGGTGGCCGTTGCCCAGTTTTTTAAAAAACTCTTTGCATTTATGTTTCACAGGGTGCGAAAGAAGGGCTTTGCACCTTTATACAATATGCATGTGTGCTTGGGCCCAAGATCTTTTGTCTCACCATCCCCACTACTGACTCCCTGTTGCTACTCAGCTTCAAAAAAAAAAGTGTCCCTAGATTCATTGAAAAAAATCTGGTAACCATACCTGTCAGGGAACTGACATCGGAGCTAGAGGCGGAGGGAAGGCTCTCAAATGATGCTGGAGAAGGGCCCAGCAGGGAGAGAGGCAGCTCCGCAGATGGGGAAGCTAATCAGCGCAACACCAGGGATATAGAGGGGCTGATGGGGGAATTGGCGAGAGGGCTCCAGGACTCTTCACCGGACACCAGCGGGGAGAGCACGGGTCCTCCGCTACCCACGCCCACCCTGCGCAGAAGACTTCCGCGCAGAGAGAGTAGGAGGAGACTGGGTGTCAAACAACTTTTATGTTGGAAAGGATTTAAGAAACGCCCACTGATAGATTCTGCTAGCGACTGAGGCAGCCACAAAGTGAAGGGCTGCCCAGACTGAAAGGTTTAGCAAGGCAACAAAGCCTGGAGAGGCGGCAACTTACGCATGAGCAACCCATACACATTACAATACCGTAAGCCGACCTAGTTTACTGTATCCGCCTGAGACCACGCCGTTCCTCCTTCCTGGTCATGATTGTTTTTTGTTTCAAGAACTTGCGTTTTATTCTGCTGTTATCTAGTACACTGTTTCAGTGGCTTTGTGTTATGAGATTGCTTTTAGCAAGGGGCAGAATTTGACACCATTCTGAAGCAAGGACAGCCACATAAATATTTTCAGAAGTCATCCTCTGGATGGTTGAATGAGCCTAGGAGATCTTCCTACTGAAAGCTAACACTTCTACGGAAATAACCAAAGGGCAGCTCATACGATCCATTACCCTGGAATAAAAACCCTTGAACATAACTTCAGCTTTTGAACTGCTTACAAACCCAAGAGGCATCCTTTACCTATATGATCCTGTGAACAAGACTATAACTATTATTTAAGGCAAATAGCATTTAACATTCCCTAGCGCAGCAACCCCTGCCGGCACCTTGGGTGGACCAAAGTTCTTGAGCTTTCCTGAGGAAATCAAAGTCGTCAAGCTTTTTCTTAGGGCAGCCACCTATTTGTGCTGACCATAAGCCAACATAAAACATTGATGCCCTACAGACCCCCACCCTGTGTGGGTCATTCCCTCCTGGCTGCCTTCGCTACTGCCCATACCCTTCAACGTGTGTGGGATGAAACTCTCTGGAGTTCCTTGGTTGTGCAGATAGAAGCAAAAGTATTAACTTCAGGATAATGCTCCTTTCATGATAATGATTAAGTGGATTTACAAACCCAGAATATCAAGGAGTTCTGCTTTTTATGGAAACACGATAGTCCTTGGCATGTCTTTAAAATATTCTGTCAGCTCATGGCCCTTGAATGGCTGCAGCTGAGTCCAACACTGATCTAAGCATTTTATAATGGCTACGTCCAATCCAAGAAGTGCCAAAGTGCTAATGGTCCCCTTTGTGTAGAATGAAAACACCATATTGCTCTTTTTCTCTTCCAAAAGTACAGCAGCCATTTCAAGTGGACAAAGCTGCATTTGGCAAAACTAAGTTGATGAAAGCTTCTTTCTCATCCCATTCCTACACCATCTCCTGCAGCCTCCCTCCCTTTCTTGGCAGAAAAGATATCTTACTGAAGCTCTGAAAGTGTCAGAGGATGCCGACGATTAAACATGCAGGCAGCTTAATGCATATAATGAACATAAAGCATCCACCTTACTGGATGCGCCAGAGATCATTTGCTACTGAAGACACAGTCATTGAGGAGGTACTAAAAGGAGAAATGCACAGCATTTGAAGAGGGAAACTAGACACTAGGGAATTGGGCTACAGTATTATCACTTATTACAGAACAGATATTGCTTTTAAGAACAAGCTGGTGACAAATACTTCGGTGTATGGAAAGATAAACCATTCTGTCTGCACTGTGTGCTCCCAAATCTCCCCCTCCCCCTTAGCAGCTCTCATTCTATTCAGCCTCCAGCTTTTCCTACTGTAACGCTGAAAGGAAACCAACAATACTCTGAATTCAACACCTTGCTTTAAAGTTGCCCATGTATGCTTGCAACCCATTTTGGGCTGTTGTGGATGAGCTGGCATCCATGTGGATCACTCTCCCTCGGATGCAGAACTAGGACTTTCAGCTCAACTCTTCCCACAAATTCCACCGCATGGTTTAAACATATATAGTTTCTGGTTACACAGCTCAGAAGTTCAAAGTAGAGCTCTAAGCTACAGGCCTTGGCACAAACCAAGACATTGTCCCAACACCTGGCACACCCCTTGGAAGCATGGGATGGGCACAGACATTTCTCCTCCCAAGTGATGGGGCTGAGCAAGCAAGAGGGCACTTCGTGAATAGGCTGGGTTTACGTATGCCACCACAGCCAATGGGATGTCCTTGGAGACAGGGTCTGAGTCTGCCCAGCTGACTCACTGAGTGACCCAAGCTCACGCCCCTCCCCAGTTGCTGGAGCAAACTCACTCCCAGGAGGTGGGATGGGGCTGGCTTACTCGGCTTTCCCTCCTCTGCTGGGACATCCGCCACCAACAGGACAAGGAAGTTGTCTAGTGGAACTACTCAGATGCTCCCTGCCAACAGTCTCAGTGCTCCCATCCCATTCCTCCTCCTGCTCTGATAAATCCTGCCAAGAAATCCCCATGGGGCTCATAACATTCATACAACGTATGAAATCAGACCAGACTAGAGGTGACTACTACTTCACCATCCAGCCATGATGGGTATAACCAACTTCTTATCCAAGATGCATGGGGTACAGCACACAAGACGTATCCCCACAGCTACCCTGTGAGGTAGATAGGACAGGAGATAGGCTGCTAAGAGATGTTCATGGCTAAGCAAGGATTCAGATACAAGTATTGTCTACAAGGGCTGATAGTAATCTCCAGGGTTTCAGGCAGAAGTCTCTCCTTGCCCTACCTGGAGATATCAGAGTTTGAACCCGGGGCCTTCCACATGCAAAGCGGGTACTCTACCACTGAGGTATACCCCTTTCCAAGTCTCCCTGGTCCACATGGCCTACATCCAATAATTTGCCCTACTGAGTGTCCAAGACAAACCTGCTGGCAATTTTTAATGGGTCCAATGATGTTAGATGGTGAACAGAACATAAAAGCAACTCAGAATGCTTGCAATCTATGTTAGACTGGGGACAGAGGAGTCAGGGATTGATAAAGGGTATAATGCTATATTTTATAATATATATTATAGATACGCTGCCACCTCCTTTTGTAATATGCTTGCTCACACGTGTGAAAAAGATTTCTTTGAAACAGAGGACTGAGCCAAGTGCTCAGACAAATCTAACACTTAAAAGTTTACAACTTGAACTTTTGACAATTTCTCTTCAAGCTAGCTTCAAACTGAACCACTTTGATTTTTCAAGGGCATTTTCTTCCTTGAGGATGATTTTCCTTATGTGAGAAGGATGCATATTATTTTGAGTACATCTGTTTTATTGAATTGCTGTTGCACTCTGTATTCATTTGTGCTTTCTTTTTGTAACTGTTGTTTTCTGATTTTATCCAGTGGTTGGTTGGTTGGTTGGTTGGTTGGCTGTTAATTAAACATATATTTCACATTTTGTTAGCAGTGCTTCTCTCAAGTGCCCTGAATAAGGAGTAGAGCTGAGGTCAGGGAGCTGAGGTCAGGAAGTGGCAAGGTAAGGCTTGGCTGTTTTGAAAAAGGCCCAGGAAGCAGCAGAAGGAATCCAAAGATTGTGGTGTCAAATGCAAGCTGCCAATATTCAGAGGCTCAGTGATGAGCCCAAGTTGCGTATATCTAAGAGTTGCTTTAAAGAAACTCTGTAGACCCAACAGTCATAGTAGTATAATGTGTCAAGGCAACTGCTGCAGTAGAATTCATCCATCTTTCTAGACAAATCTCTAACTACAGCCTTTCCCTTTGACCAGGGGAGTGCTGAGCTATCATATTATTAGCAACAATAAACATCTGTAATGCATAGAACAAAAGTGGAGCCTGGGGAGCAACATGAGATGGCAATTCTAGCTAAACTGAGTAGCAACTAAACTCAAGTGCTTTGGAGCACTGAGGTTTTCAAAGATACAAACTGTCATCATCATGCAACTTCTAAGACAGCAAGCACGCTACAAGAAAAAACACAATGCCACACAGAGCACAGATGTTAATGGGACTGAAATACAATGGATCTTTCTTGGGCTGCTGTGCCCAATATCAAGTAAATATTTGACTGAATACGCACAGACACAGATTTAACATGAAGAGGGTTTAAAATAGGGTTAAATAAATCCATGAAAGGTGAACAGTCAAGCACCTGGCCTAGCCAGGCTGGTAGAAAGAGAGAGGGCTTCACTCCTTCTAAGAGCTGCAATGGTGCAAGTGATCACCGGGGAGCCATTTCGGTCTGAACCTATCAATCTTAGAAGTAACTTCCGTAACCCTAAAGGAAAAAGTGAACAGCTGTACTCACAGAAAGGGATCTGGCCCACCATAATACTTTCTCCATAGCCTAAATAAGTGTTTGAACCAGTGCCTTCCATACCCAAGTCCTTGCATCACACTGATCTATTGAAGATGTCAGCCTTATTAGCTTCCTCTTACCTGTAGCTCAATGCTACCAAAAATGTCCCCCACAGCATTGCCAGCAGATGGCCCAGTTCCCCTCCCCATGCGCTCAATTCGTTTCAGTTAGCCTTAATGAGAGTCAAGCACATGCACTGAAGCATGAAAGGACTTCATAAAAAGAAGGAATTGGCTCGTGGTAAAGCTAGTTTTCGGTCCACTTCTCCTACCGTAGGAAATATTCATTAAGAGGCTGCAGCCCAGGTGCCAGAGCAAATGGCTTCTATTTTAGCAGCATTCCTCCTAAGACTCTTTGAAAGTAGCGTCAGAGGTAGCTTCATTACAGAAGTAATGGAGCCTGCACAGAGAAATCAGTGCCTTGCGACTTTAGCAAGATCCAACCTAGATATCCCACCCTCCCTTTGCTACAGACTCAATTCCTGCCCCCAATAATAAATAATAATAATAAAATTGCCCTCTGCACCATCACTGCACCCCTTGGGTGACTGGTATGATTCAAGATGTCAGTATCAAGGATCAAATGGAGGGCTCAAGACCAATGGTGGAGAAACTAAGAAAATGAGACCATAGGCTTTTTAATCCTTCAGAGATCTTGCATTGCCCTAGTTATATTATTGTCAGTAAACACCATTAAGAGGAAACTTAGCGCATACAAACAAACTGATGATTTTTCTGTAGATAACTGGCAAATATGGAGAAAACTGGCAAAGATGCTGTGCATCAGGAACCTATTCCACAGGCCAGAAGCAGCACAATTGTTTGCCTGTGGGCAGACACAACCACATCCTTGACTTTACTCAATCCCCAGAACATTCCCACCCTCACACTTGTGTGTTACACAACTTCACTGCATTAGTGTTGTATGGAAGCTGGGGGTTGGTCTTTTTGGCATCCATGTGATCATATCCCTAATGCCTATTAAAAACTAATGATTGGTGAATTGTAGGTACTTTTTTCTATGTCTACCAAAACATAGCTGAGTAACTTCAACATGAAAAACCAAATAAGAAATGCATGTATCAAAGGGAGGATTAAAAGAAAAAGAAGTAAGAGATGACCTAAAAGATAATAAAGAAGGTCAACCACCCACCACAGACAGACTTCAGGGAGATGAGTGATGGATTGTAAGTCATGTCCACTGACTTTGGACAGAGAAGTTTCAATGTACTGTGAAGTTAATGCCCATCGTATGAAAGGCTGCAGCCAAAAACATGGCTCTCTCTTTCCCTTGAAATTGCTTTGCTCTGTTTCCTAGTTTGTTTATTGTTCTAGTAATGGGCTCCATTTTAACGTGTCAGATATTGCATCATCTTTATAAATGGGAGCCATCATTATGCAGCCGGCGTTCAATGAGAATGGACCATAACAACATGTTGGGCATCGAGGGATGGCTGAAATGGTCTATTTCCAGGATAGGTCAGTTTCACATGTGTTTATTTTTAAATCTGTTCTGTCCTGTTTCCTCATTAATCTACTGTTGTTTTCTTAAAACTAAACTGTACAAAAAAACCCCGCATGTAAAGATGTACTTAAAACAAAACATTTAATTATTTCAATTTGTAACTGTATTTTAGTCTCAAATATGGATTTTTGTTTTCTACCTTTTGATAATGCTTTTTGAGTCAAAACTATAAAATAATTATTTCCTGATCAATGTATTAGTTTGGGAGATGTGAATTAGAGTCATTTCCTGAAAAATGTGGTCCAAACAAAATTCTCTACGCATGCATTTAGAAGAAATGGAAATTGCACAAACTCAAAAGGGCTGGGGAACTTTGAATTGCCAACCATCTCCATGGTGGGCCACACATGCCTTCAGTGCCAGACATGATCAGATCAACTCAATTATTGCTCCCAGCTCCCCTGCCTGCTGCTCCCCCTTCCCACTTCATGCCCCCCTTTTCTAATCAGATAACAAACAGTCTAATAACTGGCTGTGTGTCTGTCAATCCAATTATTTCCTATTTGGGATGTGCTGACACTCCATTAAATAAAGCCGACAGATGGCAAGATCTTTCATTATCGTTCAACTGACTGATTAGCCGCTTATGCGCAGCACAGGAGCGCAGAAATCAATGCAATCAGGTGTTCGTCGACTGAAAGCTCCAGAGGGGCAAATGCCAGAGGGCAGGGACGAAAGCTGCATCCAGCATACCAACACAGCTAAAAGTGAGCTCCAACACCTTCTGTGGTCCCTTCTCAACTCACGCTCACACATCTGGGGCTGAGGAATGCAGGGTCGCTGCTTGCTTTTGTAACCAACAGCTTATTAATATGAATAGAAAGTAGTGGATAAAATGCCAGAGGGGTAGTTAGCATACCACTGTGATGCCTGTTGCATCACACATAAACATTCCCAACCCACATCCCAGCAATGAATCATAGAATCATAGAGTTGGAAGAGACCACAAGGGCCATCGAGTCCAACCCCCTGCCAAGCAGGAAACACCATCAGAGCACTCCTGACATATGGTTGTCAAGCCTCTGCTTAAAGACCTCCAAAGTAGGAGACTCCACCACACTCCTTGGCAGCAAATTCCACTGTCGAACAGCTCTTACTGTCAGGAAGTTCTTCCTAATGTTTAGGTGGAATCTTCTTTCTTGTAGTTTGGATCCATTGCTCCGTGTCCGCTTCTCTGGAGCAGCAGAAAACAACCTTTCTCCCTCCTCTATGTGACATCCTTTTATATATTTGAACATGGCTATCATATCACCCCTTAACCTCCTCTTCTCCAGGCTAAACATGCCCAGCTCCCTTAGCCGTTCCTCATAAGGCATCGTTTCCAGGCCTTTGACCATTTTGGTTGCCCTCCTCTGGACACGTTCCAGTTTGTCAGTGTCCTTCTTGAACTGTGGTGCCCAGAACTGGACACAGTACTCCAGGTGAGGTCTGACCAGAGCACCATCGTGCACCTCTTTTCCACATCACCCAAGTACCAGACACACACTGACTTGGAGGTAGAGCTCTCAAGCAAGCTGCCTCTCTTTTGAGAGGTACACATACCCCTGGACGCAGGAAGGATTTCTTAAGGGACCGACAACTCTGCTTATTTGATCTGCAAAACAGGAAGCGCACCACCCAATTTACAACATTATTCACAGAAGCTAATCCTTTGACCAACCTGACTGTCTTGGTTTACTTCTTCTAATACGCAGAACAAGCAGAGGATTCCCTGTGTGATGATGACGCAATGCTGCTGCTGTTATGTCCATTAATTTGGTTTCTACTGGATCAGAGTCTGGCTACTCTCTTTAGAGAAATATAGGAGTCCAGGACTAATTCTGTTCCATAGCTGGTTACAGTCAGAATTGAGCACAACAGCTTTGCCTGTGGCCATGACTGCACTCTCCACATCTCAGAGCTCCAGTGAAATAAAAAGCCATAACTGGAAAGAGCCCCGTGTTACATCTCTGAGCACAGACGAAAGGAGAAAGGAGGGAGCAGGTGAATTCACAAAAATGGAGTACTATATTAGAGACCACTTCTTTATAGCGGGGGGAAAGTGAAGAGAATTAACCATCTCCTTTCATGAGGATAAAATGTTTGTGGGACTAAAAAATTATTATTACTATTATTATTTTAAAAATGTTTGTGGGACTGCATTTCAAAGTTGGAAAGCACAGGTTTTTATATTTTGGTTATCAAAAATCTATACATTTTTCTTGCATTGGAAGCCATCAATGAAATTCTAACATTTTCAGAAGATCTGGTACCAAAGCAAGAAAAATGGTATCCTAGGAGCTAAAGAAGTAGATTAAGGTTATATTACGGTGTTAGATTCAACTTTGATATGCACCACAAAACTGGAAGCAATGCTAGTCTTTGACATTTTCACATTTGAAACAGAACGATACTCTCTCTTCTCTAGCACTGGAGTCCTATTTGTTAATACTGGAGGAAGGAAAATGGTAAGTACTTCGGAATCTGATGCTGCTAGCAGCAGCTGCTCAATGCTGCTACACGACAAAATCAGTCTTAATCAAGATATAATCCAATTGCAACTCCACCCTGGAGAAATACGTCCAAATGGTTGTATTCGTCAAAGAGCTACTCAGAGGAGACCCGCTGAAATTAATGAACCTGTCAGGTCCATCAGTTTCTAAGTAGGAGTAGCACTGGATACAACCCAAAACATCAGCAGCATGACCATCTTTTTTATTTTAGCTCTTTATTAATTATGTGCTTTGTATTCTCATTTTGTTTTTTCTATTGTCACCCACTCTGGCAACTTTGAATGAAGGGCGGTATGCAAATGTAATAAAACAACAATAATATTGTGGGAACTGCATCTGACGTTTAGGCACATGAAACAGCTGGATGGCGGCAGACATGTACTCCCCAAATCCAAAATCCATCTTTCACTTTAAAGCTAAGCTATGCTTGAGCCAAGTACTATTTGAACCTTGATCAGACTCATTATTGGGTTGGCAGAACAACGCAGCTCAATGGCACTGAGCAATATTGTGCTTTAAGGAGGGAGGGGGAACCCATCTAAAGCAAACAGCTGCGCCCCACACTACAGTTTCAGCTGAGCAGGCCTCTCATCCAGCAAAGTCTGGAGGTTGAGCATCACCATCAAATTTTATTGCTTGTCCTAGGAGGCAGCACATGCTAAACCAATAAAGTTGATGATGATGACCAGAGGGGCTCTCCTCGTATGTTTATTCAAAAGCAGACTGAATTTAAGACCGAACTCTTGCCAAATCTAGAAAAGCAGCAGCCGTGGAGCAGTAGTCATATAATTTGCAAATTTTTCAACATAGGTGCAAGTTGCTTAAAGGAAAGTAACAGTGGTCCATCATACAACAAGGAACAAATGGATGAAATTCTAAGGAAGCAAAAAAGAAGTTCCAAATGTGCACAAAGGTGTGCTGTTGTTTAGTCGTGTCCGACTCTTCGTGACCCCATGGACCAGAGCATGCCGGGCACTGCCTCCTGCAGTTTGGTCAAACTCATGCTGGTAGCTTCGAGAACACTGTCCAACCATCTCGTCCTCTGTCGTCCCCTTCTCCTTGTGCCCTCCATCTTTCCCAACATCAGGGTCTTTTCCAGGGAGTCTTCTCTTCTCATGAGGTGGCCAAAGTCTTGGAGCCTCAGCTTCAGGATCTGTCCTTCCAGTCAGCACTCAGGGCTGATTTCCTTCAGAATGGAGAGGTTTGATCTTCTTGTAGTCCATGGGACTCTCAAGAGTCTCCTCCAGCACCATAATTCAAAAGCATCTATTCTTCGGTGATCAGCCTTCTTTATGGTCCAGCTCTCACTTCCATACATCACTACTGGGAAAACCATAGCTTGAACTGTACGGACCTTTGTTGGCAAGGTGATGTCTCTACTTTTTAAGATGCTGTCTAGGTTTGTCATTGCTTTTCTCCCAAGAAGCAGGCGTCTTTTAATTTCATGGCTGCTGTGCCCTAAAAGAAGAATGGTGGAACCACATGGGCCTTTGATCTGTTTTTTGCTATGTACTTACAATACAGAAAATGCGCATTTTCACATGTTGTTGGACACTAACTCCCATCAGTCTTAGCCAGCACAGGCCATTGTCAAGAATGGTGGGAGTTGTGCTTCATTTGCAGCGCCACAAGTTCCCTATGCCTCACATAGTATCTTCTTTAGAGCACAGCTTGGTAAGCAGTGTCTTGGCCCAATCAAATCCCATACTCAGTGGGTCTCCTGCGGTAACTGGGGAATGCTGCCACTCATGTTTGCCACTAATGATCCAGGAACTGCAACAGAAGGGTCTCTGATCTAACCTTATGCCCATGAGGTTTCATTTATGAATGAGACAAAATTGGGATTTTCTTAAGTAAGGCCAGTCCTAATGTAAAGTGGTTCTGGTGACTGACTAGGCAGAAAAAAGAAACATTCTGCTGCAACAGCAGGAATCAAGGGCATGTCTTTCATGGTACCACTTTCCTTGTTCAGAAAGAATAAAGAGTGATGCACGGCCTTACTTACCCTGTAAAGAGTAAAAGTACTACAGAATGCACAAGAAATGCAGTTACTGAGGCTAATCTACATCAGATGGAAGCCACAGCAAAGCCTCTTCAGAGGGAGAAGAGCATTCCATGAGCATTCCTTGAGTCTCAGTTTGATCCTTTTACATATTTCCTTTTACATGGTATTTCATGCATTGCAATTTGCTGTTATTTCTATCGTTACAGATTGGTAATTCTTTATTGTGGTTGATAAGTGTAAACTTTAACAATTATTTGCTGGTGTTTAATTTTACTGTTTACTATTAGATTCTGATAGATTGCTGAATGTTGCTTTGTTTGATACAAGTTGTTTATTTCAAAGTTATTGTGACGTTTTATATTGGATCAGATTGTTACTATTAATGTTTCATGTTTTATTATGTTTTTACATGTGTTGGAAGCCGCCCAGTGTGGCTGGGACAACCCAGCCAGATGGACGGAGTAAAAATAAGAAAATTATTATTATTAGTAGTAGTAGTAGTAGAAATAGTAGGTTGGCAAGCAACTCAATGGACCTTGTCTAAGACAATGACAAGGGATGGATCAGAGATGCCAAAATAAGGAAGCCTTGAACTCGCAACACTTCAGACATGTAAACTGAGAATGACAACCACACAACCACTTTGACTAACATATCCAGAGCACACAATCAACCTTCCAAAAAATATAGTACGTTAATTTATTGCAGTCATTTAGATATTTAGCTTTATTAACATTTTTCCACAGTGTTTTTTTAAAAAAACCTCCCTTTCAGGGGCCCCCTAACCTGCTGCCCCTGCATCATAACATACTCAACCCTTAAATCTCTTAGAAACGAATAATCATCAATTGAGGTTTACCCTACTCTGTGGCTTTCCGGTGGCAGCATAGTGGCCTGTGCTTCTTTTTAATACCAAGTAACAGTTTTTTTGCCTTTAATGGTACGTTTTAGCCTCCTAACTTTTACTACCAACACATTTAAAGCTCAGCAATGTTGTTTTAATTACAGGCTCAAAAGGAAGAAAGCACAAAGTATGGCTGGAACCAGCCGGCGCTCACAGCTCTCCAGATGGAGAACACAAACTATGCCATATTGCTTGGGCATGCCTCGGAGTGGGGGGAAGTCTGTAAATGAAAAGACAAACCAGGAGCTAAAGTTGTTGTCTTTCCCTAGGGCGGGGGAGGGCAATGCTCTGTTCTAAAAATCTTTTGCTTAAATCGGAGTTGAAATTTGGCTATCATTCTACCTGTTGTTTAGTAACATGCACTGTCAGGATCACACTGAATTGGGGAATGTGGCCTCCAGTTATTTCAGGTCTCTGAAGAAAGTCTAAAAGTCTCCACTTCACTTCAACAGCAAAAGAGAGTCTCCTCCACTTCCAAGGTTCCAGTTTCTGTCCCCTCTTCGCCATGTTTAATCCTGGTATTTCTACAGTCACGGTTTACCTGCAAACCACTATCACACATTGGAGGAATCCCTGTGCCCATCTGCAGGGCCAGAGCCTTTGAGGAGGAGAAAAGGGCTTGCATTTTCACAGGACCTATATGTAAGCTGCATGTTATAGGTCAGGCAGAGGCAAACTCCAGCCCTCCAGATGTTTGGGACTACAATTCCCATCACCCCTGACCATTGGTCCTGTTAGCTAGGGATGATGGGAACTGTAGTCCCAAACATCTGGAGGCCCCGAGTTTGCATATGCCTGTTATAGGTGCTTTGTTGCATAAGGGGTTACCCTGCATCTTATATACAACAACTCAGCTCTGCAAAAAAAGACAGCACCTTTTCAAAGTCATTTTGAGAAAGGGATAGACATACACCCAGAAGGCAGCTTCTGGAAGGAGGAAGAAGAACAACATGGCAACATGTGGGGGCAAAGTAAGCTTTTTCTTCCATTTTTTAATTCCATGCTCTGCTTTGAGCCAACTGACTTGCACCACAGGGCAGGACAAAAAACCCCACACCTGTCTTTTGGTCCTGCGCTCTGGCACAGCCAGGGAATGGAATATCCAGGATCAAGATCAGAAGTAGGGGCGGCTTTTCTCCATCTGGGATGCCCCGCTTAAAATGGGACAGTTTGCAACATTAGATACAATGTTTTGTAACATTAGACAGAGGAAGTGTTAAGAGTCTAATTGCTTCTGCAAGCTTAACTGTTCTCTCTCCAACGTTTTTCAAGCTCAATACCATCAGGCTGCAGCTGCACACATTTAGTTTGGTCCAAAGTCTGCTAGCAGAAAGGGGACATTTGCACAAGGGTAAGGAAGGGACAGTGGTTTTCTACAGAGATGCAGTGGTTCACAAGAGCTTCAGCCCAGCTCTTAGAAAATCTGCAATTCTAATCTGCCTGTGGCCAGTTACAATTGACAATTAGGTTTATGATATGTTCAGTGCATTATGGAATACACTGCTATCTGTACCCATAGAATAGTGTGGCTGGAAGGGATTTTAGCATATTATCCAGGTCATGTCTCCTGTCCTAAAAGAGAATATACATCTTATTGCTCCTAAATTGCTTGTCTAGTCATCAAAAGCATCAAGGTGGACGATCTCACAACGTCCTTTAGGCAGTTTGGCTCAGTCCTAAGAATGCACAATTTGAATGACTTCCTAGTAACTTAAAATTATTGAATCTTGTCCTGTATTCAGTGGACAGGATTCTATATTATATAATACAGAAAGAACTATGAACCTTTGGGGGAAAGTACAGTAGTGAAATACTGTGTTGCCCATTCCCTTGAAGGTTGCTTGAAGAAATATTGACTGCCTTCATAGAAACAGCAGGTATGTTGGTAAAACTGTTCGTCAACCATTTTGAAATGTGTTGTGTGGAAAAAAGGCATAGGAGAGATTGCTCCTGCTTAAAAAAAGAAAAGAAAGAAACAGATTTTCTGTGCATGAAAAAATAATTATTACCCAGCTTCCCCTATCCTGCCTTGCATTGATATGCTGAGTTTTCATATGTGTAGCAAACATCACCGCCTCCAGGAAACATATAGATATGTGATCTCCTCCCACCCTTTTGCAGGCTGATGTGACAGAGTCCCAGAACAGTTTTTTGCCAGTTTACATGATGTTAGTGAGAACCTGGCCTTGTTGTCAGTGTGCCAAAGAAATGAAAAACAAGTCCTGCAGCAGTTCCTTTGCCCTTATCATGATCATGTATTGTAAGCTGATTTTCTCATAAGCCATGGGGATTCTAATAAAATGACTTAATCAAAACTTTTTTAAGGTTGGACCTCAGAGGCAAGGCTTTTTTAAAAAAAGGTTAAACCTAGTAGTTAACATCCAGACAAGAGGTTAAAAAAAAGACAAGTAGGAACTACATTGACTATATAATTTTTAAATGGCTCATTTTCAGAGACTGTGAAATTCTAACCACTGCATTTCAACTTTTTACTCATACATGCAAGGGAAGAAATGCTAAGTGGATAGAAATTTCACAGTGTCTGTAAAGGCAACACGCACAAACGCACACACACACACACACATCCTGTAGCCCATCAGGAAACATGAAAACAATAATTTTATAATGCAACTTTGGAATGGAAATTTAAACTCCCAAGGTAATTTTCCATTGACTATGCCCGGTGATGCGTGAATTACACTCGCAGGGATGGGTAAATAGGATTGGGCTTGATTGCTTCATCACCCCTCCATTATTTCAAATCTTCTGAAGGGGGGAGGGAACTTCACAGAGATGAATGTAGATTCCTTGTTTGAAAGCACAGTGGGGGACACAATCCCATCAGTCCTACTGAGGAACACGGTCCTTGCCGTGAAATCATAATTAATACCGTAACAATCTACTTATAAGCCTCAAAAGCGGCCCAGATGGGGATAAATTAGGAGCAGAATATTGTTAGCATTTTATTTAAATTAAACAGAAGTGTCTCTGACAGAACGCAAATCGTGTTACAGACTAATAAAGGGATCAGATGAAGCAATTAAGGTGTAAGCAGTAGTTTGTTAGGTTTGTGTGTGCGACTGTAAGGCCCGCAACGTGCAGGATACATAAGAACACACAGAAAATGGGAATGGTATACCAGCAGATGTTGAAACCGTCCGGGAGAAGTGGTGATCAGTAACAAAGAAGTAGAGGATCAGTGCCGCAGTTTGAGAGGCTCTGTATAGTTGCTGGGATTCCTACTGAGGGAGAGGGCAAAGGTCCATGGTGAAGCAAAAGCCTTATACAGTGGTACCTCGGGTTAAGAACTTGATTCGTTCTGGAGGTCTGTTCTTAACCTGAAACTGTTCTTAACCTGAGGTACCACTTTAGCTAATGGGGCCTCCCGCTGCCGCTGCACCACCACCATGAGATTTCTGTTCTCATCCTGAAGCAAAGTTCTTAACACGAGGTACTATTTCTGGGTTAGTGGAGTCTGTAACCTGAAGTGTTATGCCTATCGGTGTGGTTGCTTGAGAGCGATCAGGCAAGATCCCTCACTGGTCTTTTCAAAGGCTTTACTATTGGTGCAAAACATTTACAATGCAGAATGCCTCTATTCCATGTCTTGCTCACTCACTAGCAGAATCTGAGAGTGGGCGGTCCTTAAACTTTCCCCAGCAGAGTAGTTTCTTGACCCCCAGCCAACGCCTCCCCTCTCTGCGTGAAAGCCTACTGCGCAGGGAAGGCTTGGGTAAAGGGGGAGCTCCCTCCTCCCCGCTTTGCTCAGGCACGGTGTCCTGGCTCTTTCTTTTATCCTCCAAGCCGTGCAGCTCTTCCCCACTAAAGGCGGGGCTTCCTTCATCCGCTGAGGAAGTGCTGCTTCACACGATCTTTGGAGGCTCTCTGTAATCCAGCTGCCCTTCCACTTCTCGCCTCTGAGCTGATGGCAGTTCCCTGATATGAAGCATCTGTAACCCGAGGTACCACTGTAGGCCAACAGCGTGGTACTCCTTGACTACACAGTGAGGAATGGCCATGGCTCAGTGGCAGAGCATCTGCACTGCCTGCAGGAGACACTAGGTTCAATCCTCAGCATCTCCCAGTAGGGCTGGGAACATCTTCTGTCCTAAAACCCTAAAGAACTGCTGCCAAAAACGGAGCTAGATGGACCAATGGTCCAGTACAGTATAAGGTAGCTTCCTATTTTCCTATGACCTTGCTTGAGATGACTAATGGTCTGGTTTCTGAGAAAGAGAATCTCCAGGGCGCATATGCAAACAAGCGTAATGGTTTAGGAGCTGGGTGCAAGGTTCTTCTCTTGCCTATTCTATGAATTTAGGCATGGAGGGGCAATTTGTGGCATGTACTCCAGAGGTAGGGAGGTTGCTGCTGGTGGTTTAATGTCTGGATAGCCCCACGGACTTAGTAGATCAAAGGGTAAATCAACCCAAGGGACAGTGAGGTATTGTATGAACTATAGTGGGTGATAGGGTGGCACAATCCAAAACTGTGGACTAGATTTTGGGCACACTTGCAGAAAAATTGACCAGGATTGAACAAGAGAAACAATATTAGTAATAGCTAAGGAGCAACAACTTGAGGATCCAGCAAAATATATTTTGATGGGCCCGATGTGCTAACTCACAGGTACGTAATGTTTCCAGAATTTTAGGGCTGTAAATGGTGTCCAATGCTCTATTGCTATAATCATGTTGGTCACAGGAGACTGGCATATGCTGTGCTATTGAACAGCTTCCTAAAAATTTCTGAGTGCCATATGGAGGGGCTTCACTGTGCCAGCCTCTTAATGCCTATTGTCTTTATGAGTCTGCCAGAAGAACAAGGGAGAGGGTGAGCCTTCAGAACTCTGGCTGACATTTCCACTAAAGGCTTTTCTTAACCTTAGTTGGACCCAATCGAGGTGTCAATGCTGCATCCAACTGTTTTCGAATCAAGACAGTTCTTTGCTTCCATGACTGATACGGGTGCTATACAGTATTTTACTACTTTAAAAGCTAAATTATATATTATGGTTGCCACGGGGAAATTTTCTTTAAATTGCTTTGTGCAATGGCTATTACCACATTAGCTATTTGCATGAAGGAACTTGTCGCATGGACTTCTGTCCACAATATTGCAAAGGAGCAAAAAAGAAAAGATGTGCAATGTCTGAACCAGTTGCTGCATATTAGCAGTTTTCTGTGGAATAATGCTTGCTGCATGGAACAATACAAAGTTGCCTCCATATCAGGCACGCATAGCAGGCACGCACCTTTGGGATGTTCCTGCATGCAGCTTTGCTGCTGCAGACTCAAGTGGCCTTGGTGGCTAGGGGTGTCTTTCATAGGCTTCAGCTAGTAAAACCTCTGTATCTGTTCGTGGACCAAGACAGCTTGACCACAGCGGTTTAGGAATTGGTAACTTCAAGACTGGACTACTGCAATGCACTCTACATGGGGCATCCCTTGTGCTTGTTTCCAGAAAATGCAAAATACCGCAACACTCTGTTAACATATTACACTTGTGCTCAAAGAACTGCACTGGCTGCCAGTTTGTTACCATAGTAAGTTCAAGGTGTTACAAATGGTACATAAAGCCCTTTACAGACTGGGACCAGTTGAAGAGATCACCTTACTCCATATGTTCTTATTTGATCACTTCCCTCTGTGCAATCTGCACTTCCATTCTGTGTTTGCCTTTTTTGATGCCTGCTGAAAACTGTTCTGTTTTTGCAGGCCTATCTAGACCCACGATTTGGTTGCATCTGTTGCATTTGTTGGTTGCACCAACAAATTTCCAAGGCTAGTCATAATTCAATGTGGCCTGCCAGGGGAGAGAGGAAAAGAGGGAATAGGTTTCGCTCCATGTATTGGGAACACCTTGAGCATATCAAAATAGGATGCTAGCTCTTCCTCTGAAGCACAGGAAAAATAGCAAAAATGGTTGGGAATTGGGAAACATATGAGCATGACTGATGGCAAAATTGTTTTGGAATTTGAATGGTTTTAAGCCAAAATCTCAATGGTAATGACTTCTTTGCCCTATGACTGTGCAGAAGTGGAGTTCGACTGGAAGAGATTTCTTTGGACTCAATGGTTCTGAATTTTAAAACTCCATGACAGGTAACAAACCTGGGAACAAGGTGTGGTGGGGACAGCACAATACCCTGCCTTGCTGCAAGGTACTCTTATCCCCAAGAGCACACAAGCAGCTTGAAAGAGACTGATTAAAGGGAGCCCCACTGGCTGGCATGCAAAAGGGAGTCTAGATTAATTGTCAAACTAACACTTCATATATTCATTGTTAATTTTACCAACTGATTTCTTTTCAGGGGGAAAGCCATTGGCAGGGTGGAGGAGAGGAAGAAGGGTGATTCTCCTGTCCTTCAAGTTTCTAGACATGTATTAGAAATGACAGCCTATGATTGCAGTAGACAACATCTAATTAACTGTCATTATAAAACACATGTCAAAGCCTGAGGCCTATGCTGGTTCTGCTGTCTAATTTAGCTCCAGAATATTAAAAAGGACCCTTTTTGTTGTGCCAAGCTGGTGAATGAATCTTGTTGTCTTATTAAACAACTTGTTCCTTTTGCACCCCTCCTCCTGCACCCCCTCCTCAAACTCTCTCCCTGCTGCTTGCATGAAGGGGGGGGCAGGCGGGTGATGGATATTTAAAACCACATCCATGCTGCTCCCAACTCTGCTGACTTGGAGGAGGATCACAGCGCAGATATGACATGAAAGGGGAAGCTGTCTGCAAAACTATTAGATGACTAATGAAACAATTATACCCAAACAGCCACCGCAACCGCTTACGGGGCTTATTTTCGCAGTACTGCACAGCACGGTTAGACCTTACTTCTCCTCTGTTATTAATTAGGAGAAAGGGGACGCTAATCAATCTCTGTCTCTGTTCAAGTGGCTGGTAGGACTGGGAACTGTTTCACATTTCAATTACCAATCCATTTCACCCTCTTCTCTTGCTGGATGAGGTCACCCAGAACGCTGACCAATCCCGCTGCCACCCTGGGAGGTAGCGGTGAGAGGAGGAACCGCAAGTTCCAGAACAGTCGCTCAATTACCCAGCATGCCTTGGGGCTCACTTCCACGGGAAGTGGAAATGAAGTAACTACTAAATGGGACAACCGGTCTCCTGTTTTGCCTCCTGCAGCTGCTCCATTGGAATATACTGTGATGGTGAAACAGGGGTGGAGAAGTAAGCTTTACTGCGATTTTGCAGCCCACAACTGATCAGCCACAGAGCTTTAAAGCGCTGAGCTGTGCCTAGGAAGTGTGGTACAAAAGGTAGTCAGGATGAGCCCTAACTTTCTGCTGGTTCAGTAGAAGGGAGCCCTGCATCTCCCAAACTGAGGGGAGGTCTAGAAGAGAACAAGGCTCTCAAGCTGTCTGTTTCCCTTCCTTCCTTCCTTCCTTCCTTCCTTCCTTCCTTCCTTCCTTCCTTCCTTCCCTCCCTCCCTCCCTCCCTCCCTCCCTCCCTCAATGCTCTTCTTCTTCCTAAGGCCATATCTGCTTTCCCCTTTCACTACTCCCTTTTCAATCTGGAGATTTTCTTCCTTTGCCAGGCAAGTTTAATTGTGCAGCAACAGTTTCTGCTCTTCCAACACAGACCATAGCATTCCAACCACCATCTCCAAGCCCCAATCTGCAGTAATCAACACCATGTCACTGGTGTCTCCTCAAACTCGGAGACTGCTCCTGTCTATGCCACACTCACCCTGCTTATGTGCCAATCCCATGCCAAAGGGCCAACAACATATTTCCATTATTCCCTGCAACAGTTTCTACAAAACTTTACCTGGCTTTTCCTTTGAAGAACCTAAGGTTACAGAATTTTCCTTCCCCAATCTCATCCACACAACGATGGGTGGAAGGGCAGGCTGAGAAGGTCCAACAGACCAATGGTCCCCCATAATTTTTTTGGTTAAGCAGGGATTTGACCTTCAGTCTCCTTAGTCTAAGTCTTACCCCAGCAGCACCACACTGGGTCTCCTTATACAGCTGGGTGCTGTACAAAACAGAGATGTAACTTAGGGCTTATCCATACTTACCTTTCTTCTGCTCTTTCCAGGCATAGTTTGTGCTTTATAGCTCCATGTCTGAGCAACCCCCCCTTTTTTTTTGCTCCAGAGCTTTCCCTGTAAAAACCTGCTCTTTAAAGCTCAATCAGAGCAAATGTCACTCCGCTGAAAGTCCAAATTGATGTTTGCTCCAATTGAGCTCCAAAGAGCAGATTTTTGCAGTGAAAGCTCTAGGGCAAAAAAGAAGAAAAAAGAAAGAAATGCTTGGACATGAAGCTTTCAAGCACAGACCTGGGCCTGGAAAGAGCAGGGAAAGTGGTATGTGTGGATCACCCCTTAGTCCCTATCCAAAGGCTTGCAACCTACAACCAACAGACAAGATGGGAGTGGTGGGAGAGTACTGGGAATGACATAGATGGTGGGTGGAGAAATAGAGGAGTCAGGAGTTGTACACTGCTTAGAGGTTGTAGTACAGTCAAGTGTTGCATACATTGTGTTAAACACAAAATAAAAATATAGGAGAGTCAAATAGAGGGACAGCAGCTGTGGCAGAGAGACTGAGAGGGGTAGATGCACAGAAGCAAAGAAAAGCTGACAAAGGAGGATGGGATAATACAAACATAGCAAAGTGAGTATGAGAAAATGTCTTCTCTAAATCACCTGGAAAGGGAGGCATGGCAAGGTGGAAGATCAGCATGAAGGAGCTGAGATAGGAGATGACCAGAATGTCAATAAGGCTCTTAGTATATGTGTAGAAAAGAAAGAATATAACATGGAAGAGGGAAAAGCACCAGGATTTTGTTACCACAAACGACCAACTAGGCATATACCACTTCTAACAATGTTAAAAGAATGGAATTAACACCATCAACAAATCAAATGTTTTGAAATATAACAGTCAAAATATTTATGCTTCTTCATATGATTTTAAAATCTGCATTACAATATGAGGTTCCCAAGGTGGAGAAGAAGAATACGATCCACATAGCCATAAAATAACCATAAAATTGACAGCAAAAGGAATAAAATGACAATTTCAAACCACAGCGACGATAAGCAATTGCAACTCTAACTGGGATTGGACAGTTGTGATCCAGGTCCGGGTAACCGCCTCTTTAGACTACAGTACTCTAAGGTGCATGGAAAAGCCCTTTTGTTGAGATTCCACAGCATAATAAAAATAACTTTGTGCAAGTGTAGATGCTGCTGCAATACTTTTATATTTGAATGTATTGTTCAGATTATATATTTCCCTATGTTTTATATATGCTGTAAGCCAGAGTGGCTGGGGAAACCAAGCCAGATGGGTGGGGTATAACTAAATCATCATCATCATCATCATCATCATCATCATCATCATCATCATCAAAGGAAAAGTCTGTAATGGGACAACAGGCAGCTATCTTATTTGATTTTCTGAGCAACAAGAGGGATCCAATAATTTCTGTTAGTTCAAACTCTGTGTTTGAAACCCTAGATAGTTTAGAGTGAATTTTGCTCACATTAAAGAGCAGCAGCACATTTTTGGACAAAAATGATATAACCACTCTTTAAGTGCACGAACTCAGTAAATTAACTCGGAAGCATGCCGCTTTTCTGAGAAGAAGTAAACTGCTGATTGTAGTAAGCAAATAATAATTAACACTAGTACATACAGCACTAATTAACAAGGAATTCAATTAAACTACTATGCCAACATAACAAGATGCACGACAAAGTAATTGTGGTTTGTCATGTTGGCATATTCTTATGCTACTTCAAAGTTTGCTTTGTTCTATGGGTCTTGCAATGTGAACTCTGAGGAAACGTTTAAGAAATTGAAAGCAGGCTTAACATGGCACATCCAAAACTCACAAAGACACATACGCTAAAGGAGAAAAAGGAGGAGGAACATATTAATGCAAGAACAGCCTGGTGGATCAGGGTTCTACCCCAGGACATATACTGCCCACGGGGGCTGGATTAAATCAACCGGCGGGCCGAATTAGGCCCCCAAAACAGACTTTGGACATGGCTAAAATAGGGGGTCGTCTTATACATGGGAAGTGCCAGGAGGGGGTGTGGGATTAGTTGAAGCCGCAAACCGGAGGTGGTTTGCAGCGTGTTATTGGTGTCTGCTGCAAGGGGTGGTGTTGATTGGGTGTTGCTGCGGCAATTGGACAGGCAATAGGCTGCTTCTGCCAGCTTTGGGACAGACGTTAGGAAGCTCAACAACTCTGGGAAATCTCCTCCCATTTTCTTAATTTTTAGTCCCCCCAAATAGGGGGCGTCTTATACACAGAAAAGTACAGTAGTATCCAGAAGCATTACTGCCTCCAACTGTACTAGCCATCATGGCTAGTAGCCATCAATAGCCAAATTTGTTTAATTGCTCTTCTAAAACCATCCAAGTTGGTGGCCATCACTGCCTCCTGGGGGAATAAGTGTTGTAATATGAGAGCTCACCAGCTGCAAACCAGCTGCACATTGTTTACACCATGTGATTCTTATGATGTGAGTGAGCGTGAGACAGGATGTTCTTCGCTCTTCTCAAGGTTGTGTTCTCAGTGTAACTTGAGACCTTCCTGTTGTTGCTGCAAAGGAGGAGTGAGAGAGTTGTACGGAGGTTTCTGAGAGAGCAGACATGTTTTGTACAGTGTACAGTCCGGGAATAAAGTAGAATGAGTCAGACTACTTTCAGACTGTCTTTTTTCTTCTGCTGAGATGCAAGGGGAAAGGGAGTGTGCATCTCTCAAAAGGGAGGTGTCGCTTATTGTTGATCTCCCTGGACTGACCGAAGACTAGCCAGGGGCAGATCACCGGCAACAGGCCCCAGTGCCTGGGGAGAGGAGCCAGCTTTTCCCGAGGGGGGCGTTCACCAACAAGTGGTAGCAGACACTTTCTTTTATTTGTCGTATATCGTCCAACATTCAGTTTCACTGGACGGCCACAAGTTCTAGTGTTATGAGAGAGGAAGAAAATCCTTTCTCTATTCACGTTCTCTTTGCCGTTCATAGTTCTATAACTTTTTAAACATTTCATTTCTTGCGCCCCTTTTCTCCAAGCTCAAAATACCCACATGCTGCAACCTTTTCTCATATGAGAGTCGCTCCATCCCCTTTTGGGGGCCCTTTTCTGACCCTTTCCCAGCTTCACAACATCCTTTTTGAGGTGAGGCGACCATAAATGTACACAGTACTCCAAAAGTGGCAGCACCATGGATTTTTTATAATGGCGGTATGATATTGGCAGTTTTATATTCAATTCCTTTCCTAAAGGGGGGAGGGGAGAGACACAGGTTCCTTTATGGAAGGTGGCTTCAGAATACCTTTAAGTTTCTCAGGCATGAACAGCAGGTACTTAAGAATGTCATAAATAAACATATTGTACTGTTTCATCTGCGTTCCAGATTAGAGAGAGAGGAAGGGAGAAAGGAAGTTGTCAAGAAATTTAACAAATCAAAATATAAAAAGACAGGCTGTTCTGGGTGTCAGCATTACCACACTGTCTCTTTGATATTGTCTCTTCTCAAAAATAGCAGGGAAGGGAAGAGGTGCCCTAATCTTCAGTCAAACTGGGAGGTGAATGAAATGTGTAAAAAGTGCACTAAAATTTTAAAAAAGGCATTGTGTTTGGAAAGAGGCAGTGACCAGTAAGGAAAAGGAATTGTTAAAAACGAGAAAAGAAGCAGACATCCCGGCTACTTGTTTTTGTTTCATTTGTTCTGATGTAACTGCGCTACTCCAACAAACTATTTTTGTCTTTCCTTGACTAAAACGATGACTCCCCCACAGATGAAATTCTGAAAAATCTGTTGGCTATATTTCATAGTTTTTAAATTAGTGGTACAAGCAAGTGGTACAAGAAAATGGAGCCCTCAAGTCTTGTGTCAAAGATGTTTTAAGGTCAACTTCTTAATTAGTAGCACTTAATTAGACAACAGATTGATTTGAGCATCGCCAGAAAACAGACACTTTGCTCAGCCAGTTAAGTGTTGAACGTTCAGAGTGTAGGTGCTGGAATTGTCTCTCCCTCCCCACCCCCAAGAAATGTTGAAGCAAAGAGACTGAATTCCCCCTTTAAACACAAATAATGAGTTGCTTTTGAATATTTCTGTTACTAGCATTTCCTTGTTAAGGACTGGCATACATACTTTGCGTTTGCTTTCTGAAGAAAAATCAAAATAATATGAAACAGTAAAACCTTAAAAGAAATGGTTCACACAAACGGTTTTGAAAATGCAGGAGGAAATTCTAAAGTAAAGGGGCCTCCAACAAAACGCTTCTCCTACAAACCTAATTTGGCGTGTGGATGTTAAACTTAAGAGGGTGATCCTACTGGGGTTTGGAGGCAACAATGGGTCATAAGAACTGAGGCAGACTCTAAGGAATGCTGGGTCCCAGATGCTTAGGAATTTATAGGTCAATCAGCACATTGGAATTGTGCCCAGGAGACAATGTGGAACCAGTCCAGGTGCGAGAACCTTGAGCTATGTTTTCCCGGCAATCCATCCCCATCAGGAAGTGGGCTCAGCATCATCCGCCAGCTGAAACATCATTAAGAGTAGCACCCTTTACAATAGCTCACCCTGGCTTTAAACAAAAACCTGAATTTGCAAGTGACCTGGGAAAGCAGGTATGTGCCCCTTGCTTCCCTTCCTCAGGGAGGTGACCAAGAGTTCCTAGGAATGAGAGAGCTCTCCCAGGTTTGTGGACTGGCTAACAGCGAGAGTGAGGAAGGGTCTGGCTGGCAGGAGACAAAACACTTGGGAAAGATTAGAAGTCTGTTTGCTGTTATTGTTTAGTCATTTAGTTGTGTCCGACTCTTCGTGACCCCCTGGACCAGAACACGCCAGGCACTTCTGTCCTCCACTGCCTCCCGCAGTTTGGTCAAACTCATACTGGTAGCTTCGAGAACACCATCCAACCATCTCGTCCTCTGTCGTCCCCTTCTCCTTGTGCCCTCCATCTTTCCCAACATCAGGGTCTTTTCCAGGGAGTCTTCTCTTCTCATGAGGTGGCCAAAATCTTGGAGCCTCAGCTTCAGGATCTGTCCTTCCAGTGAGCACTCAGGGCTGATTTCCTTAAGAATGGATAGGTTTGATCTTCTTGCAGTCCATGGGACTCTCAAGAGTCTCCTCCAGCACCATAATTCAAAAGCATCAATTCTTCGGCAATCAGCCTTCTTTATGGTCCAGCTCTCACTTCCATACATCACTACTGGGAAAACCATAGCTTGAACTGTATGGACCTTTGTTGGCAAGGTGATGTCTCTGCTTTTTAAGATGCTGTCTAGGTTTGTCATTGCTTTTCTCCCAAGAAGCAGGCGTCTTTTAATTTCGTGGCTGCTGTCACCATCTGCAGTGATCATGGAGCCCAAGAAAGTAAAATCTCTCACTGCCTCAATTTCTTCCCCTTCTATTTGCCAGGAGGTGATGGGCCCAGTGGCCATGAGCTTTGTTTTTTTGATGTTGAGCTTCAGACCATATTTTGCGCTCTCCTCTTTCACCCTCAATAAAAGGTTCTTTAATTCCTCCTCACTTTCTGCCATCAGAAGGCTGTTGGGGTGTGTGTGTGTGAAGAGATGCAACACGGGTTGCATGTGGGGCTGCTCAAGGGGGAGACCTGAGTGCTCAGTGGGATGCAGCCGTGTGGAGATTTTATCAGGCAGCTCCTGGGTCACCTCCACAGGAGAGAAAATGCTGTCTGTGGAGCTAATCTCTCCCACGCTATCTCGCTGCAATAAGCATTCTAGGGGCTAATTAAATCAATTCATCTGTGCGGTGCTTGGACATCTCTTGAAATGCTCGTTGGGGCTTCTCTTCTAACTCACAGGCTGTCCCCGTGAGCTTCGGAGGTAAACAAGTGCCTCCACAGTAGCAGCAAAATGCTAATTTTACTCGTGGAATGCTCAGCAGCCAGCAAAGGCCGAAGCCCCAAAGATGCATTGTTCATGCTGAGCTCTCTGCTCATTTTCAGCCTCAGGCTATGTACCAGCATTGCACAATGAGCTCCCTATGATTATTTGCATTGTTTATTATTTCAAGTGTGATATTGCCTGAGGGGCTTTTAGGTGTACAGAGCTTTAATTTTTCTCATCATTTCTTGGCACCAGGTAGGAAAATTGGCTCTTGCATCCTCGCCGCATTTGCAAAGCATTTCACAAGCCGTAGCTATAAATAAACCTCTTTCTAATGTGCCTTCAATGGCAAACTGCCTTTTCTGGAGGCATCTTTGGCACCTCTCTGCAAAGCCATACAGCACCATTATGGCACATCAACAATGCCTGCATAGGAAGTGCTGGTGCAACTATTTTTAATTGAACCATTTACAGTTAGTTGTATCAGGGATGTGCAAAGGTTGCAGGTGGAATTTTGGCATCAGAGGTGGAGGGGCCATCATCCCTCACTTTTTTCTTAGAGATTATTAACTTCATAGGTGGGACCTTCCAGCTGGAAGACAAGGCCCTTTTCTTAATTCTGTTGGCTGCCTTTACGGCATTGCTAGGGGTGCCTTTTGCTGCAGGTCTTGGAGTGCCCCCCGCTACAGCACCAGTTGTGTGCAACGGGGAACCTTCCAATTGTTCAGCTGCCACGGCTAGAGACATAATGCACCTAGAAGCGATGTCCACCACTACTGGAACCCACAAAATACCTGAGTAAAATGGCAGGTTTTTGTTTTTGTGTTTCTTTAAAAAATTATTATTATTATTATTATTATTATTATTATTATTATTATTATTATTATTATTACTTTGCAATCAAAAGATTTGGGCTAAGGACAGAACCAGCCAACCTAATTGTGCACAAACACTAAAACTGCAAAAGAGGAATAACAGTTAGCACACATCCTTAATCATGGGCTCCTGCTATAAAGAACAGGGGGAGGGGTGTGAACATGACCGCCATGCGGCATGACATAACCCCCCCCCCAACCAGAAAAACTGAAAGCCATGCTACTAAGATTTTTCAGTGGGTGGCTGACATGCGGCCTACCACCAGGGCGCCCTCCGCCCTCTCGGGCCTGGAAGGAAAAACAGCAAAAGAGGCTTGAGCCAAGGAGTCAGCCTCTTTTCTTTTGGCCTTGGGCCCACCCCCGGCTGGCCGTCCTCCCTGGCCGAGGGCAGGTCAAAGGCCGGCTCAAGCAGGTGGGTGGCACCCGCCCAGGTGAGCCCCACTCGGTGCCGCAAACCCCGCCCACCTGTGGGGAAGGGAGGGCGGATATTATCAGCAGATACCCTACCCTGGCCTGAAAGAGCAGGTTTCTGTGACAAATTTGTCTGTCTGTCTGAAGTGTGGCTTCCAGTGGCATAGGGTGTATGGCTGTTAACCAGTAGGTTGATGGTTTGAGCCCACCCAGGGATGGCTGTGGGCAGGATTCCTGAATTGCAGGGGTTGGACGAGGCGACCCTCAGCCATCCCAATTCTATGATTCCAAGTTCTAATTCCACAACTCTTCTTCTAAAGTGGCCAATTGCTTCTTGTAAGTAGCCCTCAATTCTGCTTTTCTTTGAGGGTTGAGGAAGCGCATGAATGTTTTTATTCACAGTCACACTACATTATGAGTTTGTAGTCCTAAGATTGAATAAGCACCTGCATGGTTTTGCGCATGCATGTCTTGTGGAATTCCATGAGATAAGGTACAAAGATTTCAAGAGAGGCATACAATTTTTTTAAAAAACTTCTCCTGATTAAAGATACAGTGGTACCTCTGGTTGCAAACGGGATCCGTTCCAGAGGCCCATTCGCAACATGAATAGAATGCAACCCGCAGCAGCATGTCTGCACACGCGCAGGTTGCGATTCGCCATTTCTGAGCATGCGTGTGACGTCATTTTGCGCATCTGCGCACGAGCAAGTGGCGAAAGCGGGAAGTAACCCTTTCCGGTACTTCTGGGTCGCTGTGGGACGCAACCTGAAAAAACTTATCATGAAGCAAACGTAACATGAGGTACTGAAAGTATTCAGTGATCCCTGCAGCAGAACTGGAAAAAATATTATGATGACTTACTAGAAGAATGCTCAAAGGAATAAAAAAATATATTTACCGACATAACAGCTACATCTGATTGGTGTAATGTCTTCCCCTGTCATTGCCTGCCCCCCTTTGAGTCTAAAAGGTAAAAATGAGTTTCTTTCCTATGAAGGTAGTCATCCAACACTGGACAACCTGGGTAACACTTGTGACTTGTACCCCACATTTGGAAGCCTTCTTTAGGATTGTTTATTGCAGATTATTTAGACAGCAATCACACTGTTTATTTTAAAACTACCTTTCTGAGTCTCCTTCATTCATTTATTTTAACTTTAAATTACTTTCCTGCAACTCATTCTCATGGCCATATGTTTTTTTTCTCTGCCCTTTTCCAACAGATGATGAGCACAGGGCAGTCTTCACAGAAAGTTCACTTTAAGACTTACTGTATCATTGCAAGGACCAATTCATTTAGAAATGTTAAAAAGCTGTGCAGGTAATGTGAGAACTCAACAACAAGCAAACAGGCAATGCTACTCAACCTTCAACCAGGCTTTTGGCTGTTAAACAAACTATGGCCTTTAAAATGTGTGGTTGTTGTTGTTATGTTATGAATTTTTTGTTTTTATGCTGTAAACCATCAAATAAAGTGTGGTGTATAAATTTAATAAATAATGATGATGGTAATTCACACTACAATTATCAGTTCCGGCCACTAAAAACTCAGATCACCTCCAAACATGATAAAATCAAAAACTGTTTTGAAAAAACTGTCCTAGCAACCAGCAAATCAGACCCAGAACATGGTTTCAACCTACAACCTTTGGACGAAGGATAACTTTCCATCCACATTTGAAGTAGCTAGAGTCAAAGAGCTTTTGACCACCCCCCAAACATTTACTGATGGGGAAGAACGCCTCATCTTGAGATTCAGGAGAAATAAATAAGGCTAGGGGCTGAGGCTGTTGCAATCCTACAGGTGAGCCAAGAATCCCAGAATTGTTTTTATCAACTGCAGAATGTGTGGTTTTCATGTTCACCAAGGGACGTCAGCTCAAATCCCTTGCTAGGCTGGCTTCGCCCTTCTCAAACTTCAGAAGTGAAAATCACTTTGTAAATTCCTCTTTTGCCTAGAAATCTGATGAGCGGATTTTTAAACCTCGTGTCACAAGAGAATTTCTCTTGCTCTGTGCCTCTGCCAACATTGGGCATCGCTTACAAAATCCTCCCGGTACCTGTCAAACTTCTGAACCACAGAAGCAGCAAGCAGAGTGAGGGGCTGAATGAAAATGGGAAGCCTCAAGCCTAAACCCATTTACTGCTGTTCCTCTCATTTCTCCTCCTCCTCTTCCAAAAAGAGGGGGGAAAGGCAACTGGAGAAAACCTCTGAGCTGCTTAACCACAGCTCTAAAATACCGTTGTGTTCAATGACTGTCTTTCAGTATCAAAATCTTTTCCCGGCCCTAATCTAATTCTGGAGTTGGGATTTTGCTATCTTTCTGTGAAAGACACTCATCCCAGAAGACTAGCCTCATCTGCACTAAGCCAGGATGTTAGTGCTTGCTTATCCTCTCTCTTGCACAAGGCAAAAACCACTTAATACACAATTTAGCACAAATACGCTTTAAGAAAAACCACCAGAAGGATGCAAGGAATGTGCATCCTTTCTTCTTCTTTTTAAAAGCAAGAATATACTATACAGCTGCATTAAGCTGAAAGAGCCGCTTTAGGTTCTATTGTTTTTTAAAGATGCTAACAATACCATCAGCACAGTTAAATAATACTTTAAATAAAGCTAGAGATATTGGTGGTAATACCCCAGTCATACACCAACATACATAATCAGTGCCGGATTTACGTATAAGCTAAACAAGCTATAGTTTAGGGCCCCACTCCCCCCCCCCATTTCACTATTAATATACTTAATTGTATTTCAGTTCAACTTTGATAAAATACATATTTTGTTATGTGCAAATGGCTTTAGATACCTATTAGGTCCATAAATATATCGCATATATTCAACACAAAAAACAGCGACAATATGTTGATGACAAAGGACAACTGGACATATAAAGGGTCCCATTACCTTCAGTAGCTTAGGGCCTCATCAAACCTAAATCCAGTCCTATACATCATAACTGAGAAGAATTTGCAGCAAAAATTAGGGGTTCATGCTCTGCAGAGCTCTCAGTTTGTAGGGTTAAACCACAGGCCCTAGGACTTGCTGATCAGAAGGTTGGCAGTTCAAACCCCGCGATGGGGTGAGCTCCCACTGCTTGGTCCTTGCTCCTGCCAACCTAGCAGTTTGAAAGCACGTCAAAGTGTAAGTAGATAAATAGGTACCGCTCCGGTGGGAAGGTAAATGGTGTTTCCATGCGCTGCTCTGGATCACCAGAAGCGGCTTAGTCATGCTGGCCACATGACCCGGAAGCTGTAAAGCGAGATGAGCGCCACAACCCCAGAGTTGGCCACGACTGGACCTAATGGTCAGGGGTCCCTTTACTTTTACCCCGTTATTTAGCCTGCCAGCAAAAGTCACTAGGTTGGCAAGGTGCTAGGCTCTCTCAGTGGTGGCCCCAGATCTTTGGATCTCCCTCCCAAACTCATCACCTTATTCAAGTCTGTGTTTGCATGAATTATGCTGCACTTGGAAAACAAATATTTAGCTGCTCTGGGCATATGTGAGAATTTCACAATTTTAAGTTCCTGTGTTTTAACGTCTTATAAGTCGCCTGTGCGCTGAAGGGCAGGTTTCAAATAAACAGATAAATAACTTGTAAGCCACTCTGGGTTCCTTGGAGGGAGGGTGGGATAAAAATGTAATAATAATAATCTCCCAATCCAACCTAGCACTTTCGAGAAATCTGGAGAGGAAAAGCTGTAACCTATTATTGGCCTCTTGTTTTATTTTGGTGATTCCTCCCCCTCCCTGCACCATCATGCCCCAGATATTTAGCTAATTGGAACTGCATATTTCCAGCATAAGTCTTTGGCTGTAATTTGGTGCAGCTGTTTTAGGGCTCTAAGTAGGAATCTGAAATGATTTAATTATAATGCGCAGGCATCAGGAACGGCAAGGCAATTACAAATAACAACCATAGAAATGCTAATAGAGCTTTGTTAGGGAGGAGGAAGACAAGAGACTGTTTCAATGTGAGCAATTACAAGGGCCCGCTGTATGCTGGAAAATGAACTGGCCTTCAAAACATTTTGACGGTTTCATTTGTACATAAAATAAAAGGTCTACGAAGGGGGCTGCCTGACAAATCGGGACAGTGGTGGTAAAGGAGGCGGGATATCCCTCATGTGAGAAACATGCAAAAGAACAGAGTCACGTTGTGCCATTTGCACATGAAAGTCAGCATGGCTGTACTGTCTGCCACACTCATGTTCAACATGCGCTTTAGTCCTCAGTGTGGATCAGGCCTGCTGTGTTTCAAGCTGCAGTTCAGGCAACTCAGCGTCTACCATTAAATATAGATTTAATGCTTATTCTACAGAGTCTGACTGTGGCTGCTCTGTTGTTACCACTTTAGACATTAAAGCACCCAAGTTACTACAATGTTGCAAACCTGAATCTTTCCCCTCAAAACAGAGGATATGAAGTACTCTCAAGAATGCTGAAATGTGGAATGCCTTGCAAGGCATCCTGAAAACAAATCATCTTTCCCACAAAACAGAGTACATGAAGTACATTCCCACCTTCACACCACAGCAAAAGATGGATTTTCTTACATATACATTCCAAAATGGACCAAGTGGAAAGTATGAGACCATGACATTAATCACAAAAACCCCACCTCTTTTATTCTAAATGGGAGACATGAGGTATACCCTCACAAGGGTTAATAGATTTCTAGGCCAACCAGAAAGCTGAATTCGAAGGTTTATTTATACCATTTATTTGCTTATTATCTATGTAGACCATGGCATTACAAAGTGGAGGAAGAGGTATGTTTTAGAAGCTAATACAGTGGACGCTCGGGTTGCGAACGTGATACGTGCACCCCGCGATTCGGCGCATACGCAAAGCGCGATTTAGCGCTTCTGCACATGCGTGACTGCTGAAACCCGGAAGTAACCCGTTCTGGTATTTCTGGGTTTCGGCAGTCCGCAACCTAAAAAAACGCAACCTGAAGTGGCTGTAACCTGAGGTATGACTGTATACACTCTTTCTCACACTCACACACTTTTATTAAAACCTTTGTGGGTGGGGGAACATTCATTTATTGAATAAATGGAGACCTGAATTTTTCAAAACCATGTTTTCTGCCACCTTCCCTGTATCACGGGTTAGCTGCAGGGTTGCTTGTGGAAGTCCTGCTTCTTTCAGTTCCGTAGCTAGTGTTTACATTAATGTGGCCATTAACAAATCAATTAAGCATCTCCCCCTAACATTTTGTCATCAGAATCAAGAGGCGGCAGGCTGTGCCCTGCCATGCAGAGTCTTAGCGCTCACATGACCAGAGGAATCCGCCTGACTTTACTGGCCCACAGAGCCCAGTCTGCTTTCTCTCTGACTGGTAACAACTCTCATGGGTCTCAGGCAAAGAGACGCTTTTCCTAGCACTGCTAGCAGAGATTTGAGATGCCGGGGATGAATTTGGCATGCAGAGCATCTCTCTCTCTCTCTCTCTCTCTCTCTCTCTCTCTCTCTCTCTCTCTCTCTCTCTTTCTCCCCCCCCCCACTAGAGCTGCAACGAGTTCAGGTTGGACTTGGTATTCCAATTTAAAACTTGGGAGCGAGAATGTATTATTAATAAAACGAAATAATAAAGCCTTGACCGTCTCTCCACAGATGTCTACATTCTGGCAGCCTCGAGTCCCTTTTGCACAACACACTTCTCACTCCCACTTTTAAATTAATTCTGACACTTCCCACGCAGAAGTGCTCGGAAGTGGGAGGGGCGAGTGGGTGTGTGTGTGGAATGGCAGAATATAATAAATGGAGATATTACAAATCTCTTTCCCCTTTAAATCAGTTCCAGTTAAGAGCTATCTACCCTTAGAGCAACATGTTCCATTTCATGGCCCCAAACAGAGTCAGAAAGAGATCGGCGGCTGTCGCTCAGGGAGGGATAATAAAGAGGATAGGCAGCTTGGTTGCTCCCCCACCCCCACCCCGTCCTCCCCAACGACTTTGAAATATTGGAGAGAAAATGAAAAGGACCCGGCGCGCTTCTTTTGAATTAGCTCCACTATCAGTCCCTCGGCTAGCAGCTTTGTGTTGCTCTTGCGATGCAACCTGCCTGGGAAATGAGATTTGGGAATACAAGACCCTTTCTGTGAACCCTGGAGTGACAGGTCAATTTCGACAGAGAAGTGAAAAAAACGTGTACGGTAATGAAACATGGCTTTTCTCTGTGTGAACACACACACATATTATATGTTCCAAGACAGACAGTCTTCAAGCGGGGTTGGCACATAAGGAGGGGGAAGATAAAACGTTATCCTGTTAGTGGATGGAGTCGGCGACTGGCAGATAAGACACAGGGACTGCATGAATCCAGCTCATCTGGCGGCCATCTTTTGTTCAGCCCACTCAAAAACAAGAAGCCCTCTCCTTAAACACAAGGTTAAATGATTCCCCCCCCCATTACACTGGAAACCTTTATCCTTATTTCCACGTAGTTAGGGATGGGCGCTGATTGGACAAGGGGAACATTGGTTGTGGGCAAGAGAGATGGAGAGGAGGAGTGAATGGCTGTTTCCAGGGGGGTCTGTGATGCAACTGCCCCCCAGCAGTGTCTATTACCCTTTCCTACATACCAGTCCAGAAAGAAGTTGGGTGGGGTGTCACTGAGCGCCCACATCTCACACACTTTTTCAAGCTGCTCAGTTGGAAATCCGTTGCTCTCACACAGCCTCGGTCCAGTATACCTGAAGGAGCGTCTCCACCCCCATCATTCTGCCCGGACGCTGAGGTCCAGCGCCGAGGGCCTTCTGGCGGTTCTCTCACTGCGAGAAGCAAAGCTACAGGGAACCAGGCAGAGGGCCTTCTCGGTAGTGGCGCCCGCCCTGTGGAACGCCCTTCCAGCAGATGTCAAAGCGATAAACAACACCTGATATTCAGAAGACATCTTAAGGCAGCCCTGTTCAGGGAAGTTTTTAATGTGTGATATTTTACTGTATTTTTGGTTTCTATGGAAGCCGCCCAGAGTGGCTGGGGAGGCCCAGCCAGATGGGCGGGGTATAAATAATAAATTATTATTATTATTATTATTATTATTATTATTATTATTATTATTATTATAGTAGTGTAGGTGGAGATGCGGCTGAATGCTCTGATGACTGAAATCATCATCATCTCATCCCCAGACAGAAAGGTTGAAGTTAGGGAGAAGGCTTAGCTGCTTGTCCTCAACGTGCTTATGGAAGAAGGGCAATTTCATCATAATAGGTTCTTCCTGCTTCCCTGAAGTGGCACAGTGCAGACACAGGTGTACCGCAAAAGGGAGAAGTTACAGAGACAGCTGGAGAAGGAGGATGGAAGGAACAGATCATGTCAGGTGAAAGGAGAGTCGATACAGACTGGAAAAGGGTTTGAGATCTAAAGTCCTTTTTGGGGATGCGAAGTCACCTTGTTGATGAGGGCTGCCCTTCCTGTGCAGTTACTGGCTCAAGGAAAGGATAACTGAGCAAGGCACGTTGATAAGGTGAAGCTCCCACAACACTCATTCTTTATTGCTGGGAGAACCTGTCACTCACCATCTCAGACAGGTCCCCCGCAAAGAGATAATGGCATCCTATTTCAGAGTCATCTAGTGGCAGCTGAAGAGAGACATGAGGCAGAGCAAGATGAGGCAAGAGAGCCTGGCAATGGGATTACAGTCAACTTGCAGGAAAGTTTCACGGCCTTGGAATGAAAAGGTTAAAGGGAGGATGACAGACGATAAGGCATCTGTCAAGAGGTTGAGCTGCCACGACAACAGATTTTGCTAAGCATGAGTTTGCATGCCCATTTTTTGCAAAGAAACTAAGTTCCAGTTTTCAGTCACGTGGGACACATTTTTAAGAATACTGCCTTAGGCACATAGAAAAGATAGGGCCTTGTTTGTTCTGGCACCTCCCCAATAAAATCCCCTTCATGGAGAGGCCCAGCAAGTCTGTGCTGTGGGACATTCAGTGAAAAAAGTCCCTTGTTCCACCAGGCCCTGAGAACTGGGAGGCCGCAAAGTTGACACCCTACTGCTGACTTTATTGCAGTACTTGGCTTTTATTAGGCTGCTTTGCTATGTTTTAAAGGTTGTTTTTATTGTTGTAGTTACTTAGGGAGGCTTTAACATGCTGAAAGGTGAAATAACAATGAATGAATGAAGCAGGCAAGCAGGCAAGCAATCTCCCTCCCTCAGAAGAATATTTCATGGGATTCACTTGTAAGAAATGAACAGTTACAGCACCTTTAAAATTCTGCTGTTGCAATGGAGTTACCAAGTCTTTAAAGGGTGGTCCTTACTGGTTAACTTATGCACACGATCAAGACAGCAACAGCCCTCTCATGTAGAAAGAAAGCAAAGTCATTTTGTTGAAGCCCATTTTTTTCTAATTCTTGGGGAGACAGCAGACCAGCCACGCAGTTGAAATATAATTCTGCGCTCTCATTCCAGAACAGATTGTTTTTTATCCACAGTTGAAACATGCATACACACCATAAGAAGGATTTAAACAACTGGGAGGCCATACTCTGCAGTTACTGGGGTTGCCCAATGAGGCATTATTGCTGCTCCAAGGCTCTAGACCAAGAGTGGGGAACCTACTGGCCCTCCAGATGTTGTTGGACTACAATTCCCATCACTCTCAGTCCACAAGTTCCCCATCTCTGCTCTAGACCATCAAGCAGGCACCTTCCATATGTGTCATGAACTGGCACATATTTAAAAGTCTGGCTTCTGCTCTACTAGGGGCTCAGAAAATGAGTTCTAAGATGCATTATCTATAACACAGTGTCCTAGGTTTCCCATCAAACTGGTGGGCTGACAATCTTGCACATAATCTGAGCCAATCTTCTCAGCAGGAAAACTAAATAATGTTTGATGTTTTACTGTGGTTTTATAATTTGTTGGAAGCTGCCCAGAGCGGCTGGGGCAACCCAGTCAGATGGGCGGAATATAAATAATATCTTCTTCTTCTTCTTAGAATCCCTTTAAGGTATCTAGTGCCAAAAAAGAAGACTAAGTAGAAAAGGAGGAGGCCAGAAGCAGAGGCTCAAAAGGTCTCAGTTCACTTGCAACCCTTGTCAGAGGAAGTTGCTTCCTCAGAAGCTCTCCACAGATTTGTGGCAACTGACCAGCCTTGCTTTGAGGGTTCCTCCATGGAACCTGAACAGGTTAACAACCTTCAGAAACATGGCACTCCCTTGGCAGGTAAATGGAACTGGATCATTGGGGCTAAGACATCTGAAAACCATTAAGGTCAAAGAGGAGGCCAAACAGGTAACAAAGAACAGCACAGCTGCAAACCAGTGCAGCCTAAATCAAGCCTATTGTTTCCTTGCCATCCTGTGCAGCCCCCATTTAATGTGCCAAAAACAAAAAAGACACTGATTTTACTTCCTGCTTTTCTTTGTGGAAACGTTGACATGTCCTCAGTCAAACATTATCCACTCCTTCAATCAGGCCCCATTTTTCTCAAGGCTCAGGCAGGGCGGTGGAGGGAGGAGGCAGGAAGTTAAAAGTAATTATTGAAAACTCATAAGCCACAGCTTTAGCCTAATTACCCCAACTCTCTTTTTTAATTTTTGTATTGATTGCCTCCAGCGAACGTACAATTATTGACTGAACTCGTGCAGCCTGCCAGTATGGCGATAAGAACAGCAGCCAATGAGAAACAAAATGAAATTAAATGACCCATAAAACTGGGCTACCCCTCTGCAAAGTTAAAATAAACTGCATAAAACATCACCATGGGACTGAGTTTTCACAGATGGCGTGTCACGGCCTCCATCTGGCTGCATGTGGTGCTGCTTTCAGAAGACCTCCTATTGCCACAGCAGCCTCACCACTAGGGGGCAAACTTTCATGGATGTGCTAAGAAATAGAGCATAGAATGTTTAAATTCCCCTCTCTCGCATACACACACGAAATCCCAACATCTCTCCACACATAAGAAAAATACATGTGAGGGACCGATCTAGAACCACCTCCCAGGCACGCTAGTTCTTTATGTGCAGTGATATTCTCCCCCTCATCAAATTACAGAGTGCAAACACAGCAAAAGGTTGCCATTCTGCAAAGCACTGTGCACATCAATGGTACACTACAAAAGCCACCATGTAAGGAACCATTCAAATGTTCACCCACCACCTAAAATCTTAAACAAGCTGCCATATACCAAGCCAGAGAGCCGGTCAGTCAAGCTTAGTACTATCCACTCTGTGTGGCAATGGCTCCATCAGATCTCAAGTAAATATATTTTCCATTACTGAGACCCTTTTGCCTGGTGATGCCAGGAATTGCACCAGAGACCTTCAGCATGCAAAGAACTTGGTCTTCTGCTGAGTTATGACCCCACCCCCTGGTATAACCTAGCGGCAGATGCTTGAAAGGAGGTGAACTTCTGCACCTCATTTATATATTTGCTGCCAAGGAGTGTGGTGGAGTCTCCTACTTTGGAGGTCTTTAAGCAGAGGCTTGACAACCATATGTCAGGAGTGCTCTGATGGTGTTTCCTGCTTGGCAGGGGGTTGGACTCGATGGCCCTTGTGGTCTCTTCCAACTCTATGATTCTATGATTCTATGATTCTATATGGCTAGATAAAGGAAGAATGATCACTGCAGATGGTGACAGAAGCCACGAAATTAAAAGACGCCTGCTTCATGGGAGAAAAGCAATGACAAACCTAGACAGCATCTTAAAAAGTAGAGACATCACCTTGCCAACAAAGGTCCGTATAGTTAAAGCTCTGGTTTTCCCAGTAGTGATGTATGGAAGTGAGAGCTGGACCATAAAGAAGGCTGATCACTGAAGAATTGATGCTTTTGAATTATGGTGCTGGAGGAGACCCTTGAGAGTCCCATGGACTGCAAGAAGATCAAACCTCTCCATTCTGAAGGAAATCAGCACTGAGTGCTCACTGGAAGGACAGATCCTGAAGCTGAGGCTCCAATACTTTGGCCACATCATGAGAAGAGAAGACTCCCTGGAAAAGACCCTGATGTTGGGAAAGATGGAAGGCACAAGGAGAAGAGGACAACAGAGGACGAGATGGTTGGATAGTGTTCTCGAAGATACCAGCATGAGCTTGACCAAACTGCAGGAGGCAGTGGAAGACAGAAGTGCCTGGCGTGCTCTGGTCCAGGGGGTCACGAAGAGTTGGACACGACTAAACGACTAAACAACAACAACAAAGGAAGAATAGCTGGCCTACACCCACAGACATCAATTGCTAGGTATGGGAAGAGATTGTGGAATGTGGAAATATTGTTATTCTGGTCCGCAGGGACAAACTGAGGGACATCTGGGGAATGCGTCCCACTGATCTGTTTCCGCTTTGCTACAACAGCCCTCGGGATCTCAGGTGCACCCAAGGCCACTTCACCCACCTTTCATGCTAATACCCCACTTGTCATATATAAGCAGGGTCAACACTTGCTGTCGGTGCGCAAGCAAAAAAACGCCTGACGCATTATTCTCAGGTAAGTGAGCTCCAAAAGATCCCATTTAAATTCTGCCACTTCTTGTTTAAGTAAAATGAAGCTGGCATTTATGAAGCACAGTCCTCCCATCTTGCTTAATGTGCTAATGATTGTAGGAGATGAAAACTCATTTCAAACTGTTCCACCACCTCCCCACCCCCACCCCCCCACCCCGTAAAAGCGTACAAGAAAATTTATTCAATAATCTCCCAAGCCAAGCCACTGGACAGGGAGCAAGGTACTCTGGTGTCACGCTGACAGTCTCTTACAACCTAAAATAAACAAATTCACCCACTGATTCCAGCCTGATTTGCCAAAGGTGCTCTTCTCCAGAGCTTGGTAAATGGTTTGGATAAAAATCCATATATTGAACCCAGTAGATGCAAAAATATAGCATCAGCCATGACAGAATGTCGATGGCGAGGGCTTGTACAACCACCTTCATCATTTTTGTTTTGTTTTCATTTTCATTTTCAGGGTGGCTCACTTTAGCAATTTCTGAGATCAGGTGAAACTGCATTTCAACAGCTCACTCCATTGTACTGCAGCTGTATTTAAGGGCTAAAAGGGAGAATCAAACTAATCTAATCTTGCACTGTGTTCCCCACGAGCAACTGGTGTCTATTGCCTCAGATGAAGCATGGAAGAATGGGGACAGGTTTCTCACTGCTATGCATTTTTCCCCCCGAGAAAGGAGGAAGCTGCAGCGACTAGCAAGCTGGGCACAGCCATGACCACACTGCCATTATGATACTTTGCATTTAAATGTGGGGTGTGACATAACTAATAAATAAAACAGGAATAGCTGATAAGGCAGGCTGGACTTAAATGTCATGCAAACAGCCTGAGAAACGAGATGCCATCAAAGTTCCTAGCTAACACCCACAGACATGGTCTGCATGTCACCATCCTTCATCCTAATTCTCATCTCTAAGCTGGGTCCCCTACAATTTACAAAGGGTCATCTAATACAGACTTTTGCAATGCAGGAATCACAACTAAAGCACCTGAATTCAACCAATGTCCATCACTTCTGCCCCGGTTGTGCCCACTGCTTCCAGCATATGGCTCCAGAAGGGTTTGGATTTGGATTTGATATCCCACTTTATCACTACCCTAAGGAGTCTCAAAGCGGCTCACAATCTCCTTTCCCTTCCTCCCCCACAACACACATTCTGTGAGGTGAGTGAGGCTGAGAGACTTCAGAGAAGTGTGACTGGCCCAAGGTCACCCAGTAGCATAGGCGCCGACTCCATGGGGCCTGAGGGGGCTCGAGCCCCCCCAATAATCTCGGGCGCCCTTCCAGCAGAGCGCCGCCGCCGCCCCCGCCTCCTCCCCACCTGCTCCCTCGCCAGCCAGCCAGCCAGCCGCGTGCCCTAGTCGGAGAGCCTCGGCCGTCCCCCGCGAGATTAGGGAATCCCCGGGGGCGGGGGCTCCTGCCTCGCTGCTTCGCAGCACCACCGCCACTGCCAAGGCACTGCCGGGGGGGATTTCCTTCCTCCTGGCGGTTTCAGCCCCCGCGAGAACAGGGGAATCCCGACTGGCCACACCTCCCAGCCAGCCCTCTCTTCTCCGGCTAGCCCCACGTTTCCCGCATATCAGCTGTTCCGGAGCTGATTAATAGGCGCAGCACGCTCCCCCCTATTCGCTCATGAGGAGGCGGCGCCACTTTATTTGCATATTCATGAGCTTATTTATTATTCATGAGCTTTCCCGGGCCACCCCAATATTTTTTATAAGTCCGCGTCCCTGCCCAGTAGCTGCATGTGGTGGAGCGGGGAAGCGAACCCAGTTCACCATATTACGAGTCCACCGCTCTGAACCACTACACCACACTGGCCCTCATGCTGTGGGGGAAGAAGTATCCCACCCCTGTCTGAATGGGAGATGCCAGCAGGGATTGAAGTGGCAACCCTCTGCATCTGCATGAAAAGCAAGCATTCTCTACCCACTGAGCCACAGCCTGCTGCCTTCCCTTCAACACATCCCTGGCCCCGCTCAACCCCCTTTCCTCTGCTGCTGCTCCTCTCTTCATTACCAGTCAGGATGGACATGTCCTTGTCCAGGTCTATTTTTCGAGAAAAAGAGGCGTTGGAACTCACCATGAATGCCTCACTTGTTCTCTTATAATGGCAATATGCCCACTTGAAAGGTGCCAGAATTGAGTTCCAGCGAGTCCCACCTGCCAACTCCCCGCTTTGCCCTCCAGGTCACATCTGCCCTCTTGCACAAGCAACAAATCCCCCATGCAGCCGGCCGGCCGGCCTCCTCTCCTAAAGGTAAAGGGACCCCTGAGCATTAGATCCAGTCGTGACCAACTCTGGGGTTGCGGAGCTCATCTTGCTTTATTGGCCGAAGGAGCCGGCGTACAGCTTCTGGGTCATGTGGCCAGCATGACTAAGCCGCTTCTGGTGAACCAGAGCAGTGCATGGAAATGCCGTTTATCTTCCCGCCAGAGCGGTACCTATTTATCTACTTGAACTTTGACGTGCTTTCGAACTGCTAGATTGGCAGGAGCAGGGACTGAGCAATGGGAGCTCACACCGTCGCGGGGATTCGAACCTCCGACCTTCTGATCAGCAAGCCCTAGGCTCTGTGGTTTAACCCACAGTGCCACATGTCTCCTCTCCTACTTTCTGCCAATTCAAAGCCTGTAGCCATCAAATAAAAAAAAACAAAAACAAAAACCCACCAGATCTCTCGTTTGGACCCCGAGCTGATGATCAGCAGCGTAAGCATCATTTTCAGCCACCTCCCTGCTGCCCCAGTAAGCAAGGTGGTGTCCTGGGAGGCCCCAACATTGTGAGTTGCACAGATCTGGCCCTGACATTGGCAGAGCCCAGCCTGCAATTCAAGAGACATTAACACCCCAGATTTGCCATGACCAGGCGGTGGAGGGTGAGGAGATCTGCATTGTGGTCTTGCCGTTCTAGCCTGCCAGTACAGTGCAGGGCCGTAGTAAGAACCAAAAATCTACCGTATTTTTTGCTCTATAAGATGCACCAGACCACAAGACGCACCTAGTTTTTGGAGGAGGAAAACAAGAAAAAAAAATATTCTGAATCTCAGAAGCCAGAACAGCAAGAGGGATCGCTGCGCAGTGAAAGCAGCGATCCCTCTTGCTGTTCTGGTTTCTGGGATAGCTGTGCAGCCTGCATTCGCTCCAGAAGACGCACACACATTTCCCCTTACTTTTTAGGAGGGAAAAAGTGAGTCTTATAGAGCAAAAAATACGGTACTATCAGAGTAATTCCAGTATTTGGTATTAATTTAATAATAACCATTTCAAATAATGAATTTTATGCTAATTTCCCCATTCTGAATATTAAATTCCAGCTGCAAAATTGGGTTTTATAGTTGCCGAATAAAACCTCTAATACGAACCTATACATAAGGGTATTTGCTATATATAAATTACACTAGGAACCCAGAGGGAAAACAATCTTTAAAAAGCTCAATATTAATACTTTCTTTCCGGTTTTTATTAAGTGGCTTTTAATGGACTGCTCCAAAACCCTTTCTTGGTGCAATTAGAAGGTTTAATGAGCTATCCCAACCACTGTTATTGGAAAGTCAACAATACAGGAGCCGACAATAGGCAGTTTTAATTGAAAGTAGGGTTCCACGTATTTTGTTGGGATTTTTAATTCCACTCAGAAGCAAGAGCACATTTCTATCACCTGGGGGAAGCCTTGTCACTCTTGTGACTTAAAACAACATTTCTGTCAAAAAAATAGCTTCCCCCTTGAGCACTTTGCACTTCAGTTTAGGGGAGGACCTTCAGCTCAGGGGAAGACCTATATATTTTGCATGTAGAATATCTCAGGTTCAATCTATGGCATGATTAATTGCGAAGGAACACGACTTTCAGACGTTTCATTTTTGGTTGTAGAATTTGGGGTGCAAAATGGGTGATTTCAGAGGCTGTCTTGCACAGAGGAAAGTGGTGTATAGGAGGATAAAATGTCACTGGAGAAAGGTTTGCACAGGAAGGTCAAAAGTTCACCCTAGGAACCTGGCAATGATGGAGAGACAGGATATGAAGGCAGGAGGCAACTGATCTTCTGATTGGCTAAAAGGTTTGGGGAGGGGAGTGAAAATATTGTGTATGTAGTCCAGCTGGAAATAGGGCAGCTAGAGGTGGAGAAATGAAGACTTAAAGAACTAAATAGATGGAGCTGAAACACTGGATCACTGCAGAAGAAAAAAGGCAGGAGGGCCAACAAACTGACTCTCAGACCTGGAAAGATGAAAGCACAGTGGGTGGGTGGTTTAGTTGCTTTGGATGGGGTCACTCCCTCTCTTAAATAGCAGGTTCTTAGTCAGAGGCTGTTTCTGTATACACTAGTGCCCAGGTGACCAAAGTGGCTTCAGAAGCTGATGTCATTTCTAATAAAGTTTTTATGTCATTTATAAGAATTGTATTATCATGTATTGTTCTATACTGCCTTATTTTTGTAAACTGCCCTGTGAACTTCTTTGTTCTATGTAAATTTCAAGATATATAATAGAAGTCAAGCATATGAACAAGAACTTTCATAATGTTTAAGTCTTGTTCACTATCTTATTTGCTACTCTCTAAGCTACTGTCTGTTGTCTTTGTCCATGGAGTTTTCTTGGCAGGGATACTGGAGTGGCTTGCCGGTTCCTGCTCCATGGACTGCAAGAAGATCAAACCTATCAATTCTGAATGAAATCAGCTCTGAGTGCTTACTGGAAGGACAGATCCTGAAGCTGAGGCTCCAATACTTTGGCCACCTCATGAGAAGAGAAGACTCCCTGAAAAGACCCTGATGTTGGGAAAGATGGAGGGCACAAGGAGAAGGGGACGACAGAGGACGAGATGGTGGGACAGTGTTCTCGAAGCTACTAACGTAAGTTTGACCAAACCGTGGGAGGCAGTGCCTGGCGTGCTCTGGTCCATGGGGTCACGAAGAGTCAGACACGACTAAACAACAACATGCCACTGTCAACACCATCTCACCAGAGAGGAGAACCCCACTATTGTTCTGCATGCTCATGTTTTTTCCAAGGATGAAAGAGACATGATTCTCCTTGAATTATACACAAAACCAGAGGTTGTTCTATTAGGAGTTCTTGTCCCTATATGATCAACTGTACAGCAAGAGGCTAAACACTAACACACCGAATTGAGAACATGTTGAGCTATTGGAGAGATGCACCCTTGGAGATGGGGTGGGCTTTAACTCACTCTGAATGAAATAATGTGACACAGCTGGACAGCATTTGCCATGCTCCATGAGAAGACAGAGAGGGACCACAATGCAGAATTTTAATATTAATCTCCCCCCAATTGCCAAGAACAGATTAATGTTGTTGGTGCAAACAGCAGCCTAGCCAGAAACTACATGCCAGCACCAATCGATTACTTTCGCCCACGTCAACAAAACATTTTTGTCCAAGGGGCTTTGTCACCAAAGCAGCTCTCAGCCTGTCAGACATCATTCTCTTTGCACATTGCCATGGGTGTAGTCATCAAGAAAAGAGTTTCTTCTGAAATGCAATGCTGTAACAGTCCTGTGTGTTGCTGGTATGATTTCCCCCTGTCACAATGACAGTAATATTGCTCTCCTCACTACTAGTTTGCATCATGTTTTCTACTTTGATTACTGTTTATCATTTGCATGATGTTTAAGTTTGGTATTTACACTGTGTGATGCTTTGGGCTTATCTATAATTTGGAGAATGAAGTACAAAAAGCTTAGTATAAGAACAGGTTTTGGCCAGCTGCCTGAAAGACAGAAGAGAGTTCCAGTTTTTAAGATATTATAGAATAAATACATGTTAGAGATAAGCCAAAAAAGTAAATAAGGGTATTCAAAGCTCAATATGAGTTTTACATTTTATCAACAGCATCCTATAGCTGTGCGCACCCCCTAAATCTACTCTAGAGAGTTGGGAGAAACCTTAGAACATGTTTTGGGGAAACAAAGGAAGATGAGAACGGTGACAAGTCCCATTTTGGGAGCAGACCTTGTTCCACCCAAACATACGCCGATAAACGCTACATTGAATTCCACCTGAATAAAGTAATATTCAAAGTGCTAATGAGGAAATTAGTAAGAACAATGTACGGTATATAGCATTTCTTGAATGTTGTAAGCATCACACATCATCTTAGGAACTTCACAACTACATTGGTAAGAAATATACATGCATGCATGCATGCATACATACATACATACATACATGCATACATACTTGATCAAAATATAGTGGATGCCTATGTAAGATACATCCTTCTCAGTAGTGGCACCAAAACTGAAACTCTCTTCTGTCTTTTAAGCAGTTGGCCAAAACCTGTTCTTATACTAAGCTTTTAGGGTTCTGGAATTGACCTGATTTTAGTTCTGTATTTCCTGTTCCTGTGGACATTTTTGATGCTGTTGCTAGTTATACCATTTTGTTTGGATTGTTTTAATATTTTGCCTTTTTATGAGATGACATCTGGATTTTTCAAATGGAAAGGTGAGGTGCAACACAAATGTCTGAGATATACGTAACATATACATATATACATACAAGCCTGCCTTTCACAGAGTCACACCTTTGGTTCATCTCACCGGATAAGATAAGGACACTGTTGTCCACTTTGTATTTCAGATAAGCAGCTGACTGGCTTGTTCAAGGTCACCTAGAGAGGTCACAGTCAAGGTGAAATTCAAACCAGAGCCCTTCTGGCTCAGAGCTTATGCTTTTAGTCTCTACATGCCACCAGTTCACAATACCGGGATGGGGAGAAAACACCTATAAACCTCATACACCCAGCTCATTTACTCTGTGGGTGAGGCTGATATTCTAAAAGTACCCCGCTTTAGAAACAGTGCTAGTAAAATATCAGGAATGCCTTGGATCAGTTTTGACATACTAAACTCAAATTCCTAAACATGTTAATAATGCATTAGAATTAAATGTAAATGATAAAGCAACATTTGGCTCATAAATAATATCCATAAAGCAAACCATCTTCTCCCTCGATGGGATAAGAATAAAAGCATTCTGAAAGCAGATGATGGTTGACCTGGGGAAAAGGTTTAGCACACTCTTAAATAATATATGTAAACCTGCAATTCACACTGATGTGCACTCATTTTTCTTGCTATGACACCAAAGTTGAAATAATCCAACCGACAAGACAGAGTACACTTGGTGAAGCTATTACTCAAACAAAGGCGTTTCAGATTTCTCTCTTTTAAAAAATGGGGGGGGGGGAGTATATGCCGCAATTTGGTGCAATTTAGAGCAGTGATATTATGTGCCATTTTGCATTGCAATCAGCTGAGAAATGCTAACATTGATCTTTAAATAACCTGGCTAGTAAACCATTCCTCATGCATGGATTTTTCCTTCTCTTGACCTCTTTGTAGCTCAGAAAAGTTGCATTAAATAGTACAATGGTTCTCACCTCTGCTTGTGGCAACAATCTTATTATCAATATAGCTGAAGCTTTGAAAGACCTATCAAAAAGCTTGCAGGCAAGAGATGGGAACACTTAATTACCCAAATCTCTGTTTAAGAGTACCACTTTTCCCTTCCAAAGTGCCATTTTCTTCCCTGTCACATTTTCTTCCCTGTCACAGAATACATTCGATTGCTTTTCCATGACAATAAGCTAGCCTGAACAAAATATTATAGAAATTGTTCTAGGGGAACAGCTCTTAAGAAGAAGGAGAAACCTGTGTATGCACCAACTGGAGATCTAAAACCACAAATGTACCAATACTATTCAGAATGCATCTTTGAGCATATGGTTGTGGTGTCCTCAAACCCTGGTCAGAAAAGGCTATAGTGGGCAGTGGCATGTATGCAACTTCCTTGATGGGTGAAGGGAAGGGAGCAGCACCATGCCAAAGTGAAGCTTCACTTCAATATCCTAAAACAAAAAAGGAGGAGGATAGCTCAGTGGGCTAGAGTGTGGTGCTGACAACACCAAGGTTGCAGGTTCAATCCGCATAAGAGACAGCTGTGTATTCCTGCACTGCAGGGGGCTGGACTAGATGATCCTCAGGATCCCTTCAAACTCTATGAGAAACACATTTCTGAGTATCTCTCCTACCATAATTTCAGATACAACAGTGCATGTGCTCCTGATGTGCCAATTTTAAAACAAGGTTAGCGTTTTTTTCAGAGCACACTTACAATACCAGTGTAATTTCCCTCCTGCAAATAAGGATTGATGCCATCTAACAAATATAGTAGAGTTCCACGTTACCTCTTTCAAATATGGGGTGACTCCTGTGTACAATTAATATGCCTGTTTTTTACTGTGGATGTGGGTCATAAAAACTCATTGGCAAACCTACAGACAGTGATGTTCCCTGTTTGTGAATTTGCTGAGGAGTAAACGAGGCTCCTTATCAATTGCTACAAAATAGATAACTCATAGACTGCATCAGCTGCCCATTACTCAATCAAAGTTTCTACTAGTCAGAGGTTTAGAGCCACTTTGCCTAGAAAGCTATATTCTTCTGTGCGCTGATTGTACTTTAGCTTGTCAAAACTGCCAGCAGATCCTTTGTGCTGCTGGTCATCAACATCGGATTATAAAAGACAAAGGCAGACCAGTAAGGCAATTTGTTATGTTCCTTCTTGAAACATCGCACGCTAATAGAACACTAAGCACTATGCATAGGACACAAAACACTAGGAAGAGATTCCACTCTCAAGAAGCAGGGAGGGAAAGCCATGCCATCCCTGGGAATATTTGAACAATTCTGCAGTGCCAAATGGGTGGATGACCTGTTAAATCCAGTTGGTTAATTCTGGACTGCAGTCTGAGAAATCCTGATTGGGCAGCAAAGGGGTCTCTTGCCAATCTGCTGAAGTCTGCAGTGATGGAGGTCAAGCATTAAGAGGGTTGCATCTTCCCTTTAGGGAGCCAAAGATATTTTTCCTGATCAGGAGGAAAAGTTGGAGAAAAACACTATTATTACCTAAAGAGGATTAAATTTCAGAGTTATCATTCTCTGCAATGGCCTCTTTGTTTATAATTTTGAATCCCAGCAGGTTTAAAAGTAGAAAGGAGGAGGAGGTAGCCTTGCCCTTAGTTCTGTTGAGACAGCTTGTCTTTCTGTAATAGGTTTCTCCAAGCAAAGGGAAGCAGCAAATTGCAAGGTGATGGAGCAGCTGATAAATGTGCAAATGAAGAAGGTTGTTCTTAACCAGAGGTCAGCAAACTTTTTCAGCAGGGGGCCAGTCCACTGTCCCTCAGACCTTGTGGGGGACCCAACTATATTTTTTGGGGGAGGGATGATGCAAGAGCACCGCAAGCCCCAGTGGCTGCTTACCTGTGTCTTGCGAGTGGCAGGGGCTGGCGGTGGTGGGAGGATGAGCGGCACATGAAAGGGCTCCGGAGAGGGGTTGCTTTAAATGGCGGCTGCTCAAGAGCTGCTGCTGCTGGCACTAACAAAGCCCAGCCCCTTCCTCTCCTAGGCAGGGTGGGGAGAAGCCAGGAGGAGGGAAGGAGGAGGCACTGCCAAGTGAGGGAGAGGGAAAGAACGCACGTGCTGGCGATCCACGGACCATCCACAGGCCGGATCCAGAAGGCAATTGGGCTTCATCCGGCCCGCAGGCCTTAGTTCGCCTACCCATGTTCTTAACAGTCCTGCAGCAAAAAGAAAGCCTGTTTGGTTGTGGTGTGTGTGTGCTCACGCTGACATCTGACCACAAAAGACCCACTCTTAATTCTGCAACAAATTAGATCCAGGCTTCTCCAGGTCCCCTTCCCTCTTTAATTGGATCCATCAAGAAGGGATCCTGCAAAAATTTTACTCCTATGATCATCACTATACATTTAATTTAGCATCAACACTGGAACTGGGTGTTGTATGAAACATAAATGATAGGTAAAGGTGGGAAGCAGGATTCAAAGTTTAAAAAAAAGTACTGGATGACAAACAAGACCTGGACTAGATGACAATTATGGTCCCTTCCAACTCTACAATGAATGGAACAGAAGATAATCAGGAGTGGAGCTGCCTGGAGAAGACAGGTACGGTCTTGACAAAAGTCTTGGTCAAAAACAAAGTAACTCCACCCCCCCCCCAAAAAAAAACCCTTGCATTTGTTTGGTCTCTATTTTAGGATTATGCAGCACTATGAGTTTTAATCTTTGAAAAGAAAGGGCTTTGGGGTTTTTTGTTTTGTTTTGTAAAAAAATGCTTTTTATTGAGTTTTGTGTAACATATACATGGGGTTTTTTAAACTGAAGCAACTTCTTTTGATTTAGGGTTTGTAAACAGGTTTTCAAAATCACACAAGTAACTTTTCAACTGAGTGCTTCTTAGATCCGCAATATTTAACTTATGTTCTCAAACAAGGGTGCCTACTCAGATAGCTTAAGGCGCTTAATTGTTAAGAGACCCCAGTACGCACTCTTGCTTTGTAAATGTAATACATATTAGTAGACCACAGGACTTCTAAAAGAAACCATATAGAACAGCTCACCCTATTCTTAAGCATGTGCAAATTATTCCCCAACAGCACATAACACAGGGAAAACGTTTCCAGTTGGCAGAAAAGAATATACTTATTTCTCTATAAACATCACTGAGCTGTTGTCTACTATCTGGTGGGTATGAGAGACATTCACAAGAAAATTGTGTCTCGGTCTTAGCATTTCAATGCAATGCCTTATTCATAAATCCAAGGAGCCAACTCAATCTGTGTCTCCCCCCCCCCAAAAAAATAATAATTCCTCTCTCTCTGTCGCCTGAGCCTTTCAATCCAACTCTACAGGTAGCAAATTGAAATGTTTAGTGGTCCATTGCAGACAGATTGAATCTGAAAAGAATACGGCAATAAGAACGAAGCCCGGCATCAATATCATATGGTAAAGCTCTCATGCTCAAGATGGCAATGATGTCGGATGAATGACTGAGCATTTGTTAAACTCCTACCATTGTGAAAGCAACCTATTATTTTCCTGGTTGTGCTCCGAAATGCCTCAATCACTGACTGAACAAAGTGAGTGAGAAATAATACAGTTCATTTTCTATTGCCTTTGTTCAATAGAACCATTGTGGTGCAGCACATCCTCCATGCAGTTTTTTCATCAACTTTCTAATATCCTCCCCCTTCACTCTTTTTTGTCCTTATTTTCCATATGGAGCTCTTCTGATGGATAGCTGTTCTGTTTAAAAGTTGTGTGTGTGTGTGTGTGTTTTTAAAAAAAGCACCACAGCCACTCCCTTAAAAAAATTGTGCACAGGTGTCTAAAAACACACAGTAATATGTCAAAGATCTCTCTTAAGGATTTGTCTGGCAAAGAAAGCTATAATGTTAATATTGTCTGAAGGTTACCATTTCAATAAAACTGAAGAGCTTCACAGCTAGAAACTATCCCTGTCTAAAGACTGCAATATAAGACAGTACACTGTGATAGATGACCAGTGACTACCCATCCAGTTCTATGCTTACATCTGAGAGGAGTGATGTTTCCAGCTAAATTCCCCCACCGTGTGGAAATTTGGTTCTTTCCAGAACTGCAACAGATTTTGTAAATTATTAGGCATGTTGTGATTATGTTGCACCATCCAAGCTTGGAGTTCTGCTGTCCAAACTGGTCAGTGTCTTGATCCATTGTGATGTCTACCAATAAGGGAAGATAGTTCAAGAAAGACAGAGACCATTAGGTCTGGGCTTTTAGAACAGATTGAAAGTTTAAGATTAAGGAAATTCAGGACCTTGGACAGGGACTAAGGTGCTCATTGGGGGGCCATGATCAGCAGTTCTGAAACTAAGAAAGAAAAAAGCAAGTTGCCTCGAGTACTGGAGCAGCTGGCTGAACTTTATAGTCTGGGCTACATAGCTCCAAATCAAGTCTTCGCTTTGGCTCCAACCCACGATTAAGGTCCAACAACTGATCTTAGGGACTCTGAATTGTGGGACACACACCCTAGGTCTGGATTCGGGTGAAACTGCCATGGTCTGGCTCCAACTAACTCACAATCATTCACAAGCAGGGCATGATAAATATACGAAGCTATTTTATACTGAGCTATACTATCCAGTTGAATACATTGGCTCTTCAAGGTCTGAGGCAGAGGTCTTTCCCACCCTGCTGTCTTAGACTTTTAACACTGGAGATTGCCAAGGGTTGAGTCTGAGGGCAAGAGTATGCAAACCATGTGGTCTCTCTTTGGTGATCACTCATAGCGAAGTAAGATTGTCTTCCATGAACATAGTCTTAATGGTGTGTCCTTTACTGTGGAGGCCAATTCTGGATCCACATGAGGGGACATAGGCTTCCGGGTGGGAGTTGATCATGGTGAGGATTTGCCAAATGTGTCTTCCTCTTAGCTCGTTTCTCCCTTTCACCCTGAATTCAGGGTTCTTTTCAAATTCCATGATGCCTTTGGTAGAGGCTATTCTCAACCTGGAGCAGTCACAGTCCAGTGTTTCTCAATTATCTGTGCTTATATACTGCATTTTTTAAGATCTGCCTTGAGAGACATGTGGTCTACAAGTGTTAGTCACCTTCCTACACCCATTCCCCTGCAATTAACTTACATTATCTTGCATGCACTCTTAAGTGCAAGTAGATAAATAGGTACCGCTTTATAGCGGGAAGGTAAACGGCGTTTCCGTGTGCTGCGCTGGTGCCGGCTCGCCAGAGCAGCTTCGTCACGCTGGCCACGTGACCCGGAAGTGTCTCCGGACAGCGCTGGCCCCCGGCCTCTTAAGTGAGATGGGCGCACAACCCCAGAGTTGGTCACGACTGGCCCGTATGGGCAGGGGTACCTTTACCTTTACCTATCTTGTATGCATCCTGCGTCAGCTCTGACTATCAAGGGTAACAACCATTAACTAAATTCACCCCATCAAATACAGTTTTCCCTCCCTCAAAGCAAAGGTTGTGGCTGTAGTATGGCTCAGATTAGACCAGGACTAAGAGTCTTCTTCTTCTTTGGCGATCACTCGTAACCGAGTAAGATTGTCTTCCATAAACACAGTTTTAACAATGAGTCCATAAGTGACTGTGGAGGCCAACTCTGGATACACACATCCTTCTACAGTGGGGACATTGGTTCCCGGGCGGGAGTTGATCACGGTGTGGATTTGCCAAGCTTGCCTTCCTCTTAGCACGCTTCTCCCTTGCGTCCTGAGTTTGAGCGTCTTCAAAGTACATGACACCTTTGGTAAAGGCTGTTCTCCAACTGGAGCGCTCGCAGGCCAGTGTTTCCCAGTTGTCGGTGTTTATACTACATTTCTGTGTTTTTTTAGATTTGCCTTGAGACAGTCTTTAAACCTCTTTTGTTGACCACCAGCATTACTCTTTCCATTTTTAAGTTCAGAATAGAGTAGTTGCTTTGGAAGACGATAATCCATACAACATGACCTGCACAACATAACCAGTGGGGAGCCCATTTCAGCATAATTCTTAAACCTTTGAACATGTGAATCATGAAACAAATAAGGGCATGTGCTTTTCATAGGATCATAGAGTTGGAAGAGATATGAAAAGCCTTCCAAGCCCATTCCACTGCTGATGCAGGAGGTCTACTGCTACCACATCCCTGACATGAGGCCACAACTAGTTTAAAAACTTTTAATGAAGGGGGCGGAAATGCCCATCTCTATTCAACAGCAACAGTAAACAAATTTGCTCTACCATCTATATAGGAGCCCTTCAAGCGTCCGACTGGCGTTTTGAGCATGTGCAGAGTTACTTTGCCTCACTATTCATTATCTTAGACTTAGTCACATGTGGGATTAGGAAGAAACGTTTTCTAGCAAAATGTATTATTGGATGAAATTCAGCTCTGGCCATCAGAACAATGTGCTGTCTTACACGGTAACAAAAACATTTATAAAAGGAAAGTGGGGAAAAGCTATTTTCAAAGCTTGCTCTAAGGAGTCTTATCTGGCCCTAGGAAGCACAATGCTGTTGTTTCCTCCAATGCTGTATCCATCATGGGGGGCTTTTGTTTATTCGGTCTCTGAGTATGAGGCTGATAGCAGCAGGATTTAAATCCCCCTGAGGGGACCCACTGGTACCACAGACAACTAATGCACATTCTAGTCATTATTCTGCCTTTGTGTTTGAATCGTAGGATATTATTTATTTATTTATTTTTATTATTGCATTTCAAAAGCATTTCAAAAGTGTCTGACTAAGGCATCAGTTAACCAAAGCTTTGGACAATCCAGAGAAACAGTGGGTGATCCTCCACAGTAATGTGTGCTTTGCAGGGGTTTAAAAAACAAAAACAGAGGAAGAAACAGGCTTGTTGAAGATATGACCAGCTAAGAACTGGGAAGTTAGTATTGCTTGAGGCAGAGCAAGATACAAGATGTAAGAGAAAGGTTGGCACATTCCAACCCTTGGTTTTTTGTGTTAGCGACCATATACACTTAACAGGTACATGGACCGGTACTACAATATCTAACCGGCTGCCTCTTCTGACAAGGATAGACCTTGACCATATGACTGTCCAGTAAAGCCTCTTCTCCATGAGACCCCTATTAAAGAGGATGGCAACAAAAGAGAGGGGGCCCTTTGGGTTGTGCAGCTCACCCTTCCCCTTTGGAACGCTCTCCCAATTGACGCCCACTATGCAAAAGCCTTTGACTGTGTCGACCACAGCAAACTATGGCAAATTCTTAAAGAAATGGGAGTGCCTGATCACCTCATCTGTCTCCTGAGAAATCTCTATGCGGGACAAGAAGCTACAGTTAGAACTGGATATGGAACAACTGATTGGTTCAAAATTGGGAAAGGAGTACGGCAAGGCTGTATATTGTCTCCCTGCTTATTTAACTTATATGCAGAATTCATCATGCGAAAGGCTGGGCTGGATGAATCCCAAGCCGGAATTAAGATTGCCAGAAGAAATATCAACAACCTCAGATATGCAGATGACACAACCTTGATGGCAGAAAGTGAGGAGGAATTAAAGAACCTTTTAATGAGAGTGAAAGAGGAGAGCGCAAAATATGGTCTTAAGCTCAACATCAAGAAAACGAAGATCATGGCCACTGGGCCCATCCCCTCCTGGCAAATAGAAGGGGAAGAAATGGAGGCAGTGAGAGATTTTACTTTCTTGGGCTCCATGATCACTGCAGATGGCGAAGCAGTCACGAAATTAAAAGACGCCTGCTCCTTGGGAGAAAGGCGATGGCAAACCTAAACAACATCTTAAAAAGCAGAGGCATCACCTTGCCAACAAAGGTCCATATAGTAAAAGCCATGGTTTTCCCAGTAGTAATGTATGGAAGTGAGAGCTGGACCATAAAGAAGGCTGATCGCCAAAGAATTGATGCTTTTGAATTATGGTGCTGGAGGAGACTCTTGAGAGTCCCATGGACTGCAAGAAGATCAAACCTATCCATTCTTAAGGAAATCAGCCCTGAGTGCTCAGTGGAAGGACAGATCGTGAAGCTGAGGCTCCAATACTTTGGCCACCTCATGAGAAGAGAAGACTCCCTGGAAAAGACCCTGATGTTAGGAAAGATGGAGGGCACAAGGAGAAGGGGACGACAGAGGACGAGATGGTTGGACACTGTTCTCGAAGCTACAAACATGAGTCTGACCAAACTGCGGGAGGCAGTGGAAGACAGGAGTGCCTGGCGTGCTCTGGTCCATGGGGTCACGAACAGTCGGACACGACTAAACGACTAAACAACAATTGCACATTCATTCAAAATCCAATAAAAACGATTTGATTTAATTAATTCAACAAGACTGATGAACTCAATTTAGTGATGCCAACTTTCTAAAGTCCGGTAGTCATATACACCTCCAACACCCACCTCCCGCCAACTCTTCTGGATCTCAGGTAAAAAGGTATTCCCTGCCTTACTATTTAAGATCTTTTACCTAGAGATGTCCGGGGTTTAGATTGTGTCCTTTTGTGTGTGCAATTCACACCCATTTCTAGGGGCTGGGAACCTCCCTGCATCAGTTCCTGTTTATTAGTAAGCAGCATCTGGTTTATCCTGCTTCACTTGTGAAAAAATCTTGGTAAGGAAATAATAGAATCATAGAACTGTAGAGTTGGAAGGGATCCTGATGTTCACCTAATCCAGCCTATCTCAACCTGTGGGTCCCCAGATGTTGCTGAACTACAACTCCCATCATCCCTAGCTAGCAAGGGCAGAGCTCAGGGATGATGGGAGTTGTAATCCAACAACATATGGAGACCCACAGGTTGAGAACCGCTGATCTAGTCAAACACCCTGCAATGCAGGAATGTGCAGCTGGCCCATATGGGGAGAGAACCCACAACTTTGGCATCCTCAGCACCACACTTTAACCAACTGAGCTAGCTGCCTTGGAGAATATCTTCCACAGAGACCATATAAGAAAATAACCATGTAAATATTGTATCCACTAGTGCCTGAGTTTAATATCACTGTGGCATTGGAACCGGTGTGTGTGTGTGTGTGTGTGTGTGTGTTTCTCCTAGCTTTTGAAGGTGACTTCAAACTTTTGGAACAACCCTCATTCTGCAGTTAAATCCGGTGGCAGGAGGTGGTGCCTTCTCTCATAAAGGAGAAAATGCCATAGTAATTTTTTCCCAGTGTTCTGTCTTTTGTCTGACATGAAAATAAAAGACTGTTGTTCTTGATCCATCATAAAGATTCACGGGATTTCACCACCTTTTCCACCCCTGTGGGGCCTACCCCATTTCATCATTCCTCCAGCCTTTTATTGTGAGCCAGGTACTGAATTTTTACAAGGCCAATCTGCTTCTAGTTAAACACAAGCCTTTGATTGTGGCTTAATATAATGGCCCATATGCTCTCAGGCAGCTGTCTCTTGTGCTCCATATCCACAGCAACATGGATAGTTCTTCTCGACAACAATGTTATTTCCCTGAGAGGGGAAGAGGTAGTCTGCGGTGTAATTTATTCGAGATTGGGCATCTGGTCTCCAGCACAACGATAGAAACTCTGTGGCAATCAGCTGAAATCAAAAGAGGGTTTCACTGAGGGGTAAATGATTATAGGATCCCTCCCTTTCTGGCCATTGGGAAGTGGGTGTTTTGTGGCACCAGATGAGTTTAAATTTTATCTCGTCATAAAATTGTCAGATATATATTGTTTGCATTATTACTATGTTTTTATCCTGTCCACCCCCTCAAGCTCCAGTTGATGCATACATGTCTCCAACCACTTTTATCCTGCGTGGTAGGCTAAGGAAAGAGCTATTTTTAGTTAAAGGAAAAGAATAAAATTTTGAGTCTTTTTTCTTTCTTTCTTTTTTGGTAAAGTAACAACGTAACAAAAAGCAACCTTTAGAGCTTGATCATGAATGAATGATTCATCGCATCAGCCTTTCCTCTGCAAAACAACAAGCTCTTGTCATTAAGCTAGCTAAGTAGTATTCAAAATTATTTGCTTTTTCATATGCCTTGATCGGAAGCCTCTCACAAAAGAAAATACAACATATATATTGAGAGTTAGAAACCACACATGAGCAGACTTGGTTCACATATTTGTCCAATATCTATTTTTTTATGCCATTAAACACTGGATTCAAATACGGGGCCTACGGAGGCCATATCACCTTTTAAATCTCCTCCCACCACTCGGTCCAGTATACCTGAAGGAGCGTCTCCACCCCCATCGTTCTGCCCGGACACTGAGATCCACTGCCGAGGGCCTTCTTGGTAGTGGCACCTGCCCTGTGGAACGCCCTCCCACCAGATGTCAAAGAGAACAAGAACTACCAGACATTTAGAAGACATCTGAAGGCAGCCCTGTTCAGGGAAGCTTTTAATGTTTGACAGACTATTGTATTTTAATATTTGTTGGAAGTCGTCCAGAGTGGCTGGGGAAACCCAGCCAGATGGGCGGGGTTATAAATAATAAATGATGATGATGATGATGATTATGCCTGGGGAGGACCCATACTTGAGCAGTGAAGCACATGCCTGGAACATATAGGTTCCATGTTTAGACTTTAACACCTCCAGTTAAAAGGATCTCAAGCTGCGGGGCTGGGGAAGTTCCCTGTAGAATACCTTGGAGAGTGCCTGCCTATCAGTGTAAACATTGGTGGACTAGATAGACCAGTGACCCAACTTGGAATAATGAAGTGATGTCAATCCCTCTCTTGCATGTGGGAGTCCAACCCCAAACTGAAGAAGCAAAGTTGTATTGTAGCTCTCCTGCTGGGACAAACAGAAGAATCAAACTCTTTAACTTAAAGGCCCAGCTATTAATTGCATAAAGCATTTGTCCACTGCCACCATAAATTTTCTATGCAGATACACTGTAATTCGCAACAAAACAAAGCAGAGTCTGCTTAGCAGTATGCCTATGTGGCTTTGAGAGCACAGGAAGCCATGGAGTAGAATGCTTTACTTGGATTACTCTCTGCTGAGAGCCAATTCAATCTCAAACGGATTATATACTGAGTGCTGCTGAAGGGTGACCAGAGTAATTTCCCATCTTTGTAGGGGCTTAAGGTGACATTCTTTTGAACTTTATGTGTCTCAGAAGCTCAGAGAAAAGCTTTCAATAAACTAGAGGGGGAGTCTGTACCAATTCTATGTCGAAAGTAAATGCATTCTTATCCAAAAAGTTGTGTCCTCTCCATGCCACATGCAAAGTGGCAAAATAAAAACCCAGGAAAGAAAACGACTCTGTGGAACTGAAATTGAGTTCATCCTATGCCTATAATATAACATGGTATTTCAAGTAAGTTGTCTGAAATGTTATTATCCTATTTGCCCACACATATATATGGTAGCCTCAAATGGGGGGAAGCCTCCTAACGCTTTCTCAGTTTACAAAGGTTTTTCTGGTGTGATCACCAGGAACCAAATCTTTCTCTCCAAAGGTGACTGGGCAAGTGGCTGTCTGCAAGCCTTAGGTACTAGGCTCTCCAAGTAGCAAGGGTATAAAGGCTGCGCTACCTCTAGGCTTCCAGTCTAACACAGGAGTGAGCAAGCTGTGGCCCTCCAGACTGTGTTGGACTACAACTCTGACCATTCATTGGCAATGTCCGTTGGGGCTGATGTGACTTGGAGTCCAGCAGCATCTGAAGGGTCACATTGCACATTAAAGGAAGAAAGAGAGCATGATCTGTCCTGGCTATTTGTTTCCATTGCACATATATCTCTGGCCAGAATCACAACTTTGGCCCCAAGGCATGACTCACGCAGAAAGCTTTATCAGATTGTCCCATCCGTTTATTATTATTTTTTGAAAATAATATTTATTACTTTTCCAACAATTTAAACACAACACTACAAAAAAAGAACAATACAATACAAAAACACTACATAACACTGACACATTAAACTAACATAACCAAACAAAAACAGTTTAAAACACATCAAACAATTTCAGTATCTTATCTTTCATTCACTTATTTCCACGACCTCCTCACACCTCCCTTTTTGTATCCCACTTCTGTTAGTTGTTTCAGCAATTCCTTTCCATCTTCCTCTGTTTTCTATCCTATAACTATCTTAACACATTCTAACCTTATTTTTCCTTTAATATTCTATTAATCTATTTATACTTAATTCCTTATAACATTTCTACTAAAGCCATATAACTTCATTCCAACATTCTTCTAACATTCATTAATTTTGCAGTGTTTCTGTAAATAGTCTTTAAACTTTTTCCAGTCTTCTTCCGCCGACTCTTCTCCCTGGTCTCGGATTCTGCCAGTCATTTCCCCCAGTTCCATGTAGTACATCAACTTCATCTGCCATTCTTCCCGGGTGGGTAAATCTTGTGTCTTCCAATACTTCGCGATGAGTATTCTTGCTGCTGTTGTTGCATACATAAAAAAAGTTCTATCCTTCTTTAGCACCAATTGGCCGACCATGCCCAGGAGAAAGGCCTCTGGTTTCTTCAGGAAGGTATATTTGAATACCTTTTTCATTTCGTTATAAATCATCTCCCAGAATGTCTTAATCCTTGGGCATGTCCACCAAAGGTGAAAGAATGTACCTTTAGTCTCATCCCATTTCCAACATTTATTGTCGGGCAAATGGTAAATTTTTTCAAGCTTGACTGGTGTCATGTACCACCTATAAATCATTTTCATTAAATTTTCTCTTAGGGCATTACATGCCGTGAATTTCATACCTGTCCCATCTGTTTAACCACAAGACCAGCACACTAGAGAACACTGGTTCTCATGTGCAAGTGCTGTGCTTTTTTCTGACGGTACTCAACAGAACACAGTACTGGCACCTCCCTCCCAAATATATATAGTGATTTACTGAGATGGTGGTAAGGTTTTGTTGGGAAATAGCAAACAGAAAGACACACAGAGAAAGAGAAGGAAGAGACACTGACTCCTCTTTCTCCTCCCACTTCCATAAAAAACACAACTGTTTGTCTCAGTGGCGCTGGGGAAAGTTTGGAGAAGTTTCAGAGAGGAGGTATAAAATTTGGGAAGGAGGGCAGGATGGGTGCTGGGAAAGGGGATGGTTAGGGAGTCAGGAGGGTGGGGAAAGGACAAGAGGGAGAGAATTGGAGTCCCAATTATAAAGCGAGGAGGAGTCACGAGTTGTGACCGGAAGCATGGGCCTTCTCCCGCGCATAATGCGGAGCTGCTTGGAGGAGCCTCTGGCCCATGAACTCCAAGAATGCAGAGCAACCACTGTAATGACAGGGCAGGAGACTTGGCTTGGATCTCTTTCCTTCTCTCCCCCCACCCCCACTTTTTTATGCGACACACACAATGAATGAATAGCACCCAAAAGGAGGAGGAGAAAAGGGAGATAAAGAAACTGGACCCACTCGTCAAACCCAAGCCAAGGATGATGCCTTTCAAATGTGGCTTTCTCCTGAGGAGGGCAGAGCAGATGTCAAGGGAGGGAGGGAGCCTGGAGGCACTTGTTGTTGTTTAGTTGTTTAGTCGTGTCCGACTCTTTGTGACCCCCCAGACCAGAGCATGCCAGGCCCTCCTGTCTTCCACTGCCTCCCACAATTTGGTCAAATTCATGTTGGTAGCTTCGAGAACACTGTCCAACCATCTTGTCCTCTGTCGTCCCCTTCTCCTTGTGCCCTCCATCTTTCCCAACATCCAGGTCTTTTCCAAGGAGTCCTCTCTTCTCATGAGGTGGCCAAAGTCTTGGAGCCTCAGCTTCAGGATCTGTCCTTCCACTGAACACTCAGGGCTGATTTCCTTCAGAATGGAGAGGTTTGATCTTCTTGCAGTCCATGGGACTCTCAAGAGTCTCCTCCAGCACCATAATTCAAAAGCATCAATTCTTCAGCGATCAGCCTTCTTTATGGTCCAGCTCTCACTTCCATACATCACTACTAGGAAAACCATAGCTTGAACTATATGGACCTTTGTTGGCAAGGTGATGTCTCTAAATGTGGTGGCTTGGGATTATTATGTAGGAGGCACACTGGAGTAAATTTGCATTACCCATGGGGGGGGGAGAGGAGAGACCCGGTCGCTGCCCATCCCAGTGTGAAGAAGCCTGGGGTGGTGATTGTGGGATGAGGCAGGGAGCAGTTGAGAATGGAGGCTTCGGGTCTGCAAGGGTCCTGCTGCAAACGAATAAAACCAGGAAAGTCACTGTGTGTGTCAGCAACATGGGAAGGGAGGTGCTTCCCTTACTCTTAAGGAAGTTGGGCTGGAGAGAGACAAGCTGGAAGAAGAAGTCAAAAGAAGGTGTGGCTTCCCCCCCCCCCCACACAGGTAGGAGTAAAGGGATCAGGACCATTTTTTTCCTAGGAAAAAAAATCACTGTGCAAGAGGCCCCTATTATTCACAACTCAGTGACGTTCTGTTCCAACATCTGTCTGCCTTAAACTAGGTAAATTTAAATAGGACTGATATAAGGGGATCCCAACCATTTTTCAACTGAGGGGTTAAGACCAGCAATAAAAAAAAATCCTGTGTTATGAAGATTTATTTCATCGCTTCAGCACAAAGCAAACACCATCTTCATGTCAATAATTTCATCTCCCTTCAAATAAAAACTTTATTCATTTAAAAGCCATTGCTCGACTCTGTTCTTTGGACTCCGCAGCCTGCAGTGACAGTTACCGCGCTGAATACTAATGAGCAGCATAATGGAGCACCATTTCGGTCTCTGGCGCTCTCCAGGGAAGAGCAATCATCTCTGAACTGTCATTGCTAATGCAAACGACTACGGCTAATCCACTGGGGCTCTGAGCAAAAATGCTGGGAGCTATTGTTTCACGCGTGCCCCCTCTCCCTTTTCAAGATCCATTTCCCTCTTGTAGAAGCCTCTCCAATTACATTAAATGCACATAAATAAAATAGATTAGAGCAACATACACATAAACTCATTAGGTATACACACCTCTCCCCACATAATGGATTACCCATGGCAGGGACCTAGCATGACGTGGGCTTTCCTGAGGTCTGGTACTAAATGGAAGAATTCCTGCAAGGGTGCTCTTTTTTAGATTAGACAGACTTTTAGCTATAACAGGTACAACTTGGGTGCAAGGGATCCCAATTTGTTTGTGCTGCTATTTGCATTTGCTGAAATGTAACGAATCATGCAGTCAAGGAGGTCTAGGTTCTAAGGGATGAAACAACATAAATGACACAGATCCTTGGTGTTTTGTTTTTGGGGGTTTTTTAATGCAAGTTTGCTCCACTGGCATCAGTAGAGTTATCCTAATTCACACCAGCAGTAGATCTATACCAAATCTATCCGGACACTGAACTGTGGGATCACCACCCACTTTCAAATGGTGTGAATGAAACTGTTTGAGAATAACTGCCACTTAATCACAACCAACTCACACTTTACTAATGAGGTGCAAATTAGCTTTTAAACTCATCTCCATACTGAACAATATGCATGTCTGGACATCTGTCCAACATTTCTGGTCCTCTTGGATCATAGAGGTAGAACTAGAGGGGCTGTGTTTTGATTGGCTTGGAGTAATTTTCTCTCTTTTTATACAGATGAAGAAAAATTAAACAAAAAACCCCAATTATTTAAGTATTAAACTAAAAAGGAAATAACAAAACTTACCACAAGCCACTTAACTTGTAGTTCTTGGGCTTAATACAATAATATATATGATTTGCCTTGAATAATCTTATTTACAAACTTTATTGCTAAAGTTCAAAGTTCTTAAAGTATCTTGTGAGACTGGGGGAGAGGCCATGTCTGGATATCCATCCAATATTTTTGGTCCTCATGGCTCACATAGGTGAAACTAGAGGATCTTTTAATTGCCTTGCATTATTTTTCCTTTGTGGAAGTGCAACACATCTAGGAATGCTTGGAGCAACTGACCAAATTCCAGAGTGTTTCAGAAATAGAAAACATTAGTAAATGCAGCAGACCTACTTGTGATGCAAGGGGGTGAAAAAAGAAAAATTAGGCAAACAGATTATGCAAAAAGCCCCCTAAAACATTTTAATTCTAGCTCAAAATCCTCTGTGCATGGGCACATGGACTTAGTTGGTATCTGCAATCGTAATGATAGCACACCCTAAAGGGGTCACCAGATCAGGTTGCTCGCCATGCAGAGCAAAATTCTGTGTGTCAGTTGTGGGTTGGATTGGCAACAGACCAACATAATCACTTTGGTACCAGCAGCTACGTGGCACAAAGTGGCCTGCGGGCATACTCAACTCTGCCTGGTGACAGTTACTCATGTATTGGAGCTGTGAAAGCTGGCAGGGTATACCTGGCCTTTTCTCTCGGAAACATGGGTAATTTTGAAGCTGAAATATACTCACAGTGCTATTGACCAGAACACAATGCATAGCACCCCTGAGAGCATCAGAGATTTATGGAAATGGCAAAGCACTAAAGAGCCAGTGGGTGCTAATGTATAACCATTACCGAACAATCTACAAATCACATGGTTAGCCACCATTTCAGGTGCCCACTGGAGATTTGTTTGACAGATGGCAAAAATATTAAAATGAAATAAACAAACCTGGATCAGAAATAGCAGTGGGAGAAAGCAGCTGAGAAAGCATGATAATGCTTGGCTTACAATACTATCAGAGCCTCCAAGTCAGAACACCAGAGCTCATTCCTTCTTTTTTGTCCTCTAAGTCAGCCAGTGCTCCATCATTCCTTTAAGTAAGTTCTTGCTGGTTTCCAACTAAAAGAAGTGAACACTGGAAATTCATCAGATGATTTGTTCCTGCAATGGTATGGTTCTGAAGTCTACTTCTCAAATAACATCGCTCCTACAAAATAAACAAGCTGCAAGATGCTCATTACCTCTGGTGATCTGCCTTTTCCATCTGCTACCACAAACAAAAGGTGTCAGGTAGTATGGGCCAAATATGGATAAACATGCTCCTGCCCCATTAAGAAAGCAGAGGAAGGTGGTTCGGAAGAGAAAGAATCCCCAAGGGAAGAAATGGAACTGGAGAGCACACAGGTGAAATTTCAAGGGGTGGGGGTCACACTGCTGGCAGAAAATGAGCCAAGAGACTGAAAGAGCTTCAGAAGAAATGTAGACATCAAAAAGATGCCTTGATTTATTTCTCCTCGCTGCAAATCTTACATTTCATAGCAAAATAGCTTTTCTAGTGTGCAACTGTCAGATTGCTGCAGTTTTCAGCTAGCCTTGAAAAGACGATTTCCTCTTCACCTGTCTCATCATGTTGCCTACTGCCACATCCATATGGTCAAGCCTTTGCACTCAGCATTAATTAATCTGGAGTAATGACCAATTCACAACAACTCAGATGAGCAAGAATCCCAACAAGCATTAATTAAAGGGGTGAGGAGAAAGCCACTGAGGTTTCACACCCCTGATCAAGAGTACAATGGTTTATAAAAGACAAATAAAAGGATAATTAATCTCTGATAAAATAGAAAACCAAAGGCATATGGAGAGGTGTTCTTGATGGTCACTCCACTTTCAGGTTGCGCCTTCAACCTAGAATGTCTCTTAGAACACCTGCATGATGTCACCACTCTTACACACTTCAAACCCCTCCTCAACTGACCCACTTTTTCCATGAAAAAACAACCACTTCCCCTTCAACCAACCACTGCTCCCCCAATTTGGCACTAGAGAACTACATTTTCCATCTGATAAGCTCTACCAAGAGACAGCCATAAAAAACCACACACAGACCAGCACTTCACACACCCTCAAAGTGTAAATCACAGGCTGTGCATGGCAAATAGGCCAAGGCACCGGGTCAGATTGCCTGGGAATTGGTAACCACACAGATGTTTTCAATCACCAACTACATAGAAAACCGAGACCTATAACAGAACTTTTTGGCGGCTTGATCTCAAAATATATCACAAAACTCCTTTATCCAAGCTGGGCAAGCTTATTGAATAGGCATCAATCTTGAGTGTGTTGAGGAGGTAAGGATGATAGGATGTTTATCGGTATACACATTTTCATGGGTACCAACAATGGTTCAACACAAATAAAACAATCAGTGGGGTATCGTCTAGAAAACGGGGGAGATGGGAAATAATACAGAAGGTATCCAAATGTCAGGTATATATCTGTAAAACCTACAGAGTAAAATATTGATTTGATGATTGTTGGTGTCCACAAAACAAGGCAGTAATGCAAAATAAAAGGAAAACACAGGACAGACAGCTTAGGCAGTGTAAACAACAGGTCAGCGTTACTATTGCTATAGAAGTGAAGAGAGGGGACACATTCTTATTTGGTTTTGAAGCTCACTGGATGGCCTGGGACAAGATACACACACATCCTCTCAGCTGCCTAGTCCCCATAGGGCAGCTGGAACTCCTGAGAACTGGGAAGAAGACATGTGAGAACTTTGCTCCACCTGGCACCTCCTGTATCTACCACCAGGGCTGTGGGAGAAATCAGCAGCAGCCACCCAGTGAGGACATCCTGGCCTTTGGGGGACTAACATCCAACAGCTTCAACAGCCAGGAGATTCAGCAACAGAATGGCATCTGTTGGCAAATCAGAAAATGTGGGGAGGCAGGGGGAGCGGTTATATACATACACCTTTACCCTGCTGCAGTGACTACTGATCACTGTTTATTTTATTGTATTTTAAATATATTGTAAGTCAGAACAAGAACTTCTGTTAGTAGACATGCATGTATTTAGTCTTGGACTAAAACTCCCATCATCCTCTATTGGATATGCTGTCAGTGGTTGATAGGCATTGTTATCCAAAACTTCAGGAGGGCACCACACTGGCTGCCCCTGAAAAATGCAGTGCACAGTCAGGCAACAGGATTTCATGCCATGGTATGTTTTGGAAGCCACTAGCATAAGTGGCGTTCAAAGGATATGCCTAGAAGATACTAGTAGCAACAGTCAGAAGTCCATTCCCCATGCTTAGGCACTGTGTACTGGATTTTGAGGACCAAGAAAAGGGAAAAGATATTTCCCATCAAGTCCTGCTCATAAACTTTCTCTGTGATGCAGAATTGGACACCGAAGGGAGACAAAGTATGGAACTTATGACCCAGTGATTCTCGTCTTCATTACTCCTTTCCCAGCTGCAGATGTATTGCTGCCATCAACGAAGTTTTCAGGCAGTGGTTATAGGAACAAAGTTCTTTAACTCCCTACCCACCAGCGCTCAAACTTCTCTCATTATTCTCCAGGATGGCCACTTACAGAAAGTTAAGTACAGAGATTTCATACCAAAAGTGACTCAACTCTACTACTCAGAAAAAAGCTTTCCTCGTTTTCAAAGCCCATAAGCAACATTCATGAAGAACATGTCACATTAGTGAAGAGAGATTGACCTCAAGACATTCCAGGCAAATTGCTTTTACTTAGTTGTGTGATGACCTTTAACCTCCCCCATTACAACCTGATTCTAGAGACGTAAGGTGGAAAACACAGAAGGTAGAGCAGGGTCCCCCCCCCAAAAAAAAGTTATTGTGTGATTTTATTATTATTATTATTATTATTATTATTATTATTATTATTATAACTGCAGTTACTGTTAAAGAACAAACATAGGATATTTTTCAAGTCTGGAGTCCACAACAAAAGTAGACAAGGAAGCAGCAGATGAAAAGTAACTGGAGATGGCTACAAAAATGATGCATGTTGAAAAATTATGCTAAGGTAGAGCTGTAAAAACCTGGACAGAGAGGCTGTGAATTAGGTACGTATTACCACTCAAAAGATTTGGGAATGTTGATAGGTTTCTATATACTGTCTGAAATTGTTAGATAGATGTGTTATGGGACCCCAACAACAAAGCAAAAGAGAGGGAACATCAGTGCACCAAACGAAAGTGTTAAAATAAAACTGATGCTCCCCAGAATTCCCCACCACTCAATACATTTAATAGAAATGTGCCTGTTAAACCTCAGCTAAGCCAACCACTCTTACCCAATTTTTCCTTCCCTGTGCAAGACATGGCTGCACTAAAGGGAAATGTAAAGCAAAAAATTAAGACATCAGATCTGGGGCACAGCTAAGGACAGCAGAAGAGGAAACCACGCAGAGCTGATCCTGTAGGGCACCATCTACTGTGATGCTTTCTTGGCAAGCCTTACTAAAACAGATAGGAACTGCATCAGAACACAGCTGTCCAGGTTCAGTGAGGCCTGCATGGGAAGACTTGCCATTGGAATGTGGCCCCTGTCAATTAGCAAAAGGGGCTGGGAGGCCATATAGATTTTGCACATCAAAGCCCAAAACATCTTGGGCCACCCTTGCTTTTCATGCACACAACCTTCCTTACATTTTGTCTGTACTATGCAGAGAGCTATGAGACAACGGGCCAAATGGGTGGGAGATGCTGTTAAAAAAGTAAAGGTAAAGAAAGGGACCCCTGACCACTAGGTCCAGTCGTGGCCGACTCTGGGGTTGCGGCGCTCATCTCACTTTATTGGCCGAGGGAGCCGGCGTACAGCTTCCGAGTCATGTGGCCAGCATGACTAAGCCGCTTCTGGCGAACCAGAGCAGCGCACAGAAACACCATTTACCTTCCCGCCGGAGCGGTACCTATTTATCTACTTGCACTTTGACGTGCTTTCGAACTGCTAGGTTGGCAGGAGCTGGGACCGAGCAACGGGAGCTCACCCTGTCGCGGGGATTCGAACCGCCGACCTTCTGATCGGCAAGTCCTAGGCTCTGTGGTTTAACCCACAGCGCCACCCATGTCCCTGTGGGAGATGCTGTTAGTTGGAGAGTTAAGCACGTGATTTCAGTCCCTTGTGTAAAACCCACCAATTTCCCTGATGCACTGTGCATCCCTCATCTCCACCTCTTCATATCCAGATCCCACAGTTTTAGTACTGTATTTACGTCAACAGCCAGGTATATAAATGGCATCCTAGGAAGCAGAGCATTGTGGATCTGGATCATTATTTCTCCACTTGAGCTGTGCTTGTCTGCCTGCAGAGGAGATGATCACTGGCTTTACCCCCTGCACACCCCTGTGGGACCCATTATTTATTGCATTACATTTTATAGTGCTGAGTAAATAAATAGCTTCAAAGTGCTAAATGTCTTCCTCAAAATGAGTTGTGTTCAGAGGCTGCAGTTCTTTCTTTGGCTTTGGAAAATGCTGTTATTAGGAACTCTATAAAAGACTGTGTGTGTGTTTGTGTGTGTGTGTGTGTGTGTGTGTGTGTGTGTGTGTGTGTGTGTTGGGTGGAGGGAGGCATTCATCCTAATAGAGATGTGATCAAACAAGGCAGCTGGGGTGTGAAAGGTGACTCTGTGGGAGCACATGCCTTGCACGTGTGCCTGTCTCACCACCACTCCTCTTGTGTCCTAGCCTGCTGATGTAACCTCCTATCCGCGCAACACCCTCACTTTGATCATTCTTGGCAGATGCCATTTCTAAAATGTTAATTTAGATCATTACTTGCTGTATGTGACTTATAAATGAGTATTGTTTACAGGGCTTGAGGCATTGCTGGGAGAGGGAAGGAAACAGTGACACTCATCACCACCACGTGCACATTTATTGTCACACACACTAAAAAATCATATCCCTTCCCCGGTCTTTGCCAGGTTGATTTCCTCCAGACATTTTAGACTACAGCTCCCATGTGTCCCTGCCAGCATGGCTGCCTTGCCCAATGAATCCTTAAAACATTGATGAGTTTGCTGGATCAGGCCAATGGACCATCTAGTCCAGCATCCTGTTCCCATAACGGCCAACCAAATGCCTATGGGAAGAATGCAAGCATGCACAAGAGAAAGGGAGGGCATTCACTCCTATTCACGAAGCAGTTTTGATTCAGTATCACCTTGATTTTTGCCTGTGGAATCTCTGGCCAGTGTCTGACAAAATTCAAGCCAGGCCTGCATATGATATTTATTCCTCTAGTGTGCCATGCAGCTTGAATCTAATATACCATTCAATTCTGATAATTTCTATTACTGTGCACATTGGCACATCTATCCAGACCCATGTTACCTAGTCTAACCTAGTTTCTAGATTCTGCTCACAACTATGGAAAACTCTGAGCAACCTAGGGGTGGGAGAAGAAAGGTCAAACTGCATGCTCATCTCATCTCAGCGCATGCACACACACACAGTCCCACAGGTCTTGGCACTAGCTCATAACAGATCAGATTCCTTTTGATCAAAGTATTTCAGTGGGATCTGTACGTAGTGACAGAAATCTGGCAAACTTTTTAGGGGTGAAGAGTTCCATACTTCTGCTGTCTGGACTTTATAATGCTCACATCACTAAATATAGGCTTTGAAATTTCATAACAAACTGTGTGTTGCCAATTCTCCCCCCTTCTCCCCCCACTTCCCCAAAACACACATGCACAGAATAAATCATATGTCAAGAGACATTCAGTGTGTCTTAGCCATATGAGAGCAAATAATTTAACACTGGAGTGCTTTTAATTTTGTCTGACACTTAGCACATGGCAGGTAGGAGCCTTGAAGACAGCTGAGGAAAAGTGCTGGTGCAATTCCAAAAGTAATCACAGAAGTTAGTGACAGAAGGGGACCTTGAAGCTTATCTGACCCCTTTCAAGCAGATATACTTCTTTGCTTCGTGGGGAACCAAACTGGCCTCTCTCAATTACTTTTGTGAACACATTTCAAAGCTCATGATGACCAGCATTCAAGTTGCACCAAGATTTAGGATAACTTTGGGTAGCCTTTGAAGCACTATAGGGTTTGTGTGCCTATGAGACTCTATTCACAACATGAACAATTGCATGGCTTCTACATTACGTTAGTACTTGGCCTCCTTCCAAGAAGACAGAAGTGTCACTATTTTAAACAACCCTCCTTAATTATCCGGAGAGGGCAAGTGGCAAAGAAAGATGTTAGATCAAGTCCTTGGTGGGATCCATACATGGTGGTGGTGGCTGGATCACAACTTGTAAAGGCCTGGATTAAACCAGTCCTTCAACAACATCTGCACTGCATTTCTTCTCTCTTCCAAGCACAATTCAAAGTAGTTTGAAGTATTTATAACTGATCGATCTCTAAAAAGTCTGCCCTGATTTAGGAAAGCATCATCTACTCAATGTTCCCATTGCGAATTTAAAGTGCAGACACGAACACCCTATTATCAATAGCATACATATAGCATATTGAGAAAAAATACTAAGACAATGGTTCTAGAAAATTTTCTCCAAATGTAATGTTTGTATATTACCGTATTTTTTGCTCTATAAGACTCACTTTTTCCCTCCTAAAAAGTAAGGGGAAATGTGTGTGCGTCTTATGGAGTGAATGCAGGCTGCGCAGCTATCCCAGAAGCCAGAACAGCAAGAGGGATTGCTACTTTCACTGCGCAGCGATCCCTCTTGCTGTTCTGGCTTCTGAGATTCAGAATATTATTTTTTTTCTTGTTTTCCTCCTGCAAAAACTACGTGCATCTTGTGGTCTGGTGCGTCTTATAGAGCGAAAAATACGGTGATCGATACCACCTTTCTGTCCTCAAAAAAACATTCACTACCACTAATAACTACATTTTCAAGGTGCTTTATGCAGACTCCCTCAATAATTGCAACACTGCTGCACAGCTGGCTAGACTCTTATCACCATATTATAAAGGGGGGCCAGGAGAGAGAGGGAGAGGGAGAGAGGGGGGATGAATGTTGCCTGATGAATTCATGCCCAATTAGACATTTGAACTGAGGACAACCCAGATGATTGTTCTTCATCTTAAAAAGTAAAGGTGAAGGGACCCCTGACCATTAGGTCCAGTCGTGACCGACTCTGGGGTTGTGGCGCTCATCTCACTTTATTGGCCAAGGGAGCCGGCGTACAGCTTCCAGGTCATGTGGCCAGCATGCTCTGGCAAACCAGAGCAGCACATGGAAACGCCGTTTACCTTCCCGCTGGAGCGGTACCTATTTATCTACTTGCACTTCGTGCTTTCGAACGGCTAGGTTGGCAGGAGCTGGGACTGAGCAATGGGAGCTCACCCCATCGCAGGGATTCGAACCGCCAACCTTCTGATCAGCAAGTCCTAGGCTCTGTGGTTTAACCCACAGCACCACCTGTGTCCTGTTCTTCACTTACCCACTAAATAATGTCAACTTTGTACATAGCTTTCTACTCCTTGGAAACTTGTTGAACCCTCAAAATTTTTCAGGATACTTGCAAACCTAATTGAGTTCACTTCTCAGGATTGCAATAAAAATAAGTGGAACAACAGTGGTTCTACTAATTCTGTAACTGTGCATTTGCTTTTTAAAAAATCTGTTGTGAACTGTCTTGCACTTTCAAGACAGGCTAGCGATACGTTCTCATCGATACGCACTCAGTTTCAACATTCGACAATGAAATTTTATTTTCTCATTTCTGTTTAAGGAGGGTGGGAGAGAAAATATTAGCTCCTCTGAAACCTGTTTTCCAAATCCTACCACTTCATTTTCAGTTCTTTGCATGTAATTAACATTTCAAGTCTATCCTTTGTAATTCAACACAGACAAGCTCATCACAAACTTTTTCCTCTTCCATTTTTGCCCTTGAACTAAAAGGCATCAACTTTATGCAGCAGGAAGAAAGAACATGAGTGAGGGAGGGACTGGGATTAATAAGTTTGAAGTCAAAGCTAAATATCTACTAATGTTTCACAAGTTATTGCTACCTATCTAGGGACCGGAACAGTCTTAGGTTAACCAAAGTTTTCTTAAGATTTATCAATATCAGTCAAGGCTCCTGAGTGAATATTTGACTTTCTACTTGGGAGATGCTATTTGCATATCATCAGATAATTATGAGCCACAGGTACATTTCCTAGCCTCTTCCTCTGAATGTCGAAACTATGGAAATTCCTGAGATGAATGGCAATATTGGATGCTTTTTATTTTAAAAAATCAAGTCACAAGGGCCCAAAGGCTACCCATGCCAAGAGAAAAGGAAGATAATTGGGTTGTGTCCTTTCCAACATTTGTTTTATTCAGAAATGTGTCAGATCACACTCTCTGCTTTGTATGCAATTCAGAAGGCACTATGTATATTAATGCCAATACCTCCTGGCACATGGATTCTCACCAAGAACATTGCTATTCCCTGGGTTGCCTCTACATTTGATATACAAAGCCATTCCAGACTTACAAACATAATGAGGAGGAAAATAAAGTTCCCATTATTAAGCCTATCGAACAGCCCCTGTGATATCAGCTTTGGAGAGACAATTAATGGCAAGCCAGCTGGTCAAGGGCCCATGCCAGAAGGTCAGGCATTATCTCAACGGTGCTGCCATCCTCACAGCACATGTAGCACCCAAGAAGTTCAGATGCAGCATTGAAAAACCCTCACTTTTCATGCCTTGCCTATTCCAGGTTAAGTGGGGGGAAGTACTGCAAGTAGCAGCAGCCAACACCAGAAGCTTCAGAGTGCGCATGCAAGAATAGGTTGATCATGGCGCGATTCAGCCACCTGCCAGCATCCAGCTCCTGGCAGTTAGAGGATTGTCACTCAGCTATCTGAACATGAATCTGAAGGCGCCATAAATGTCAAAGAACAATGTCGTTTTGACCTTTGCAGAAGGAACATCATATTCACTGCTTTGTGACAGACACACCCTGAGGGCAATATGGAAAACCTCATATTGACAAATGTCAAACAAATCTTGGGGCATGTAATATCAGTACTCACCATTTCAGAAGTGAAATGAGCAACTGTCTACTTCTAATGTTCTACAAGGGAAGGCAACCCCAACCCACAGAAGTCCCACAAAACTCTTGGTGAACCACTGTGACCAAAAGCTATACTTTGGATCCAAATGTCAGCTGACCAACAAGGAGGCATGCTGGAACAGGGCCACTGGTGCAAAAGATGGCGACTGTAGAAAGAATGACAGAGGTACCCAAAGAGTGCACAACTTTCAGAAGAATGTTTATTTCAGAGATGGAGGCCAAACCAACCAGAAGTCACTCCAGCCTTCAAGTTAGTGTAACGAGAAACCAACAGCCCAACAGCTCCAGCCCAACAGGAGCCAAGGAAACAAGAACTACAAGGCTGTTACTTTATATTTGAGTGTCTAATGGACTCATATAGATAGGTAGATAGGTATAAAAATAAGTTACCCATATAAGCTACCCACGCTTTGGATGCAGATCATGTAAATGCAGAATCCATGCAAAACTGAGCCTGGGGTACTGAAAGCACAAAACTCAGTTCCTGTGGAAGGACATGAATAAAGAAGACTTCCATTCTTTCACCAGCTTTGCAGACTTTTACTTTCTCATTCTTTTTATTATTTTAAGGGTTGAGCAAATTCTTTCAGACATGTGGGGAAGCAAGCAAGATACAGAGACTGGTGTGGAGAGAGACACAAGTGGACAGCAACATCATAAGCAGTGGCGATCAATTCCGGATTCAATGTACTGCTTTATATTTGACAAGCACTCAAGTGGAGACTGGGAAACATAACTTGAAATGAAGTTACTATAAAGGCCTCAGAGGCAGGAGTGCCCCAAACTGATGGTCTTCCCAGCACACATAGCAGCTGTACTCTCCAAGTGGCCTGAGGAGGGTGCAGAGGCTTCTCTCTCTCCTCCTGCCATGAACTGACCACATTCGTGCCTCAAAGGGCTGCGCTCCATTCATCTCTGAGCAACATGGACTTCTTGGCAGACCCCAAGTGTCACCATGTAAAGGCTTTCCAACAACTCAGTGCGAAGCCCCTCTGGGCCAATGACCATCCCAGCATGCTGCTCAAGCGACAGGCCCTCTAACCACAGAAGCTCACAATGTCCTTTCCCCTCCAATGCCTTATTTTGCAGGAGGGATCACTACGGAGCTTGCCAAAGGGAGAGGACCTGCCAGGCTGAACTACAAAATTTGAACAGCTAATGCCCTGTGACATGCTGGGCTTGTGTGCAGAGGATTCTCATGGAAAGCGAGGATGTCCCCACCACCATCACCACTTTTGGTTATGATAAGGATATTTTTTTAAAAGTTAAAGCCCAAACCTGCGGAAAAAATCAGTCCAAGGTCAGGCTCGAAGTTATTTGTGTGTGCTTCTTTCTTTCTTTTTTCCCTTAGCTAGATTCATCTTAGTGGTTCAGCTGTTTCTGGATAGAACTAAACTATACACAGGAAAGTAACCAAGATAACGGCTACAGAAGAGGAGCAAAGATTTGGTTGGCAGTGGCTTTAGGGTCCAGTCTGTGTCCTGCATGGCTTGCCCTCTGCCTTTCTGGTTCTGACACCAGTCTGTAAACAAGAAATCCCGATAATGAGGGTGAGGAATGAATCACACTAACAAGCTGCACTCAGCAGAGGTGCATCCAACAGTTCTGAGGATTTCTAACCAAATGAAACTGCAGAAGCGCAGCTCCTTGTGTCCTTCTTTTGTCTCAGACGAGTGACACCAAAATATCGTATCTAAGCAAGGAAAACATTTTCACTGTTGGTAAAATGAAAAACTTCAGAGCCACAGACACCCAGCTGCAATCGCCTAGGCATTAAGGTTGATTGTCCGTTACTTCAACTCGACAAAGAGGGCCATTCCACAAGGGTGCCCCGATGAAGGTCTCTGAAGTGACAATCCCAAACAGTTCTGACAGCTTGACTTTTGTTGGCATTGAGCTGCTGGGACTTGCCATGAAACACAGGGAAAGCTGCCGCAAATGTCCTCAGGTGACACTGACATGCCCTTATGCAGGGCTCACTATCTCATGCCAGCTCCAGCTGGAGCAGGATTCATGCCTATTAGGCTCTGTACATATCTGTACTGTCAAGTCCTTGCTCTCCTGGTTTCAAAGATGGAAGGGTGGGGGAAAGAAGGGTGTGATGGATGGACTTTCACAATTATTTCCTAAAAGGATTCAGTGCTGCAGTTTGGGGGGGGAAAGGTCTTGACCTAATATCACGTTTGTTGTGGCCCAGGTAGGGGAAAGTGGGGTGGAAGAAGTAGGTACATTCAAATTCAGACATTTACTTATTTATTTATGGCATTTAGATGCCAACCCAATAAAAAAAAGAGGAAGCTGACAAAAAAAATTAAAATAGGTTCTCAGACTGTGGTACGTGCCTTTCAGGTGGTCCACGATGTGTCTGAATTACATATTCATATTGATTTTTAATTGTATTTTAATTGATTCTTTTATTTCTCATATTGTATTTTATTGTGTTCTGCTTAGATTTCATATTGAATTCAGATTGCTATGCAATAAAATACAATATTAGAAATAAAGGAAGCAACAAAAATACAATTTAAAATTACACAGCATCTAGCACAGCACACTACAGATGCTACAACTGGCAGAGGTCCACCATGATTCTCAGCACTTTTCAAGTGATCCAAGGGCACCGGAGGGGGGGAGTTTTAGGAGAGTCCACCACCTCTCATGGGAGTCTAATACACTGTCAAACAGCTCTTACCATCAGAAGATTCTTCCTGATGTTTACCGTATTTTTCGCACCATAGGGCGCACCGGACCATAGGGCGCACCCAGTTTTTAGGGGGGGAATTCAAGAAAAAAAATCTTTCCCCCCCCCCGCAGCCCCAAAGAGCAGCGTACAGGCTGCACACAACCTCTCCCTGCCGGAGGGGTTGCGTGCAGCTATGGATCAAGCCAAGGCAGCGAGCGGGATGGATCCCGCTCGCTGTTTTGGCTTCCCCTTTAGCCCCGTGCAGCCTCTCCTTGGCGGAGGGGCTGCACAGGGCTTTCCTGGCTTTCCTGGGAGGTGGGGGGATTCCCTCACCTCTCCCCAAAGCCCGCAGAAGCCGTGCAAACCCTTTAAAGAGATCACGGCTTCTCCTGGCTTTCCTGGGAGGCGGGGGATTCCCCCACCTCCCGCAAAACCGGCAGAAGCCGCGCGCCTTTTAAAAGGGCTGCACGGCTTCTCCTGGCTTTCCTGGGAGGCGGGGGGATTCCCCCGCCTCCCGCAAAACCGGCAGAAGCCACGCGCCTTTTAAAAGGGCTGCACGGCTTCTCCTGGCTTTCCTGGGAGGCGGGGGATTCCCCCGCCTCCCGCAAAACCAGGCTCCCCCCCCCAGCCTTCTAACCAAGTCGGGGGACAGCGGCAAAGGCGCGCTGCGCCCCTGCCGCTGTCCCCCGAGTTTGCGGGGCTGGCGACGGGGAGGAGCAGGCTTCTCCCCCCGCCAGCCTTCTAGACAAGTCGGGGGACAGCGGCAAAGGCGCGTTGCGCCTCTCCCGCTGTCTCCCGAGTTTGCGGGGCTGGCGACGGGGAGGAGCAGGCTTCTCCCCCTGCCAGCCTTCTAGACAAGTCAGGGGACAGCGGCAAAGGCGCGCTGCGCCCCTGCCGCTGTCCCCCGAGTTTGCGGGGCTGGCGACGGGGAGGAGCAGGCTTCTCCCCCCGCCAGCCTTCTAGACAAGTCGGGGGACAGCGGCAAAGGCGCGCTGCGCCCCTGCCGCTGTCTCCCGAGTTTGCGGGGCTGGCGACGGGGAGGAGCAGGCTTCTCCCCCCGCCAGCCTTCTAGCCAAGTCGGGGGACAGCGGCAAAGGCGCGCTGCGCCCCTGCCGCTGTCCCCCGAGTTTGCGGGGCTGGCGACGGGGAGGAGCAGGCTTCTCCCCCCGCCAGCCTTCTAGCCAAGTCGGGGGACAGCGGCAAAGGCGCGCTGCGCCCCTGCCGCTGTCTCCCGAGTTTGCGGGGCTGGCGACGGGGAGGAGCAGGCTCCCCCCCCGCCAGCCTTCTAACCAAGTCGGGGGACAGCGGGAAGGGCGCACTGCGCCTCTCCCGCTGTCCCCCGAGCTTGTGGGGCTGGCAGTGGGGCTCTCCTGAAGCCTGGAGTGCGAGAGGGGTCGGTGCGCACCGACCCCTCTCGCTCTCCAGGCTTCAGCGAAAGCCTGCATTCGCACCATAGGACGCACACACATTTCCCCTTCATTTTTGGAGGGGGAAAAGTGCGTCCTATAGTGCGAAAAATACGGTAATTGGAATCTCCTTTATTACAACTTGAATCCATTGGTTCCGGTCCTAGCCTCCAGAGCAGGAAAAAGCAAGATTGTTCCATCTTCCATGTGACAGCCTTTCAGATATTTGAAGACTGATACCACGCCTACTCCCAATCTCTTCTTTACCAAGCTAAACATACACATTTTCAGATCCCTGATAATCCCAGTTGCCCTCTGCTGAACATGTTCCAGCTTGTCAATAACCTTCTTAAATTGGGGTGCCCAGAACAGGACTGTCATTAATAAAACAAAAAAACAAAGATTTTTTGAAAAACAAAAAAAGCTAAATCAAGGAGAATGTTAAAAGTTATTGAAAGCATGAAAAGCCACCTAAAAGCTGTGTCTTCGCTTGGTGCCAAAGTTACAACTCTCCACACCCAACAGACTTGTTAGGAGAAGGCATTCCACAGCAGATGCCACCATGAAAAAGGGCTCCACCCCATGTTGCTACTGAACAAACCTCTCCTAATCATGGAATGGTAACCTTAAGAGCTTGGGCAGGCAAATAAGGGAGATATGCTCCTTCAAATGGGTTGATATGGCAAAGAACTTGGAGGTGAGGTTTAACAAGAAAATTGAAATCTATAGAATAAAGGGAGTTGGAAAGAAGGTAGAAAGCTAAACTAATGAAAAGAGAGGTTGCCTATTTTTATTTATAAATAAGGAGCCCATAGTGTATATGACAAGGATTAAAAAATAAGAATAAAAGCATGGGGCGAAAAGTGCTCTCTGGTCCTTGCACAGCTTCTGTCCATGCCTGCACAAGGGAAGACAGAACCTGATGCAGCTTTCAAGGAAATAACAACTTCCTTTCCTCTACTGTTGTCTGGAAAGGCCCTTAGCACAGCCTTTTAAATGAATTTCTTCCAAAGACAACTTTTCATTCAATGCAACCATGCTTCTTCTGTTCAAGATAAACGTGGCCGGGGGAGGGGGCCGGGGCTGCAATTGTGAAGCTTAACGGCAGTGCATGATAAATAAAAAGAGGGAAAGTTGCTTCTAGGCTGAAGCTGGCCTTTTCGTGGAGGTGAAGTGCCAGCAGGAAATCTCCTCCTATTCCCCTCCCTCCGCAAACCTTACAAAAGTTGGGTGAATTTCAAAACTTTTCCATTGTGCACCAGGGTGTTTTGATCTTCTGCGCTGTGATCTCTTCGTTTGCTCGGGCCCTAACTAGACCAGGGACCTCAGAAAATGCTGCCAGTCACTTTCATCAAAATGAAACCTGGCAGAAGAGCGAGTTTTACCTGGAGCTCTGGAGACCTATTAGGGGGAAACTGGACCTGGCAGTTCTTTGGATCTTTTCCTCCCCCTTTCTCACAACACTTGAGTGTTATTTCCAGAGGGCTTTAAAGTGGCTTTTCATAATCACACTAATGATATTGACAGAGCATTCTGCCTGTTTTATCCACAATTTCAGGACTGCAAGGATACTAAAGATTTCCCAGGAACCCAGGCCAAAGCTTGGCCTCATTACTCAACAATGCTATATCATTGCTAACAGCAGCCAGGGCTGCTGCACTGCAATGTAGGGTACACTATCAAGTTTAAATTGGCCAGTGGGTCATACTAGAATTGTCAACTAACTAGGAAAGAGAATAAGAAGGGAGGGAAGGGGGGGGGGAGACAGCTAAAACATTATTATTATTATTATTATTATTATTAGTAGTAGTAGTAGTATACTTAGTATACTTAGTATACTTAGTATACTTAGTATACTTAGTATACTTATTATTATTTGATATTGTTGCTGCTGCTCCTGCCACCAGAATTTTGAGGGGTATCCAAGGTTATTTGATTCAGCATTATCATCCCCATCTAGTACAGTGGTACCTCTGGTTGCATACTTAATTCGTTCCGGAGATCTGTTCTTAACCTGAAACTGTTCTTAACCTGAAGCACCACTTTAGCTAATGGGGCCTCCCGCTGCCACCGCGCAATTTCTGTTCTCATCCTGAAGCAAAGTTCTTAACCCGTAATATTTCTGGGTTAGCGGAGTCTGTAACCTGAAGTGTATGTAACCTGAAGCGTATGTAACCCAAGGTACCACTATATATGTGTTTGAAGTGTGCAACCACACATCGTTTAGCCCGGACACTGAGATCCAGCGCTAAGGGCCTTCTGGCGGCTCCCTCATTGCGAGAAGTGAGGTTACAGGGAACCAGAGAGAGGGCCTTCTCGGTAGTGGCGCCCGCCCTGTGGAACGCCCTCCCTTCAGATATGAAGGAAATAAGCAGCTATCTTCTCTTTAAAAGACATCTGAAGGCAGCCCTGTTTAGGGAAGTTTTTAATATTTAATGCTGTATTGTTTTTAACACTTGATTGGAAGCCGCCCAGAGTGGTTGGGGAAACTCAGCCAGATGGGCGGGGTATAAATAATATATTATTATTATTATTATTATTATTATTATTATTATTATTATTATTCACACACTAAAGAGCATTGATGGGCAAACTGAGCCATTTGGCTTGTGGCTAAGAGAGCTCTCTGACTAAAAATGGAGAAAATAGTAGGGTTATTTCTGAGCCTTTTTAAAACCCCACCCCACAGTGGTGTTTGTGGCAACAGCAGATAGATCCAGCCTTCATCCTTGGCATGTGAGCCATCATGACTGTATTTCCCAGGGCATGTGGGCTGGCTGCTGCTGTTGGAAAGGAAGGGATTAAAGACCTGTCTACCACTGCCACTGCAGCAAAGTACAGGGGAGGCAAATTAACTGGGGTGGGCGATAGCTCAAAAGAGATGGGTAAAGAGGGGAAGTCAAGGTTGTAAGCAGAGGATGAATGAAAGCCCTTACTTGGGTAGCAGAGTGAGGAGAGGCCTATGTTTTGGAAAGGGGGCAGAGAGGTAAGAAGGGATCAAGCTGCACGTGAAGTCAAGAATGCTGCAGGGTTTGAATCTCACGTATTCAAACAGTGAGGCAGATACATATTGTTATTTCTGCATGCAAGGAGCAAACTTCCCCACAGTCACAATACAAATGGCACTTCTGCTGCGTTCTCCCCCAGCAGGACACTCACTCGATAAGAGGCTTTCTACAAAAAGCCAATATAAAAACTTAATAGAAGATGCTCTTCCATAGTTTAAAAGGCATCCCGGAGCACCCACTTCATTAGTTCTAAGTGCTGTTCTAGGAAGTAGCACTTAAGATGTTATTCTTTAAAATAAAAAAGTGACACTCCTGCATCCCTCTGTCTCAATTTATTTCACGGTATTTGCAGAGAGCAGAAAGTCAAAAGCAATACTGCAAACCAAACAATATAAATAAGTCTAAATCACTGACATTAAACTGTGCTCCTTGGCTTTTACAACACAGAGTCGCCACTATCAGGCGGCACAATTGAATTTAAAGGTTCATTTCACAAATTAAATCTTGGCTGTGTTGTACAGGCCAGACTTCCTACAGAAGCGAAAACAGTTTATTGGTGGTCACGGTCCTTCACATACAGCGTGATTCTCTGGGAATGCTTTTCATAAAGAGCTACCACCTCTTTCAAGAAGTTAAAATGGAATCGTCAGGATTTGGGCCACAGCCGGTCAGAAACCTCTCACATGAGCCCCACTGAAATGAATGAGAGCGGGACAAAGGGCACATAATATTATTTCAGTGGCTACTTAGGAAGTTGCCCCATGGTCTCTGGTCTCTCTAGTTCAGTACTGTCAACACTGACTGGCAGCACCTCCCCAGGGTACTCTCCCCGCGCTACCTGGAGATGCCCAGGATTAAGATGCTTCACCAATGAGCAATGGCCATTCTCCATTAAGACACATTCCTGCTGAACTATGCTCCCTTTCCCTGGCAGGTAAGTCCAGAAGTACAGTAAAATTCCCTGCCAGTTTGATCCTACAATCCTAATTTTTGACCACATTTCTCCCCATCCGGAGAGAAGTATTATTAAACCGCACAAATAAAGGAAAAAGGCAGGCAGGCCTAGCTTGGTGGTTAAACATGAAAATATATTTATTTACATATATAAAGGAGCAGGGATAGCAGCTATTAACTACACACGTTTACAAGAAATATCCAATAGCAATTTAATCCACAAGCCTTTAAGATAAGATGATATATTAAACACAAACATATTTTTTATCTTGCTTTAAGATTCCCTAAATGCTTTTTATTCCTCTTAGGCTAAAAAAGGCTTGGGGAATGTCCCATAATGGGGCACTTAGTCAAAATGCTAGTGGGTGTCAACTTTTTTTATCTGGTAAGCAGCATAAAATACTCCTTGTACCAAAATCTAAGCCTCCTAAACATAGTTTTTGAAGAGCAGCAATCTCCAGATCCAAAGCAGGTTATTTTTTTTAATGCTCAGGCTCCAACTTTGTCAGGTGGGGTTGGGTCCTTCAAAGACATAAGTGTGCTTGGTGCGCCTTATTTATTGCTCCCTTCCTTGGTCCTCAACCTTTCATATGCATCTGTAGGGATCTGCTCTTAATTTTATTTTATTTTAAGAATATGCTCATTTTAAAATCTTTTAACCAATGAATGTTTCCATCCCAAAATTCTAATCTGATACCTCCAATGCTATCGTTGTATGACTGTCAACCAATTGTTAAATGCAAATAAAGGTAAAGGGACCCCTGACCATTAGGTCCAGTCGTGGCCGACTCTGGGGTTGCGGCGCTCATCTCGCTTTATTGGCCGAGGGAGCTGGCGTACAGCTTCCAGGTCATGTGGCCAGTATGACTAAGCCGCTTCTGGCAAACCAGAGCAGCGCATGGAAATGCCGTTTACCTTCCCGCCGGAGCGGTACCTATTTATCTACTTGCACTTTGACGTGCTTTCAAACTGCTAGATTGGCAGGAGCAGGGACCGAGCAACGGGAGCTCATCCCATTGCGGGGATTCGAACCGCCAACCTTCTGATCAGCAAGTCCTAGGCTCTGTGGTTTAACCCACAGCGCCACCCGTGTCCCTTAAATGCAAGTACACTTACACAAAATGATTCCAACCATTCTCAACGGCACACCTTTTATACAGTTGCTCTGTGTACCCATTCAGCATTCAGCCCAGAAACATCAACTGGCTCAAATAGCTGCATTCAGATTGTTGGCTGGGGCTGGTTATATATGGAACATATGACTTCCTTCCTAGAGCAGCCCCACTGGCTACTGCTCTGTTTCTAGACACAGTTCAAAGTGCTGGACATCACCTATAAAACCCTGCATGGCTTAGGTCCAAGCGATCTGAAAGATTGTATTCCCTCATACGAACTTGCATGGCTTTTGAGATCTTCAGGGGAAGTCCTGCCACCCTCACAGGCACACTTGGTGGGGATGAGGGAGAGGGCCTTCTTGGTGGCTGCCCCAAGACCTCAGAACTCCCTCCTTAGAGAAGCTAGACTGGCTCCCTCCTTGCTGTCCTTCTGCCAGCAGGTGAAAACTTTATTGGTTCCAACAGGCTTTTGGGAATTGACTGCTTGTAATTAAAGAGATGGCACCATGCTGTTTTTTTATTGTGATTACTGGTATGTTTTAAAACAGATTTTATATATGTATATATTCTTAATTCTATCAATGTTCAATTGTATTTTAATGATTGATCGTTCTATGTTTTTAGTGGTTATTGTTTTAATCTGTAAGCTGCCTTGAGTCACCATCTGGGGGAAAAGTGGTGTATTATTATTATTATTAATATTATGATTATTACATAACAATAGTAGTAGTAGTAGTAATAGTAATCTACAACTTTCCTAAGCAATGTAAGGTGAACTGGGAAAATAGCACAAACAAGCAGTGAATGGGTGTCTTCTTGCCACTTGGTTCCAACGATTGAACACAATGCAGAGGCATTCATCACTGCCAAGAGGCTTTTGAGTCTAGAAATTTTTCCTAATGTTGTATGAAACCTGCAGCTTCAGTTCCTCAGTCAAAAGCTTCAGCAAAAAAAATTACCCTGCTCTTTACATAGCTGGGCCCCAAAGCATTTATGCACCCAGCATGATGTTAGAAACTGCATGCTGTGCGGGTGTTTTGACACCTTTCATCTCATCACTTCGATACATTCATTAATTAAGACTTAGCTCAACAGTATAATGCAGCAGGCACTGTTGGCCTGGCCCAGACACCGTAACCGTCATCTTGCTATTTTGTATATGTAGACCTAATTAGGTGATGTATAATTTCGGAAACACGAGAGAGGAGGTAAATCATGTTAGTTAAATCATGCTAGTTACCATTAGATGAAGTTGTAAACAGGGGTCAATTGTCAATAACGTTCTTGCACCCACCCTGACTTGTGTTCCTCACTTTACATTGAAAGGAGAGTTAAAATGAGATAAAATGTTTGTTCTAAATTAGAATCCTGCCTCCCAATAGCAGCAAAAATAAGGGGGGGGCCTAACTGCAGGAAAAGAGCAATGCCAGGTAAATGACTGAGAGAAAATAGAAAGCGATATCAGAAGTGAAGTCCCTTTGGTGAGGAGTCTGTAAGAGAAATTTATATAGATTCAACTGAAGGAATGGGTTTCCCAAACCCAAAACTGACTGTGCAGGCAGTTTGAAACTGCACCAAAATCCCTATTTTTCCTTAGCTAAAATGCTTTAACTTGAGCTCTTGAGCCAAAACCCAGCTGTATAAATAAGTGCTCAAACTCTCTCCCTTATCAGTCCATGAAGGCCGGTAATGACGGATGGCTTTGTCCATTCCAAAGTGGAACAGGGATGACACTCTGGGCCTTATCTTACATCCTGACCACAAAGACCACAAGACGCACAGACCTAGTCTGGGAACAGCGCCAGAGTGTGTTCTTGGAGTTGGTGACCTCTTGCTCCAAGATAAGAGTATAAGAACAGGAATATCCTTTTATGGTCAGAAGTACAGGAAGGAATACCCTTTTATGGTTAAGAATACAGGAGCAGGAACATATGTGATGTCAGCCTGCGTGTATAGGCTGACGTGGTTGGATTCCTAGGGAAGGAGGGAGAGGGTGCCTGGAGGATATATATACTGCATGAAATTTCTCATTTCTTTGGACTTGCTGTGGACTGACCACGCAGGTGCCTTTCTGCTGTTCCGGAGAGCAGAAATAAAGAACTCTTTCTCTGAACCAACCCTCGGTGTCATTTGACTTCCTTCCTCCTGTCTGGGAGCAACGCAGACCCAATCGCTGAACTCCAATAAGGCTACACAACAAATCCCTAGCTTTAAAAGGGCAATACCTATGCACACTTTAAATAAAGCACCTTCTCACAGAACATAATTGTGATAATAGAACATGATGCTGGGAAATCTGAACCACTATGGGACTTGTAGTGCCAAAAAGATACCTATGCATCCAAATAAGTATAATCAGAGTTCTAAGAACATTGTTCAGGGTGAATAAAACTTCTTTTGCTAACGGTGATTGGTCTTTTGATAAATGCTTCACCACTGTGGAATGTGAACCTTCACATCAAAATCAAGCATTTAACAAAAGTTTTTTTGCAGTGCTCCATTTGTAAGCCTATGAAACAATTCTTGATTTTTCATTATGCAAGATCTGGAAATATCTGACCAATATATCTATAGGGTTTTATAGGGGACTGGTACCTCTAGTGTGGGACACACTGTGCTCTTTCTGGGATAGTCCATCCACCTTTGGTCCCCACCCTGCACTCAACTCTCAACTGTGACTCCTAAAAGCTGTCAGCATGAGACAGCAGCCAATAATCTGTATGATGGGTATACCCTACTGGAAAAGATTACTGGTGATGGTGGTGAGGTGACTCCTTGGAAAGATCTCTCACTAATTTTCTAAATGACCATATGGGAAATCCAACAATTTTATATTTCCGTTTGAAATAAGGGCTTTTCTATATGGTTACTTTCAACATGAAGGATTTACTCTCAGCATGAAGGATTTATAGATGACATGAGCATAAGCTTGAGGAACATCAGATTTCCTACCAGAAAGAAATCGTTTTTATATTCTTTCTTTTTTCAAAAGGGTTAAGCTCAGGGACTTCTCTGCAAAATGCTTCAGAAAGAAAAACTAGCCACGCACTGCAACCTCAATTGTTTCCTGGTGGCTGGTGCACCATGTCGGAACACTCTACATTTCTGAGCTACCAGGCAAGACTTTGAATGCCACATATGACTGTCAGGCACTCGTATTATCGGATGTGTCAAAATGTGTATATTGTTTAGTTCTGCACCAAGTTTGTTTGGGGAGAGAGCTGGAGAGAGAGGGGACCGATGACAGGCTGTCTTGATTTATAGAGCAGACAAAACATCTTTGCAAAATCCAAACTTGACTGATCAGATGTAGCACCTTCCCTGACAAGATGGGAACAAGACAAATGCATCACACAGGAAAGGGGATTTTGTTTCTGCTGCTTCCAGGTGCTCGTGTGTCAGCGGAAGGAAGGGGAGCTTTATTGGCTGTCGGAGGAAATGAACAGCCTCACCTGAAGGATTTTCATAAGCTGTCACCTCTAATAAGGCATGTGCAACAAGATTGTCAGCTCTCATAAAGCATTAACAATGGCACACAAATGAACACAGTGGCCTGGTTTGCATATCACATTAATCCATAGCTTGTTTTTAACTATGGTTTAATGTGGCACATGAAGCAGGCCATACACTGATTGTACAATGAGCTGTTTCTTAAATTGTCCTTTATAATTCGGTTATATACAGCACAGAATTTTGGAGACCCAGAAGAAAGAGTAAACAAAAGTATAGATGATCCAGTTCTAACATCTGTTGCTCCCTCCCATACACTGTCTAAAGTTTCATGTGGGGCTGCAATTGGGAGTCAGATGGAAGCACTAAACATGGGCTCTTTGCAACGTTCTGTCTACTAGTGCAAGGGCTCTAAAGCTAGTGGACAGGTAAGTTTTAATGTTGTGCAACTGTTCTGCTAACAGAAACTCACTGCACAACAGATTGTGCAATCTACTGTGCAACAAATTCACCAATAACGTGCCTCTGTGTTATCTTGTGCAACAGCTTTCTGCGGGCACAATTTTTTTTGCCAGCAGAGCAAGTATAACACTATGCGACTTTAGCTTAGCAATAAATTAGATACAACCCCTTTTGAATGCACAGTTTATGTCATCATGGGACCTTTTGCTTTGTTTTGCACTAGTGATCATGAACCTTTTGTGTGTCGAATCCAGAGGCAACTGTTTGAACACTTGGTACCTTCCCCTGATCTTCTACAGAGAACCAGAACATTCCTGCAAGGAGAGACAGAAAGTGGGAGGTGGCTACATCCCCTGCTGGAGTGCATACAATGGGTAAATATGGCCCTTGGATGAAAAAGGGTTAACCACCCCTGTCCTGAAGGCTCCGAATGAATTTAACCAATCCACACCAACCCAAAAGCTCCTAACACACAAGCAATACTTAGAAGGTTTAATAGAAGTTTCTCATTGACTTTCAAAATCCAGTTCTAAGGTCTCAAAATCCCTCTGACTTTCAAAATCCAGTTCTAAGGTCTCAAAATCCCTCTCAAAATCCCTCATCACTCAAGCTCTTCAGGGTAATGACCCTCTGTGACAACAGCACAGCTAAGCCAATGGCAGCAAGAGAGGCCATGACATCTCTGCATGCAGAGCCCCATTTACAGCGTATGACCCCAAAAAAACCAAACAAAAAACCTCCCCACAGAACAACAGGAAGACTGAAGAAATAACAAAAGTCGCAGTTATTACAAATGGTTCACCGTCTGGGAAAAAATTAAAATTAATGCCCGGTGTGCTCTGAATCAGAGCAGAATCTCTGGCATGTGACCCCACCTACCACAAATACGTTCTTCCTTTGCTATTACATCACTATGATGCAACAGAGGTTGCTCTGATCTCTCAAACAAAAAATCCATCAACATTTAATGAAGAAATAAGGGCAAGATATGTGGAATAGAAGCTGTCATTTTACATTTGGAGGACTCAGGTTCCCCCAAATGTAAAATATTGTGAATCTGATTGCCTAAAAGCAGTTCTGGGTCATTACAAAATGGAGCTTTCCAGCAGGCTAACACCCCTGAAGATGGCAGCTTCCTGCCACTCATTGAGTTTATCCAAGACAAGATATTGGTGGTTATTTAGCCTTCCCTCACTACATCAGAGGCAGAGATCCAAGAGTCGGTGATGGATGTACCACCGTCAGCTTTCCATCCAAGCAGTCTGTTGCCTGACAGATGCCGTCTCCTCCAAGACAGAGGAAAACTGGGGTGTCAGGCTCGTTTAACTTCTCCACCCTTTTGTGACATACAAACAAAGTGATTTGGATAGAACTACTGCTTTCGGGCCAATAAGCCCCTTCACTCCTTTCCCTGCAACCATTTTTAATTGCTGCCTGATATTAATGAAGTGTGGCTGATACTGAGATATCCTAGCAGCCTTGGCACCCAGCATTCAAAGGATTAGGACTAACAGCATTTGCACAGTCTGAAACGCTATGATCTCCACCCCTCTCCCTCCTGTTTACAGCTCCTTCACTGCCTTCCCTCCACCAGCCTTGAGACTGCAGACATCTGTTATCCAATTGTCTGGTAATAAACATACTCCATAAAGCATATGTAAAATTATTATTACCCTGAAGAGCCAAGTGCCTTTCAAACGGCAGCTGAAACCAACAAAAGGAAAACTCATCGGTGGTGAACAAACGCTACACCCAGCTTGGTGGCCGGGCTGAGATTCCTTAGCCCACTCAGCAACTCACAGGATTTGGTCAACCTCGTTTCCTTCCCACCAATGGGAAATGTGCAACCATAGAGCAACACCACCCTCTGCCTAGAATACTAGCATCTGAGCAGATGTTGGCTTTCAATGGATGACAGAGACGGTGACCAAACTTCTTTCATAGTGCTAATTTTCATACTTCAGCACCTCCCACAATATCTAATCAAGGAAACATCATGTGTGTGTATTCCTCATCAGGCTGGATGTCTAATTAGCTTTTCATAACTTTGTAAAAATCTATTCCCAGGAATCAACTCCTTTCAAAGAACCACTTGCCTGTTAGAAAATAATATCTGCTATTCATTTATTACATGCAAGTGAGCCCCATTAAGCGCTGGTAATTAATCTGGGCCTTTGTGCATTACACTTGTCCTGCTGGAAATTAGGCTGTCTACTTCAGAGCCAACACATCCCTCCACTCCCCATTTCTGGCTTGCTGTTCCCAATAAAAGGTTGAGAGATACAGCTTCAACGCTTTGTGTTCATTCATATGTTTACAGATGGGAGTGCTTGTGTTGACCTTATTCTCTAGCACAGGGCTTCCCAAACTGTGTTCTGTGTGGTCTGCAGGCTCCATGCAAGTGGTCCCCAATATGTTTGTAAAAATACAATGAATAACCATACAACATATAGGACAGCACATTACAATTGCTCAGCAATTTTCAAGTGGTCTATGGGGAAAAGGTTTGGGAACCTTTGCTCAAGCACCTATACCCAAGAACTGGTAAGCTAAGGATTGGGACCTGCAGGGTACCACGAGGATGAGGAGCACTGGCCATAGCAAGGCTGATATATCCTTGACATGCAGGATTACTCACAAGTTGTTCCCAGTAATGTTAATGAGACAAACTGCCTAATATGTAGGGTTGAGATTGCAGTCTATATTGCACTAAAGTATCTCTGTGTTGAGTATCTGGCTGGCTACTGCTGAAAAACAACAATAACGGAGTAGATGGATCTTAGTTTCAAATCCATCAGAGACCTATGCTGCTGGTCATTTTTCATTTAGATGCTAGTTCTTAACAGGTCCCCTTTATTGGCTCCCCAGTTCTGGATTTCCAGCATTGTACCATTATTGTCGCCCTGCGGGGATAATTCCTTGCAATCTTGGGTGGATGTACTTTCAAGGATGGGTCCAGAAAATGGTCTAAGGCCCACCCCATTTCCCCCCAGCAGACCACCTGAAAACTGGTTTTGTGTGAACCACAATGGCTTTTCTGCCTGTTCCAGCAACTGTAATGCACTGTGCCAGATGCTGTGTTATTGCTTCTTTTATTTCTTATGTTGTATTTTTATATGTTGTATTACATATAATGCAATATAATACATGTAATATAATTCTTATGCTGCATTACCATTTGCATCCCATAGAATTCTAGCTGTAATAAAATACTGTAGAAATAATATTAGAAGCAATGAAAATACAATTAAAATCAGCAGTGTCAGGAATGTTTGTGAACTACCCGTGCACATTCTGAAAATCACACACATAGAAAGTATGGCTTGTGTCTGTCTGCTAGCCCCCCTAGTCATTGGCTGAATTATTGTGATGTAACAACAGAAAGTTCACAAACACTCTAATTATTGAAAGGGGGAAAGCTTGGTTGCAGGAGATAAATAGCCCTGTTTGTTCCTTCAGAAAAAAATGCCACACCAGAGGAAGGAGGCAGAAAACATAGTGATTTCCCTGCTGAAATTTGTCACCACCCAAATCTACATTCTTACCCACAAGACAAGGATCCCTTCAGCCCTCTGTAGAAGAGTCTTGAGCATCCATCTCAGCCTTTCCTAACGATGCAACACTTGGTCATTGCAGCACAGTAGCTGTAGGTGTGTCAGTCACAGAAAGAAGCCAGGTTTCTTGCCTTGATGGATACTGCACTGAAGACACCATTGTACTCTAAGCCTGTTCCTCTCTATCAGCCTCCACTACAAGGCTAGCCTGAGTAGGAGGGCTTCTGTTGTAAATCCATTTCTCCTCTCCCCCGCAGTTATTGATGTGCTACTTGGCAAGGGGGGGAAAGTAGGTTAAGATGTAGCAAATGCCATCTTTTTTCCTCCCCGTGTGACAAGCGTATTGTACAATGAGAAGAGATCTTTCCGTCGTAAATCTTGCCCTAACCGTTTTTATGACACACATTATTTCCACTGCCTACCCATCAAGCTGGTAATGAAACCAAAGTGTGTCATGAAAATTGCTATTCAAAATGTGTCATCTGTGTTTGACAGAGGCTGGGGCGGGGAGGAGGCGAAAAGGGGGGTGGGAGAAGAGAGAGGAAGTTTTCATTATGCCTTACACGCTTGTTGAATGTCAGCAATGAAGATAATATCTGATCGCCCATGACAAGCTGACAGAAACGCTAAAGATGAACAGCCAGAACTACACGCCGCGGTGAAGCGGTCACTTTGAAGAAAGCGTTTCCCTAACAGTCGTCTTTCCTGTCACAACGCGGTGGCTGATGATTTTATGAAATGCGCTCTAAGCCAGCAAGAGTTTATTGACATCAGAGTCATTAGCTGCAAGTACTTCACAAACACAAGGAATCTAAACAGATTGCTTGTCAACTGGTGTTGCTTCGTTGTTGTTTTTAACAAGGCACGTAGGTTTGCAAATCAACGCTTCCCTTGCTTTAAAAGCACTGAGGGGTGGGAGAAGGAGGAGGACCAAGCATGGTGCCCTGCACCTTCTAATTCATGCAACAATTTTTTATTTATTTTTACAACAGGACCACTTGGGTGTAGCAACTCTGTGTGGCCAAGGAAGTCCCTGGGGCATTCTTTTTTTTCAGCCACGAACCTACTCAATGGCTGCAGACAGGCTCAACCTCACCTCACACCCAGTCCTGGCTCATCCTAGTGCTTGTTGTAAGCAGAAGTAAGATAATGCAATGTATGTGAACATTTTGGTGGTTTTTAAAATTATGCATAAAGTGGACCATCACTGAATGGCAGAGTGCACACTTTGCATGCACAAGGTCCCCAGCATCTCCAATTAAAAAAGTATCAGGTAGCAGGTGATATGAAAGTCCTCTGCCCACGACCTTGGAGATCCCCTGCTGTCTCTGTTACTAGCTTCAGAGCAGACAAAAAGAAAGTACTGTTTCAAACAATAAGAGCATGGGTAGGCATACTAAGGCCAAGGAGCCGGAGCCGGCCCAATCGCCTTCTCAATCTGGCCTGTGGACGGTCCGGTAATCAGCATGTTTTTACATGAGTAGAATGTGTCCTTTTATTTAAAATGCATCTTTGGGTTATTTGTGGGGCATAGGAATTTGTTAATTCCCCCCTCCAATATAGTCCGGCACCCCACAAGGTCTGAGGGACAGTGGACCGGCCACCTGCTGAAAAAGTTTGCTGACCCCTGATTAAGAGCATAGGAACAGCCCTGCTGAATCAGGCCAAAGGCCAGTCTAGTCCAGGATCCTGTTCTCACATTGACCAACCACAAGAAGGATGGGATTGCAATAGCAGCACGCTCTTCTCTAATTATTCCCATAAGCACCATTTCCTCTGCTCTGTTGTTCAGGTCATCACCCTGCCCTCCTTCAAGTTCTTTCACAAGACTCAGACTCTCATAGCCCAGCCCCTGAACCCATTTGACAGTGACTCTCAACTGGGGAGTCCAGATCACAGGAGAGCTGCTGCATCCAATATCATCTCTAAGGAAGGAACTTCCTAGGGATCTCCGAAGAGGAGAGTGTGTTGGTTGCATCTGGAAGTGCTGGGTCAAGCCTTTCAAGTGATGAGTCTCAAAACCTTGCCATGCTGGCCCACCAACCATTTAAGGCTATCATTTCCCCATGAAATGTCCAGGTGAGGAAGCAACAGGCACCAACTGAGGCTATCCAACAGCACCACCATGTGACTCCAAGCCTTTCAATTTCTCATAAGTTTCAGCTGCTTCAGCACTTGCAACTGTTCCAGATGCTGCTGCCACTGCAGCTGACTGTGGTACTATCCACCCTGCCACTCAAACACTTCATTATCTTGCTTGCATATGTCCTTGCCCTGTTCCACCTAATTGCAAGCTGTACCCTCTTGCTGATGCCCATTCTCTTCATAGCCCTGGTCAATCATTTGCAATCCAGCCCTATCAAGGGGCTGCTGTACCAACCTCCGCCCAGATGACATGTCTGCACTACAAACCTAACGTGCTCTCAGCAGTCATTGCTTTGCCACAGGAAATCCTGAAACTGCAATCCATGAGTTGGCTCTTTGGGAAGATTTCCCATTTCATTCATGCACATGGCTTATATATGTGAGCTCATGTATTTTTTATTGTTTAAGAACATTTTATCTACATCGATAAAGAGTACATGATGAGTGTTAGATTTATGGCAAAGACTTTATATGGTTATGATGCATCATCCTTTTTGCATTGACCCATTCTTGCTTCTATCTTCATATCGTTGTGCAACTTTCCTGGGAACTTTGCAACAAATGCACTCTCTCTCTCTCTCGGCTTCTTAAAAACTCAATAGCTTTCTTTCCGGGTTTATTTGTCTGCTTGACCCCCTTTGGCGGCAAACAATGTAATTTATTATTGATCAAGAGTGGGGGAAAGTTTAGTTGTGGCTTGTAGCAAATTGTTTATCATTCACTGCCAGTTATGATTAATAAGTAGCGAGCGAATGCTGCAGCCGCTGCAAGGTAAGCTGATTTCTTGATAAACAGGTTTCAACTTTACAAGACCTCAAATGAAGGCCCCTCTGCCTTTGGAAGCAGTGTGTCAATTATTTAAATACGTTAGAAATTCTCAGCAGGAAAACTCATCAGGGGCTGCTGGAACCTGCAAATACCTGAGCTAAGTAAGGTGGAAATGGGAAGCTTATTAGAGCACCATTCAAGTTTAATCTCCCTCCTTCCACTTTCCAGTATGATGATTAATTTTATTTTTATCATCAATTACTAAGCAGCAGCAGCAGGTTTGTTTCCCAGGTCAGTAAATAACAATTTTTGCCTTCTGACGTTGTTCTTGTGCTTTCCTCCCAGTTTTGTCCTATATCGCTTGTCTCCATTGCTTCTGTCATTATGCATTGTACTGGTACTGATCTGAAGTTCTGTTTGAAAGATTAGATTTATTCAAAACATGGATCTGGAAACCAATCCTGGCTTCTGCTTTCAGGCACAAAAATCAGTGACAGAACTGCTCAAACCTGCCTTGCCTCTGTCTTCACCCAAAAGGAAAGCAGTGTCCAACCTGGTGATAACATAATAAACAGCAAGACGGGAGCTGAAGCCCAAGAAAGAAAGAGGTAGTAAGTAAAGGAACACCTAGCCATTTTAAACCAATTCAAATCTCCAGGACCTGGTGCGCTGCATCCAAAGGTACTAAAGAAGCTTGTGGATGTAATTTCAGAGCCTCTGTCTATAATCTATGAGAATTCCTAGAGAATAAGTAAGGCCCCTGTGGACTGGAGGCTGGCAATGTCCCTATCTTCAAAAGTGGAGTGAGAAGATCTACCATATTTTTCACTCTATAAGACTCACTTTTTCCCTCCTAAAAAGTAAGGGGAAATGTGTGTACATCTTATGGAGCGAATACAGGCTGCGCAGCTATCCCAGAAGCCAGAACAACGAGAGGGAGCGCTGCGCACCGATCCCTCTTGCTCTTCTGGCTTCAGGGATAGCCACGCAAAGCCTCTTGAGTGAAGCAGGAGCGCTCCTCCCTTTTCGCTCAAGAGGCTTTGTGTTGCTTTCTTGTTTCTTGTTTTCCTCCTCTAAAAACTAGGTGAGTCTTATGGTCAGGTGCGTCTTATAGAGCGAAAAATACGGTAGCTGCTGACCGGTCAGCTTAATATTGATACCAGGAAAGGTCCTAGAACAGATAACTAAACAGTTGGGCTGTGGGCACTTAGGAAAGGAAGCACTGATTACTAAGACCCAACTTGGATTGCCATGCCAGACAAACCTAATTTCTTTTTTTGATAGAGTTACAAACTTGGTGGATCAAGGGAATGCTGTGGACATAGCTATCCTGATTTCAGTAAGGCTTTTGACTCCCCATGATATTCTTGTGGAGACGCTTGTAAAATGTGGGCTGGATGAGATAACTGTGGGGTGGATTTGTAGCTGGTTGACTGACCAAATCCAGAGAGTGCTCACTAATGGTTCCTCATCATCCTGGAAAAAAGTGACAAGTGGGTAGTTGCAGGGTTCTGTTCTGGCCTGTAGTTGTTCTACATCTTTATGAACGATTTGGACATTGAGGTATTGAGCAGATGCACATCTAATTTGTAGATGACACCAAGCTGGGAGAGGTAGCCAATGCCACAGAACACAGAATCAGGATTCTAGATGACCTGGACAGATTGGAGAACTGGGCCAAAACTAACAACGGAATTTCAATAAGAACAAATGTCAGATTCTACACGATGTAGGTTAATGTAGTTAAGAAAACTGAAGTGGGGTGCAGTTTTATGTGCATCCTGCCCTAGCCTTTCTGTTTGGTAAATTCTCTTGGTTCATTTTACCCACACAGGTGTCAACCATAATTAATGCTAGTCAACCTATGCTTATATCCCAGGATTTTTTTGCCAGTTTGCCTGAATTGTTTGCACAATAAAGTCTACTTCTGCAAGTTATGGAGAGGCGCAAGAAGCTGAAGCATGATGAAACCCCCAGACCATCAGAAATCCTATTCAGCATACCCCTCTTGGCTTCTGAGATTTCAGCAGTGACTTCCTCCACACTGTCAAGCCAATGTCACAGCTGTAATAAAGTAGATGCTTGACAATTTCTTCCTTTCCAGAGGAAACAGAGGGTCCCAAGATTCTGAATTCTATACACAATATGAAACAATACGGTTTCACTGCACATTGGGAACAGCCCAAAGCTTTGCTATAACAAACTGAATATCTGAACACAGCCTAATAAATAAATGTTTTTTTTTTTCCATATTTACATTACACACACATGCTACACAAAGCAGTAGGATAGGGTTACCTCAGAAGCGGGTGAAAGATGACTGTGATATTTCGGGCTCCTGGCTTGCAGACAAACTTTGTCCCACCGCCTTCGATCAAGTTGTCATCAGGACCTCCTTAAAAAGAAACACACAAAACATGGAAAAGTTTGTTTTCAGGAACTGCCCTCATGCTCATCTAAATTAGTCGACCTTAGCTCTGAATAAATGCCAGTCTGAGTAGGATCAGAATGCTGCAGTTTTTTAAGAGCTGCTTACTCCCTTCCCCCTTTTTTTGGATGTTGATATGCATGGGCAGATAGGTTGGTAACTTCTATGGAGTTACTTAGAAGACTGCACAAGTGAGAAGCATGGTACCAGTCACAGTCCAGGATAGGTGTTTCTTTCCCCTATGCAATACACAGCAACCCCAAGGTTCAACACTGTGAGGAAAACTCATGGAATCTTCAAATGAGACATCTTTATTGGGGTTTAAATCCATCCTACCTAATGCCCCACCCCACCCAGAATTCCCAGTTTCTGATGCCCAAAGCGACAGAGGGGAACAACCCTTTCTGACCCAAGTAAGCTGCAATTGCTACTAGTCTAAGGTAGTTATTCAACATTCTACTTTGTCACCAGTCTACTACTGAAATTTACAGACAGGACCAAACTTCTTCCAACAGAGACTGTAAGCCAAACCGCACTATTACAAAACAATATTGCACAGTTTTCTTGAGATTTACCAGGCTTCCACCTCTGGATTACTCTGAATATCCCACAAGCAAGACATGGACAAGAGCTCTCCTTTGTTGTTTGTCTACAGTCTTCTGCCTCCTATGCATAGAATTTTAACTCGCCAGTTTAACTTAGAAGGGAAAGGTCATGTTAACTACATTTTAAGTTCCAAGGCCTGGAAACAAAAACAGCAGGACTTCGTACCTAATCAGTATATACGGTACTTAAATAAACCATTGTTTGGCTGTGCCAGGGACTCCTTAACAACTAAACCTGCCATGCGAGGGCTTTGGAACCAAGGCGAGAAAATGCAGCTTGATTATGACTGCATTAGCTTTGTGATAAGCTACCTGCCCTACCCAAATGCCCAACCCTAGAACCAAGGAGGATGCAACATGCTACCTTTTTAAAAAAAAATTGAGCCAAATCTCTCCATGTATATATCGGTGGACCTTTTTCAGCCACATTACTTCTCAGCCATTTTGAAAATGATGGTATCTCTGCAATGCCATAAGTCTGCAACTGCTCCTATGAAGTCCTATATGAAAAACAACCTTCACCTTCACAGAACGCTGTTTTTACTTTTATGAATTCCAGGAACAGCAGCTTTTGTGACCTCCTCACCATTCCCAGAAATCTCGCATTCTTACTAACGGTTCTTTTATTTTTCATATCTTTATGGTTCAAAATGGGTTATGGCTACTTTTTACAGCAAGCAGAAAAGCTTTAAATATTTTCCAGCTGCTGTATCAAGGAAGCGTGCCAGGATGTTGATTTAATTTCCCTGGTGATAAACCAAAAGGTTTCTCTTTTGGGGGGAGTGCAGAACGGATGTGAAGCAAAATTTATCATAAACTGAAGGATAACTATAGGAGTGAAGAGATGGGGTCCATCAGCAATGTAGCTGAATATTTTCATAATGGACCCTGAAATTAACAGTGCTATTTTGCACAGGTGTCTCCATGGGGAGAAAGAATTCGCTGCTACCAAGGTCTGTTGTATGTAACTTAATGATCCAACTGAGCCCAAAGCAGAGACACACAGCAAAACTGCCCACTCTCAATGGGGTTTCCTACTAACACTTTGCATAGGAATCTAAGAAGAGCCTCCTGGATCAATTTCATTGGATGTTCATGAGTTCTAGTGTTAAGAGAGAGAAATAAAAACTTTTCTCTATGCACGTTCTCCATGTCATTCATCATTTTACAAACTCCTATCATGTCACCTCTTACTTGCCTTTTCTCCAAACCAAAAAGCCCCAAACACTGTAACCTTTCTTCAATGTGGAGTCAATTCGATCTCCTTGATCATTTGGGTTGCCCTCTTCTAAACTCTTCCCATCTCCATGATATGCTTTTTGAGGTAAGGAAACCAGAACTGTACACAGTATTCCAAATGCAGCCACACCATAGATTTTTATAACAGCATTATGATTATTGGCAGTTTTATTTTTAATTCCATTCCTCATGATCCCTAGCATGGAATTTGCCTTTCTCACTGGGTCAACATCTTCATAGAGTTTATTCCTAGTTCGTCATCTCATGAGCATATCTGTGAAATTAGTATTTTTTGCCCCAACATACAACACATTACACTTGTTTACATTGTGTTTGCTATTTTACCACCCATTCACTCAGCTTGAAGTAGTCCTTTTGGAGCTCTTTACATTCTCTCTTCATCTTTAACAACCCTGAACAAGTTAGTATCATCAGCAAACCTGGCCACCTCTTTGCTCAGTTCTAGCTCTATACTGTTCATGAAAAAGTTAAAAAACACAGGTCTCAATACGGATCCATGGGGGACTCCACCATTTCCCACCTCTCTCCATTTGGAGAACTGTCCATTTATTCCTACTCTTTGCTTCCTGCAACTTAACCTATTTCTGGTCCTCTTCTTCTTCCCCGACTTACTCAGAAGTCTTTGTCAAAAGCTTTTTGGAAGTCCAAATACACAATGTCAACCGGATCACTTCTATCTATATGCTGCTGACTGACACTCTCAAAGGACTCTAATAGGTTTGTGAGTGTGCTCTGCGCTTCCCTCCTTCCAATCAGAGGGCAAGCCTAAATCAGGTAATGTAGAAAGGAATGCAAGGATCAGACAAGCATTCTATCTAGCCCAGCCTTTTCTACTCTGTCAGCAGCTCCCCAAGATCTTGGGGAGAGGGTTCTTCCCCATCACCTACTACCCTTTTTTCAAATCACAGATACCATGGATTCAGATCTTCGGCAGGCACCACACAAACACTTGTTGTTGTTGTTGTTTAGTCATTTAGTAGTGTCTGACTCTTCGTGACCCCATGGACCAGAGCACGCGAGACACTTCTGTCTTCCATTGCCTCCCGCAGTTTGGTCAAACTCATGCTGGTAGTTTTGAGAACACTGCCCAACCATCTCATCCTCTGTCATCCCCTTCTCCTTGTGCCCTCCATCTTTCCCAACATCAGGGTCTTTTCCAGGGAGTCTTCTCTTCTCATGAGGTGGCCAAAGTCTTGGAGCCTCAGCTTCACGATCTGTCCTTCCAGTGAGCACTCAGGGCTGATTTCCTTAAGAATGGAGAGGTTTGATCTTCTTGCAGTCCATGGGACTCTCAAGAGTCTTCTCCAGCACCATAATTCAATTCATCAATTCTTTGGCGATCAGCCTTCTTTATGGTCCAGCTTTCACTTCCATACATCACTACTGGGAAAACCATAGCTTTTACTATATAGACCTTTGTCAGCAAGGTGATGTCTCTACTTTTTAAGATGCTGTCTAAGTTTGTTACTGCTTTTCTCCCAAGAAGCAGGAATCTTTTAATTTCGTGGCTGCTGTCACCATCTGCAGTGATCCTGGAGCCCAGGTCCTTTTCCAAATACTTCTTCTTATACAATGTAGAAGTGGAGCACATTCCACTAATTTTAGGTTGTTGTTGTTTTAAAATAAAATATGCTTCATTGGCCTTCTGAAACCCTTTTCCGGATCTCTTGAACATCTGAGACATGTCAGGTTGGAACCAGTGTTAGAACCTGACCATTATGGAGTCCTGAATTTGGGACAACCTCCCTTGGTCTCTGATAGTTCACTCTGCAGCAAAATTGCTTTCATTCAACTGGCTTTTCTGGAATATTGTTTTAGACCATATGTTGTGCTGCTGTTTTAAAATTTGATTGATACAGTTGGTTCTTGTTTTAGTAAGCAAAGAATTATTATTAGTAGGAATATTTATATGTTTTTAAATTTGTATGCTGCCATATGCTTTTAGAAAGGCAGAAGAGAAATTGCAGTAATAAATAAGATTAAATTAATATTGTTTCTATTATAGTAACAACAAATTTCAAACTGCATACATTTACTCAGCCATCCTTTAAATAACACCATAAAAGTCAGCCAGACCAGCCACACACACACACACACCACCACCAACAACAACAACAACTGGTTTTAAAGCCAATTTCTTTCAAGTCCTGTCACAAAATAAAGCTTGTTCTTGTATGCACAATAATGCAGAGAATTTGGAAATAAGTTGTAGATAATTGAACAAATTTCTCAGCCTGGAAAGATGCTGTTTTAGAGTTGACTGGGAAATGGACCAGCCAACCTGTCTCAGCAAGGCTCCAGATTCTTCCAATTTTAAAACCTGCCCAACCTATTCCCATGTATATCCTGCTGGTTGTAATAATTGGAGGAAATTTGAACTCAGTGGAGGTTCTAAATATTTTAATACCAAAAAGAGGAGGGAGAAAATTTTACCACAGTTATCCAGTGGTACATAGATACGGCAGCTAAATAGTATTGTTAGCAGTGGAATTTTTAGAACTTAATATGCCTAAGGAGCCATTCCTTGGTCACCTGCCAGCAGCATTGAAAGTGCAAACCCAGCATCCTAGCCAAGGAGTTTAGTGCCATGAGCGACTATAATGATAGATACATAGAGATGGTTTTCAGACTATGACTACGATTCCTATAACTGAGCAGTACAAGACATTTAAGTCTAACAGAGCAGCCGTTTGGGATGTTATGAGGGAACTGGCCACCCTCAAATATTTCTTGGGACTTTAAAAGACTGGTTTGTTTGAGGATAAAAACAAACAAGCAAGAAGTCACTTCAACTTCTGGAAGCCTATAAAAAAAATTAAGACATTAATCAGAGGTTAAAGAAAGCAAAAAAGATCACCAACTATCTATGACAAGATCAGAAGCATTTTCCCCGCCTCTCTCTTACTCCAGAAGTAATTGGGATACGGGTGGCGCTGTGGTCTAAACCACTGAGCCTCTTGGGCTTGCCGATCAGAAGGTTGGCAGTTCGAATCCCCGCAACGGGGTGAGCTCCTGTCAACCTAGCAGTTCGAAAACACGCCCAAAAGTGCAAGTAGATAAATAGGTACCACTCCAGCGGGAAGGTAAAAGGCGTTTCCATGCGCTGCTCTGGTTTCAGTGTTCCGTTGTGCCAGAAGCGGCTTAGTCATGCTGGCAACATGACCCGGAAAAACTGTAAAGTGAAATGAGCGCTGCAACCCCAGAGTCGTCTGTGACTGGACTTAACTTGCTAGGGGCCCTTTACCTTTACCTTTATTATCTCTATTGGGAGGAGCTAGCAGTTTCATGGAGTAATGCAAAGATCTGTGAACCATCCAAGTTAACTAGAAACTATGTGTGCACCCAAAACACCATGGAATTCCTTGCTTGGGTGGGCAGTGATAGGGTGTCAGAATTTCAACTCTGCAATGATAAGATTCTGAATTTTGAGTGAATAATTTCCAATGCAATCTCATCCATCTGGCAGTTCCTCCCCAGGATCTCAGAGAGAAGTCTTTCACAGCCATCCTTGAAACCTTTTAACCGGAGATATTGTGAATTAAACCAAATACTTTTCAATGCAAATAATTTTCTCTATTCTTGAACTATGGCTCTACACTTCTGATGAATAGCTCGTGTGGCCTTCAATGCTGAAAAAGCTGTCCTCTCTTCCTAGATTCTTCTGAGAGAAGACCTTGCTATTTCCAAGGTTTTAAACAAGGATTTTGAACAAAAGAGAAGGGAAGAAACCACATTAATATTTATTGAGAGTAAGTACATCAGTGCACTCTTAAAACTCCTGCTAGAAGCAGAAAACTGTAACTCCTGGTAGGATTTGCTTCCACCTTATCCAGGTGGGTGTAAATGGATGGGGGTGAAGGGACAACCCAAGGTACCCCAGTCTGCTCCCTCTGACCACTCATCATCACCCCACCACCACTCCCCTGGTCTTCTTCCCCGGGAGTTCCCTTGGTGCCTCCCACCCAGCCAGTCCATGACATTCTACTTTCTCATCAACTTCTACCTGATGACCATTTCACCTGGAGACTTTACTTACTGAGATTGTTTTTTTCTGGTAGCCTAGCACCCAAGGTTTTATGAGGGAGAGCGAACATTTTAAAAATCCCTATTACAATAAAATGCCAAGGGGTTAATCTGCCGCATTCTGCACGCAGAGAATGTGCTCCAACCACTAACCTACAGACCCTGTGCCCACCAAGAGTGCTCTCTATGATTCTCAAACACAGCAGATTGAGTGTTCAAAAATCCAAAGTCAGGACTTTGAATTCCTAAATATTGGAGGGATTCTCGATATACAGTGGTACCTCAGGTTAAGTACTTAATTCGTTCTGGAGGTCCGTACTTAACCTGAAACTGTTCTTAACCTGAAGCACCACTTTAGCTAATGGGGCCTCCTGCTGCCACCGCGCCGCCGGAGCACGATTTCTGTTCTCATCCTGAAGCAAATTTCTTAACCTGAAGCACTATTTCTGGGTTAGCGGAGTCTGTAACCTGAAGCGTATGTAACCTGAAGCGTATGTAACCTGAGGTACCACTGTACATGTTAAACAGTAACGTAAACAGCTTGTTTCAATCCATCACATCATAATATACTTACCGGCAAGCCAATGCGGCTCCAAGGCTTATTGTGACAAAAGTGTCACCCTCCACGGGTTGTATTCCTGAGCATTTTAGTAGTCTATGTATACCAATACAGTATAGTCCTGCAGTCGACTCGCAGGTGTGGCTCTGCCAACCTCCCCATCTTCCAGACTTACCACTGATTCTCCACCACAACAATTCCACTAAGCTGCAGCCTGCTATTCCTAAACATGATTTATTACTTTCTCTCATTCCATCTGCCCCCCCCCCATATAAAGATTGGGGGAGAGGGAACAGCCTCAACTACATTTTATCATTTGATCAGAGTCAGACACACTTAAAATATTTTTTGACTCCATAATCTGTTATGTTTAAAATTCAAGCTGCTTTCCCCTCTCTTCTTATTTTTTGACCAGGATTCAGCAGGAGGAGGTTTGATTAATATATTTGCCATCTCCCGTATTTACTATTTTCCCTATCTACACCAAATGCCACTGAACAGCACAGTTGCGGCACAACCCTAGGCACAAACTCCACCAAGAGAATGCAGCAGCATTTTTAGTCATGATGTAAAATTAAAACAATATGGAGTATAACAGAAATGCTGTAAGCAATTAGACCACAACATGTCGCCTTATATTTGCATATGGTTTGCTGCCATTTCAAAACACAGTAAAAGGCTGCCATTCACACACACCCAACAACCTTTATTCAGAGTGAGCTATTCTATCCCCCAAATATCAGAAACAATGGCTTTTAAGTCTAGTGCTTTGTCCATTCCACTACTGGGAGAATTTACATTCCCAGTATTTCCCCCACAATCTTGTCAGAGCATCCAGTGAACATCCCTTCCCTGTCCACCTCCTCTCAAACCTTTTAAGCTGGATATTTAGGCTCGTATTCACTGCTAGTTCTACTCAAAGTCTTCTTCTTCTTTGGTGATCACTCATAGCCAAGTAAGATTGTCTTCCATAAACACGGTTTTAACAATGAGTTCGTAAGTGACTGCGGAGGCCAATGTGGATTTGCCAAGCGTGCCTTCATCTTAGCACATTTCTCCCTTGCGTACTGAGTTCAAGTGTCTTCAAAGCCCACGACACCTCTGGTAAAGTAGACCCATTGAAGTTAATGGACATTACTAATTTAGGTTCAGTAATAGCAATGGGTCTGTTCCGAGTAGGACTTGGGTGAATACAACTCTCTGCTATTATTTGTTACTGCCAAGCCTGAGCCACAGAGGAAACATACTGAGCTAACATACTGAGCTAACATACTGAGCTATGATACATGTTTACTCAGAACTAATTCCCACTGTATTCAAAGAGGTTTGATCCCTAGTCAATGTACTAAAGACTTCAGCCTAAATAGCTGGGCTGATGTGGGCAGCGCTCCTGACTTCCGACAAAGGGTTGCACCTTTTGGTCCTGACACTCTCAACCTCCGTTTCCAAAGGATGTACTATAAGTATGCAGAAGGCAATTAATGTAAAACATTTGAGCAATCATACTGAAATGAAATAAAGAACCAGGACAGAGGGCAGAAGCACCACAGAAATATCATTTCCGAAGGCAATTCAGAGATCTCATGGCTAAGCACCAAGGTCTTCTAAGCTCAATTCCATTACTCTGTTGAGTGACAACAGGAAGCAGATGAGGCAAGCTGGGGGCCAAGTGGACAGGATAAGTGGGTCTGGTGCACATAGCAGGATGCCTACTGCATCACATGCCCAAATGGCAAAATTGCCTCTAAACACACAAGGGCCTCCAAATGACCAAAAAGCCAGTCACAGTGTGGCTGTAAACAACTTGAAATTTCATGCTGGTGTAGAAAGGTGTTGTTTCGGAATAGTGACCTGAAATCAACAAATCTATTATCATTTACTCTTAATCGCGCACACTGGGTCAATAAAACCATACAGTGTGTCCCCATATATAAACACTCATAGTGTTTATATATAGTTGTCCCCATATATAAACACTCGTAGACAGATTAAATATGGCATGGAAGATATTGGTACAACAAATACCTAAGGATTAAGGAGCTTTGCCAGCTCCAGCGTTGCTGTGACTAACAAACCCTCCAGGGGCCGGTTTAACAAATTGCTCCTGATACTGGTAAACTTGTGGGTCCTCATCAAGCTAAGACACCATTGCCAGTCTTGCTTGAAATCTGCTACATCAAAGCTCAAACAAGAGAAAATCCTACTTGGCTATTCTGAGCTGTGATATCTTTATCAATCTGCATGGGTGGGGGGGGGGAGAGAGATTGCCATTACTTCAATGAACACAAAAGGAGTCTGAATTAATTCATTATCAAATAATGTGTACACAGAATCTGGGTAATAATACGGGCTTTTCCCAGAGGGGACCCTAAATGGATTGTCTATGCCAGCAAAGCACAAAGTACAAAGCTACAACTCCCATCTGCAGCAGAAATGATCAGATTGTTCAGAATTCGAGCTGTCAGATGGCATTACTCAACCTGTTCATCCATAATCTTTTTCAGATGGGCTTTTCCCCACCTCCTCATTTCATTGCTTTGTTTTGACCAAGATTCAATCAAACGTGCATTAGGCATTCGAAAGCATCCAGCGCGCTGACTCCCCAGCCGCATTAGGAAACCTCAAGACCCTGGTGTTAATTTGGTTACAGCTTTAATCCTTGCATTTCAATGCAGAAGTAGCTCCCATAAAGACGATGCTGACTGATATTGGTGAGAAAACACAGAGGGGCCCATATGTAGGAGAAACCTGAGCACCAATAACCAAGATGGTAACTCAACCCCTCAGCAGATATTAGCAATTGTGGGAAAGCAGCCAGAACTTTAATCACAATTCTTTGAAAACACAGTCAGGGATTTGGAAATACTGTTAGCCCAGGATATGATCCTAATACCATGCTTAATCAAAGCCATGGCAGGCAACCACAGCAACCTGCAGACTTTAATAAAAACCAATTTCATAAAAGTCACTGTGTCAAAAACATGCTGAACCCTAATTTAGTAGACTCTTGGGGAAAGGAGGAAAAGTTTACTTTTCCATATATTTCTGGGTGATCTATACCAAAAGCAACACAAGGCTGCTCCTACACTGAGAACACAGCTCGTATATAACCAGCATCTTCCAGAAAGGAACGATGATTTAATTTCCCCCTTCTTCTGCTATTTTTCTCCCCTTGTGATATTTCAAGGAGAAGGGCAGAGAATTCAATGTCAGCTGGAGCAGGAAGTAATAATTTCCTTGCTTATTCTTGTGCTGAATGACAAGCAGCAAGAAAGAGAGAGAATGGAACATGGAAACAGATTCTCTGCTTCACAAAAGGTGGCAGAGTTTCTCTCTGAGCTGCAAAGAACTGGTCTTGCACAATCTGAAAGCCTTAAGAGACAAGTGTCCAAAGGCAACTGGCTTGGTTCTGTGACTGTGTATCTGTGCATTCATCACGGTGCTTGAAACTGCAAGTGTCTCTCCACTAGCAAGACTCCCACTTCCCAGTAAATGGGCTTGCTGCCATGAATGCCTAAATCTTTTGAGGTCTTGTTGAAATCTGATCTACAAAATTATATTTTGGTCATATATTCAGTCTCCAGAGATATTCAGCCTAGACTGAATGGGTGCCGAGTAAAATAGGTGTATAGTCAATGTAACACTGTCCATCTCTTAAATATGGTTCAAGGATCAGAAACAAATGGCTCACATGATCCTTCACTCTTCTACTTCCCTCTCCAGAAGTAATGCTTCTCTTAACTCCTCTGGCTTTAATCTTGGTTCATCGGTACACTTGCACTGACATTAAGCAGGGTTAGTTAACAAGTGCAAAAGCATCTAGCTAATGCTAACGATGATGTAAAACTAAAGCATTATTCAAGTCACCAAGCTCTGTCACACACCCAGGATATGTGTTACAAAGACATGGCTTTTAGGGTGTGCAGAACTACCAGGTTCCCCACAACACTTCCCCCCCCCTTCTTTCCATAAAACCCTGTATGTAAGTGGCCTTCTATCGGCCCATATGGGACCAGCACAGGTGACTGAGCCTGGCGAACATTTAATATTCCTACCCTCATGGCTACAAGTCGTGGGTTGGCCACTTAATTTTATTTTGATTTTACTGTTATTTTGAGCTGTGTTTTAATCAATCGTTTGATTTTGTGCTTTTAATGTATTATATATTTGATGTTAGCCGCCCTGAGCCCAGCCTTGGCCGGGGAGAGTGGGGTATAAATAAAATTTATTATTTTTATTAACACACAATTCTTTTCCTAACATTTTTCCATATGCTTTCGGTGCTGGTTGTTGTATTTGCAAGACATACATTCCTATGCGGCTTTTCCCATTCTTTTCAATAAACAATGTTGAAACTAAACAAATGTAAAGGCAGTAATACAGGCAGTCATGGTGGGACAATAATGCAGTCCCAAGCCACAGGGCTGCAGAACAGAGGCCAACAGGCCATCGAATAACACTGGAATGCTTGTTCAAAATAGCCAAGAACACTAGATTGGATAGCTGATGGTAGTAGATTCAACAGAGGCCCGAAATGTAAAAGGACCAGGATGCCAGCCAAACAACACTTCTTCATAAATCTCACAACCTGATTAGAACCTCTAGTTTTTAAGATCCTTATTCTGAAAGCTAGAGGCTACAAAAATCAGGAAAAAAAAATATGTACTCATTATCAGAATGGACGTGGTATATAGTTGTGATACACATTTTTAATTTTCGGCAAATACCCAAGAACCTGCTATTCCTCCTCCATCACTTAGTCTTCAAAACACAACTATTTCAAGGAAATATCAGCTTAAACTGATTACAGGATCATCTTTCTAGAACTAATTGTATCCTGAGGTGCCACTGTTCCATAATGATCTGCCTTTCCTTTCTGCCTACTAAGTCAATTTAAGCTAGCTTGGGCCATTTCTGACTCCAAGGAAGTAAATTTTGCCATTTTGTTTAGGGATAATAAGCTAGCCTAAGATTGGAAGAGGAGTTTGGTCAGGGGAGATTTGTGTGTGAAGAAATGTCAATTCCCCGAAGGACTGAGAGGGAAAAATGGCAACCCTGATTCAAGCTGAAGTCCAGGCACTATATTTTATAATGAAGTTTCATTCCACATTCAGCCCTCGGGGGAAACTGCTCAAACTAATCAAACTGTTGTGTTGCCTTTTTTTTTTTTTTAAGTTCAAAATAAATACAATAATGTCTTCCCGCAGGTTTCGCTTGACAGCTCCTGGATATGTCCCTTTAAGGCTGGTTTTATACAACCACCCACCCAGTGCTACGAGTTATTTCATTATAAATGTATATGTCAGTGGTATATCAGTGTTCCCCTTTATATTTGCATAAAGGCATGCATTCATTTGCACTCTCTTGCTTTCTCTGGCCTGGCAGATAGCTGTAAGGGCAGACACAGCTCACTGTCGTACTGTGGCATAACCCACACATACTGCTCCCACCCCCAGGGTAAAATACCCCGGATTGGAGGTTCGTGTTTTCATCCTCACTTCCCTGAAGGAGATCAGCATGCAGTTGAAAGGGCAGTCAGTGCTCTGGCAGGGCTAGCAGGTCTCCTACTGCCTCTGGTACTAGTGGGATGAAGAAGCAAGGTCTGTAGAACTGAATATGCTCCCTGGGGAAGACTCAATGGTATCTGAGGATTTCAGCAAGGAAGCATTCTGGGGAGCAGCGGAGAGAAAGAAGTGTCCCTCTGGGTTGTCACATTCACAAAAACCTCTGCCCTATTAGCTCTTTCCTAAAATTCTGTCCCAAAATGGAAGGAGAGGGTCTTTTCAAGTAACCATAGGGAGGCAGCAATGGGGGTTTGGGGGTGAGATACCTGCCTGGGAGGGGACTTGCTACCTCTGGTAAATAGACTGAGTTGATCCCCCCAATCCTGCCATTTCTCACTATAAACACTGGGTAGCCTTTCCTGGGTTCTAAAATTTCAAGATAGGCTTCATTTGGCACCAACAGAACTGTATTCATTAAAACATGGCTGACAATTTAGCATCAGGTTGAAAGGCAGAAAAGGTTATTGTGACCACAGAACGTAATGCAAGACTACCGTAGGGCTACTACTAGCCAGTAAGGGAAAAGGACAACACTCTGGCTCATTTAAGATAGACAACCTTTTTTGGTTTATGTCAGGGCAATGAATTTGTAAGAGCTGCTACATTATTCACTGTGCGGTTTAATTTGGGAAAGCTTCCCGTCCGTTTTCATGCAAGCCAACAGCACCTATTTCTTCCTTGGAAATTGCTACGAAAGATAGAAAATAATGGTTTGACTTTTGTGCCCCTTCTTCTGTGTTAGACTCCTATTCGTCTTTCTCTTAGCAAGTTGACCTTTTCTCTTAAAAATTTCAATCTGTATGCCTCATTGACATTTGCTGGACCATCTGCTGCTCAGTTTCCATTCTGCCTTCACGAATATTTTTATTTCTTTCCTGTAAATTGGCACAGTCAAGGGAAATATCTGCTGGCTAGTCCCAATAAAGAGATCCACTACAACAGAGGTACACAAGTTCTTTGGGGTTTCAGGCTACTGATATCTCGGCTCTTAAGATTTTCTGAGCCAAAAAAAGTGCTGCGCCTAGGGTAATTTTATTTGTTTAATTTCATTATTTATTCTTTCTCATTTATAACCCTCCATTTGTCCCTAAGGGGAGTCCAGGGCAGATGATAACCGTGAAATTATGTAAAACAATTCAAAACAACATTATAATATATTACAACCAGCAGTTACAACCAGCAATATAAAAAGGTCTTAAAACTACTGGCCAGAAGCCTGGATTTAAAAATAAAAAAAAGTATTTACATGTTTTCTGAATACAGGTAAAGAGAAGGATTGTTTGATTTCTCTCAGGATGGATTTCCAAACCAAGTGCTACCCTAAGTGCGGTCTCCTGAAGAATGCCATGGTCCATGTTCTTTGTATTATTTCTCCTGATGGGAATCACAAGTAGGGCCTTTCTCCCAGATGATTTGATTTTAGGTTGGACGTTTCCTGTATCTTTCATTCACCAGGAATCTGAGCGGTCTGCACAAGGAGATCTCGGTCAATGGACAATGAGCTTTAAATGAACTTATTTGTTTCATGAAGATTTGCGGAAAGGAATGGGATAGATCCTCTGGGTAGCAAGAAGGGCTCATCATGAAGTGTGGTGCTTCCTGGAGAAGTCACAGGGCAATCATAGAAGCACATACACTGAACCTCCCACCAAAGTATAAGAACTGACTTATATCAAAGTTGGGTCATAGACTCATTTAGCTCAGTATTGTCTACAATGATTGGCAGTGGGACCTTCACAGTTCCAAACCTATTTTTTTCCTACCTACCTAGAGGCGCCAGTGATTGAACATGGGATCTTTTGGCATGCAAATCATGTGCTCTAGCGGAAGGACTAAGAATCAATGGTATAGAAGAGGGAAATCATAGCACGGCTGAGAAAGACTTCTTCCTGAAACTTTGAAAGATTTTGCCAGTCAGAACAGGCAGGACTAGACCAGACTAAGCCAGCTATTTCTGCCCATATTAAGCATGATCCATGGATGAGTCTGATTGTCATCAACATAAGAAATGGTGCTAAAAGAGTGGTCCAAACAGAGGGTGAATACAGAGCAGAGACTGTCAGGGGATCTATCTGAGGGAATACTACAGATCAAGGTAACACAAGTGGAAAGGTAAAACTTGAAATACAGTGGTGCCCCGCAAGACGAATGCCTCGCAAAATGGAAAACTCGCTAGACGAAAGAGTTTTCCGTTTTGGAGGTGCTTCGCAAAACGAATTTCCTATGGGCTTGCTTCGCAAGACGACAATGTCTTGCGAGTTCCTGCTGGTTTTTTTTCCCTTTCCCCCCTGCTTTTTCTAAGCCACTAAGCTGCTTATCAGCTGATCCGATCAGCAGATAAGCCGCTAAAAGCCGCTAAAAGCGCTAATAGCGCTAATCCGCTAATCCTTCAATGGGCTTGCTTCGCAAGACGAAAAAACCGCTAGACGAAGAGAATCACAGAACGGATTCTTTTCGTCTTGCGAGGCACCACTGTACAGGCAAAGCTGAGCTAAGCTTGGAAGAAGAAAAGACAAGCCAAATGCAGCAAGGTTTTTCATTAGAGCAGAGCAACTGACTGGAATGCAGAAGGAAGGCTTGGTACATGCTCCCCTACAGCCACAATTCAACCCCTTGACCCTGTCAAGTGAGATGCTTCTTCTTCCACTGTGCTGTGCAGCACACTGCAAAGGACGATTCCTCCTTGCCTCCATGTGCCATCCAATAAAGCACAAGGTAATGACCTCAGGTGCCCAAGGAAAAACATGCTGAATAGTGTGACAGTACTTGCTGGTCAACATTTGCCCACCCAATATTAGAGAGCACAGAGGAAAACCTCCCTCGTTTGGCAATTTGGAATGATATACAGTGGTACCTCGGGTTACATACGCTTCAGGTTACAGACTCTGCTAACCCAGAAATACTACCTCGGGTTAAGAACTTTGCTTCAGGATGAGAACAGAATTCGTGCTCCGGCGGCGTGGCAGCAGCGGGAGGCCCCATTAGCTAAAGTGGTGCTTCAGGTTAAGAACAGTTTCAGGTTAAGAACAGACCTCCAGAATGAATTAAGTACTTAACCCGAGGTACCACTGTACTGTACTTGGTGGGCCCCTTTCAGCTTGACCCACTCCCCAAACATGACTATTTGCAAGGTGGGCCTCCAATCGATTGCTCCATTGGCAGAAATGCAACAATTCATTTGGAAGAAATTGCAGGAAATATTCTACCAACAAAGGAATAAAGAACCTACAGAACACAGCCATGAGGGTGGCATGCAAAATCCCACTGAGAGAAATGGCTGAACAGGGAGGCTTCAGGGGGGACACACAGGCATGTGTCCAGGTCTCAAAAGTTTGTCTGCTATGGAGGAAGGAGAACTATAGCCTTTAAGTCTTCTTCTTCTGTTGCAATTACTCGTAGTCCAGTAAGATTGTCTTCCATGAACACGGTCTTAACAGTGTAGAGCATGAAACACAGGTTATGCTTCAGTCATGCCTCTTATTTTCTGCAAAATCAACATTGCTTCAGTCATTTCTCATCCAACCTACTGTTTATCAGCCCTGACATTCTTCCTGCTTGTTCTTCCACAGACAACTCCAGGAGCTGTGCGTTTGAAATGCTAGACACTTTTAGGCACCTAGAATCAATGTATCTCAAAAATGTCAAAAAAAAAAAAAGGAATCTAGCATGTAGCACATGCTGTTTGACTTTGAGAAAACTGAAGCAGGGATAATGGAAGCCAAGGCAACTTGGCTGCTGAGAAGTATTAGCATTGTAGTAGCATTGCCAGAGCTAGAGAGACTATCAGAATTGTATGATACAGTGGTGCCCCGCAAGACGAAATTAATTCGTTCCGCAATTTTTGTCGTCTAGCGAATTTTTCGTCTTGCGAATCACGAAATCCCATAGGAATGCATTGAAAATCAATTAATGCGTTCCTATGGTCAAAAAAAGTCGAAACAAAGCCAAATTTGGTACAACAACAGTTTATTAACTGCTCTTTAAAGTCACACATACTGTAAAGAGCAGTTCAAAAATTGAAGGGAAAATAAATTAACTTTATAAACAAAACATGTCTTTGTTTTTAGACAAAGGAAACAAAGCCGCGAGACGTTTTCGTCTTGCGAAGCAAGCCCATAGGGAAATTTCGTCTTGCGAGGCAAATCGAAAACGGAAAAACCTTTCGTCTAGCGAGTTTTTTGTCTTGCGAGGCATTCGTCTTGCGAGGTACCACTGTACATGCAAGAAGGCACATTTTAGCACAGATGGAGGGAGCCCCCCTATGTCTTCAAAGTAGATTTGAAATGGAACAGCAGACTTCAAGACAGGTATATCTCCTGTCTCTGATAAATCATCACCCCAACTGTGTATTTGAATGGGCAATATTTGCAAGGGTTTAACTGCTACATACTGATGTGCAAATAAATAACTGCCCATCTTTTGACTCTGGAACAAATGCAAATCATCATCCCATCTGTAGGTGCATCGTTCTGTTGCTTCGTTTTCCACCTGATCCTTCCATTCTCCACACAATCCAAACTATTTATGGATGCTCAGAGTCCACAAAAGTACTGGTGTGTCATTAATATTTTAATTGAAAGCCATGAATATTCATAGCCATTTTGGCTTCTTTAGAGTAGACGGCATGATAACTAAATCATTCTAGTATGCAAATGTGATCCTGACATGACACCTTGCCTTCATCTACATTACAAAACTACAGCATTTTTAGCTCTTTCATTATTTATGTAATCCTGCCGGTTTATTTTCAGATTAACAAGAGCTCTTCAAGTCAGCCAGCATTTTCTGAACTGGGGGCAGAGCTATTATGAAGAATGTCATAAAGTCATACGTTTTCCTTGACATTGAGGATGGCAGGAATTGGGAGGAGGGACGTCTCACATTTTTATGTTTTCAAGTTAATTTCAACAGTATCTTGGTACCTGATATTTACCACAAGCCCCGGGGGAGAATGTGTGCAGGCAAAAAGTTATTAAAGTTTTCATCATTTTCAGGCCCCAAGAAGGCTTCAGCAAAAGCAAAAATGGATTGCTTGGTGTGATGAATCGAAGTGCCAACTTCTTAAATTCTATATTACTTTGATTTGTAGCGGTAACTAAATATTAGGAAACCCTTCCATGCCTTGCATGGTAGAATGAATAAGTTCATTATTGCATTTTCTTCTACTTGCATCTCCAAGAACGAGTCATTACTATCACACTCAAAAGGAAGCCATGTCAAGAAAAGCTTTTCCATTTTTCTTTAAAGAAATAAAAAATAAAATTGTTACCCTTCTGATTCCTGTGACAACAACGGCTTCATGCAGCACTGGAGGCAAACGGCGGCCATTAATACATTTCACAAGAACATCAAATACCTGATAAATTATTCCACACATAAACTTTCAATGGTGAAACTGGAGCACAACCAGGTATTTTCAGTTTGAATGACCAAAGACCACAATAGTTTATTACAACTGTCAAGCCGTCTTACACTGAATCATATAATAAATAAAGAATTAATTTGCTTTAAATAAATATAGGACAATGCTTCTGTAAAAGAGCCCTTTCAATGACAGATAGTATTTAGATTATGACATCTGCTTATTTTGGCTCGGGGGTTGTTCACCAGTATCATCTATAATACTTTTAAAAGGTATCAGGAAATACCCACTCAAAAACCCACAATACACAAGAGCTGCTTGCTCTTCCTGTTCAGTCTCTGTTTCCAATGGCTCAGCATATCTTCCATTGACTACACACCTGCAGACATGCCACCCTCTTTTCTGAACAGAGGTGAAATGTAAAAAGTTTCTCTTGGTGAACGAGTGCAGCAATGGATGCTGTTGGTGCATTTCCACTCCAAAGATGGGGTGGCCGATAGGGGGAGATGCCTGCACTATTATATACCTGAAGGAGCGTCTCCACCCCCATCGTTCTGCCCGAACACTGAGGTCCAGCGCTGAGGGCCTTCTGGCGGTTCCCTCACTGCAAGAAGCTAAAATAAAATAAAAATTCCTTCCTGTAGCACCTTAAAGACCAACTAAGTTAGTTCTTGGTATAAGCTTTCGTGTGCATGCACACTTCTTCAGATACACTGAAACAGAAGTTGCCAGATCCTTCTATATAGTGAGGTGGGGAGGGGTATTACTCAGAAGGGTGGTGGGAATAGGAGATTGGCAGATAGCTGAGATGAGCCTGTTGACGACTCTTAACGACTGTAATAGGTCTTACAGAAAAAGGCAAGGGGTGAGAAGGTGAGAAATGGCTTAGTCATGTATAATGAGATAAGAATCCAATGTCTCTGTTCAGACCAGGTCTCTCCATTGTTTTAAGTTTGGTAATGAGTTGCAATTCAGCAGCTTCTCTTTCCAGTCTATTTCTGAAATTCCTTTGTAGTAAAACAGCTACTTTGAGATCTTGTATAGAATGTCCTGGGAGATTGAAGTGTTCTCCTACTGGTTTCTCTGTTTTGCGATTCTTGATGTCAGATTTATGTCTGTTTATTCTTTGGCGTAAGGTTTGGCCTGTTTGTCCAATATAGAGAGCTGAAGGACACTGTTGGCATTTGATGGCATACACAATGTTAGACGATGAGCAATTAAATAGTCCCGAGATGGTATGTGTGATGTTGTTGGGGCCAGTAATGGTGTTGTCCGGGTGTATGTGGCAGCAAAGTTGGCATCTGGGTTTATTGCAGGCTCTGGTGCCAGTGTCCGTGTTAAGTCTGGTTGTAGTATTATTGTGGGTTAGGAGTTGTTTAAGATTGGGTGGCTGTCTGTAGGCAATGAAAGGCCTTCCTCGCAGAGCTTGAGAAAGAGAACTGTCATTGTCCAGGAGAGGTTGTAGATCTCTGATGATGCGTTGAACTGTTTTAACTTGGGAGCTGTATGTGATGACTAGTGGTGTTCTGTTATTTTCTTTTTTGGGTCTGTCTTGCAGCAAGTTCTCTCTGGGTATCAGTCTGGCTCTGTTGATCTGTTGTCTAACTTCATCTGCTGGGTATTTTAGTTCTGAAAAGGTTTGCTGTAGATCTCTTAGGTGAGAGTCTCTGTCTGTAGAATTGGAACAGATGCGGCTGTAACGTAGTGCCTGGCTATATACAATGGACTGTTTGGTATGTTTGGGATGGTAGCTAGAGGCATGTAGATATGTTTGTCGGTCAGTTGGTTTACAGTATAAGGTGGTGTCTATGCGTCCATCCTGTATTTTTATAGTAGTGTCCAAAAAATGTATTTCTTGCATAGATTGATTCATTGTAAGGTTGATTGTGGGGTGAAAATCATTGAATTTCTGGTGAAAGGTGTCCAGGGTCTGTTGACCATGTGTCCAGATGATAAAAATATCATCAATGTATCGCAGGTACAAGAGAGGTTTGAGTGGGTAGGAGTTTAGGAAACGTTGTTCTAAATCTGCCATGAAGATGTTGGCATACTGTGGGGCCATGCGGGTGCCCATTGCTGTGCCGCTGATCTGAAGGAACAGGTCATCACCGAATTTGAAGTTGTTGTGGGTAAGGACAAATTGGCAGAGTTTGGTGGCAAGGTCCGCTGTGGTTTTATCTGAAATGGTGTTCCTTATAGCTTGTAAACCATCGTTGTGTGGGATGTTGGTATACAGAGATTCCACGTCCATAGTAGCTAGTATAGTATTGTTGGGAAGATTATTTAAAGATTATATTTTCCTCAGAAAATCTGTGGTGTCACGAACATAGCTGGGAGCACTGATGGCATATGGTTTCAGAACAGAGTCCATATAACCGGAGACACCCACTGTAATAGTGCCAATACCTGAAATGATGGGGCGTCCTGGATTTCCTGGTTTGTGTATTTTAGGTAGAAGATAGAAAGTTCCTGGTCAAGGTTCTGTTGGTGTGTTGGCGAGGATCTGTTCTTGGATATGTGGGGGTAGCTCCTTAACAATCTTGTTCAGTTCTTTCTTGTATTCTTGTGTGGGGTCTGAGTCCAATTTTGTGTAAAAGGCGGTATTGGAAAGTTGTCTGTGAGCCTCCTGAATGTAGTCAGTTTTGTTCATGATGACAACAGCTCCACCTTTGTCTGCTTCTTTAATTATAATGTTTGGGTTGCAAGAAGCTAAGTTACAGGAAACCAGGAAGGGGGCCTTCTCAGTAGTGTCACCTGCCCTGTGGAACACCCTCCCACCAGATGTCAAAGAGAAGAACAACTACCAGACTTTTAGAAGACATCTGAAGGCAGCCCTGTTCAGGGAAGCTTTTAATGTTTAACAGACCACTGTATTTTAATATTTTGTTGGAAGCTGCCCAGAGCAGCTGGGGAAACCCAGCCAGATAGGTGGGGTATAAATAATAAATTATTATTATATTATTATAGTCATGTCTCTTTTTCTGCTTTCGGAGGTGTGGCAGCCATTATGCCACACCTCTGTGGCAGCCACTTTGGGGGCTAAGTTGTTGAGTTGTTGAGCCTCCAAATGCAGTATTCCAGACAATTCCAGAAAATTCTGGACGCATGACAACACTATGCTCTAAAGCCTCTCTATTCTACTGCAATGCGTTATATGTACGGCTGCCTCTAAAGACAGTTTGGAAACTTCAGCTAGTGCAGAATTTAGTGGCCATGTTGCTCACCAGAGCAAGACGGTTTGAGCATGTTACACCAATTCTGGTCCAACTGCACTGGCTACCAATTAGTTTCCGGACCCAATTCAAAGTGCTGGTTTTGACCTATAAAGCCTTAAGTGGCTCAGGACTGCAATACCTCAAGGATCACCTCTTTCCATATGAACCTACCTGGACCCTGAGATCATTTCCTAAGACCCTTCTTCGTGTGTCTCCTCCTCGAGAGGTCCGGAGGATGGCAACACGAGAACGGGCCTTTTCTGCAGTGGCTACCCATCTGTGGAATGCCCTCCTCAGGGAAGTTTAAAATATGTGTGGGATTTTGGACGGGGGGTTATTGGGTTGCTGTTTTTCTTTTGATTATGCATTTTGTGATTTTATATTTTGATTTTATTCTGTAAACCCCCCCTTAGGCCTCCGGGTATAGGGCGATATATAAATTCAATGTTAAAAAAAGTTTAGCATTCCCTATCCATGACTTCAGTTATGCTCCATGCTTATTTTCGGAACGTTTATTTGATCCACTTTAAAAAACTTGCGGGACAGTTGCAGGTAACTACTTCTGTAAGCTCAGTGTGAACATAGCGATAAGCTATGGAATGTACCTAGATGGTCACTTGGCTAAGCCCTCAGTGTGTTCAGCTCTTCCCGGACGCCGTCTCCAATTCGCACGTGCTGGCTTGCTTTAACACGAAAATATAATTGGAAATATATGATTGGAGATGTTAAAGCACATACGTCAAGCAAAGGTCGGGAGATAAGACTGCTGATTAATGGATTTCTGGGATCGGAGCGGCGGGCGAAGACAAATAAATCAAGAGACGAAGCGCCATTAAGAGATGGGTATGTTTGGAGCTAAGAAGGTGGGGTGGAGGAAAAACTTTTCTTTCTTTATATTATATGAGCATAAATAACCCTCTACCCCAAAGAAAAAAGAACCGCCGTATTTTACTACACAAACAGGAATCTAAAAATTGTGTGGGATGAATTAAGGATGAATGAAGAGAGGAATGGTAAAGATCGGAGAATGGAAAAATTTTATGACGCAGTTTTAAAATGGCGTCTCGCAAGACAGGCTTGTTTAAGAAAGACGGGGGGAGGAGAACCAGGACTGTTTGAAAGTGAACGATGTTTGGAATTTGATCTTTAACCTAGCAGAGCCCTCTAGGAGATATTTTACAAGCCTAGGACAACTGAAGGGCAGACCGAAGATAAATTTTCGAAGTAGGAGTGGAATGGCGGCTGTCCCTATGAAATATGACTTACGGAGTGCGTAAAACCCACGCAGACGATGTTTGTTCTTAACCTGCCTGTGAAGATTATCAGAGATCGCAAAGAAAGGAATATATGACAACAACAAGAATGAAGAAAGTAAAAAAGAGACTATCTCGATAGAACTGGATAGAACTGTTTAATTAATGCAGTAATAGAAGTGATGTATGGGTATCCCCAACAAAACTGAAAAATTCGGCTGTATAATTTGGAATTAATGTGATTTGAAATAATGTGATATGATTGGCCTGTTAATAAAAATTATGTTTAAAATAAAAAAAGGAATGTACCTAGATGAGCCTTGGGCTCACATGCTGCCCCCTTTCTGGCACTGTCACAAGGAAGAGATCAGAAACACACACTTCCAGTTATGTCCAGTAAGAACAATCTGTGGCTGGTGTAAACTATGCTGTATTTGCAAAATTCAAGACCAAACCACAATTTCTCATCCAGAGTTGTTTCAATAAACCAGTTTAAATTAACCGCAGTTCCTGATTTGAAAGTGATGATAAACCATGGTTAGTTTAAACCAATAAACTGAGGTTTCTCTTTCTATAGTGTATATCAGAGGAGGACAGGAGATGGTGGTACATTTGAGCCCAAGGAGCAGGATTTGCATAGAACCAAACTATTGCTTATTCTGAGGATAAATGATGAGACTCATATGATAGCTCAGTTGGTTAGAACATGGTGCTGATAACCCCAAGGTTACAGGTTTGATCCCCGTATGGGGCAGCTACATATACCAGCATTGCAGGGGGTTGGATTAGATCAGTGTTCCCCAACCTTGGGCCTCCAGCTGTTTTTGGACTACAATTCCCATCATCCTTGACCACTGGTCTTGCTAGCGAGGGATGATGGGAGTTGTAGTCCAAAAACAGCTGGAGGCCCAAGGTTGGGGAACACTGGATTAGATGATCCTCTGAGTCCCTTCCAACTCTATGATTCTATGATTAATGTACCTGCCCATTTGATCTGGTCTAAATCCATAAAGCAGGCCAACTTTCTAAATCAATTTTGCCTGTTTTAATTAACTTTGTCTGGGGATAGAGGCACTTAGGTACACAATGTGTCTGCTTTCCAGGAAAAAGAATAGTGATCTACTTGTGTGGCACTCGGGGCTAGTCTGATTAGCATGGATTCCATTTTATTCCGGTGAATCTGATGTCCCAATATATTTCCAAAATGGTCCATTAATTTCATGTGCTCTGGGTTTGGGAGGAAGAAGACAAAATCGTAGGCATAGATAGTACTATGCATTTTCTAATAACCCCAAATATTAAATGATTTTTTAAATTATCATGCTAAAATGTAGGCTCTTCTCCCTCCTGCCCTGCTATTTCTCACTCTGGGCCATTTGTACAGTTACCAGGAAGCAGAGGGAGGGGGGGCACCAATTCCATTAACACATCTACAAGAGCAGTTGGCACTTGCTCTATCCCAGTTTGCACTAACATATTGATACTTTCTTTAAGGAGGGGGATTGGCAGGGCGGCCAAGGAAAGAAAATTAACTGCAGAAAGAAAAGTTCCAAACGAAGCATGCCAAGAGGCTTAAGGAGAAGAAACAGCAAGACAGAGCTCTCTCCCCCTCCACCAAACAGTTAAAAATGTTGGCAAGGCTTGGCACTCGGAAACATAAGGAGCATCCAGAGGTCCCGAACATTTTAAACATTCAGTGTGACCATCTGTCACTGACAAAGTCGCCGAACAGAACGAGCAATTATCGAAGCCCTTTTCAGACGTAAGCCATCAACCACAGCCTGTCTGGCTGCCAAGAGGCATCAGGCCAAAGAATATAAAAGCAGATCTGTCTTCTGGGAGTAGGGATCAGTCCACCTGAGCAGGTGAGCGGGGAGAATTTACCAGGCGACTGTCATCCCAAACAGTCTTCGGTCCCAGGAGGTGTCTGTCATTTTGTCATGAGGGTGGCAAAAGGATGTAGGTTCTTTGACTTATATATTTTAAAAACTACAAAAAGGAGGGGTGGGCAGGGAGAGAATCTACTGACAGAAGATGTCGGTCAGCGTTCCTGCTGTGCAGGATAGAGAAACATAAGGCCAAGTTTAAACCAACAAACCATCTCAAGTAAGCAGAAACATGGATTTATACTTACTTTGCTACTAATTGCTAGGTAAAGGCCCATCAAATTTGGCAGCTGCAGTCTAAAGGTTCCAGTTCTTCCTTCATCCCCTCTCCCTATGACACTGAGCAGGTTTGCTTTTCCAAACCAGGCTCTGTTCCCTGTTCCACCAAACTGACGCAGCCTCCAGGCCTTGAGTAAATAATTCCCTCCGCCAGCCCAGAAACTTAGGGTGGTGCAAAAGAAGGATGAGAGTCAGTAGAGACACATAAACTGTTCTTTCATGATAAGTGGCAGCACTGACATCCACCATAGTCAATGCTAATCAGGGTTTCCATTAAACTGTGGTTAACTTAACTGGTGCATGAGTTGATTTTTTCCCCCTCTACCCTCCCAATCCCCTTTTCCTTTGATGCTGCATCTTTTAGACTGTAAGCCTGAGGGCAGGGACCAGTGTGTTTTTATTGATAGGTAAGCTACTGTGGAAGTCTTTTGGGGTTAAATGTTTAAAAGAAATGGGAGGCAGCATTCCCAGTTTGTTAGTATCATTCGGCTTTCTATAGTAACCAAATGCCTGCCTGTTGGAGGGACTTCAGCAATTTAGTGGCCCCATCTATCAACTCTGAAGGTTTCCTGGATTTCCGGCAACCTATTCTGAGCTCGTGAAGAAAAATGTATTACTGAAAGAAAGGGTCTTCCCCTCAGTGTGCCTGATCACAGCCTGACCCAGAGAGGGAGATGCTGGAACAGTGACATTAAAAGCTCCTTTGAAGGTGCCTTGGAAAACAAGGTTCTTTTCGTTAAAGCCCTTGCTCACAGTTGTCGTTCTGCATCATGAGGATTCCATACAGAGCCTTCATTGCTCAAATGAAAAGGTATCAGAAGAGTATTAGCATTAACTGCAGCAAATAAGAGCTCACTGCTGCAGGACGTTGCCTTGCAGCCCATGCATGTCACTGAGGAAGTACTGCATATCATGAGTGAGCCCATCGAACATTTCTTTCGGACATAATGGTGGGGTGCATTTAGCCAGGACTGCAGAGTCATGCAGCAGCCACGCTACAGTAGGAGAAGGAGCTGCCACACTCTGCAGAAATATTCACTACTTGTCACCGGCAGGATCCTTAGAGCAAGGTTCGATTTCACAGAAAACCAACAGCTCTTGAATTGGCCGGCTAATTTGTTTATTCACTCTGCAAAACTCAAGCTCGTGTTTAGACTGCTAAAGAGTTAAAGACATCTTCTCCAAACAGTCGCTCAGGAGGTGTCAGCAGTCTTGGAAGTCACTAGGTCCAAGGAGATGAGGGACAATTATAATAGGGGAGGGAGAAAGGGGGGGGGAGGGAGAGAGGAGCCAGCATGGGGTATAAGAACAGCTTTGATGAATGACCAAGCCCAGCATTAATGAGAGCTTATAATTTTATATTTCTTGAAAATGTCAGTAGTTAGAAATGCATGGATCACCTCCTTACCCAGCTGGAACGCAGGAAACGTTACATTGCATTGCATTTCTATCCTTCTTTTCAGAAGCTCAGGCATACACAGTTCTCCATCCCACCCTATTTTATTCTCGTAATAACACATGGAAGAGAGACTAGCTGGCCCAAGGTCACCCAGCAAGCAATATGGTAAATAGAACCCAGGGCTCTGCTCTACAGTCCTATCCCAATACTTTAACCATTCACTCCGCAAACGGATGCTAGAAACTACATCTCATAGATATATTTTCCTTGATCTTGATAGTGCAAACCCACACGACACTATTCTGTTTCAGCTCAACATTTCCTGCCAATGAGGCATCTACTCTATGGAACATGCTTTCCTCAAAGGAGGCACACAAGGCAGTTGTGCATTTGCAGATTATGAAACTCTGTCTGGGATGTAGGCACACAAGCAACATCTCACTGAAGCCTCTTGCTTTATCTGTACGGTACAGCAATGGTGAACCTGGGGTTTGAGTTACTAAACACATCCCTTTTCCACAGTATCTGGCAATTAGTTGGAAATTATGGGCAAGTCTCTGTCCATTCACACTAATTGATCTATTATACCAGGCCAAGTGTGGGGCTGAGCTTAAACATGGCCTGTAAATTTCAACTAGTGCAAAATGTGGCTGCAAGAGTACTTACGTGTGTGGCAGTAGCATGGCGTAACATGAAGGGGCCACAGGGGCAGTTGCCCCAGGCCAAACTTCTTAGGGGCACAAAATTTCAAAAGGTAAAAAAAGCAGTAATAATAAATAAATAAATTAGTTGCCCTTCCCCACCCCCTTGGATGCATGCAACAACACATTTAGGGGGGTGTTGGTGGTTCTGCCACACTTGGCGCTGAGCCAAGGAGACGCAACATTGAGAAAATCCATAACTGCGAAAATCCATTTGGGGGTGCAGAATTTCGGCCTCACAAAGGGTGCCATATTATGAAAGATGACCAAAGTCTGCCCCAATGCACGAGTTTCATAAAACAAGCTTCAGAAGACTGGTTGCGCCCGCACGCACACACACACACACACACCAGCGTCCATCTAATTGTGAGTAATTTTCCCTCTCTGATTAGCTCAATACAAAAAATGAACTGTTAACCACTTCATGGCTTGTCTATAGCACCCACTTCTTCCCACACCCACTCAACAGCTTCTGATCCTCCATGCCCTTATTTTCTGGGGAAAGCCCTAGTGAAACACTGATAACCATTTTGCTCACTTTCCCAGTATCAATCTCAATCATGGCTTCTCCCAGCAGACCGGCACATGTCGCTAATGAGCCTCTCTATTATTAAAATTAATTAGGGAGGCATTTGCTTTGGCCACAGGGGGCTAGCAAAGCAACAAAAATGTGATGACTTGGGAAATGAAAGTTAAAAGCTCGTATTAAGTGCAAGGGAGATTAAAGAGCAGCTCCACTTTGTGGGCTGGGGAGAAATCAGGAAGACTTTTCCGACAACACTAATGCTAGTCCCAACTAAAAAGCCAAAGCATAAAAAAATTCTTTCAGATCCCTGCACCTGTCTTGGACAGAAGTGCCCAAGGTCTGAATTAAGAGTGTGACAGATATACTCCAGCCTCTTAATCTGCCTGCCAGAGGGGGGTAGCTCTGAGGTCACTACAGGGGGGCAAAGGTGGGATTAGCTTGAAGCCCAGGAGCTGGAATGGAAAGAGACAGGCCACTTGGATGGACAACTTGGTGCTGACTCCAGGCAACATCTCTGGACCCTTAGCTAGGTACTTCCTTGTCACCTCTCTTCCTGTTTTGCACTGAATCTCCCTTTCTGCATCATTTATTCTATTATCACAATGTGATAATACTACTTCTTGGTTCTCCCTTTTGCTTTGAATCTATTTTTTTAAATTACATTTATATACCACCTTTATCTTCCAAGGATCTCAAGGTGGTATTCATGGTTCTCCTCCTCCCCATTTCATCCTCACAACAACTCTGTGAGGCAGGTTAGGCTGAGAGGCGGTGACTGGCCCAAGGTCACCCAGTGAGCTTCCTGGATGAGTGAGGATTCGAACCCTAGTCTCCCCAGGTCACAGTCCAACACCCTAACCATTACGCCACACTAGCTCACATAGCCTCCGAACAGCTTTTTATTGTTTTTAACCTGAGCTCATTCTCACCATATTATATTTTACATCTCCCCACAAAGAAATGTTGCATACCAATTGTGGTGGTCATATTCTTTAAATCTCAGATAAATAGACAGCATTGATAATAAACAAAAGACTCAGTCAGAGTGAGCAACTATATTTATTCATCGAATCTTGCACTGTAAATAGTTGTACCTGATAAGAACAACAACAGAAGAGTTATGTTAAAACTTTTTTTTTCAATGCTAGAAAATTAAGCTTCTATTTTTAAAGTTTTATCAGCAGTTATTCTAATGGCTTTTAAAATTCAATAATGCCCTCTGACCCAGATCAAATTACTAAAGATAATTTCTTTAACTTTAATTTCAAAATTAGGTTATTTTCTGTGTGTGCGTGTGAGAAAGGGAGAGAGCATCGGTGGGGAAGGAAAGGTAAGAGCTATTTCATATCCATGCCAGTGATATTCTTTTGGTGTAAAATCTATTCTGGAAATGTGGTTATTTAAAATGTAATGCACTGAATGCAAAAAGTGACCTCCTGAACAGTTTCAGAACAGTATGTATTTACAGCTACTGTGCAAAAACCACACACACAGCACCTCCTAAGTGCCAGAGTGTGCAAGGAAGGAAAGCCTCCTTTGGAAACTGAAGAATTAGCTCTAGATGTGCGTGGAAATTTCATTTAGGATAAGAATCAGCGACAGGGAGCAGCCAAAAGGGCCTTTTTGAAACTGAAATACAAGCCATTAAGTTGAGCCAAGCTAAGAGCAAATGACTGCAGAGGCAACTGCTGGCTGCAGATAATTAGTTTAGAACCTATTTGAACATGAATATTTTATCATGCAGCACAAAACTCGTTATGGAGAAGAATTAGAGAGCCAGGCCGTCTGGAAGCACTGGAGAGGTGATCCGTCAGGTCCCAATAACAAACATTCCAGGAAAAAGGCAAGTTTAGTGATTCAGCAGTAACAGCTTTCATTAAAGCTGCAACAATCCATTAAGGGACCTATCTGTTCACAAGTACAGGTAGGCTGCTGTGTTTAAATGATTTAACTATGGGCAGCTGCAAGGGGGTGGGGGGGAAACAGCACCAGCAGACAAACATATTGGCATTGGTCTGCATTCTCCTCTTATGAGCTCCAACTTTTGTTTGTATGCACGTTTTTTCCCCCAAAGGAGCAATTTAGATTGTCCATTACGATGCCTTCGTTAAATAAAACAACTTTGTCATTCTTTGAAGTCTATCTAGTGCTCATTAAAATGCTTGCCTTATAGACACAAATGGAAAACACTAACTGGCCTAGAGGCATTGTGGGAAATGAACCAGCAGAAAACTGGATAGCAGAATTCAGTAAGGCTGAAGATGCTTGTAGACTCTGTAGCAGTCAAACTCTCTGACCTCAGATTGGATCACCTTTACTTAATTTCCCCAAGAGATTGCCCTGTCTAACCCAGATTATGCACAACTCCTCAAAGTTTCAGTTACAGATAGGTAGCCGTGTTGGTCTGCCATAGTCAAAATAAAAAAATTCCTTCCAGTAGCACCTTAAAGACCAACTAAGTTAGTTCTTGGTATGAGCTTTCGTGTGCATGCACACTTCTTCAGTTCACACGAAAGCTCATACCAAGAACTAACTTAGTTGGTCTTTAAGGTGCTACTGGAAGGAATTTTTTTTATTTTTCCTCAAAGTTTATTCACCTTGCTATTTAACATAGTTCTATGTTGGAAATTCTAGAACCCACCATAGTTTGTCTACTGCCTACTTCCCTCCGATTGGTATTGCATTTTTAAAAACTTGCTGATTCCATGATGTTGATTAGCCGCCTGGAATGCTATTTTGGTAGGAAAAAGACAATAAATAAAAAGCTACATGCCAAAATAGCAAATAAATAAAATACGTCAGAATAAGGTGAGGCAAAAAGTCATGGAATTAAATAGACCAGAAATATAACTGACAATGAATGACAGCGGAAGCAGACAAAATGTAGCACATATTAGCCTTAACCTCAAACTCCAGGCCTTGGCTGCACTCTTCCCCAATCCAAGCTGCCTTGACATCAATAATCTAATATGGATCCTGCTGTGCTATGAGAAATCTCTCATTGTAAAGCAAGTGCCTTTTGGATAATGAGACCCCAAATCGCCTTGTTACTTCTATTCTCAAGAGGATTGTCTCTTCTGCTTAACTTAGCAGCCAGAAACATATTTCAGCCTGTTCAGCTTTTGTTATTAAGATTCATAGAATGAGTGTGCTTTCAGAAGAGCCTGCTTTTTATAGCACCTATATTTAAGCCAGAATCATGGTATAAAACCCTAGTCCAAGAGTAAGAGAAGAAGACACAAGTAAAATGATGTGTGTAATTAGCCGGGATGCAATTGATAATTATCCACCACTCAAGGCAATGAGGAGCCTATCTCTTGTGGGTCTTCTTCTTCCTCTTCTTCTTCTTCTTCTTCTTCTTCTTCTTCTTCTTCTTCTTCTTCTTCTTCTAGCCTCCTGGGTGATAAGAATGTGCCTGGAACAGAATTTGGCCCCAGAGGCAGCTCTAAGGAGCTTTGTTAGTACATTTTCCACTGACCAATTAAGCTTGGTAGCAGAAACAGACATTTACTGCTGTCCAGACACTGTCAAGGAATTCAAAGCTGCTAAACTGCTAGAACACCAAGTATGAACAACCCCTGCTGGATCAAGCTAAAGGCTTCTCTAGACCAGCATCTAGTTCTCAAAGTGGCCAACCAGCTGCCTGTAGGACACCCACTGTCAGGGCCTGTAATCGGATGAAGGAAGAACACCCTCCTGCATCTGCCCATCAATACAGAGCTTCAACACATCCTTTCACATCAGCAGAATTGCATCAAAGTTACAGGGTCCCAAAGGTAACTTCCTGCTGTAGCCTCTCTGAAGGCAATCTAGAAGCAATTAAGAGTTAAAAGCAGAACCACTGAAAGAAGAAACACATGAAAATCCATCAAATATCAGGGGTATATCAATGTGTAGCAGAACTGCTTTGTTTGCATTAAGGTGAATTATTTAAAGTATACCATTTGGGGGGAAGTGGGTTGAAGTATTCTTAACTAAAAATAAAACATAGTCTTCTGTGTTATTTCCAATTGCTTCAGTTTGCAAAAGAAACGGTAGTGCAAATTCAGATCTAGGGAATAATGCATTATCAAGCAGATCCAGGGATCACTGTCACTCCTAACCAACTTAGCAAGAGGGTTAAAATGAAAGGCAAGCCCTTTTTGCAGTTAAGTTGACCACCACAGTCTCTTTAATAAGATCAGCCAATGGTGAAATAAGAGCTGTCACATTCTTACCTAACCTTCCTTATAAGAGCTGTAGCTTTAAGAATTGGCACCTGAGCTTTTTTGGCGAGTCACCTGTCTCCCCATCCCTTTTTCATTACCATGTCATGTTTTTTAGAGATAAGAAGCCTGAGGTTTAGTGCTGTCTTACTACAGATCTTGCAAACAGCTCCTTTTTGGCTAAAAAGCAGATTTAAGATGGTGTAAATATGTAACAATTAACAGTGAGAAACTAATTGTGATACTAGCAAAAGCAGCATGGTGTGATTTTTTACCCTCTGTTTTACACATGTAAACAAAGAAGCGTGCTGAATAAAGATTTTCCCACCTCTCTTTTTAGAAAAAGGATTACCCCAACATATGTTCTTTTTGTTTAATACTCTACATCCCTCTTTTAATGGTTTGCATGAAGATGGCTTCTGCTGGCTATTGAGAAATCTACAGAATACTGTGTGCATATTACGTATTTCCTCACTACCTAGAATTAAACCCTAGATTACACTTTACAACACTGTAGATCCTCAGAGGAGCATTACACAAAAAAGCAAGACGGTCAGGAGCCATGCTGTGTCTCTTGAGCCGCAAAACTAATTTCATGCCCTCACCTCGGGCACAGATTCTTGGCCAGAGGAGGAAGAACAGCAGTAGTAAACCCCAGAACACACTGAGGTGTCGGTGTCATGGGATACTTCAACTACCCTGATATCTGTTGGTATGCAAACTCTGCCAAGAATGTAAGCTCCAACAAATTCCTCAGTTGCCTCAATGACAATTTCATTTCCCAGAAGGTGAAAGAAGCAAACAAAGGGGCCATCTCTCTTGCACCTGGTCCTCATCAACAGGGAGGAACTGATCAACCAAGCGGAAGTACTGGGAACCTTGGGAGGAAGTGATCGTGTCTTCTTGGGTATCCTTACACAGAGGCAAGGAGACTGAGATGACATATGATAGTCATTTCCAAATATCTAAAGGGCTGTCACACAGAAGATGGGGCAAGCTTGCTTTCTCTTGCTCCAGGGGCTAGGACCCAAACCAATGCATTCAAGTGCCAAGAAAGGAGATTCCGACTAAACATCAGGAAGAATTTTTTGACAGTAAGAGCTGTTCAAGAGTGGAATGGACTCCCTCGGGAGGTGGTGAACTCTCCTTCCTTGGGGGTTTTAAAGCAGAGGTTGGATGGCCATCTGTCAGGGATGCTTTAGTTGAGATTCCTGCATAGCAAGGAATCCCTTCCAACTCTACAATTCTATGACTCTATGTCAAATCTTTGGTAGCTGCAAACTAATAATGATAATGCTATACAATTCAAACATTGTAAAAAGAGGTTTTACTTTTCGGTCACAGCAATGCTTAATCTGACTTTTTAGCAAAGAGAGCTGGCATGATGATACTGTTATCTCCAGTATGGTGTTGTGGTTAAGAGCGGTAGTCACGTAATCTGGGGAACTGGGTTCGCTTCCCTGCTCCTCCACATGCAGCTGCTGGGTGACCTTGGGCTAGTCACACTTCTCTGAAGTCTCTCAGCCCCACTCACCTCACAGAGTGTTTGTTGTGGGGGAGGAAGGGAAAGGAGAATGTTAGCCGCTTTGAGACTCCTTAAAAGGGAGTGAAAAGCGGGATATCAAATCCAAACTCTTCTTCTTCTTCTTCTAAGTGAGATTGGGGCCCATGCAAGTATTATGCAACTGCACATTCAGGAGGGCTACAGCTCTGTAGCAGAGCAGGTAGCAGATCCTGGGCTTAAAATCCCACAAAGAATAGCAGTAGGTGTGATGAAACATGTCTGATGTATGAAAAAGGTCCCAAGTTCAAATCCCCACCCCAACATCGCTAGGTAGGGCAGTGAAAGACCCCTGTCTGAAACTCAAAAAAGCTGTTGCTGGAGAGGCAGCACTGATCAAGATGGACCAGTGATCTGACTTGGTATACAAGGCAGCTTTCTCATCCGTGACATCTCCAGTGCAAGGGATAAGACAGATGCTAATGCGGAGAGATCTCTGCCTGTCCCCCTCAAAAACCACTGACAGAGTAGGTGATGCTAAGCAATCTATAGCCCAAAGGCCTGAATCACTATAAGGAAGCTTCATATGTTCATAGCTATGCAAATTCCGCAAACACAACTAGTATTATGAATAAGATTAAATGGAAACAACTTTATAAAAAAAGAAATGTTGGGAAAATATTGCCAGAAAAGCCACATGGGACTAATAACACTCTGATGAGGGGAAAATAAAACATACAGGGTCATACATACCCAGAGAGGACCCACTGAAATCAATTGACCTAAGTAATTTAAGTCTATTTATTTCAGTGGGTCTATTTGGTGAATGACTTATTTGAATACCATCCACAGTTTGTTGCAATGAAATTCCTACTGAACCGAGGAAATTGTGCTTAAAACCATTAGCCTTTTGTTACTCTGAAAGATGCTTGAATTGAGGTAACTCAGCTCAAACACTGTAGCTGAGTGGCAGAGAATTTGCTGTGGACACAGAAGCCCGAGGTTTAACCCCCAATACTCCCAGGTGGGGCTAGGAGAGGCCCAGGCCTGAACCCTGGAGAGCCACTGCCAGTCAGTGCAGGTAGTACTGCGTTAGGGACAGTTTAAGGCAGCTTCCTGTGTTCCTAACTCAAAACCAAACAAATTTCCAGCTTTGCCAAGAAACAAACGGCCACAGGATGCCAGGAAATGCAATAGCTTGTGCATCAAATGCCATGCTTGTTAAATACTTCCTCTCTGTGTGCAGTAATTATTGCAATAAAGGCAAATCACATAAAAATGTCACAGGCTTAACACTGCCACCTTATTTTCCTTACAGGGTTTATTTTGCCTTCTCTGCTTTCCCCCTCCCTGCTGAAGGTTCTCTGACGGGAAATCAACTTAACTAAAAATGGTATAAACGCAGAAAGGGAAGCCATATGGAGATCCATATGCTTTGGCAATGAATCCATATTGGAGACTGCCCTGGGATGTGAAAGCAATAAAAGCTGACTGTGACAAAATCCCACTCCAACAGACCCTGGTGGCTTAAGAGGTCACCCATAGTTAGGCTTTAAGAAGTTCCAACAAGTGGCACTCATATCAGCCCCTGTGCTTGTCATCACACCCGTTGCCCTAAGCATAATGCTATACCTAACACCTGGCACAGTCCTCTTGCCAGCTCCCATTCACACCTTGAAACTCCTAATTTAGCCACTTCATCTATTCAACAACAAGTTTTATTGACTCCCTGATGAGGAACAATGGGTACATGGCTGGTACCCCCTTTTACACCAAAGCAACATGATTTCCCCTGGACAGGCCTAGTCTATATTTGCGGCAGAATGAACTGGTGGACTAGACTGTACCACTTAAAGCTGCAGTTGGGAGTGGCCATTTTATATGCCTCCTATCCCTGCAAAGCAGAAAGCTAGCAGTCAGGGAGTGAGCTAGCCTCCATCCGTTCTCATTTGAAAGAGTTGCTTTTCTTAGTTTTTTTTTACAAGGAATTTTAGACAGGGGATCATTCAAAGAGATGATCCCATCTTGCGTCTGCACAGAAGCATCATACACTAGGGCTGTGCCATAAATCGATATAGCATCTGATATCGGTATTGGGTTTTAGATCAAATTGTGACAACAGGGGGTTTTTTTAATGACTTTGCAATTTATCACATATCGTGTGTGTGGTATTAAAAAATCACAATATTGGAAAACCAGAAAGCCGATGCTTCTTCCTGTGTGTGCAGCCCTTGCTAACGCCATCTCAGTCAGCTCTTCAATGCCTCCTGTGGCAACAAGAAATAGCTACAAATCACTGATTTAAATATCGCCCAGCAGATATCACCAGAGCTTTGAGAACCGGTTAACAGTCACCGTGAGTCTCAACCTCCCCTGTCTCCTGTAGCAGCAGCAAAACACTACAAATTACCCACAGCAGGCTGACTCAAATATCGCCAAGCAGAGCTTTGAGAAATGGTTTGCTCTCTGTCTCCCAGCTGGCAAGCAGGGACTTCTTCCCTCAAGGCTCTTGCCTAAAGGCGCCAGGGTGGTAGTTGGCTTAGGGGAAAGCCTGCAGGTTCAGACTTCTGGAGCCCTTTCCTCCCGTAAAAACATAAACTAGGGTTAGTTAAAAAACAACAACCCAGACACCTTCCTTTTGCATTTGACCCTCTTCTGTCATTCCTCCCTCTTCCATCTGCATGTGTGTACTGTTTGTGGTTGTGCAAGTGTCTATGTGCATCTCCTCCCCCCCTTCCCTTGGTGGGGTGTGCCAGCAAAAAGCACTGGTTGTTGTTGCTTTTAATTAACCTGGCCAACACTTCACACTTCGTTTCCTGTAAGCTGCAGCAGGCACCTTGATTAAACTGTACACTGGTACCCCTGGATGCGAACGGGATCCATTCCGGAGCCCCATTCGCATCCTGAAGCGAACGCAATCCGTGTCTGCGCATCTACAGGTTGCGATTTGCCGCATCTGCGCATGCGCGTGACGTCATTTTGAGCGTCTGCGAATGCGCAGGCGGTGAAACCCGGAAGTAACACGTTCTGTTACTTCTGGGTCGCCGCGGAGCGCAACCCGAAAACGCTCAACCTGAAGCTACTTTAACCCGAGGTATAAATGTACTGCTCAGGGGGAGGTGTGATTGTGTTTCCCTGACTCCTTGCCCCCTCTGTTGGTATGCCCAGCTGATGCTTCGTTTGGAGTCATGGCACCATGGCAAGGAACTTTCCTGGAGGTGCACAGAGCTGTGCAGAGAGGCTTCTTTAGCTCCGTGTTTCTTTAGTGCAGTCTGCCCTGCGGTGCTTCACTTGCTTGCGCTCACTCTCTCTCTCTCTCTCTCTCTCTCTCTCTCTCTCTCTCTCTCTCCTTCGAGTTGCTTCCTTCCTTGCTCCATGAAGGAGCCCCAATTCTCCTTCCCTGCTTCTCTCTCTCTCTCTCTCTGTGTGTGGCTTGCAAGTTGCTTTAGAATAAAAGGAGGGGAATACCTAGTGTTTGTTGTGTGTACCTTTCTTTGGGGCAGAAGAGTTTGGATTTGATATCCCGCTTTATCACTACCCGAAGGAGTCTCAAAGCGGCTAACATTCTCCTTTCCCTTCCTCCTCCACAACAAACACTCTGTGAGGTGAGTGGGGCTGAGAGACTTCTTATCAATCCAGCCAATGCCGTCAGTCCCATGTTAACTCTGCCAGTCTTCAGCTCCCTCCTCCCCAGTCACAAGTAGGAGGGAAATACACTCTTGAGATGTTTGTTGGCTTGCAAGTTGCTTCAGAGTAAAAGGGGGGGACCCACCCTGCTCTGCCCTTTGAGCCTCTTCTGTATCTCCCCCCACCTCATTATGCTCCCCATTTTCTCCTATAAGGCTATGCCAAGGGTGGACCTTGACTAATGCCCCCGGATGTGGTGGAGGGCACATGAGGCATCCTGCCCAATGTTGAAGGTGCTTGCAAAGAGGTTTTTTTGCTATCCCAGGAACAAGTGTGCCATCTGAAAGCATGGCTGGCAATGTTCTTCAAATACGAAGGGCATCTCTATTGCCAGAGAATGCCAAAATGCAAAAAACATAAATTTCATTTAATATTTTTTGTTCTGTAAAATTTTATCCATTCTTTCTGGTTTGGCCTGGTTTATAAAAGAAAAGCAAATTTTCCTGGCAATAATAATATAAATTTTGTTCGTATTTTGTTCAGTTAAAATTTATCCATTCCATTCTTTTTATTTTGGCCTGGTTTAGAAAAGAAAATTAACAAACAATCAAATAATTGGTGTTGTGTGATGTATACATTCAATGGAGACTCAACAGTGAATTATATTTGCATAGCTAAGTGTGACACTGATTTTTTTTTCTTGTATAGATGTGGGTGGCGTTGTGGGTTAAACCACAGAGCCTAGGACTTGCCGATCAGAAGGTCGGCGGTTCAAATCCCCATGACGGGGTGAGCTCCCATTGCTCAGTCCCTGCTCCTGCCAACCTAGCAGTTTGAAAGCACGGCAAAGTGCAACTAGATAAATAGGTACCGCTCCGGCGGGAAGGTAAATGGTGTTTCCGTGCGCTGCTCTGGTTCACCAGAAGCAGCTTAGTCATGCTGGCCACATGACCCGGAAGCTGTACGCCGGCTCCCTTGGCCAATAAAGCGAGATGAGCGCCACAACCCCAGAGTCGGTCATGACTGGATTTAATGGTCAGGGGTCCCTTTACCTTTTTAATGTAATTACATTCTTAGGGAACCTTTGATATCTATGCTACTAGTTACTTTTACAGCTTTAATTTTAGAGAAAATGTGCTATAATTGGTACAATAGTACTATAACATAACAGTTGTAACAATATGTTAAGTAAAAATATATCAGTTTTAGAGTTAGACCCATAAGTAGTAGCAGTTTGCCAGGACATTACCATGTTCACCTCTGCATAGCTCCAGCCTTACTTCAGATATTGTGATATACTGAAATATCACAATGTTTAACTGATGATATATCGTGATGTTGAAAACCAGGTATCACCCAGCCCTATCATACACCCCTCAACATACCCTACTTCATAAAGAAAAACAAAATAAAATAAAAAAGCAACAAAGAGCACTGCCTCCATGATATTCGTCTTAATGATCTGGGTTGAAGGGTCTCTTAGCTGTGTCCTAGTCTCTCACATACAATCATAGAACTGTAGAGTTGGAAGGGACCACAAGGATCATCAAGTCCACAGTATTAATTTTTAAGCACCCTTTATTCCTCCCATTTATTGTATTTTTGTCCTGTTTTTCCTCAGTGACCATGCTTCATTCCAAACATTACCTTCCATTTTACTAGTGAGAAGGTACACTTCATTAATAGAGGATGGCTTGATGTATCAGGCACCTGTTGACTCGTGTGAAGGTTGCAAAATCCTGGATTGCTGAAGGTGGTTGGTTTCTTAAAAATATCTCCAGGAAAGTGAAATTAAATTCTGCTGCACCTAGCCTGGAGCTCTTAAAAGAAGCAGATGCTATCATGATATGCAGAAGCAGGTAGCACAATGGAAATAATTGGGGGTGGGGGAGTGAATACTTTCCAAGCAGAATTTTCCATTTTTAACTCTGAAATTCACATTGTAAAACTTGATGTTCAGTTTTGGGGGCTAATCTGTGTTTGTGACACCAGCTCAGGGTTGGTGCGAGCAGCTGCCTTAGATTAAGTTAGTCAAGCCTCCGGGATTGAAGCCCTGGTATTAGACTACTGCAGTATGTTGTACATGGTCCTAAGATAGCTTAGGAACAGCAGTTAGTCCAAAATACAGCTGTGATACTATGAAGTAGGGTGGTTTAGGCCTGGGCTTCACCAACTGCAAAAGCTCCACGGCAAAGTGCTGATTTTTCACTTTTGATGCTCTTCAGGCTTGGAACCATGAGACCCATAGGACCACTGGTCCCCGCAGGTGCCTGCCCACAGTTGAAGGTCTTCAACAGAGGCCCTTATTCAGGTGCCCCCACCATCAGAAGCATGGCAGGTCACTGCAGAATAAAGTGCTCTGCAGTCGCATGCTGAATGTGGAATGCTTTTTCCAGGAAGACTCCCCTGGCACCCACCTTGATGTCATTTCATTTATTTTCCCAGGCTTTCCAAGCTTCTGTAAACTGATTGTAGACAGCTTGGTATTTGCTTTTGAATCTGCTAGACGATGTGTTTATAATTATATTTTACATTTTGGCATTGTAATATTTTAGTTTTAAATGTGCTTCATTGTGATTTGTAAGGGTTGTTTTTTTGTTTTTTTGTTTTGTTTTTTTGGTAAGTTACCCCCTTCTGGAGAACTGTTGAAGGGTGGGGTATGAAATAAAACTTGTGTTCATAGCAGGGCAGGGCAGCTTTCAAGCTGGAAGCAAGACAGGCCCAGGAATCAGTACAAAAGCTTATTTTGAGCTTTAAATATAAGCCTCTATTTTCTTATAATGTGACATGAGCTGACATGGTGTGAAACAATAAAATTAGAGCGATATATTCAAATACACCCACCCCACTCAGCCATGAAGCTCTATGGGCGATCTTGGGCTAGTCACAAGCTCTCAGCCTCACCTAATTCAAAGAGTTGTTTGAGAATTTAAATGACAGAGGACCACATCCACAGGTTTCAGTTGCTTAGAGAAAAGGCAGGACACAAATGTACATAATAGATATTCATTTAAAAAATGTTTTTAAAATCCTATCAAATTTTAGAACATTTTGATTTACACATTTTGTTGTTTCTTAGTTTAAATATCAACTATACTTTGGAGTTAGGAACCCCATGCGCATCGCCTTGTCTGTTGATTTTTGCCTTCAAAGCGGTCCAGAAAAGAGGCTTTCATCCCTAGAATACAATCAATCAGAACCTTCATTGTACAAATTCTGCTAAATTAATGGAGTTTAACAAGACGACATCCACATTCCTGCACAATTCACATGCATTTCTCAAAATTACCTTTAAGTAGATTGTGCCAAAATTATTTTACTTTAATTCCACACCAGGAAAAACCAACAGAGGCCACAATAGGCACACATACAGCTTTTAAAACATGAATTCCTTTTTGTGCATCTCACTTTAATCCAAAATAGACATTTAACAAGAACCTTTTCACAGCTCGGAAACTTCCAAGCCATGCTCTGTCTTAGATCCTGAAGCTTTTATCAGTGTTAAGGAAAAATCAGAGAGAACAGAATGAAGGGCAAAAGTTGCCTTCCTAATAACCTAAACCAGATATCCATCTTCTATCGTACAGTTAAGTGCAAAGAACTAAAGCATATTCTGCCGGGAAGGGGGGGGGGGAAACAAAAATGAAAGATAAAAAAAATCTGTAAGAGCTGAAGTTGCTCGACATCCTATAGCTTAATAAGGGGGATGATTAAGAAGACAGCATGTTAATTTTCTAGCACTAGAAAAAAAGATTTATAACAATTATATTTATTAATTTCACCTTGACAGTAATGTACCAATTAAAAGGGAAATTAATTACACACCTTACAATTGCATAGTTGAAAGTCAAAAACTTACTAGACAAGTTAATCCTAAATTAACACAGTAAAAAGGGGGGAAAGGAGGTAAAGAATTCTTGCAAATGATAAATGAGGATAAACATTTGCAAAATGGACTGCTCAGAATTAAGAACCGGCAGGAGGGGAGGGGGGCTCCTATACTACAGAGGGTCTTTTCCGTGGTAGCACCCAAGGACTGCAGAAAACTGGTAGAAAACGAACACCAGAAGGCAACATTGATTCAGCTCTAGTTCAAAGCTTGCAAGGCGTTCATATTCATAATCACCGGTGCTTGACTTTGAGTTGTAGTGATTGTGATTTTTATTTTATGATTGCTTCCTAAAACCTGAATTTTCCTACTGCTAATCATTCCTGAAATAGAAACATGGTACATGCATATTCTTTTTGGGCCAAATAGATACAGCAGTTTTTTCACCACTGCCATGATCCAAAATTCTCCAAATACCATCGACTGTTTCTTGATTGTTGTTGTTGTTTAGTCGTTTAGTCATGTCTGACTCTTCGTGACCCCCTGGACCAGAGCACGCCAGGCCCTCCTGTCTTCCACTGCCTCCCGCAGTTTGGTCAGACTCACATTAGTAGCTTCGAGAACACTGCCCAACCATCTCGTCCTCTGTCGTCCCCTTCTCCTTGTGCCCTCCATCTTCCCCAACATCAGGGTCTTTTCCAGGGAGTCTTCTCTTCTCATGAGGTGGCCAAAGTATTGGAGTCTCAGCTTCAGGATCTGTCCTTCCAGTGAGCACTCAGGGCTGATTTCCTTCAGAAGGCTGATATGTACATTCAAATACCTTGTTGCTAGTGAAATCGAAAAGGGCAAATGTTCACCCCGTTATTACTTCACCCATGGAAGTATAAAGAAAGAGATGTGATCATTGTTGCCATTTGAAGATTCCTGCAGCTGCCTAGGAAGCCCAGTGCTTAAGGATGACAAATGATGTGCAAAGGTTAGGAGGGATAATCTCAAATCTGTCCATATGAGCTTTAGAACAGGCATGCAAATTTAATGTGAAGAGCCTCTAACCCAAGCAAGGGCAGATATACCTGCAGGCAATTTGGTTTAGTTCCAGAATGCGGAAATTCAATTGTCAAGCAGGCCTTAAGGACATCTGATAAACTTTTCCTTTTAAAGCAAAATGATTTCAGGAAACCACAGCTCCGTAGAATACAAAAAAGAAAAAGAAAAATCTTGTTCCCAATCTCCAGGGTGTTTGAAGGAAACTCCAGAACAGGAATTAATTGGCAAGAAAAGATGCCGGTATTTGTAGCTGCTTCCGTGAGAGCACACCAACACTCCTTCCAAGGCATCCTACTTGCAGATACAGAAGGCAGAATCACACAACACAATTTTTAGATAATGTACAGAACATCCTCATTACTGCTAGCATCCAATGTCTTGAGGTAAGGGCATGGACAATTTATCCACAAGTTATACCAGGAAAAGGACTCTTCATACTCCTCAACGAGAGAGGATGCACACCTAAGCTTCACAAGATGATTGCGTCCTTCCATGTGCACCACTGTCCAGTGTGACAGCTCATCCTCAGATACCTTTCCTATAAAGAGTGACGTGAAACAGGGCTGTGTTCTTGCCCCAACTCTCTTTGGCGTATTCTTCTCCCTGGTGCTCTCCTATGCCTTCACTGTGTACTTTCACTCAAGGAGCAGCGGGGGTCTGTTCAACCTGGCATGTCTCTACCCCAACACAAAACTGTGGCTGGCCCTTATCTGGGAGATGCTGTTTACAGATGACACAATCTTGACAGCCCACTCCGAGGAAGCGCTACAGAGACTCACCAGCTGTTTTGCCCAAACCTGCAGGGAGTATGGCTTTACTATCAACCTAATGAAGACCAATACCAGCGTGGGCGACCAGACGCTTGGACAAGCACATTGGCAAGGCAGCCACGGCAATGGCTCACATCTCCGAAAGGGTATGGGAGAATGTGATGCTAAGGTCAAATACCAAGATGAAGGTCTACCAGGCTTGCATGCTGACCACACTGGGAGGCTTGCATGCTGTCCACTGGGAGGAACACACAGAGAAGAAATGCCCTGGTGCATCTACAACAGCACAACCAGACACCTTCATCTGCCCCAGCTGCAAGAAGACATGTCTCTCCCATATCAGTCTCTACAGCCGCAGCCGGAGCTATAACTCTCCAACAGTTTGACGTCACTCCCGAGACAGACAGATGCCAACCAATACCAAGGAGGATATTGGTTCAAAGACTCCTTGCTCCTAAGCACACCCCATTGCTGCCATAAACTAAGAATGAATAAAATTGTCATTTCCTAATCAAACATGAAAAACAGTCAGAAACCAGTAGGGGAGCATTTCAGTCTCCCAGAATATTCAACAGGCCTTCAATTCATTATACTCCAGGCAATATTTTCAAATGGTGAATCAAGTGTAAAACTCATTAGCAAATCTGACACTGTGGAACTTTGTGTCAACAAATCCTGAGAATGGCTAGCTGACTACAGGAAGTCCCTCTTTAGGTGCTTATTGATCTTGCTATGTCTATTTATCATCCCTGCCACTAGATGGGAGGGAACAGAGTTAAATTCATTCTGAGTTGGTCTCATACCGATGTTGATTTGACCTTTTCTTCACCTGTTGTCTCATAATACTGTGACACATACCTATTCTTGTACTGCTTGACCTTTACACTTCCTTTTCTTGAAAAATGAAATCCTCGACACAAACCATTTTCTTCTATGTACAATGGATATAGAAATGTACTGAGCTGACTACTTATACAAAGTGTGCATAGGTGAAATCACTCAAGGGTATCTCTCTGTGAGAGACAGACAGACAGACAGACAGAGAACAGAGGCAGAGAGACAGAAATTCCAAGAATAGAGTTAAAAGCCAGCAAAGAAAACAGCTCTGAACCCTTGATTAAGGTTTGCATTTAACTATCAGGCCCGATAAAAAAAAATCCAGCTGATGAGTAGCTATTTGGCCACACAGAGAGCTGTTATTTTCCATCCACTTTAATAATCAAAGAGTTCGGATTTGCTCCTAATGCGACATTGATGAACGGGAATGATGCAACCGTTGACAATGATGAACCAGAATGACGGGCTCAGGCTTGATTAAAATTAGCCCTTTTTTCTTTTCTTTTTACTGTGGAAGGCTACAAAAAGGAGGAGAAAGGAACTTAGCCTTCAAGCTTAAAATCTATTTCTGTTGCAGATGAAAGCAGAGCATTTACTAGCCACAGGACAAGGAAGGCAATTAAGCCATTTGTGTGTATATATATATATTACCCACTGTAAACACCTGCAAGACATCTGCATTATGCTCTTTTCTATCAAAAACCACCAGCACGAGGTTCCCCAGTAACAGCTATATGAATTATCCTGCTCATGTACAGTTTACTCTCTCTCTCTTGAATAAAAGCACCATGTTCCCTTTTATCACAATGAATTTATGAATCCAGATGCACATCCTCTAATAGCACACAGAATGACAAAATCATGACAGACAAACCTTCTGTCTCTTTCCGCCCTTACCTCTTCCAATCAGGATAACCCCCACTGTTCTTTGTTTTTGCTACTGGTCTTCAGAACCCCACTCAGCCATTGGGTGTCTTTATGACACTGCCCAAGGGAAGCCGGACTAGGGATCGCCTCCTGAGCAATCAATCTGATTCATACTCTTCTAGAGGCTGGGCTTTGCTGCCCTACTCTCCAACCATCTTCTTTTGACCACATATATGAGACATACTGCATTTAGGCAAATAAGGAATTGCTAGTGAGATCAGGATAAGCAAGATTTCAACGAAATCTTGGCAGGCAGGAATTGAAAGAAAGCTTCAAGTGGTCAAACCCAAGTCTTCTTCGTTTGGTGCGAAGGAGGAAGTTAGTAGGGCCAGGCCAGTATCAGCACCAACCACACCACAAAGCAGACCTAAAATAGGTCTATCCTAGGAGTCTGCTGCTGGAGCTGAAAGCTTCAGCTGAACTCTGACATACAGCAAGGAAAAGGTTCCCTCCCCTGCTCTGAGTAGAGAGTAAGGCCAAGCACCATAGCCTTCACAGTTAGGCAGCCCGTACACCTCCTGCTGTCTTGCCCAGGACACATCTTGAGGTTGCACACTCCAATTCCCTTCTGTGCCTAAGGAGGGCTCCAGGGCCTGAGTGAAACAGTCCCGATTACCTTTAGGCTGTAGCCTCCTGCCTCAAGAACCCCAGTTCAAGCACTGAAAGTTCCTGACAGTGGCGAGAAGGGAGAAGAGTGCTGAATTATTTATTTTATTTATTTCCATACCTTCGGATCATGAAATTTCAAGGTAGTGCACACTGCTAAACACTTAAATTAAAACAACAACAACAATTAATTTAGAAACACAGGTCATCATTAAGGTGGCTGGCTAATCAAAAATTAAACAGCTGTAAAGGCCTGTCTGCACACACACAAAGAGAAGTCTTCAAGGGACACATGAAAGTCAAATGTGAGGATGTCTGCTGAATCTGTGCTGGAAGAGTGTTCCACAGCATGGGAGCAGCAACATGAAACACTCGGCTTATAGTTCACCCAAAACATATGCAAGGTACTGGAAAAGCTTAGCTTATTTTGCAATCAGCCTATTTCATGTCAAGTAACTGCATATGTTTTAACTGCCTAAATTTCCTCCATCCCTTCTGCCATGTACACAGGCATGTCAATTCACACAGGTGCCCACACGTTTTGCGACCTGTGCAGTCAGAGCATTCAGTAGCTGTCAATATTTCAGGATCTCTGAGGAAAACGCTGAGAGCACTGGAGGCACAAGTATAATTATTTTGTTCACTAGAGACAATAATTGGCTGGTTCAGAAGTAATGAGATAATTCAAATGTAAATTCATTTTTAAGCAGGAATATTAATAATGGCTAATCTAGAAAATTATATTGCAAACAAAAGAATATTTTGTTTATAAAAGGGGATAAGCAAAAATAGAAGGTTAGGGTTGTCCCAACTAATTTGCAGATGGGAGGTAAATTCAAGATGCCTTGTCTCACAGTCAGAGAAACGTAATGGGTTTACCATTAGTGAAAAGGGAACCTCTCTGGAAGTCAAGGGTGGCAAATGTAGGTTAAGCACACCTGGAGTTTGGGTGCGGTGTTCCAACAAAATCAGCTACCTAGAAATGAGAGTTAAGAACTTGGGAGTAGATACAGTTAAGCAATGCCTATTGTGCCATATATGTTCACATAGTACAGGAGAAAGCCTAGTAACTAATCCAGGTGAGAAGTGTCTTTGTATTGTGTCTATCATTTAGATTTCTTGGAACTGAATGTCAAACAGGTGAGACTTGGAACAAATATTGCCATGCCTTTAGGTTGTGATCTATGTGAAAAAATAAGCAGATTACACTGGCATCCTCATCTCACATTTGCTCATCCACTCAGCCATTGGTTAGCAGTAGAGTAACATTTCCTTAAATATCCCTATCATTTGGTGGGTATTTTGCTGGATAAACATTAATACAGCAAAGGCAATTCAGAGTCCACACCTAAGAACAAAGATATGGCCAGTTGGCATGTAAGTTCTATGAAGTTCTCCAAAGTTATTTCTGGGTACAGATTCCTCCCCCATTACACACCATTGCTTAGAACCCCCAATCCTGAAACCAGATCCTGAAACTTTTTAAAGGAAAAAGGCTGAAATGATTGTTTAGTAGCAATCAATCAATCAATACATGGCGGCTAAGCAAACATGAACAATCTTATCCCCAAAATAATTTGGTGAAGTTACAGACTTCACAAAACACAGGTTTTTATAGCAGAACTCTAAAATAAGTGATTAAAATGAAATGGGAGGGTGTGCTTCTCCTCTTGAAAGGCATACCTCAGTTCTGTGTTGAAGATGACAAAGGCAGCAGCTCACAGAGCAAGGTTATATCTGCCTCTCTTTGAATAGTGGCATTTAGCAGAAAAAGTGGAGAAGTATTAGTCCATGTAAAGTTGTTTTTATTTACCATTTGAAGTCTCAACGGTACATAATTAGAAGATGTTCAAAAGGACAAATGAGAAGTAGCCACAGAATGGGTGAAGGTTGCATATTATTGTTCAGATTATTTTTAATTTAAAAAACAACAACCAAGAATATTAAGGTGCCTTAAAAGCTCCTCTCATCCATCACCCTGCCATTTAACCTCCACTAATTATACTTCAGCCATCCCTGATGTACGCTTACCTAATCCATGATCAATTCCATCAGCTTCTTTGGGAATTGCTTCCATTAGCCAGCTATTCCTTACAGGTAAGGTTTTCTTTCAAGCTTTATTCCCTGATTGCACTCACATATCCTTTCTCTGGCAAAGCTTGCAGATTCAGGTTGAGCTCACACAAGCGATCACTTGGTGCAATGCATCTTTCCCCAAAGACCATGCTGGCTGTGGCTGAAGGGGGTTGCTTCCCAAACATCTGGGGGGCATCAGGTTGGGGAAGGCTGGTGTAACAGAAGAGAGCCAACTGCCTTGCCGCCCATTGTGAGGGAACCGTACAATACAGAAAGAGACCGTGGTGATTATGAAGAAAAGTAGAAAATTCATTATGACAGTCTAAAGGGAGTTCAGGGTTTATTGCTCATGGACGATGGGATATGGCAGAAAATAAGCTTTCCATGTATTTAAGCGGCACTTTTTTCAAATCTAGTCCATTCAACTAAAACTGGTCTGTGAAAGAGCTCGCATTTTCTGAGACTTTGGACAGCCACAGACAGCTGAAATAGGCAACATTGGGCTAGGTAGATTGGTGGCTTGCCTCAAGGGCGTCATCTATGTTTCTTCATGTGCACAACCATAAAGCAATTAATTTTTTAAGAAGCAGAGAAGTAAAAATAAGAGAGCACGCCATAGCATTAAGGGTAAATCTAGCAGGGTCAAAAGCTTGTTGAAATACAACTGTCCTTAGAGCTCAGCTAAGAATTTGTAGTGGTCATTTGAAGCTTTCAGGGGACGGAGTTCCATAGCTTGGAGGCCATTGCTGAAAAGACCTTTTCCCATCTCTTTCTGACTTCTGATTGTGGAGGGACATGAAGCAAAGTCTTGCATGAATATTTCATTACGCTTGATCTATTCAGAGGACTACTGGCTGTGCTGAGGAACAACTGCTTCATAACCAGATGCAATAGATGCGCCTACAGCAGTCAACCCCGAGACAACTCACAAAGCTACAAGCCAAGGCTTCATTTCTTTAAATTTCTTCACCCAATAGCCTTGGATTTCTTGTTTATGCATCTGCTACCTCTTTCCTCTAACTGCAGATGACAAGAGTTAAGCCGGAGATAACAGCTTAACCTTAAAAACTTGGAACCTCATTATGATTTCTATACATACCACCCACAGACAGACACATGAAGGAACAAGTCCAAAGCCCAAAGAGTAGAACTTAGCCCCATTAGCCCCTTCCCAAAAGTGAAGCCTATGCAGATACTCTTTGTCAAGAGTCATTTTCCTCCACTGCCAGCAGAACAAGCAGAACTGTATCTTGATTTAAGTTAAGGCAGAAATCAATAAGAGAGCCTTGACACTCAAATGTACTCTCAGTACTGGAACAAGCACTTATCATTCTTTCTCAAGGACAGCTTCAACAGCCAGCAGCTTCTGCTATATAAAGCCTCCATTAGCTTGTTCAGAAGGTATGTAAAATGCTGCACTTTTAGATGGTGAGAAATGTCATGCTGGGTCAAGACCAAAAGGTCCACCTGGTCCGGAACTTTGTTGTCTCCAATAGGGGCTAGCCAGGTCCTCCTGGGAAGTTCTCAAAGCAGGGCACAACCTGACTTTCCTCCCTTCCAAAAGATGGAGGATCCATTTAAATCAGCCTAATGGCAGCCACTGATAGAACTAACCTGCCCATGAGTGACAATTTTTTTTATAAAAGGGTAATCTGAGGCAATAGCTATCATTACATCCTGTGGCAATTAATTCTGGAACTTGAGATGGGGCATCCAAAACCACACACAATATTTCTAGTTATGGGTATACTGAATTTATAATGGTATTAGAGTATTTTCCTCTTATATTTTCCTCCCAACACTGAATTTGCCTTTTTACATTGCCACAGAATACCGAGCTAAGGTTTCCAGTGAGCTGCTTTCTACTATGTTCACAACAACAACAAGGCTTGCCTGGATGGCCAAAGCCAATTTAGAGCTCATCAACAGGTACATTAAGATGAGATTGCTTTGCTCCCAAAGTGCTCCACTCCTGCTTTTACATTACATTTAATATTGCTTGTGCTTTTTTAAATGTACATTTTAAGGTTATGGAAGAGATGCAGTGAAGGCGGGAGGAGGCGAACGCAGGAGGAGGAAATAAATAATCACGCAAAAGGTTTTGTTTCATTGTTGAATTATATGGACCAGTAAATCCATGCCCAAAGCCCTACTCATAAGCCAAATTCTTTCTCATTTCCCAGCTGGTATGCCTTCACCTAACTTCCATCTCAACCTATTTACTAGATATTGTACATATTTTCTTGGGCTTGGGTGCTGTTTGGGATTTTTTGGTGGGGGGTTGTTGTTGTTGTTGTTGTTGTGTATACAGTAGTACCTCTGGTTAGGTAACCCTCTGGTTACGTAAACTTCGGGATACGAAAGCGGCAAACCCGGAAGTATTTTACCGGGTTTTGGCGCACGCGCATGAGCAGAAACAGTCCTCAGGTTGTGGAAACCTCGGGATCCAACCAGACCTCCAGAACGGATCCCGTCCACAACCAGAGGCACCACTGTATTTGTTTTAGATCCTCCTGTGATTTATGTGAAAATTGTTCAGTTTGGTTGTGTGTTTTTTAACATTTTATTCATTGTTCATTACTGCTTCTGTTATGTTGTAGCCATGTAATTTTTCCATGTTGTAAGCTACTTTGAGCATGGTTTGAATTGTGAAACACAAATAAAGTTATGAATACTCCCCTTTACCCTTTCCCTGTTCATGTCCCTTTCTGCACCAAGAGTCAATTACTAAGCCTAAGGGTTATGGCTGTGGAAAAGCAAGGAACCAAGACTGTCACCAAGGCTAATTAATAAGTTGGGCCTGCCTACATTATGTTCTGGATGTTCATGAACAGCAGTGCCTGCTCCCAGTGCCTGCCTAAATATAGGGGCCAGAGCATTAACCTTTCACATGCTCTCCACAACCTGCTCACTCCCCAATTCTTCCACTCCCTCAGCTTAGCACAGGATCTTGTTCATTTGCAGTGAACAGAGCTGCACAAATTTGACCGGGGATGATTCTGGCTGGTTCCCTTGGTAACACCAGAAAGCAAGCAGACAAGTGCTATCAGAGGAACACTGTGCAACCTTAGGCACCCTGGCAGGCAATTAATGGCCAAGATTTCAGCATCTAACTGTGTTAGGCTATGCTAGCACTTTCGGCTGCAGCTGCTGGGGCACAACAGGAAGCAGGGCAGCAGCAAACACTTTACGTCTGAGAACACAAAAGCCAGTGTTTGCACCAGATCCACTGGATTCTCTCAGTCTGCCCTCAGGATCCCCAGCTCAAATGTATGCCAGTGTCAAAGTGACAGCGAAATAATAATAATAATAATAGTAGTAGTAGTAATAATAATAATAATAATAATAATAATAATAATAATAATAAAAAATGCACCCTCACTATTGTACAGAACTCCTGGATAGTTACTAATGAGTGCATGTTCTCCAACACATATGCACATTCCTGAGTAGTATTTTTCTGCTTAAAACCACACACACAAACACAGAGGGGTGGGAGAGACTCTTAAGGAATCCCTGCTTGTTCTAAGATTTCATGCAAAAATTGTACATTCATGAAACTGGGGGAAACAGATGATTCAGTTTCAGAGCTGGCAGAGTGAAGGCACAGTCAAGGAGACGCTTGAAAGGCAGCCAGCAGATTGGAACCAAGCGGAGCCACCGCCTGGCATAGCAAGGCAAGGCAGATAAGGGGTGGGCAGGAAAGCAAATAAGCAAAGCCAGCATATAATTAATCAGGCCAGCAGCCTGGTCTGTATGGTGAGGAATGGAACGAACTATCCTGGCATAGCTGTCTGACTGGATTCTTAAAAAGGAGTGCCCCCACACTGCAACATTTTGGTGCGAGCTCACCTGTTTAATTGCTACCAACATAACTCTGATGAGAGCTCCATAGGGAGCTGTCCTTGGTCCTGAACCTCAGCTATCTACCTCAGCTATCTTCCCTTCCTCTGCTCCGCCCCTCTAAGGCAGTAGAAAAGAGCTTTCCGAACTTTTCATGTTTGTAAAACACTTTTTAGACATGCATCATTTCGCGACACAGTGATTCCGTTTTACTAGCAAACCAGAGATTAAACTAACCCCTTTCCAGCCCTGGGAGATGCGCCACACAACACACCTGCACTCTGAAGCCGACACACTAACGTGTCACAACACACAGCTTGGAAAGCTCCGCACTAGAACAAGAGAAAAGGAAAGAACTCATTCACCCAGAAACAGTCTTAGAATTCCTCAAAGAAAGACCAACAAAGTACATAATGCACGAGACACTGAATGCTTGTGGATTTTAGCTGTGTTTACTGATGTTGGCAGCTATATAAAGACCTCTGCTAGTCATCTGTGGTACATTTGACACTCAAAAAGGAAGGCAACCTGTGACTTCCAGCCTTCAGAAGTGTTCCCTGCCTCCCAACCTGGAGGCTATTCTTTCTTGCCACTAAAAGGTAGATAGCTATTTAATGACAAGAGTAGGCAACCATTAACTCTCTATTACACCTTTATTTGGCTGGACTCTGAAGAGCTTAAAACGTTGAGCCTGTAACATAATTCATTTGCAGAACTCCACAGCTAATTTATTATTTATTATTGTTTTAAACAGGATCTCCAGGCACCAAAATTAGTTGGTTTAATTTTGCCAGCACTCCTCTCCACCACATTGCCTTTCTAAAAGTCTGTTATTAACTCCCAATGAAGACAATCAAACCCATAATTTCAACTCCACACACTTTTATTTAAAAGTATCTGAATTTGCTTAGCCACTAACATTTGCATCCAACGCCTTATTATGAGGAATAGGGGGAAAGTCCTAGAACACTCTCCCTGCATTCAATCTCATGGAAGTTTGGCAGTGTGCTGCCAGGAGTCCAGGAAGCACTCTGCATAGCATTCAGCTGGTGGGAGCATAACTGAATGACCTCCAAGAATACATGTGCATATACAGGTATCAGAATTTGGTTCTATCTTGGAGCTGGATTTGGGTAACTCTGGCATAAAGTACAGAGGTGTTGGTGTTTGCAGAGTGTGTACAGTTTCATGAGGGTAACATTTTGACAGCTGGACTGAATCCAAAGGATCAGGCTGCATGTTATGTTCCTCTTTTTTCTGTCAAATTACTGATGAAGTCAGATTTCCTTATTTTCCACAATCCACTCTGCTGCCACTAGCAACAGAGGAAGGTAAGAAACTATGCAAAGCACTGAAACCCAACAGCACTCAAGCAGCTGGAAGTCCCGTTCAGATCCCCCATATAGCTTATGAGATTTTAACAAACACTGTCTACGATTCCTCAAACTTACTGTTCTCTACCTCGGCTGTAAGGACTTGAAACTTACTTTTAAAATTAAGAAACCAGGAAGAGGAGTATACATACAGAGTGTACAAAATTCTGAATATTGCTCATCATGACAAAATCATTTTCTGCTTACTTAATAGGAGTCTTTGGTGCATCTGCTTTCTGTCTGCACTGCACTGCTGCCTCAGTTGCATATGGTTATTTTGGAAGGTGGAGGAAGAAGGTTTAGCAGGTGGATTTTTGAGCTAGATGGCCTTTTAGTTCCAGTGATCCTATACTCTGATTTCTAGTAATATGCATTTAATAGCATAACTGCTTATTTCTCAGGACTGGGAGCTATGTTACCCCAAACTTAAAAGACCATCTAGCTAGGACAGCTGGAATTATGCAGTAAACTTTAACTAGAGAATCAGTGGAGTTTAGGTGGGCCAATGTAGGATTCATTGGCAGTTAAGTTAATCTTGCATATAGCAATCTTTGTATATAACGGCTACTTTACCACTTTGAGGTTTTTTCTAGAATAATGCAGTATATAAATTGTATAAAATAAATAAATTTTCATATTGTCCCTTCTCCAAGATTCTTTTATGTATAATGTGCTTTTGATTTCTCCCTGATACTTTTATGCTTTTATGGAAACTAAGCCTTATGAGGAACAGTTGAAGGAGTTGGGTATGCTTAGCCTGGGAAAGAGGAGACTGAGAGGAGATCTTCAATATCTAAAAGGCGATCACATGGAAGATGGAGCAAGATTGCTTTCTCCTGCTCCAGAGGCTAGGATACAAACCAATGGATTCAGATGACAAGAAAGGAGTGTGGCGTTCGTACGGAGCCCACCCCACCCCCCGGTCGTCTCACGGACTATTGACCCATACACCACTAATCCGCTGCCACCAACCAGGTCCTCCCTGGTAAAATCACTTCAGTCTCAGTCAGCTTTTCAATTCATAAAGAAGAGTGTATTTTATTTCAGACTTAAAACAAAACTATTACGGCATTCCAAACAGTGTTCCTCTTTACTTTCTTATTCTTATGTTCCTCTCTCTATCTCTTCTACCACCCCACACTCAAGGACCAACTGCCCTAACTGTCTCTCTATTACCAACTGCCTTTCCCAACCAGCCAACCAACACAAAAACAACCAACTACCCACCCACAACTCCCAACGAACTAATTTCAACTCCTCCCAGAACTCCTTTATAGACCCACTGACTCCACCCCCTGGGTTCTGTCTGTGCAGCCTATTTAACTATTTCCCCTCTAGCACTCTCTCATATATGGTAACGTCACAAGGAGATTCCAACTAAACATCAGGAATAACTTTCTGAGAGTAAGAGCTGTCCAATAGTGGAACAGATTCCCTCAGAATTGAACTAGATGACTCTTGGGGTCCATTCCAACTCTATAAACTGAAATTTATTTACTGGTCTTCTGAGGGTATTTTTAAAACACATATTACCAAACAGATTATAACCTCCCAGGTCCTGTTGCCTCAATGGACAAGAGGGTGGTGACCAAATTAAAAACCTCATTTTCACAAGAATTCTAGGTAACTGCTTATTAATGAACCCATTGAGCCTCTTCACTAGTGGGCACACTGACAGATGCAAAAAGCCTCCTGAGTTTTACTGTACTGTTTACTAGTCTACCACCAAATGAGAAATGCATCTTTAAATCTAGGGAAGAGGCCCTCCAAAAATACTTCCATATTCATTAAACACAGAGAAAGTGTCATTTTGTTACAGTTGCTGACATGTATTTGTTGCAACAAACATGCAGCTTTTACACTAGGGAGACTCTCCAGTAGCTGAGGATGACAATTAAGTCAAATACAACTGCTTGATCATGGCAATTAAAACTCCCAGAGAGGAACACGGGAAGCAATCCAAGCTCCTAATCACTTACAATAGTTTTGATATCATTTTAGAAATTCCAAGCTTCAGACCATCAAGTCTTTATTATAATATTGTCATGCAATTAGCCCAGAATTCAGAAACATTAACGAGTGTTTAAACTGCTCCCCTTACACAAGGGGAAGCACAACTAGCACTAGTAACAGCCCTTGCAAGTCACTCAGAATAAATAGTCATAAGCAGGGTTAGTGGAAGGAGTTTTACAGAAACATGTTGTGCCACCATGTGACATTTTTTTCAAACAGCAAAAATGACTGGCTTGGATAGGAAATGAGGCAGAGAGTTTTCCCCAGTTGACTCTATTAGCGGCAGTTAAGCTGGTTAGAGCTGGTGATGGTAACACCAAGGTTGTAGGTTCAATCCCCATATGGGACAGCTGAATATTCCTGCATAGCAAGGGGTTAAACTAGATAGTCCCATAAGCTCCACAATTCTATGGTTCTATGGTTCCTGGAGGAAAATTGTGGGGAACCTGTGAGAAGATGGAGTAGATAGTTTCTGGAGCATTTTTTGAAACCAGAAAGCAAAAGCAAAGTCCCCACCACCACCACCTTGAGATTCCACAAGAGCTAGGGGGCTTTTTACAAAGACTGTGGGATTGTGTTGTGGGTAAGATCTGAATGGGCCTTGGACTGACACACTCATTTTCCAGCTACTTTCACGGCAGAGAAAAGTTTTCAGCCGAACGAAGAGATCCTGCACTCAGGCATGAGACAATTCCTACTAACTGAAGACCCACAACCCAAGCACCTTGAGGGACAAGACTAAAAAGGAGAAAGCAAAGCAGGAGGGAGAAGTGATGCATTGGTAATATATGTATTAATGAGAAGGAAGGGCTGGAGGCAAAGAGCAGGAGAGTCATAAATCAGCCACCATGAATACAAACTCAAGAGTCTGAGCAGCAGTCGCCACATGGTCTGTTAGAGACTCTGTCTGCCTAGGACAAGCTCAACACCATCGACACTCATATCTGTATCCTATGACTGGCCACTTGTGACCAAAGGAAGGGCTTGCCACAGTTGCTGCTACGCAGAGCACTTGCTGGATTTGACTCAGGAAGCAAATCAAAAGGCATTGAGTTCAAATGGCCCAGTTACCTTGGCAAGCTTTCCAGCTCCCAAGACCAGCTGGAAGAACAGACTATGAAGGTTATGGAGATTATGTGTGTGTGTTTCTACATTATTATTATTAGTAGTAGTAGTATTAGTGGTGGTAGTAAGGTAAAAGGTAAAGGTACCCCTGCCCGTACGGGCCAGTCGTGACCGACTCTGGGGTTGCGTGCTCATCTCGCTTAAGAGGCCGGGAGCCAGCGCTGTCTGGAGACACTTCCGGGTCACGTGGCCAGTGTGATGAAGCTGCTCTGGCGAGCCAGCACCAGCGCAGCGCAGCGCATGGAAACGCTGTTACCTTCCCACTATAAAGCGGTACCTATTTATCTACTTGCACTTAAGGGTGCTTTCAAACTGCTAGGTGGGCAGGAGCTGGGACCGAACGACGGGAGCTCACCTCGCCGCGGGGATTTGAACCGCCGACCATACGATTGGCAAGTCCTAGGCACTGAGGTTTTACCCACAGCGCCACCCGAATCCCTGAAGTGGTGGTAGTAGTAGTAGTAGTTTTAATTGAATTTTTATATACCGCCTAAACCCAGAGGTCTCAGGGCGGTTCACAGAATATAACACTATCAGCATAAATGCTGCTTTTTCATTCCAACCAACAAGGGGCCGCCTTGTGCATGAAGTATCCTAGCCGCTGTCTTTATAAATCTGTTCGTTTCCTGACTGTGGTTTTTCTAACTGTGCAATCCTAACCATGTCTACTCAGGAGTAAATCTTATTGAATCCACTGGGGCTTACTTCCAGGTAAGTGAGCTTCGAATTGCAGCCTTAGTCAGGATAAAGGAAAATCAATTCACACAAACGCCAAAGGACAGGAACATGGATAAACTCCAGAGGTGGTGCATGGCAAGTCCTTGAGGTTAATTAAGAAAAATTAAATCCCACGAGGCCAGAAGGCCAAGGACGTGTCTCAAATCACAACATGAGGCATGACAGAGATAAGAACAGAATGGTGCAGTGAGGGGAATATCTTCATTTTTCTACACTTGAGTGAAATGGAAGGTCTAACATTCAACTCCGGGGGAGTTGCTGCACACACCTCAAAATGCTTTGAGAGCATTAAAAAGGCAAAAACAACAAATGAATGGTGAATATTTCAAATCAGTTTCAATAGGAGCACCTTTTAGCCACAGCACGATAGCAATGAAAAAGTTTGACAGGAGCACTTTAATAAGGGCATTTGAGGCCACTTCCTAACCAGAAAGCCCACCCTCAATACCCCAAAATAGTACACTTCCAAATCCAGAGATTCATAACTGAGCCTCCCAATTTAAACATAGGTAGGATGGAGACATAAAGTTCCGAGTCTCACAACAGCAACCGAGTCTTCAAGTGAGCACTCAGGGCTGATTTCCTTCAGAATGGATAGGTTTGATCTTCTTGCAGTCCATGGGACTCTCAAGAGTCTCCTCCAGCTAGAAGCTTCTAATAAATATTTTCAATGAAATTTGACCTTCAAGTATTTAAATGCTGTCCTTCATTCAACAGCTAAGCTCTCCGCTATTGACGCCCCATACCATCTAAGGGGCTGACCCATAGTTCACGGCAAATACTAGATTTGAACTCAGGATTTCCTGGTTCACCGTTCAGTCTCTTAGCTACTTCACTCACGGCCATTTTTTAAAACCAAAGTAATTTAACTTCCCGCTTGAGATATCACATTTCTTTCTTCCCTGACCCCATCAAGATTTATAATGCATATGTATGGCGAAATTCCAACTTGGTCTTTCTATAGTCTTGTCTTATACCATAAACAACAAGGTATTCCTCCCTGTTGGGGTATCACATTTCTGGCAACATGAGGTGGTCTCTATTGGCAGCACTTTCTGGCAGCCCATACTGGGTATCTGTTCCAGACGGTATTGTGCTCCCAAATTCTGAAGTTGAGACACTAACAGTACTGCAGAAAAGCTCCCAAGGTAAAGCTTTCGACTGCTTGCACCTTTCGACAGCAATTAAGCCAGCTCTGTGTGTTACACAGCAGGGATTAAGTTGTCCTGCTCCTTATCACAGACACTTAGGCCTTGGAAAGAGTTGGGGTTTGTTTATTTTTAATAAGCAACAGCTCCAGATAGGAACTACAGATCAGAAAATGGCTGAAGTCATAAATGCTTACACACGGAGAGAAAGCTTTGTGTCAATAGAAAGGCTCCTTCTTCCCAAAAGGCTATCAATATTTTGAGTGTTCAGAAGGAGGAATCTCAGTAAAGGTGTCTGTCTGCCGGAAAATGCAGAGCAGCAGCTGTTGTCTAATAAGGCAATGCTGTTGTAATTCAGACGCGAAAAATGCAGAAGATGCTTTGCTTATCAAGAAAGGGTGAATCCTCTGTAGCCATTTTGAAAGCAGGTGCCCTCCCCACATAATCTAAACAAGAAAAAGAATAAGGTATCATGAATATTCATTCTACACAGTGGACATCTTTGGATGGATTTATTCCACACAGTAGCTATCTTTGGATATTTTGGGGGAGGGTATGCAAAACAGGAAACCTAGATGAATTCCAGCAGGAGATACCCCAGCTAATTTGGAGAGCTGCAGATTCTAAAATGTGAACCATGAGGAGGCAAAGCTTGCAACAACTGTTCAACCTGCAGCCCCAGCAAGAAAGAGAATACAGGAAGGCAGGAAAAAGGATCATTCCCAGGACACTGACTATGGCTGACTAACTCAAGAAAAGGAACTGGGCTTCTCTTCAGCTTCAAAGAAATCACAGGCAAAAATAATTTCATATGAAACAAACAACTCTAGAAGGACCAAGGCACCCTCCAAGCTCTGAGAAAAATGAATATGCACAGCAAGTACTGTACCAACATTATGTTCTCAGTAAAAGAGAATATCCTCACATGGGATGTGTGGTAGCAGTGCTGGCTCTTTGGACTCTTTGACTCAAGCTCATTGTCCATCCTTCCCATTCAGACAGAAATGTTTTCACTCTTACCCCCTAGTGATCAGTCCCCCCAAACCAGATCCCTTGTCCAGTTCCAGTCACTTTTCTCCTAGCAATCAGCTTGAAAGTCGCTCTGCAAGCTCTTTGATATTAAGCATCAGCCATCTAGTTCCATTAGTATTAAAAAGCTATCACGGGTATCACTGCGGGGTTGAGAATAGTCCCCATCAAAAAAAGATCTCACATTGAGGTGCCTACTTGGTACATATAGCAGGCCCATCTCTGGATTGCATCACTGATGCCACACTGAGGGCTGCGGCTGCTTTCACAGGGGCTGCCCACCAGGTTGTTAACTTCAGCCATTTTCCTCCTCTGAGGCACAGCTCCAAAAATTTCTACAGGAGATTGCATTCAGCACTATTGGAGGAGGAGAGGGTGGTGTCTAGAACAGTGTTTCCCAACCACTGTTCCGCGGCACACTAGTGTGCCGTGAGATGTTGCCTGGTGTGCCGCGAGATGTTGCCTGGAGGGAGGCGGGTGAGTCGGGCGGCGAGAGGCGGGGTGGCGGCGGCGAGGAGAGGCCGCCCAGCGTGGGGCTCTCGCCGTCTGCCTGCCTGGCTGCCTGCGAGCTCGGCGGGCAGCGCCTCCGTCCGCAGCGCCCGCCTCACGGCTCTCATTCCCTGCCCCTGCCAAAGCTCACCCAGCCAAGCCGCGCTCTCCTTCCTGCCTCGCTTTGCTGCCTCCCCCCCCACCCCCAAAGCTTGGAGGTTCCCCGGCAAGGGGGAGGGAAAAAATTGAAACTTACACTTTCGTGCGTCCCTCCCGGCGCGACGCTGCGCGCTGACGTCACGGGGCTGTAATGGTGGTGTGCCTCGAGATTTTTTTCATCAAACAAGTGTGCCTTTGCCCAAAAAAGGTTGGGAAACACTGGTCTAGAAGTCATGAGCTCCCTTAACTCCTGGACTCAGCTGCCTCTCTGGCCTGAGACTAGAGCCCAGTCACAACCACCCTGAGGGAAGTCCCCCATGCTAGGACTCAGTATGGCTGCTGCATTTGTGTCCTCTGGCCAAGAGACAGGAAGTGCTGCTGTCTACAGCTTGCTGCTTCCCATATCTTAGTTCAATGAGAGTTGAAAGGCAAGCAGCCACCTCTTGCCCAGGATGAGTTCATGACAATGTTGGGCTTCCTCGGCTAGAGGTGTTTGTTAGCCTTGTAGCCATCTTGGATATGGAATGCAACAAATTATTTGGGGGGGCTGGGGGGGTATAGGAAAGTCCAGGCCTGTCAGCAAAAACAAGATAGAAGCTGTGTTAGGCTCTTCCCACCAGAGGGAGTTTGAACTTCCTGTCTAAATAACCCCCATCTGGAAGAAGGAAGGAAGAGCTCTTCTATCACCAAAACAGAATTCTTACAGACTTAAAAGCAATCTCTGCAGCACATGGATAAACAATTTAATTCCTTACATATAGATTCTGTTTCTCTTTTCTTCCTTCCCGCCCCCTTTTCTTTTGCTGTCAAGTTATCTGACCTCTGTTTGATAATCTCATTTCCTGAAAATCAAAATACCGGAAATTTAAGCTTCCTAGAGTGTTAATTGTGACCCTGCTCCATTGCTAATCAAAAAATTGGATGTTTTGCATGAAAATGCTGCTCTAATTAATTCTCAGTCATAAAGCGCCCTGGTTTTAATAACCCCTTCTTGATTGGATAGCCTTTGAAGAGACGGTTGCTGCTAATCTGCTACACTAGAAAAATCGCACGCAGAGGAAATAATAAGTGGGCTTCTAAGGTCTGAATGAGATTATTGCATTAACACAGCCAAAGCGAAGAGGAGCAATCCCTCTGCCCCAACCTCAAATAAAGCTCCGATTTTGATGGGGTGGGGAGCAACCAAGACACTCGAGAGAACAGAAAGTCCCCTAGCTGCATTCCTCAAGGCAGAAAGAGCTCTTCATTTAAATTGTTCTGCCATTTTGAGGTTCCTTTTCAAAACTTAGGGCATCCACCTGCCACAATGCCTCTTTAAAAATGAGACAAGAACACATCAGTCCTTCCTTCCCCCTCCCTATCTCCTCTGAATGACAGCGTATTATCATGCGCAACTCTAAGAGTGCTGAACTGAATTTTCATTACTCCAAACGTCAAAAGCAGTTTGTGTCACCAGAGAACACAGATGGTTGTCCTAGGCTGCCTTTTTTTGTTGCTGCTGTTCTTGGTTAACACCAATTGCATGAGCCACAATAGATTGTGCCTTGCAGAAGAGGTGGGTTCTTCCTGGGAATGCCATTCCCTATAAACAAGGCCTGAACTACATGCTCAGCAAAATCAGTGTCTGCTCTGAACTTTACGATATCCCACTGCAGGCACAGGGAACTAAATTTCTGAAGGCGCTTCAAAAATTCCCTGAACATAGAAAAAGCTAGCACAAGAAGGTGGTAGAGAAAAGGGCAGACTGCTTTGCAACCAGGTAGACTCAGCTGTTCTGTTCTTGGTTCATGAAGTAAGTTGTCAAGAGAACCTTGCAATTATCTTCCAGAACTTGGGAAGACTAAATATTGGTGGAAACCTGCCGGTTGCTTTCCCTGCCTCTTTGTGCCCCCCTGAGGCTCTTCAAATTCTCTCACCGCATGAACTTTCTTCATGGACTTAGTTGGCAAACTGATATGAGAGCACTGCATCGGTGTGGAAAATGACTTGGGTTCCCTATGGTGACTTAGAACAGAAATATCACCTGCTGTATCTAACGAAAATCTCAGATTCACACTGGCTTTGACAAAAACATGCAACTTGCTTGCAAGACACATCCTAGTAACCGGATCTCTCCTTCGGCATGTTGATTTCACTTGAAACCCAACATAGAGGAAGGATGCCCTGAAAATATACTATTAATCAACATTTTTATCTAGCAAAGGTAAAGTTATAAACACAGCCTCCATTAATAGTTAAGATGTTTATTATCTAAGCCAGAGCTTTCCAAACTTTTCATGCTGGTGACACACTTTTTAAACATGCATCATTTTGCAACATGGTAATTCAGTTTTATTAGCAAACCAGGGGTTAAATTAACCCCTTTCCAGCCCCGGAAAGAGTATGGGGAGCGTTCATGAGAAACACCTACATACACGACACACCGTTTGGAAAGCTCTGATCTAAATCTTGGCTGACCAAATTTTGCAATGATGCACCCTGAAGCAAAAGAAAAAATCCTAATATTCTGGGTTCTGAACTGGCAGTGAGTGACCAAGAAAAGGATCTTGGGATTGCGGTGCTTAACTTGATGAAAATGGCAACTCAGTGTGCAGCAGCTGTGAAGAAGGCAAATTCCATGTTAGGGATCATTAGGAAAGGGATTGAAAATAAAACTTCCAACCTCAAAAAGGACATTGTCATGCTGGAAAAAGTTTGGGAAACAGTAGCCAAAATGATCAAGGGGCTGGAGCAACTTTCCTATGAGGAAAGGCTGCAAGATCTGTGAATTTCTCATTTAGAAAAAGGGTAAGGGGGATATCATACAGGTGTATAAAACTAGGAATGGTGTTAAGTAGATGGGGAATTTTTTTTTATCTTGCTTTCATAGTATTAGAGCCTGTGACTGTCCACACTGGAAGATTCCAGAGACACAAAAGAAAGCACTTCTTCACACAGCACAATGTTAAACTATGGCATTCACTCCCATAAGATTATAGTGGTGGCTGCCAACCTCAATGGCTTTAAAGGGGGATGAGACAAATTCATGGAGGGCAATGGCTGCTGGTCATAGTGGTTATATATAACCCGCAGGATCAGAGACAAAATGCCTCTGAAAAGCAGTGGATGGGGATCATGATCAGAGACTGCTGGTGCCAGGGCCAGCACAAGTTTTGCTGCCTGGAGTGAAGAACAAGACCCTCCCTCACTGCATATACAGAACACAAACAAGGCAGCAGCTGAGTCTTCCTCACTAGTGATGGGACAATAGTTTCCACTATTCCTGAGAGCAGAAGGCTAGTTTAGCTGGCGTAGAGCAGCCAGTGTGGCACACACAGCTCTGTCTTCCCAACAGCTTGCTACACTCCCTGCATCTAGTGATGAAGGCAGCAGCCTGACTAATAGCAGGGCTGGCCCTAGCTACTACGCTTGTATCCTTGTGAGCTTCTCACTGGGGTATTCTCTTCTCCACTATGAGAATGAATGCTGGAATAGCCCTTTGGTCAGACACAGAAAGTCTCTTCCAATGTAATCACCCATGACTCTTGACTAAGCTGCTGTTGAATGTAACTCACTGGCATGGATATATAAGCAAGCATTATACCAGCTCCACTTCTTGAATGCTCCAGATAATCTGAATTAAAGTTTGCATTTGGGGCTGTTTTTCCCTTGCACAATTCTAAGTTACCTTCCATTCACTTCCAAATATTGCAAGTCATCTGCATTAAATGCTGTAACATTTCTTGTGAGGCAAGCTCCAAATACTTTTCTTGATGTGCAGACATACCAGACCAAGATCAGGGGGAGGGGTGAGAAGAGGCAGGTTAGGGGGCCACAAACAGCTTCTTTCACAAAGTTCACTGGGTGGAATGGTCATTACTTTTCAGCCTAGCTTACCTCACAAGGTAAAATGTGAATGATTATATAGCAGCATGAGCATTAGTTAGTACACTGGGATATGAATGCTCATACATATGAACAGCATACCTCTGCACATCACAGAAAGGCTGACAGCTTCCTCCCTAGGAAGCAGAACACAGGAAAACTCTGAATATTCTCAGATCAACTTACAGGTCATTCTCCTCCATTGCAAAGTGAAAGTCTGGAAGAAATGTGCTTCTGAATGAAAAGGCCATAACCCAATATAGAGCTACATGTGCAAAAGCCTACTGACTCATCAGATTAATTAGGCCTTTATTTGGTGCTGGATTGTAACACTCAAAACAACTAGCTCCTGAATCAATCCTAGAGAGAATTTGGCTTTGCTCCTGAGAAAGCAGCTAAAAATTGAATATATTTGTTCCCTCCACACCTTCTCTGCCCCCATGACACCAAGGTAGGGTTTGTTGCAGATCTGTTGAATTGCAGGGTCAGATTTACTGCTTTGCAGCTAATGGGTAACTTTAAAAAGGGAATGGCACTTCCCTCTCGGCTAACTGTGTCAGTGTGCTGGTGTGAATGCTGCACCCCCAGCCAGTTTCTAAACGCAGGAAACCTGGCAGGCAAGAGAGCAGGAGAGGCTGTTCCTCTAAAAGCTCTGAGCATCCACCTCCAAGTCACGTTGGCTCCACATTTTATGGCAGAGTCAGAATCAGCAGGGGGCATTGGTAGCGACAGTAATTAAATCCTATAGTGTCTGCTATGCAAAGGGCACTTCATTAATTACAAGGAAGGTGACGGCTGTGCTGTGCAGCTCTTTGACAACCATGCCGCTTGGTGGAATTAACTATACTATTAGTGTAATGTATAAGAAAGCTATTAGGGATGTAATAGTAAATTCATCTGAATACAAAATTTTTAAACACAAACAACGCAAACAGGCTCTCTCTTTTATCAAGGAAATGCCAAGATCTCACCTCTCACTGTTAGATTGGCATTTTATAGCAGCTCACCCCTTGCATACACACCACAACCACAGTGTATAACTGGGTAATTGCATTAGCTCACCTTCATCCCTTGTTAGCCTTTGCCTCTCCCCTTCCAACCCAGCATCTGGTTTTGAAATGCAGAGAACTTTGAATGGAAAGATCCCTGGGTCAGGAGCCTACTTTCCTTCCTTCTTCCAACAATGCTGTAAGGGGCCAGGAACATGGATGGTTCTATCATAAGCAGCAAGCAGGCCCTCGCAACTAAGTGTTGCAGTGGATCTCTAGTCTCTCTCTCTCTCTCTCTCTCTCTCTCTCTCTCTCTCTGTGTGTGTGTGTGTGTGTGTGTGTGTGTGTGTGTGTGTACTACCAGAGCCTAGCATTAAAAATACAAATACAAACGTTAAGAACAATAAAATCAGAGAATCAGAGAATTGTAGAATTAGAAGGGACCACAAGGGTAATCTAGTCTAACCCCCTGCAATGCAGTAATCTTCTGTCCAACGTTGGGTCTGAACACACAACTGAGATTAAGAGTCTCATGCTCTACTGACTGAGCTGAAGTGATAGTTAGAACATTTGTTCCAACTTGGGTCTATCTTTATGTGCTTTTTAGTTTAGGTTTTTTTTATGAACAATTAAAAGTGCAACTAGTCTGCTTGCAAGTCAATGTGACTTCTGCATGCAACTGAGTGTTTGGAGGAGATCTGAGAATAGCAATTTAAGTAGACTGACATTTTCTGCAACCTGCAATAGCTCGGATGTTTTCATTTTCTCATCTCTTTCCCTGGTCTGAGGAAAGTCACTGTTTGGTCCATATTTCCTTTAAAGCAGGAAGAGAGAGGGAGAAAGAGGGGGGAGGAGCATGCATGCCCAGGTCTACTGCATTACTATTTCCCAAAGTGTCAGACCCATCTGTTATACTGGCCTCCCAAATATAATACAGCTGGAAAGAAATTTCAGCGAAATCTATCATCCTGAAAGCATTACAAAACATACTTTGTGAGTGGGTGGGTATCAAAACCTGGCTGTACTGTAAAACTCAAATATCATGACAAAACTCAAAACTGATATTGCTACCATGGAGTTTTATCTTGCAGTTCGGTATTTTGAATTCTGACTTAAAATGTGAAAGCAACTAGTTTGAAGTTTTGATCTGTTTCCAATTTATTTCAGAAAAGTCAGCGGCTATCAAGGTAAGTGAAAAAGTGTTACTTAAGTGTTCATTTGAAACCAGATTTGGCCTACCTTGAAGTTCACCACTCCTGCTGTACAACTCCCTCCTCTGCTCCCGCAAATAGGCACTCATACTAATGGCATGGGAAGATGATTCAAACCTGCAATGAGACAAACAAAGCACGTCAGCAGGCATGATGAAGCAATGTGAAAGTCAAGGCCAGTTCCAATATGCATGGTCATATACTGACAGTGTAATCCTGAGAGCGAGAAAGTGGCCATCTTCAAAAGCTAAACAAGTTGCTAATTCTGTTGATCTCTGACTGAGTCCCCGTATCCCTCCCCATTATTAATCATCTCATACATTTCATTCTGCTGCTAAGATCCCAACTAGAAGGCACCAAATCTTAGCCTGTGGCATGTACCTCACATTCTTCTGAATATTCTTCAGAGTGTTACGGGCCCCTGGAGTCATGAGCACTAACAAGGAACATAGGTCATTTACTCAAAGCAACACTTTTGTACTGATCATTTCCAGCCACACCCTATGCAAAATGGACACTTCCTCATTCCTCCCCACTTACCATGTCAGGTAAAGTCAGACTACAAAACACAACTCTTTGAATATTCCTGGCCATAGGAAACTGGCGAGAATAGTTCCTTTAAGACATGGGTAGGCAAACTAAGACCCGGGGGCTGGATCTGGCCCAAACGCCTTCTAAATCCGGTCAGCGGATGGTCTGGGAATCAGCATGTTTTTACATGAGTAGAATGTGTCCTTTTATTTAAAATGCATCTCTGGGTTATTTGTGGAGCATAGGACTTCATTCATTTTTTATTTTTTTTCATAATATAGTCCGGCCCCCCACAAGGTCTGAGGGACAGTGGACCGGCCCCCTGCTGAAAAAGCTTGCTGACCCCTGGTTTAAGAGTTTTAACCCAGACACACGACTCTCTAAAGCCCTCTGCTTATAAGGTAGGAAGAACAGTCTCTTCCACAACCATTACAGAAGGAAAGAAAACATCCTGGGAAAATGCCACTTTAGGTGGCCATGCAAGTCTGCCTAGCAGCAGGCCTCCCTTTTCTGTCTGTATGATAACTCAAAGGAACATAGAAAGCTGCCTTGCACCAAGACAGACCACTGGCCCAACTAGCTCAGTATTGTCTGCTCTGACTGGAAGCAGCTCTCAAGGGCTTCAAGCAGGGGACCCAGCCATACCTAGAGAGGATGGGGTAAACAACTAGATGCTCTACCACTGAGCTAGGGCCCTCTCCATAACTTGGCCTGATTACTCAAGGAGGGCTCTTGAAAATGCAGAGAGCCTTCTGGCAGGTGGATGGCCCTCTAAATGGAAATAGGGTTGGGAGACAGCTGCTCTGTGTGGCAAGACAAACACCCAAGGAAGAAGAAAACAGCACGACCGAGGCATTATCAAACAACTACACCTCTCAACAGGATGAAAAATGCCATTTTAATGGCAAGATCTCTACAGATGCAGTGACAGCTGACAGATAAAACAACCAGAGATCCCAGCAAGCATGGCTGTCATTGTGGTTAAAGCAATGACAAGAGAATGAGCAACAGGGGACATGTACTTCTTATTAAGCAATTATGCCTTACTTTATTTTCGTCAGACAGAAATGAGTGTGTGGGGCTGGAGCAATGAAGCTGACGAGCTAACATGCCAAGCAACAGGGGATGGGAGCAGTTCAGGATCAGCAGGGAAACTGCAAGAAATCCAAACCTTCCAGGGAATCTATGAGGGAATATCAACAAGGTTCTAGTCCTTTGATGCTGAGTGTGAAGTTGCAGGCTGCCTGCAATTCCTACACAACAGGGGAGAAGGCGCCATGGTCTAAACCACTGAGCTTCTTGGGCTTGCCAACTGGAAGGCCAGCAGTTCGAATCTGCACAACAGGGTGAGCTCCCATTGCTCTGTCCCAGCTTCTGCCAACCTAGCAGTTTGAAAGCACGCCAGTGCAAGTAGACAAATAGGTACTGCCGTGGCAGGAAGGTAAACAACGTTTCTGTGCGCTCTGGTCTCCGTCATGGTATTGCGTTGCGCCAGAAGCGGTTTAGTCATGCTGGCCACATAACTCGAAAAGCTGTCTGAGGACAAACACCGGCTCCCTTGGCCTGAAGCAAGATGAGCGCCACAATCCCATAGTCGCCTTTAACTGGACTTAACTGTCCAGGGGTCCTTTACCTTTTTTTACCTTACGCAACAGTGTGACTATATAGCACATTTTAAAACAATTACAGTAATTACACGTGATAAAATTATAGGCATAGATAGGCTTGCTGGGAGGAAAAGTGAACAGGCACCAAAGACATTACAGGCAGAGGCATTTGCCTAATATTAAAGGGCAGGTTGTTCCAAAGAGAAGGTGCTGCTACACTGAAGGTTTGATTCCTTGCAAGTGCAGAATAAACAATATGCGATACTTGTAAAAGTGCCAGTTCTGAGATTGAAGCAGTCGAATGGGCACGAATGCATATATAAAGGAAACTGAGACCAAGAGAGATATCTAATCCATGATGCCATAGTCCCAGTGATTAATTTAAAAGATGCATTTCCAGTTTACCAATAATTAATCAAAGGGGCTTATTCTGGGCTATTGGTCTCCAAAAGAAAAGCCAAGAAAATGGTAAAAGAAAAGTAAAAAATGCAGGGCAGTGGCACTGCTGTATGAAGGCTGGAAGCCAGAAGTACAAAAGATGAACCCGAGAATCACTCATGTTTAAAATGTTGCCTAAAAAAAAATCACGGCAGTGATTAACAGCATCCAGTTGAAGCAGCATCAAGAGAAAGAGGCACACAATGGACCAAGGACACAATTCTTGAGTTAATCAAAGCAGAATGGAACAGAAGAAGCACAACTGCCAACACAGATCAAGCTTTGCCCTTGTCATTCTATAACTTTCTGTAACACATGTTCCCACGCATGTCTGTGCAAGAGTGTAAGTCAGTCGGATGTGGAGAATTCTGAAACAAATAAAAGTGGCTGAACTTCAGCTGTGGAGCCAAAACAGACCCAATGATTTATTCAGACAGTTGCAAGAACCAGCAACCTTTTCCTCCTCTGCAACATTATTTGTATGTGTATGTTCTCTATACCATCAGAGGGACAATAAGCTTGCCCAGCCTCTCTGCCTTCCCCAATTCATGAAGATGGATAAAGCAGTCTTATACTGTGTCTCAGGGGGAAAGAGAAAAGAATCAGACTCCCCTTCCACTACTATTTATCACCATTTCTCCGCCAGGATTCCAACTCTCACACCTCCTTTAGAAAACTCAGGTCAGGGAGACCCACATTTAATGTGAAAATGGGGGAGTCCATTTGCATCATACGTCTGACTTCCACGTGACCTAAGTGTTTGCAGCCTCCTCCCTAAATTAAGCACCCATCTCTCCTCTTAAAAATAAAGCTGGGTAACTATCAAGCACAGAGCAGTACTGAAGATGGACTAGACAATCTCTATGCAAAACACAGTTTGGAAAAGAGAAGCAGCGCTGCACTTACTTGAAGAGGGAGGTTTTAGGCCTCTGGGGTTTCTTTTTTGCAAAGAATGCTGCAAATTCCCGTCCCGAGCTGGCATAACTAAGCTGAGCTGATGGCTCCGAAGATGCCCGTGTATTTTTCATATCCAAGTACTCCGTGAGCAGCATCTGGAGAGAAAGGGAGGGAGGAACAGCATTTTAAGAAGCACGTTTTTAAAAGGCTTTGTAAACAAAGTCTCAAATTAATGCCGGAAAACTAACCCATACAATCCATGAATGCAGTTTGCACAAAAGTTTACCATCAGATTAAAACTCTCGTCAGAAGAAAGCTTTTGGTTCTACGCGTCAACCTGGCAGATTTCTGAACAACTAACATGCCAGCCATTTGGTGTGGAATGGCTGTGGAACTCCCTTTCATTGGATGTCAAGGAAATAAAACAACTATCTGACTTTTAGAAGACATCCCTGAAGGTTCAGGGAGGTTTTTAATGTTTGATGTTGTACTGTGTTTTAATTTGTTGGAAGCTGCCCAGAGTGGCTGGGGCAACCCACTCAGAGGGGGGCAAGAACAACAACAGCAACAGCAACAGCAATGACTCTAGTAGGGTAGTGGTGCCTCAGTTCTGAAATACCCTCCTTTTGAAGGCTAGGATAGCCAAGTTATGGTTGGGAGTTCACTTTTAAATTGAAATATGTTTTTGTTTTTCCTAGATTTTGATGGCTATGGTTAATAATAATAAATTTTACTTATACCCCACCCTCCCCAGCCAGAGCCGGGGAAATGTTTTTCTGTAAGGAGGAGATCCCCTGTGATTTCCCAGCAAAACCACAACAAGGTACAGTTCACAAAGTTCTTTGCACTGGCTTAGAGTGAAAAATGAAGTTTTTTAAAAAAGCAGAAAAATAAATTATTTTGATCAGCACATATTAGAGCACTGACAACACCTGGGGCCCATAACAGCATAGCAGGATTATTGGTAACGATAATTCACCCTGTTAGGAAGCTGCCTAATGTAATAAGAGAGCACACTGTAGGTAACAAGTGGAATGTATCAGTGAAGGAAGGATCTTATTTAAACAAATTAGCATGAAATAACAACCAGGCCAACAGTACTAAGCTGCTAATTAGACACAACTGAGAATTCTTTTTTTAAAAAAAGATACAACAAAATTAAATAAAGATAACCTGATTTCTATCCCTAACTATCTCAATTAGTTCACCAGCAGAGAGACTTCTGATGTGTTCTCATTCCAGTGCAAAGAAAACAGCAGCGTGTGTGTGGCCATATTTCACGGCAACTTATCTGCTTGCTTTGTTCGCTTTTAAAGGCAGAGTCACACATTATGTTTTTGGAAGGTATACAAGGCGTACAAGCTAATGTGCACCGAAAACCGTAGAATGTGGATAAAGAACATGAGCTCAGAAATATGCATATCGTATCAGAGAGCCAGGAATACTACCAGGCTGCAGAAACACCATACTGTACACTTAAAACATATCCCCCTCCACCCCCAAAGAATCCTGGGAAATCACAGAATGATAGAATTGTACAGTTGGAAGGAACCCCAAGGGACATCTAGTCCAACCCCCTGGAATCTCAACTAAAGCAACTATGACAGAAGGCCACCTTCTGCTTATGTAAACATAGTTTACACCCTCATGGAGCTACAATTCCCAGCACCCTAAACAAAGTACAGTTCCCAGGATTCCTAGGGGAGGGTGCTTTAAATCTTTGGTATGTTCACTGCAGTTGGTTATTCCTGAGTTACTTTCTCAAGCACACAGATTTCAGAAAGCCAAGTCGTCAATAAGCTCATGAGGAAAGGGAGTTGGGCACCACCAACCAAGCTCCTTCTCAAACAAGCACGCAGCATTTGAATACACAATGTTTCCTGGGCATTAAGGGAAGAGCGGTCCAGTCTAACTGTCTCCATATCTGCCAGCTTTGCACACCTCTCTGCTTTCAAGGAGTTCTGAGTGGGGTTCAAGAGCCTTAACTTTTATCTTGCAACACATGAAATTGGAGCAGTGGCTGGGTGCTACAGAAAATGTAGGAGGGACAAGAGGCAAAGCTGGCTGAGAATTCTTAGAACTTTAGGCAAAACATTCACATTTGAGGGCCAACAGTGGGGAGAAAAGAATTGCTGGAGATTTTCTCTAATTAGCATCCTGCAGTACCAGGTTCACAGAGCAACAGCAATTACCATTGTTGTTGTTAATTTGGATGATTATCATAATCATCACCATCTAATTCTTATCAAGTACCTTTTCCCCCTTCTCTTCTATGTGCCCTGTTTAGAGGCTAGTAAAAGTCATACCCCACTATCAACGTCAGTCCCTCCAGCAGGTCTCTTCTAATATTTCCCGAACTACATATTTAGTTATAAACCAAAAACAGTAAAAAAAACCAAACAAAAAACCAAACTTAAATTTTACAGCTTGAAACTGGTAGGCGAGGAGGGGGCTGGCAAACATGCAGCTACACAACCCAATTTCTTCTGCTCACTGAAGTGATTAGTAATATTTGCCTGAGGATGAAGTAAGGCCACGAGTGTTTGGTCCTACAATGTTTAATTATTCGTTGCAAAGCCATCCATCAAAATCCTTGTTAGACGTTAATCAAATGCATAAAGAGCAAGATTTATGAGTGACTGTTCAGTTTGCAGCATCCCATCCATCTATAACAAGGACTTCTGACTTCCTATTCAACAGAGGTTGAATGTAGCCATCCGTGTATTAGACACTAATCACAAACAAATCTGGACATGACAGCAGAGAGATCCAATGAAGCATTATTATTATTATTATTATTATTATTATTATTATTATTATTATTTCCAAAAGCTAAAACTAAAACCTAAGTACTCTGGAGGAATAGCTGTTAGCCTACTGCAGCAACCCCAATAGTCTGCCAATGTGGCGGGGGGGGGTGCCACCTGAGAGAGGGGTTGCCGTGGCCACTGTGTAAAGCGGCAGTGGGGCAGTCTTCTTTTCCTCTTCCTTCAGCTGCCACTGCTTTCCAAACAGGCTTGCTGCTCTCTCTGGGAATGCCTGGACATCTCCTTCGGGCCAGGGCTCCATTTCACTGTGTGTGCTGTGAAGCAGCACTCTGCACTTTCCAAACACCCAATACAAACTTACCCTACCCTCTTACTTGCTTATTTTTTTAAAAAAAAATCCATATGCACGGCTATTCCTTCCGTTTGCTTCACTAAGAAGCTGCAACAGGTCAGTGGCAAATTCACAGGTGTGTGTGTTGCCTTATTTGGCAGCAAATGGACAGATATTTGCAGTTTTCTCACAATGCAGGCCTATGCAGAGAGAAAGCTACGCTAAACCCTTCTCCTTGTGATGCTGTCAGTTTGTGTCCAGAGTTTATTTTTGTTTCGTTGGAAGAGGGGGGTGCATTTAGACATGCAGCTCCCTCCACACCCTGGCCGCACTGGGTAGTTCAGCTGGTTACGAGCGTGGTGCTGATAATGTCAAGGTTGCATATTACAGCATTGAAGGGCTGGACCCGATAATCCTCATGGTCCGTTCCAATTCTATGAATCTATGCTTACAATTTGAGTTCTATGGAATTCAAAACTTAATGCAATATAAGGAATAAAAAACCAAAAAAAATATTATTAGAAACCATACAGAATCTAGCACAGTGCATTACAGTTGCTACAGTGCGCAGAAAGAAAACAGCAACTGGTCTGCCAAGACCCTCAGTAGTTTTCATGGTTCATTGGGAGATGGTGGTTGCAAACCACTGGCAATGACCTGAGGTTGTTGGGAAACAATAAATGATAGCCATGAGGATATGTTAAGAGCTACATAGAAGGACTCTTGCCAACCTAGCAGTTTGAAAGCATGCCAAAAAAGTGCAAGTAGATAAATAGGTATCGCTCCGGCGGGAAGGTAAGCGGCGTTTCTGTGCGCTGCTCTGGTTCGCCAGAAGTGGCTTAGTCATGCTGGCCACATGACCCGGAAGCTGTATGCCGGCTCCCTCAGCCAATAAAGCGAGATGAGCGCCGCAACCCCAGAGTTGGCCATGACTGGACCTAATGGTCAGGGGTCCCTTTCCCCTTAACATAGAAGGAAGAAGCCCCATCACCTCAACTCAGAGAGCTTCATTTGGCCCTATCTCAAATCTGAGGCTCAGAATGTACTCAGAGAAACAGTGTTCTTAATTCTAAATAGATGCCTTTTGTACCTAGCTCTGCTTGGCAAGTCTTGGGGTTCTTATGAAAAACAAAGTAGATCTGACAAACATGCAGTAGACCCACCTCACATACTTCAAGGGGAGTGACAAATCCAGCAATATTTCCATCTCTAAAATGATGGCAGGGTTGAATTCTTCCTATGCTATACACAAATTAAGCATCATCAGTAGGGCTGTCAAACAGCTCATTAATTTCAGTTGATTAATAATCTGGCTTTTAACCAAATCAATTAAATTTCAGTAGGTTTGCAGATTGCCAATGCCACAGTAAGGATGCCTTATTGAAAAAATAAAGTGTGAGATAACTAACCATTCATTAAAATAAGTTGCTCACTCCTGGGAGGAAAGACCACCTTGATCATTTTCTTTTCTTTAAATTTCCTCTTTGTTATCATTATAGAACCAAAATAGTTTCAAAAAAATAAACAAACAATTCTCTTTTTTTTTTTATAAAATTTTTATTTGGTTTTCTGGTTTTATAGAGACAAGACATACACAAAGAAAAGACTAAAGACAAAAACATATATAAAATCAGCAAATCCCCGTTTCATAAACTTGTTCCCTGACTTCCCCCCACCTCCCCTCGTGCATCCCAGTTTCAAGGTTATATCAGCAAGTTGGTATTTCTCCTCTCAACATTCTTATTCATCTTATTACCTTTTTATAATAAAAATTAATTTTCCTAAGTTGGACTTAAGTTCTCTTCCATCGATTTTCATTTTATCTTAATTAAGAGTCATAATAACCAAACCTAGAAGTCTTGAGAGTTTTTAAGAGTCTCTTCTTCCCTCCCTCCCATCCCCGGTTTTTGTCCCTTCCCAATAAAGATCCGGATTCAAGATTCTCAGCCTGGGTTCCTCACGTCCGAGGCTTTCAAATCCCTTTCAGTCCCTCTCCGCCTGTCCTGTTGGTAGTCCTTTATGTCAGTCGTCAGGTCTGGGAAAAGCTCTTTCACCATCAAAGTGTATCCTCTTCCCACAAGGGGGTTCAAAAGTAACTGCTGGAGAATTTCCACAAAGCCTATCTCTTCACAATCAAAGTCCAAACGGAGGCCCCAATCGTATTTCTTTATTTTAGTTTTCTGTATTCCATTTTGTCCCGGGACCTCCTCCTTCTTCTTCTGTGTCTTTCGCAGAGTTGTAGTAGATATGTTCCCAGCATTTCCTTGCTTGTGTTCCGCAGATGTCAGCTTTTGGTTGTTGCTTCCCAGGATTACTTCTTCTTTTTCTTGTTGTTTAGTCTCTTCCAGCTCTGTAGGTATTGTTTCCCATTCAGCTGTGGATTCTTTCTCATTGAGGTCCTCAATACTAAGAGCAGAGTTGCCTGTTCCCAAGGTCATACTCTCAAGTTGTTTATTCATGGCCAAGCTCTGTTCTTGTAAGATTCCCACCAATTGGAACATCCTTTCGATTTCCACAAGTAACTTTCCTTCCACAGCCATTGTATCCATTGTAGTTTCACAGAATTCCCCCTAGGGGGAATCTGGTTACTTATTAGCCTTTTCACCAACAATCCTTTAACTGATTATTATTACTTTGTTTCCAACAGTTTTAGCTCAATTATAACTCGTCTTAGTCCAGAGGGATCTTAGATGACAAATTTTCTACTTTAAATCGGCCGTTTGACAGCTTTGACAGCTGTCAAACTCCGCAGCTCTTACACAGGCACCAAAGCAGGACGTTCCCGGGCCCGGGAGGGGGGGTTGGTTAAAGCAAAAAGAAGGTTCCCAAAACTCCACTCTCCAGCCCAAAATTTCCCTTAGTTAAATCTCGGAAGTTAATATCCTTTTTAACTCACCCCACCAGGGGTAGGCTCTCCAGCTTAGCTCTTGCGCCGTTGCTTAGATCGTCTGCAAGGGGGGGGTGCGGACTTCCTTTTAGACACCCCCCGCTCGTCTCCAATTCAAGGTAAAATTTTTATAAAGTCCCAATACGTCTTACTCACGGGCGATTCTTTCAGTCCAAATTTTCAAGGAAGGAAGTCAGCGCTCTCTGGTTATGGCTCGCGGCTTCGCTCCACCGAGGTAGCGATCGACTCTCAGTGCCACGCCACCCCCGTATCCCCTCCGCAGCCTTTAAAAAGGCTCTTTGCGAATCAGGGGGGGCGCTTAAGGCACCCGCCGAGTCTTCAGTCCGCAGGCTTCCGTGCCTGCGGTTTTTAAGGGTCCCCGCGTCGCCGGCGCGGCAAAGACCCATCCTCAGTGGAGCCGATTCCCTCCGGAGCTCGGAGGGAATCCGCCATTTCCAGATCGCGTCAACCCGGAAGTCCAATAAACAAACAATTCTCAGTTCTCCAATGAGCAGCTTCTGAAGGGTTGGGGAACCGGTGGTGTTTCAGACATTGTTGGAATCCAACTCCCATCAAGCTCACTCTGCATGGCCAAGGTTCAAGGATGGGAGTGAAGTCTAGTAGCGGCTGGAGGACCAAAGGCTGCCCAATCATGAGCTAAAGTTGTAGTTGATTAATCTGCCAGTGAAAGTTTGCAGACCTAATCATCATTCCCATCCAGGGGTTTATTTCCCATCAACCCCAAGCAAACAGCACAACCCGATTTATCTATTTCACTAACCACAGAGAGTTTCCGAGTCAAGACAAATGAAGCCAATAAATAATAGGATGTTAAGTACACAATATGTTAGGGGAGGGAGAAGAGGAAGACATGAATTGATGTTGGAGAAAGAACTTGACAGAGACAACAGCAGACACCTGTCAGCTGTCACTCTTCAAAGCTTTGCCCATCAAAACATCCCTTCAGTTGTATTATCTGCTGCAGATCTCTTCTGGAAACATGACCCATGAGTACAATAATTAATTACAAAGTGTCCTTTGTAGTTTTGGTCACAAAAATCTTTAAAAGCAGTTGGAGGAAGGGATGATAAAAAGCACAAGGCCTCTTAAAGAAAGTAAAGAATCAACTACTTCTTCCAAAGATGTGGTGAACAAATGAGACATTACACCATCATCATCACCACCACCACCACCACCACCATTCAAAGGAATGCTGTGGTTTGACGGGGGAGCAGCCAAATATGACCCTTTTCCTCTTCCTTTTTTTTTAATTACTATCAAACCCAAACTCATTTACACTTATATTGCCATACGTCTGGAGTTAAGGATTGCATCATTGGAGACTGTCATCTGGAAGCGAGTCTCTGGCTATTGGCTGTCCAGCTGGCATAGGCTTCCCAACCATTACCTTTTCCAGTGCCTCTGGCGGGACGACTTTGTCAATCCGTGGGTAGGAAAAATCCATGCCAAACTTCTGAGCATCGGAATTTCCCCAGCGGACTCCTTAAAGATGAACTTATGCTCAGCCAAAAGCCTTATAGAGCAAAGATTAGCTGACATTGAAAATCAACACAACCTCGCCTGGGGTGGGGGTGTCTGCTCCCCCATGTATCACGGAATAACCCCACCACTTGGCCTTCCATCATACATGTCATCTCTTTCATCTGTACCACACCGACTTGCATTTATTCGTGAAAGGTTCAATGTCCTTCCATCGAACCTGCTGAGCCACAGATTTTCCAGGTGTTTGGTGTCTCCACTATGCCTGTGTGACGGGAAAACTGTTGAATCTCTTCCACATATAATGTTCAACTGTCCCCTACATAGCATAGCCAGGACTAAATTCCTGGGTCCTGTTTTATTGCGCTTGGTTGGCAGGCCTGTTGAGTCACACGCCGCACTACTTTTGCAGGATACAGATTCTTCTGTAACTCTGCAGGTGGCGAGATTCCTGAACGCGGTTATCTCACACACAAAAACCACCAAAAAACAACAACAACATCAAAAACTAATCGGACAGTTATGATGAGAGTGCATGTTGGATCTCGTCTTCAGTTTTCCTTTTTCTGCGATCCGTCCCTTGGAGCTCTCCGGGCCCCAAGATGTTATTTGGCTCTGCTCAATGACCCACCCTTGCATCGTGGCGTTCACCTTTTGGTGTCGAATATATCAGTCTCTATGCCTCTGTCCTTTTTTGTTTGTACATATTTTATGGGCTAATAGCCGTAAATAAATAAATAAATAAATAAATAAATAATACACTTATATTATTTCCAGTCCCCAGTTTGTCCAAAGAGAGATAACAGATAGCACAGCATGAAGCCATTGAGGTAAAAATCAACAGTTGCTTAACTTCTTTTCCATACATACAATTATGTTGAGGTTAAAATAAGTATCATATGCACCCTTTTCTCCTCTCACCATGACCTCATTCATTAACCAACATTTTGGTAGGTTTTTGTTGTTGTTTCTTCCCCACTTTTCCCCCACTGAAAAGCTGTTTAGGGATAATGCAGTATTTCCTCTGCTTCATATCCCTACACCTAGAGGACCACGCTGCTATCTCAAAGGACAGCAAAAGAGCTGGACTAGAGAGCCACCAATGGTCTTTAGATTTCAGAGTCAAGTGACACAAAGCAAATTTCAGGCATGCATTTAAAAATGTCAAGTCTAAATGCAGTACACAAAGCCAACCAGCCTACCTCCAAGATCATGGTACCTAAACCCAGGGACGTCAAATTAAGCTCTGCATGTCCACATGCAAAGATAGAGAAGGCCCAACCTTTTAAAAAAATAAAAAATGGGACTATTAGAAGGTGAGGGTTTCCTGGGGAATTTAATGTATAGTGGCAAATCCTGGTCGGCTACCGCTCAATGTGCAACAGAGTCTTTTAAAACTTGGTTAAATGCCTGCCAGAAAGGGAACGGCTCAATAGATCAACAATGATCGGGGTGGGGAGAGGAATATCATGGCTGTCAGGGGTTCAGGGACAGAGGCACAGGTGAGGGGGGAGACGGAGAGCGATGGGGAGGAATCCCAGGACTGTGAGGAAGAGGAGGACAATGACTTGAGGTCTTCCATGAGTCTCTCAAGTGAATCGGAGGATTCCCAGAAGGGGGCGCCCCTAGTCAGGCCAAGGGGGTTCACAGGGGGGACATGCCAGGGGCAGGGAAGCAGCAGGGAAACCCCGAGTGGGAGTGGGAGATCGGGGCCGGCTTCCCAGCAGGAACGAAGTGAAGAGAGTGGAGTTCCCAGTGTGACACACGGAGCAGAGCAGGAAGGAGACAGGGGAAGGAGATCGGGGCAGAACGTCCTGCCGGAAGAGGCGGAGAGTAGTACAGGGAGTAGTGTAAGTGTCAAGAGGAAGGTCAGGGGTAGCGAACGTGCGCCAAGTTCAAATGTGGAGGCGCGCGGAAATGGAGAGAGCCCGGAGGAGGAGCCTGGCCCCAAAGCACGAAGGAGGGGGGAACAGGCATCTGAGGAATCCGCTTCAGGAGAGAGCAGGAGAGAAGGGACCCAGGGGGGCAGAAAGACCCTGCGGAAAAGGAAAGACAGGAAGAGGTGGACTAGCACAAGCCTCTTAAGCTGGTGTAGGGGCGGGACCGATTCAGAGGGGACTTAAAACGTCTAGGCTAAGAGACGCGGGGCTGCGCGCCTCGGTTGTGAAAGCAATAATGAACTGCAATAAACATCCTTGTATATAAGAAGAACCTGGCGTTGGTCTTTTGTGAGCTGAGACCTGAGGCAGCCCTGACAGTAAGTCCCCTCACAAAGATACGCAAAAATTTTTTTTGCAAAGCTCACGAAGTTTGGCAGCCATGAGTATGGAGCAGCAGATAGCTGAGCTACGCAACGCAGTCTCCCAGCTTACCACTGAGGTAGCGATCTCCCAGAAGAGGGGGGAAGAGGCGGAAAAGCGGTGCCAAGATCTGCAAGCCAGGTGGGATCATGCATGCCAGGTGGGGTTCCCGGGGGCCAAAGCTGCTGGAGTAGCACTGGGCAGAAGAGGAGGCAACTTGGTAGCCCACTTTGATGGGAACCTGCAGCAGTACCCCAGTTTTAGAGCAGACGTAGAATATGCGTTGCATTTGCTTCGCGACGACTTTAAAGATGAGGAGGAAAAAGTGGGTTTCATTGTGTCCCACTTGCATGGGGAAGCGAGGGCTTGGCTGCGCAATCTGTGGCGCGAGGATTGCCCTGCTCGAAGGGACTCTGATGAATTTATCAAATGCATGGACGTTTGCTTCCAGTCTAGCGTGGATGTGGATGTAGCACGCCAGCAGATGCATGGTTTAAGGCAAGGCAAGGCTTCAGTACGTCAGTACCATGCTCGCTTTTTCGCCTTGCTGAATGTGCTGCGATGGGAGAAAGATTCTCTGGCAGTCAGAGACTTGTTTTGGGAGGGGCTCTCTGGCCCTGTGAAAGACGAACTGGCAAGGGGGGGGCAGACCTAAAACCCTGGCAGACGTGGTGCAGCGGGCGCTTGCCATTGGAGTACGCCATGAAGAACGCCCTTGGCGCAATGAGGGGGGTAGCCAGCTTCACGCACCGTCTAGAGTGCCTCCCTTCTTTCCCAGAGATCCAGGACGTACGCGTCCCTCCCCTCAGCTGCAGGCAGGGGAGGAGCCGATGGAACTGGGGACTGCAAAGGCTCAGTCAGCAGCCGGAGCCCCAGCGTCCGGAGCAGTCAAGACAAAGCCTCCTAGAGGGAACAGGAAGTGTTACATCTGTGACAGTGGGACGCACATGGCCAAAGAGTGTCCCCAGAGGCTCCAAAAGCACACTGCAGCCTTAGCAACAGTAACTGCAGCAGCACAACATGAGGAGCAGTTTCAGGGAAACGGCAATGCCTGGCTGGAAGCTCAAATGCTGGGGCACAGCCAGGCGAGTCAGTAGGGCAGTCCCCAGCGCTTTTGCAGCCTACAGACCCCCTGCCACCTAAGCCAGTGGTGCAGCTCACTGCAACTCTCCAGCTACCTAATGGACGCACCCTAGAAGTCCCCATTACGATTGACAGTGGGAGCAACGCAGACTTCGTAGGGGTGCACTTCGTCAAGCAGCATCGAATAGAGCTCCTACCAGCCACGCTGCCTTTGAACGTCGTCACGGTGGATGGCAGGAAGTTGCTAGGTGGGCAGGTGGTGCAACAGACGCCACCCATGGTGATGCAGATTGGCAATCACCGAGAAATCATCAGTTTCAACGTCACCCGCCTGTCAGACACGCCTATAGTGTTAGGCATGAGTTGGCTGGATAGGCACAGCCCGACCATGGCGTGGTACCAGCGGCAGCTCACCTTCGGCTCGTCCTATTGCGCACAGCATTGCATCCAGACCGGTCAGGAGGAGGAGGGCCAAGAGGAGGGGCAGCAGCTACGTCTCAGCATGGCGCAAGCAGTACCCCTCAAGTACAAGGAGTTTTTGGAGGTTTTCTGCGAAAAGGAGGCAGACCAGTTGCCACCTCACCGGCCCTACGATTGCGCTATTGACCTCTTGCCAGGGACAACGCTGCCGCCTGTGAAGCTGTATTCCATGTCCGAGGAGGAGCTGCGGGAGCTCAGGGAGTTCATAGATCACAACCTGCAGCGGGGATTCATCCGAGAATCAAAGGCTGTAGGGGGCAGTCCTGTGTTTTTCGTGAAGAAGAAGGACACGCCCCAAAAAAGACTGATAGTGGACTTTAGATTCATAAACTCTAAGACAAAGCCCGCGGCCTTTCCCATGCCCAAGATTGACGACCTGCTCGCGACGGTGCGGAAAGGAAAGATATTCACCAAGTTGGATCTCCGCGGAGCTTACAATCTCATACGCGTGCGAGAGGGTGATGAGTGGAAGACGGCCATGTTCACGCCGTTGGGCACCTACGAATACAGAGTTATGCCGTTTGGTCTCCAGAATGGCTCCCACTATTTCCAAGCTTTTATGCACCACGTGCTAGCGGGACTCCTCTACAAGAAGTGCGTATGTTTCCTCGACGACATTCTTATCTTCTCGGAATCGCCGGAGGCTCACGAGAGCGACGTTAAGGAAGTCCTGCAGCGGCTACGGGAGCACAGGCTCTACGCCAAACTGGAGAAGTGCCAATTCGACGTGACGGAGATGGATTTTCTGGGCTATAGGCTGTCCGACAGGGGACTAGCCATGGACAGCGCCAAGGTCCGCGCGGTGTTTGACTGGAAGAGCCCGCGAACGTGGAAGGAGGTCCAGAGGTTCGTCGGTTTCGCCAACTTTTACCGCAAGTTCATCAGGGGTTTCGCCAGGGAGATGGCAGCTATCACGGACACTCTCAGCTCCAAGAAGAAGAAGTTCACCTGGACAGACCAGGCGGAGCAGTCCTTCAGGAGGCTTAAAAGTCTCTTTGCGTCCGAGGAACAGCTGTTACACGTGAATCCCGGCAGGCCCATGAGGGTGGAGACTGACGCATCTGACAGAGCGGTGGGGGCCGTCCTCTTGCAGGAGGACCCGCAGGGGTACTGGAGGCCCTGTGCTTTCTACTCCCGGAAGCTCAGCAAGTCGGAACAGAACTACACCATCTGGGACAGGGAGTTGCTGGCCATCCACGCAGCTTTCAAGGCATGGAGGCACTTTCTCATCGGAGCCAAGCACACCGTGCAGGTCTGCACGGACCACAAGAACCTAGAGCACTGGCGCACGGCGAAGCTACAGAGCCAGAGGCACATACGCTGGGCGGAGTTCTTTGAGGATTTCGATTTCAGAATCGAGTACATCCCAGGCGACAACAATGTCATAGCAGATGCGCTCTCCAGAAAACCGCAGTATCTTGAGGAAGCGGCACCGGCGGCAGCCAAGCCCATTTTTGCACCACAGGCGTGGGCGTGCGCTTCAGCCGCCGTGGACCTGGAGGCGGTGCGGCGCGCGTTGCAGGCGGATCTGTTCGCGCAGTCCAAAATGGAAGAGGTGCGGAGAGGCACGGCGAAGGATGACGAGTTCCAGATACGCGACGGCCTGCTGACCCGTAAAGGTGCTCTCTACGTTCCGGGAGACGATCTCCGCGCGAAGGTTCTGCAGCAGTTGCACGACGCACCCAGCGCTGGCCACTTCGGCAAGGAAAAGACGACGGAATTAGTGGCCAGAGACTTTTGGTGGCCCCAGATGCGAGGGGAGGTCGCGGAGTACGTCGCCAGGTGTGACACATGCCAAAGGTCCAAGCCAGTGCACCAGAAGCCAGCGGGACTGCTGGAACCGTTGGAGACGCCACTGCAACCGTGGGAGAGGGTGGCGCTGGACTTTGTCACTGATCTGCCCAGTTCGCGAGGCAAGACGGCGGTGCTTGTGGTTGTAGACCTGTTCACCAAGATGGTGCATTTCATTCCTTGCGCGAAGGTGGCGACAGCGGAGCAGACCGCCAAACTGTTCATCGACCACGTGTTCAAGGTGCATGGCTTGCCACGGTCCATTCTGTCCGACAGGGGGCGCCAGTTTGTGTCCAGCTTTTGGCAGAAGCTCCTAGGGATTCTGCACGTCAAAATCAACCTGTCGTCGGCGAGACATCCGCAGACCAACGGCCAAGCGGAGAGGGTCAACGCGATCATGCAGCAGTACCTGAGATGTTACGCCAATCAGCGACCCGCGGCTTGGGTGGATTACCTGCCGATGGCTGAGTTTGCTTACAACAACACGAAGCACGCGTCGACGGGGGTGACGCCGTTCTTCGCTAACAATGGACGGCATCCCAGAACCTTCCCGGGGCTCGTAACGACGGGGGAGGGGGCGCCACAGGAAGCCGACCATTTCGCAGCAGAATTGCAAGAGGTCCACGACGAGTTACGGAGACATTTGGAGCTAGCCAAACAGGCCTATAAGGTGCAGGCAGACAGACACAGGAGGGAGGGGGAAGACATCCAGGTGGGAGACTGGGTATGGTTAGCGGCCCAAGCAATGCCGGCCAAGTCGTTAGCTAAAAAGAAGCTAGGACACAGGCAACTAGGGCCGTACCAAGTTGAGGCCAGGATCAATCCTGTAGCGTTTCGACTGGCCCTCCCCGAAGGTTCCAGAATGCACCCGGTCTTTCATAGGTCGGTGCTCACCCCTTACAGGGCCCCACACAGATTTCAGGAGTCAGGGACGGCACCAGAACCGAGCAGAGAGTCGCCCAAGAGGGGGAGGTCACCTAGGGACGAACCAATCAACGAGGTCACAGAGATTCTGGACTCGAGATGGGGGGAAGAGGGAGTAGAATATTTTCTCGCCAGGGAGGGCGCCCCGGCCAGCGCCAACAGTTGGGTGCCGGACTACGCTTTGGACGAACCCCTCCTCAAGGACGACTTCCATGCCCTTTTCCCACACAGGCCCATGCCAGCACAGTTTTTCGACGATTGGCTTTTTTCGCCCACACTTTCCGCCAGCACGTTCCGAGGGTTCTCCTCCGCAGAGGAGACGACGCCAGAGTCGAGCCCTCCAAGGGGATCGTGTTCGGGGGTGGACACCGACACTCCTTACTGGTGGGACGACCAACCAGAAGAGGACTGGCGCACGAGGTGGCGGATGGGTCCTTGGCAAGCAGACCCCACCCAGGCAACAGGGGGAGGGGAGGACGTGAACATGTTGGGAGAGGACCATGGGTTTGAGCACACAAACAATGAACTGGAAGCAGAGGAGATCGACGTCGACGACCTGTGTCCGGCAGCGACCTCCGCAACGACGGAGCCCCCGGAACCTGCGCCCGAGCAGCGGGAGGGGGGAAGGGGGGGCTTCGAGGGGGGGATGGATGTCAGGGGTTCAGGGACAGAGGCACAGGTGAGGGGGGAGACGGAGAGCGATGGGGAGGAATCCCAGGACTGTGAGGAAGAGGAGGACAATGACTTGAGGTCTTCCATGAGTCTCTCAAGTGAATCGGAGGATTCCCAGAAGGGGGCGCCCCTAGTCAGGCCAAGGGGGTTCACAGGGGGGACATGCCAGGGGCAGGGAAGCAGCAGGGAAACCCCGAGTGGGAGTGGGAGATCGGGGCCGGCTTCCCAGCAGGAACGAAGTGAAGAGAGTGGAGTTCCCAGTGTGACACACGGAGCAGAGCAGGAAGGAGACAGGGGAAGGAGATCGGGGCAGAACGTCCTGCCGGAAGAGGCGGAGAGTAGTACAGGGAGTAGTGTAAGTGTCAAGAGGAAGGTCAGGGGTAGCGAACGTGCGCCAAGTTCAAATGTGGAGGCGCGCGGAAATGGAGAGAGCCCGGAGGAGGAGCCTGGCCCCAAAGCACGAAGGAGGGGGGAACAGGCATCTGAGGAATCCGCTTCAGGAGAGAGCAGGAGAGAAGGGACCCAGGGGGGCAGAAAGACCCTGCGGAAAAGGAAAGACAGGAAGAGGTGGACTAGCACAAGCCTCTTAAGCTGGTGTAGGGGCGGGACCGATTCAGAGGGGACTTAAAACGTCTAGGCTAAGAGACGCGGGGCTGCGCGCCTCGGTTGTGAAAGCAATAATGAACTGCAATAAACATCCTTGTATATAAGAAGAACCTGGCGTTGGTCTTTTGTGAGCTGAGACCTGAGGCAGCCCTGACAATGGCCATGAACTATCAAAACCTCCCTTCCTTATTGAGACCTTAAGTTTTGCAAATTGTGGCCATGCAATGCTGTTCAATGGCTGCAACATAATTAATCGTTAATGTACCAAACTAAGGTGCTATAAGCAGGGCGGACTTTGGTAATACAGCACCCTGAGTGAGGACAACATTCAGCACTCCCCCTAAATATTTCATACTTTCACAGTAATTCCTTTTTTATTTATTTTTATTTTGCTTCAGCTCAAAGCCCTATGCGGGGGAACTGCCTGAACCACCCTAAATCTGGCGCTGCTCTAAGAACAAGTAGATGATTCAGAGGCTAGCACTTACAATTCACTAGCAGGGGGAGAGGGCCCGGGGAGATGGCATACTGTTTAAATACCAAGCATGTTAACTCTTAGATAATACAGTGTATTTCATGTTCTTCATCCTTCCAACTAATTACTTAAGACATCCTGCTGCAGTCAAGATGGTAACAGTATATGCCCTCAGTCTTCATTAAATGCCACTACTTAATAACAGACTCCCAAAAAGGGCTTAGTTTCATTTACTCCAAGCTCCTGAACTTTAGAAAGTTGTTAATCAGACTCCTATGTAAATGGAATGACGATTAAAGGTTAAGTACAGGTTTCGGAAATTTCAGAAGTTGAAGACGTGTCACCCTTAAAAGGAAGGGAGGGGGGAAAAGAACTATCAAGCTTTGACAGGAACTAAACATCTTAATTAAAATGCTCAGAAGTACAGTACTCATTTCTGCATGAAGTTCTATTTTCAAATGTCAAATTTAATCAGGCACTTGAGTAAAAATCCGCAATATTCCTACGGCAGGGAGGAAGGGAAGAAAATGCCTTGGGATTCTCCCCTTCTCTGCTTATCCTTAAAAATCCTCTCTTCCAGGGAACGGAATGCTTTCTCAGACACCTTGACGCAACCCACACTTCCTCTTCCCAGAATCCAATGCCGTTAGAGCTCAGGAGTATTGCTGGCATCCTATTTTGCAAACGTGACAAAATATTCAGTAAGAGAGGCCCCAGTACATTTGCTCCCTTTCAGAAACCTTGAGTGGCATGATTCAAAAGGATTTATGTTCTCTGGAGATCCCTCCTATATTTCTGTCAAGAGCCTATAAAAACATTTAAAAACAACCACAACACCCAAAACATCATTACCAGGGTGAGTCTAGAACTTCAGGGAGCACTGAATTAACAGCTGGAAGTGGGGGGGCATGGGCATGCAGGGGGATGCAGCTGTCCCATGCCCAAATCAAGTAAATAAATAGAAATACTTAACTAACAGCTTGGTTCTGTCCCCTCCCCCAACAAAAACCCCGCTAACATAAATCCTGGGTACGCCCATGGTATGGGGTTGCTTTGGAAAAAGCAGAGAGCCAACCACCAGTAAGCCTCACTACTTGGTGTGGCTTCAAATTCCCGAGGGCCAAATAAAGAGATCTGGAAGGCCACATTCCAATACCGTGCCTGTGATGTCCCACTGCTGTCCTACGGCTTAACCCGACTCTGCTTGTTTGGGTAAGGGTAGGGAAAGGTGCACCATATTGAAGGTTTGCTGATTTATTGTCTTATGCCCTGTTGGAAGTTGGAACCCTATCAGCTTCCACGGCGATCTTGATGACATGAAAAAAGTCGGGGCACCCCAGAAGGTGCTACACAGCAAATAGTTGTGGGCTGCACAAGTCCTCCATGCCAAGCCACATAAATCAGGGCTTCGGGTAATGAGCATGGATGGGCATTTCAAGAAAAGCCTGGTCTGTGTCCCAGCAACAAATTTCCCAGAATGAGAGTCTAGGTCAGAGACATGAGCATAGCAAGACTAAGTGGAACACTACAGACCCCTTTGTGTCACCTTATTCCTGCTGAGCCAACTGCAATAACACTCTCCAGGAAGTGCAAAGGGAGTTGCTGCAGTGCAGCAGAGAGCAGGCTAGCAGTTCCTTCCTGCAGTCTTGCAGAGATGAAGGCACATGAGTCCCAGGTTTGAAACTGCTGGTGCTTTAGCAAGGCAAAAAGCACAAAAACATAGAAGGCTCTTGCCCAGGGGTAGGCAACCTAAGACCCATGGGCCAGATGCGGCCCAGTCGCCTTCTCAATCTGGCCCACGGATGGTCCAGGAGTCAGCGTGTTTTTACATGAGTAGAATGTGTGCTTTTATTTAAAATGCATCTCTGGGTTATTTCTGGCGCATAGAAATTCATTCATCATTTTTTTTCAAAATAGAGTCCGGCTCCCCACAAGGTCTGAGGGACGGTGGACCAGCCCACAGCTGAAAAAGGTTGCTGACCCCTGCAGTCTTGCCTAGCCCACAGTTTGTTAGCACCCAGCAAGCCATGGCTAAACTGTGTCTAAACAGAAATATTGGGAAAAAATAGTCTTTCTTTATATATCTGATAGTCTTAGATCAGGCCAGGCATATATACCTCCCTGTGCAGAAAATTTTGAATAGCTAAAACATTGTACATACAAATACTATTAACGCCACTGAGGAAACCTTGAATCAAAATGCATCCAGCAGGTTTTAATCTATTAAGGTCGCACTCAAAATCCATAAAGGGCAGTGGTGAGGAATGTATTGCTGTCCAGATACTATTGGACTACAGTTCCCCCATCAGGCCTGACCATTGGCCACCTTCATGGCGGCTGATGCTATTGGGAGTCCAACAACACTTGGAAGACCACAATTTCCCTACTCCTGTTACAAAGGCTGGTTCTGGTGCCATAATGAGGCTCAAGGGAAAGCTGATGTTTTAAAAAAAGGAATTTGCAAAGTATAAGCAGCTGAGATGATAGCCTATTTTACAGACAGAGGAAAGGGAGAAGAGAGAAAGTCAATTCTATATTGACATTAAGAACAAACATAGAATTGTAGCTTGCAAAGGACCCCGGGAATCATTGAGTCAAACTCCCTGCAATGCAGGAATCTCAACTAGATCTACTAGCCAATATGCAAGATGGGTCGAGAATAGTAGGAAAGTAGCAACTGATGATGCAGCATTTAACCAAATGCCTAAGGAAGTATAAAAGTGTAAAACAGTAAAGCTGATTCTAGTTATAGGCAGGCCACTAAAAATAGGTGTGGAATAGCCAGTACAATTCAGAAATGTCTTTAGATAGTATGCTCTTTCCAGGTGGGTTTTTGAATTTGAATTAAATGAGATATTCCAAATAAACTCAGAAACCACTTCTTTCCTACAGATTAGAAATTGGAGTTGTATTAATTGTACAAATCTAAACCTGCGTGAATGAAAGCTGCTAGGGTCTAGGGAGTGCTACACCAAGGGTTCAAGTATTCTTTCTTTCTGCAGAAGATTTAAGACCCAGCTCTCAAGTGAATGATTCTCAAACTGGCTTGCAACAGGTTGCGATAATATCCAGCCTGCACACCCAAAGCTCATATATATATACACAAAACCTAGCAACTTGTTCCCCTGGCTAGCAGATGGAACCAGACCCAGCTTCCCTTCAGTTTCACAGTCCCAACTGGGGTAGAATGATCTTTCTGTGAGGAAAAAACAGCTCCCAGGAGCAGCTCCTTCAGATGATTGGATGGCTGGACAGAAACACACTTGTCTCCCCTTTGCAATGATGTCTTCTGTGGAAGGCAAAGCATTCAGGCTCCCTTGGTCCCCAGGCCACTGCCAAAAAACCAGAGTGTGCTTCCGTTCAAATAACTGCTCAAACTCTTGGAATGACTTTGAGCCAGTCACCACCTCTCAACCTTATTTACCTTGTTACAGGTTTGTTACAGGCTTGTTACAGGTATAAAATGGGGGGGGGGAGAGGTATGCTACCCTGCATCCCTCAGAAAAGTATAATTGTAAAAGTAATAAACATCAAAACACACACACACACACGTTCAGACTTTAAAACTGAAGGTCTACAACAGTGCAAGCTTTCAGAAAACAGCCATCATATGGAATCACAAACTTGCACTGCTGATCAAGGGCACCCCCCTACCTTGAACCTCTCTTCCACAAGCCCCAGTGAAATTAAACAGGTGTAATGCAAAACCACAGCTGTTTTTAAGCCAGTTTTCTAGCACTCTGAATTGTGTTGCTAAGTCCCAGCCTGATTGAAAAGATGTCAACCATATTTCCAAGCCTTCTAGAAAGGCAGCAGGAAAGACCATTTCCTATCTCCTCCAAACACCAAACACACACACACTTCCAATTCATCCTGGCCAGCAAAGCTTTTACTGGCTTTACTAGAGAAGTTTAAAAATGAATAGGTGAGAAACTAATACCAGAGGGGGGAGCTCACAGCAAAGAGAAGATTCACAAAGAAGCTGTTAAAAGGAGGGAAATATCTACGCATGAAGTTGCAACATAAACCATTTCTTTCTTTCTTTTTTGCCTTCTTTTTTTTTAAAAAGCCTTCATGCTCCACCCCACATTTCTTTTGTCATTTACACTCCGCTATGAAAAGCACAACACTGGGCGACCAAAATGCCACCGTTAAGCGGATTATAATGTTTCCAAACATGCTCCATTACAGCAGAAGTGTAAGTGCGTTTCTGCATCAGGGAGCCTTTTCCCCAGCCTTTCTTTCATCAACTTATCAAGTGAAGCTAAACAGCGCCGCTTGCATCTAATGATACTGGGCTTCCCATAATGGGATTAGGAAAAGCAGCATTGTCATTAGTTTCAAGGTACTGTGTGCAGCCTTGCCTACAGTCCTCGCTTTGTGCTTTTAAACAGACATGCCATAAAAAGATAGACGGACCAATCTGAAAGGAGCTGCTGAATTCCTGCGGTATATCTGCGTTGCTTTATTCAAAGAAGGGAATCACAAGCATTGGCAATAATGATGGTTTAAACAGACTGGGAGCACAGTTACTGCAGGTAACTGAAGGCTGAAGTGTGGGACACTATCATGCAAATTCCCAGCTGTTTGTGTGTGCTTGAAAACTTCTGCCCATATATGCGTGAGGCCCAGAGAGCTCCCACCTCTCGACCCAAACCTGGTGTCTTTCTGAAGTCAGTGACAATAACATTAAAAGGATCTTAACTACAGCTCCAGATCTCAGTTGGTGCTGACCTTTAAAGCCCTAAATGGCCTCGGCCCTGCATACTTAAAGGAGTGTCTCCACCCGTATCGTTCAGCCCAAACAATGAGGTCCAGCACTGAGGGACTTCTGTTGGCCCTCACAAATGGCCTTTGTGATAGTGGCACCCTCCCTGTGGAATGCCCTCTCATCAGATGTCAAGGATATAAAGAACTATGCAACTTTTAGAAGACATCTGAAGGCAGTTCTGTATAAGAAAACTTTATGTTTAATGTTTTATTATGTTTTTATATATGCAGGAAGCTGCCCAGTGTGGCTGGGGCAACCCAGTCAAATGTGCAGGGTACAAATAAATTATTATTATTATTATTATTATTATTATTATTATTATTATTATTATTATTATTATTATTATTATTATTTTCTTCCTCTGGCATTGTGATAAACTTTTGTATTAGTATTTCATGGATGTATTATGATTGCTAATTTAGTTTCCATCCCACTTCCTAGCAATACCCTCAAAGCTGCTTTGAAAAGGCAAAAATCCTTTCTAGATTGAATTTTTTTACAAACTTCCTTAAAATAGAGTAGAGAACTATTAAAATGGGCCTCCAAAGGCAGGGAGGTCCAGGGGTCAGACAGCACTGCCAAGAATGGCCTAGTCTTTACTGCTGCCAACTGAACTTTCAACAACTGCAGCCTCTTTATATGATATTGAGGCATTCGGTGAAACCAAGGTAGAAAGTGTTTCTCAAGGTAGCTAGTGTCCTAGTTGGGTTTAAAAGTAATAAGCAGCATTCTGAAATTGTTTCCCGAAAACAATGGGCAACCACTACAGCTCTTCAAGCAGTGCTCTTAAGACCCTTACAATTTGTGGGCTAGGACTGGATTAAAATTTAATGAATGGTTATAATAACATAGCCAGCAGTAACTACCTGTAGTGGGCAATAATGGGACTGCCCGACTCTATTAAGCAAATGTTTTGGATCAAGTGCAACACCTGCTGCTCTGAACACAGCATCCCTGCTTTCATGTCCTGAACCTGGAAGGCATCAAGCCCAGCTATTCAACAGAACTTAATTATGCTGTCTTCACCTGCTCCCCACCACTTCCAGACTGAAACGAAGCATGCCTGGCATTGAGTTCTGCCAAAGACTGTAAGTTTATATTTACTGTGCTACAACCACTTAAATTCCACCGATATTCCATCCATATTGCCACCTCTGCGGGATTTTCTCACTTACTCTGACCCTACTGACCACAATATTCTCAAACTGCATTCTCTGCTCTTCTACTCACAAGCATTTGTACTGCAGGGAGATGAGAAATATCAAGGAGGAGAATAGTGACTTGATTATTAAACACACAGAGAGGAGGGAAAGGCTAGCACACTTGCAAGCAGCTGTATTCTTTTTACATTTAGTGCTTTGCACCTCTATTTATTATTCCATCTAGCCTAATAGAAACAAAAGTACCGCTAAAATGGCTGGAAGCAGCAGACCAGCATTAACGGAACACAGACAAGAAGGCAAGTTGCACCACAGCAGCCAAATCTATTCAACCCAACTTCATTATTTTCCCACCAGCAAGTGTGAAGTTCAAATGGACGCTCTTGTGAAACTCACACAGCCTTAACACCAATTCATAGAGACAGGAGCAAGGCAGATGGCTTCAGAGCAGCTTTGCCAGCATCTATCCCACGACTGCCATTTAATTCCTGCGCCTCACAAAGAAACGCTGCTTCATCTCAGCAGAGCCAAGCCAAGGGATTCAGTGACACGAGCCTTCCCTGGGACGAAAGGGGAAACATCAGAATGTTAGGCATAAGGCCAGGAAGCCAAGGGAAAGTGATGTGCCAACAAGGCAAGCTAGAGACTCACCTGGGCCAGAAGGGTGATCAATTATGTAGATACTGTTCTAAATAATTCCAAAGAGGTAATGAAGCCCAAAATGGCTTGGGCCCAATACATCTCCTTCCCTGTGCCCTACCATGCTCATCAGTTAGTTGAAAGTTATCTCTTGCTAATGCATCGCAGCTGAAAACAATCTAGAGTTGGGGGTCAGCAGTTCACTGATGGTACTAAATGTTCAGAGTTGTTAAAACGAAAAAAAATAGTTGTGAAGAACTCCAAAAGGATCTTTCCAAGATGGCAAGTGCAAATCAATGTAATTAAGTGTCAAGTGATGCATGTCAAATACAACAGGATGGCTCACTTGGTTAGAGCGTGGTGCTGATAACGCCAAGGTTGCAGGTTCAATCCCCATATGGGACGGTTGCCTATTTCTGCATTGTAGGGGATTCAACTAGATGATCATCAGGGTCCCTTCCAACTCTACAATTCTATAATCTAAATACATACTGACCAGGAATGAGACCTTTGGGGTTGTAGCAGATAGCTTGAGGAAGATGATCACCCAATATGCAGCAGTTGTGGAGAAGGCAAATTTCATGCTTGGAAACATTAGGAAAGGAATTGGGGGGGGGGGAGTTGCCAGTATCATAATGCTGTTATACAAATCTATGGTGTGACCAAATTTGGAATACTGTATGTACAGTTCTAGTCACCTCAACTAGAGTTGTAAGAGATTCAGAAAAGGGCAGTCTGAGAAATGAAGGGGGAGGAGCAACTCCCCTCTGAGAAACGATAGCAGCATTTGTGGCTTTTTTAATTTAGAGAAAAAGTAAGCGCCAACATGAAAAGAGTATATAAACTTATGCATGGCATGGAGAAACTGGATAGAGAAAAGTTTTCCTCCTTTTCTCAAAACACAGTGGACATCTCATGAAAGCTGAATGTTGGAAGATTCAGGACAGACAACAGAAAGGACTGCACACAGCATGGAGTTTGCTCCTACAGGAGGCAGTGGTGGCCATCGACTTGGATAGTTTTAAAAGAGGATTAGACAAATTCATGAAAGATAAAGGCTATCAGTGGCTACTAGTATGAGGGCTATGCGTCAGTGGTTGGATGCAGTAGTGCTTCTGAATACAGTCATACTTCGGGTTGAAGTAGCTTCAGGTTGAGCGTTTTCGGGTTGCGCTCCGTGGCGACCCAGAAGTAAAGGAGCGTGTTACTTCCGGGTTTCGCCGCTCGCGCATGCGCTCAAAATGTGCAGGAGTGGCAAAACGCGACCCACGCACACGCAGATTGCGTTTGCTTCAGGATGCGAACGGGGCTCCGGAACATCCAGAGGTACCACTGTACAGTGGTACATCAGGTTACAGATGCTTCAGGTTACAGACTCTGCTAACCCATAAATAGTACCTCGGGTTAAGAACTTTGCTTCAGGATAAGAACAGCAATTGTGCGGCGGCAGCAGGAAGCCCCATTAGCTAAAGTGGTACCTCAGGTTAAGAACAGTTTCAGATTATGAACGGACCTCCAGAACAAATTAAGTTCTTTTTTTTAAAAAAAATAATATTTATTACTTTTCCAACAATTTAAACACTACAACACGCAAACATAAAAAGAGAACAATACAATACAATACAAAAACACTACATAACACTAACAAAACAAAACAAAAACAATTTAAAACACATCAAACAGTTCCAATATCTTATCTTTCATTCACTTATTTCATCGTCCTCCTCACACCTCCCTTTTTGTATTCCAATTCTATTAATTGTTTCAGCAATTCCTTTCCATCTTCCTCTGTTTTCTATCCTATAATTATCTTAACACATTCTAACCTTATTTTTTCCTTTAATACTCTATTAATCTATTTGTACTTGATTCCTTATAACATTTCTACTAAAGCTATATAACTTCATTCCAACATTTTTCTAACATTCATTAATTTTACAGTATTTCTGTAGATAGTCTTTAAACTTTTTCCAGTCTTCTTCCACTGACTCTTCTCCCTGGTCTCGGATTCTGCCAGTCATTTCCGCCAATTCCATGTAGTCCATCAACTTCATCTGCCATTCTTCCCTGGTAGGTAAATCTTGTGTCTTCCAATATTTCGCGATGAGTATTCTTGCTGCTGTTGTTGCATACATAAAAAAAGTTCTATCCTTCTTTGGCACCAATTGGCCGACCATGCCCAGGAGAAAGGCCTCTGGTTTCTTCAGGAAGGTATATTTTAATACATTTTTCATTTCATTATATATCATCTCCCAGAATGCCTTAATCCTTGGGCATGTCCACCAAAGGTGAAAGAATGTACCTTCAGTCTCATTACATTTCCAGCATTTATTGTCGGGCAAATGATAATTTTTTGCAAGCTTGACTGGTGTCATGTACCACCTATAAATCATTTTCATTAAATTTTCTCTTAGGGCATTACATGCCGTGAATTTCATAAGAATTAAGTTCTTAAACTGAGGTACCATTGTACCTGGAAACTGCAGGAGGAGACGGTACACTTGTCTTTGAGTCCCTTGCGGGCTTCCCACATGCATTTGGTTGGCCACTGTGAGAACAGGATGATAGACTAAATGAGCCATTGGCCTGATCCAGCAGGCTCTTCCTATATTCACATTTTCTGGAGCCTACATACCTATAGGATTACCTCTTCTCCTACATTCCCCTCCTCACCAGTTAAGATATGCACCAGATATCCATCACTGCATTAAGTCAACACACATTTAGCAAGGAGCAGGGATTTGGGGGTGGCTACTCTTTGGTCACTGAATCAACCTCGGCACAGTAAGAATTTGCCAAAATACACCCCTGATAATCTTCAGAAAATGCTGCTACTTATTCAGCAGGGCATTTGAGAGCTGAGACCATGGGTTATGTGAAATTTATTTTTAATTATTTTATTAGCTTTTCTGCTGCCATTTTCATTAGTGTTATGAGCCCAGGCACAATATAAGGCAGGCTAAAAATGTTTAAAATAAATAAATGGTGCTCTAGAGCGTCATTATTACACTTATCAACCATTAGGACAATAAGATGTAACCTAGTGAAGTCACATGTTGTCATATGAATAGTTATACTTCTGCTGATGCCAAACAGAGTTTGGACAAATAATTCTTCATAGCACGTTTGCATAATCCATGCTATTTGCATAATTAATCCCCGCTTGCTGTGGATATGCAGAAATGAGAATCACTGTTGCAGACTTTTGGTTTGTAACAAAACTCACATACCTCTCTACAGCCAACCTACTGCTCTGAGTAAAAACTCAGCATAGCGTAATTGGGAATGTCCAAATGCAATGTCCATCAGCAATGGCTCAAGAATGTGCACTGGTTTGCAATGCTTGCAATTCCTCTTCCTGTCCAGCATGGTCCACTCAATTAAAACTAAACAAAAAACCAAGGAGGATTTCTATGGTAGCTGGGAAGCAAGAAGATTCCTTATATTAAATGTGTCCATCTAGCCAAGTATCGCCTATTCTGACTGGCAATATCTCTCCAGTATCCCATGGAGTCTCTTTCATCACCCGCTAATGGTTCTTTAACTGGAGAGTTCAGTGATTGACCTGGGAAAACTTCCACAAGCAAAACAAGTTTTCTGCCTGAATAATTTTCCATTCTCAACTTGCTAATTGCTTTATTCCAATAACAGAGGGAAATGCCTCTGCCGTTCTTGATCAAAGCCTTAAGGGATTTGTGTATGCCACAGTTCCAATGGAGTACAGAAAACCAGAACAGTGTGGTACTGCACTGGGAGAAGAATGTGTTGCAGCTTTCATTTAAAAAAAAAGTTTCCAGCTGATATGGAAGGTGGGAAGGGGGTTATTGGTTGGTTTAGTTTCTGTTCTTGTTCTTGTCTTGTATTTTTATGCTGTGAACTGCCCTGGGACCTATGGATGAAGGGCAGTATACAAATTTAATTAATTAATTAATAACATGGTTGCAAAAGTGTGCTTCAAAATCAATGGGAAATGCTTGCGGAATGCAGAGAGTTAGCTGAGCAAGGCTTCCAATAATTGGGGGTAGAGCTTCAGAGTCATACCTGAGCCCTTGTCCTTCCTCATGACTAGCAAAATTAGATATTTGCCAAAAGCTGTACATAATAAAGCACCAACCACAAAGTAAGAATCATTATACAATTCTGCATAATTCATACAGGTCACAGAATTTCAAGGACAGACCATTGGTCCAGCTAACCCATGAATGTCTGAAAGAAAAGGGCTCTTCAACCCAACCCTTCCTACCTAATATCCTTTTCAGCTGGCAATTCCTGGGAGTGACCTGAAACCTTTTTGAATGCAAAGCAGATAATCTGAGATACAGCCCTGGGAAATCATGCCCTAAAATTTTCTCATGACTCTGACTGAAAACCAAAATGTTTTCATATATAATATGTATATTTACCATTAAAACAACAGGCCACTGAAGGGTTACCTGTCTGTTTGTCTCATTTATGCTTAATTTATTTTATTCTTCCATTACTTTGGGGGCTGGGGGCGCGAGATACCTTTACAGACTGGATTCTAAGCACAGACAATGGTGATTAGAAGTGATGGAAAAATGAGTAGGTTGGAAACCTGTATTAACTTGTCTCTGTTTTATATAATTACTTGCAAGGTTTTTTAAAAGACATTTGTGACTCACAGGGGAGTCTATGAATTTATTGTCTTCCACCATCTAATAAGGCTGGCAGCCATGAGCATTCCCTATTTATTGATGTGACAGCAATTTATCTCCAGTGGATAAAATGCAGCTATTTCAACTTGTTAAACACACACACACACACAAGGTTTGGGCAAGCAGAGCCTTCAAGCTCCAAAAAAGAATAAATTACTCAAAGGAAACAAAACAACCTTTGCAACAGCAGCAGAGCACTCAGCACTCGGAGGAGGAACACTGTTACCTGGCAGATGTGAAACACACAACGCAGCAGGAGACGTAATGGCTCAAAACTCTCAGGAGGAGGCAGCACAGCTGAGTTGATGGACAAGGATGAGATGCCTGGCCCAAAGTTGGTTGTTGGCATCGCAAGTTCCAATGCTAACTGTGCTCTTGGCTATTCACTTAGCATAGAGATCAATGGGAGGCTGGACTGGCTGTTGTAAATCAAAGTATGCCACCACAGAAATCTTCTCCTCTCCTAGGTATCCTCTCCAGATGCTGCTGGAAAACCATAACCATCATCCCTGACCACTGACTATGACAACTGGAGCTGCAGGGCATTGATGTTCAGCAAAACCTGTAGGGCATTAGATTGGTTCACAGCCCACTGGCACCCCTGCTCTCTTCATCTCTTGCCTCCATGGTGATCCCTCAGGTCACTACTTTACTTGGTCCTTTGTCCATTAGTCAATTCTTAGTTCCTTTGTACTAGACAACCTAGAGTTTTTCGCTTATCTTCACCCACGTTTCTTGCCAACACACACAATCTAAAAATCGAAGGAAAGCCCTGCTGGGTCACTCTATGAATCCATCTATTCTCATGTTAACCTGTGCCCACTACATGCCTCTGGGAGGCCCACCAACAGAGAATGAAGCCAATAGTTTTCATCAGATCATTTACAGCAGGCAACCTAAGGCCCATGGGCCACAAGCGGCCCACCGGGGTCATTTTACCGGCCTATAAGCTGCCCCCAAACTGAGCCGCCTGCTCAGTGAGTGCCTGCATGCTGGGCTAAACCGGCATGGCATGGGGAATCACTTTTGTGGTGCCGGAAATCACATTTGTGTAGATGCAGATGCCGGAAATCGCAGGTGCGGGCGCTCACACGCACCCGCAAATTGGCCCACAGAAGGGGCTCCGCGGCAGTGAACAGGCCCAGGCAAGGTAAGCCTTGCCGACCCCTGATTTACAGCACCTGTGATTCCTAGATATACTGCATCTGAATCTGTAGGATTTATATCAAAATTGTATGGCCCTAGCCTTCCCATACAGTAGCAGCTGCACCATTTATTAACAAGTCAAATTCCTGCATCAGTAATCAAAATGTTCATGAGCATTCTATAGGATATCCCAACAGCACAGCCTAAGGCCTAAATACAGAAGTTATTGTCCCAGACAGCAATCAGGTTTTTTTAATTAACCCTATTTCAAGAAAGAGTCCACCCAACCCACATTATTTTCAATTGCTTGACAAGCAGCAGCATTTTTGCCTGAGAAAAAGAAAACGGACACATTTTCAGTCTTAGCTAAACCTCAAACAAATCACTGTCAGCATGAACCATCATTTTTTGAATGCTTCTCTATTCTCTATTCATTTCCATTAAAGCTCGAAGCACTTCACTCCACCGCCCATCCTATCAATCATAAGTTAAGAAATTTCCGGTGTTCGTGTGATGCATTCTAAATGCATCAAACATGAAGCAAAATTATTTACAGAACAAAATGTGGTCTGGCAGCATTCTGCTAAAACGAAGATGGTCAGCAAGCTGGCAGGGTGTGTGTGTCTTCAAATCTTCCCTCTTCTGAATTTTCACTGTCTCCTCCATCCCTGGACTTCCAAAGGACTTGCAAAGGAGAGCGGGAATCGCCATTCTCATTCACTGTTCAGCTACTTTCTTCTACAGCCTTTAAGGAAGGAGCTGGGGAGGGCAAATATCACATATTTCCTTATTCCACCCCTTCCTCAAAAGAGCTGAGGACAGTGCACATGGTCCCACCTTCCTTTTATCCTAACAACAACATTAGGGCTGAGAGACCATGAGTGGCCGAAGCTTTGGGGAATACCAGGACTCTAAATCCTACAGTTTAAGTCCATCATTGTAACTACAGTGGTACCTCGGGTTAAGTGCTTAATTCGTTCCGGAGGTCCATTCTTAACCTGAAACTGTTCTTAACCTGAAGCACCACTTTAGCTAATGGGGCCTCCTGCTGCTGCCGCGCTGCTCGATCACGATTTCTGTTCTCATCCTGAAGCAAAGTTCTTAACCTGAGGTACTATTTCTGGGTTAGCGGAGTCTGTAACCTGAAGTGTCTGTAACCTGAAGCGTATGTAACCCGAGGTACCACTGTACTACATCACAGTGTAGCACAGAACTCTCTCTTCTGAGTGTTAATAGCTCGGTTTACATCTCTGTCTCTGTCTCTGTCTCTCTCTGAGAGGCATAATACGGGAAGCACAGAGGCAGGTCACCTGATTGCCTGCAAGTAAGAGCACTGGTGCAATGAAGGCAAAAAAGGCCCTTACATCTTTGAATACCTCAGTCGTCTGTGCCTGCCAACATGGATCCACAAGAGAGCACACCCTGGCATACTAGTATTTCCACAGGCAGGGAGATTTACCATCTGGAAAGTAGAAAACATGTGACGTCGCCATACACCTTCTCAAGTGATTTGATCACAGGAAACCTAAGCACGGCATTTCTGGGAGTATCGCTTTGCTCTGTTCCCCTGCCTCTTCTACGCCCGTTGACACTGGTTCCTGCCTCTCTCCCTGATACACAGCAGCTCCGCTTGATGTCACTGAGCAGTGTAAAAAAGAGGCAGCCCCCGCCAGGGCTGTGGTTCCTGCTTCCACTATGCGGAATATATGATTGCCTTGGGGCACTAGCCCAGGTGTGAGCAAGCTTACCCTAAAATATATTGAAGTATGCATTGACTAGGATGGCAGCCAACCTACAGGAAAAAAAGAAATGATTGTGCCAAGAAATGATGGATTTGGTCTAGATGAAGTTCATTTCCACTTGCAATTCTTCATCCCTTCCTGTAAAGCCTTTTATTGCTTTTTGCTCAGCCATCCCACTCTTATGTTAACCCTTGGCCATCCACCGCCAGAAGCACATTGCTTCATAATTAATTTATTCCCCATTGACTGAAATTAAAAACAATTTGCAAAACAGTTAATTCCTCCTCCTCAAAAAAAGAAAAAAACTTTGATAATAAGTGAATGCACATTTAATTCTCACCCAGGCAGAAAGGCTCTCCCTCTTCCCCACCTCCACTGTCTGTAACACAATTCAGAGCACCTTAGATTTTATTTAATTTTATTATTTATTCAATTTCTATGCCGCCCTTCATCCTAGGATCACAGGACTGTTACAATATAAAAACACAAACATATATAACATAGTAAGACAAACAATACCCCCTCACACACAAACAAACAAAGTTTAAAAAGCCACAGATTATTTCATTAGCCAAAGGCCTGGGAGGAGGAGAATGTTCTTGCCTGGCATCTTCTGTTTCCTTTCTCATCATCATCAAATTCTAATATGTTATCTATAGGTAAAAATAAAGGTAAAGGGACCCCTGACCATTAGGTCCAGTCGTGGACGACTCTGGGGTTGCGGCGCTCATCTCGCTTTATTGGCCGAGGGAGCCGGCGTACAGCTTCCGGGTCATGTGACCAGCATGACTAAGCCGCTTCTGGCAAACCAGAGCAGCGCATGGAAACGCCGTTTACCTTCCTGCCGGAGTGGTACCTATTTATCTACTTGCACTTTGAGGTGCTTTTGAACTGCTAGGTTGGCAGGAGCAGGGACCGAGCAACGGGAGCTCACCCCATTGCAGGGATTCGAACTGCCGACCTTCTGGTTGGCAAGTCCTAGGTTCTGTGGTTTAACCCACAGCGCCACCCGCATCCCTTTCTATGGGTAGAATGACACAATTACAAGCAGTAAAACTTATTTGGGGTCCTTGGGTCCTCCGTTTGTGTGTCATAGTCCCCCGTTCTTGCCGGCAGCAGCCAATGGTGGGATGACAAAGGGACAGAGGCAATGTTGTCCTACAAATCACCTCTTAAACACACAAATGTTGTTTTCTGCAGCAGCCCCAGATTCCAAGTGATGTGTTATTCCACCCTTTAAATATATATATGTTTGCAAAGACCCACACTACGTTTGGGTTTCTCCATTTCTATTATTAATATTCTACTCTGTTCAACAGAATATGTTTGAGATATATTTGCAGGAGGGAATTCATTGTTCATGTTAAAGTCTTTTGTTAAGCTTGTCTTATTTCCTTTTCTTTCTTTCTTTTTTAAAGGCAGTCAAAGGAGGATTTTTCCTACTGCTCCCTGAACGTGTCAGGTCAGCCTGTCATCTTATCTCCAGTTTTATTAGAAGGAACGTGTCTTCTGTCTTCTTTAATTGCTACTTACATTCCAGTGCACAATCTTGGCAAAATACTCATTTCAGTCATTTTACTTCAGCTTATGATATGCTCAAAGTCAGTCTCTTTTTTAAAGAGAGAGAGAGAGAGAGAAGTTGGGGGGGCACTTTTTGAAATGTGTCAAACTAGCTCAGCGCAGTCGGGAGGAGACCCAATAACCTCAGTGTTCTGAAAATGTTTTATTTGCAGAGACAACAGTGTTCTTTTACAACTTATCATTAATAGCAATATTTTTTTAACAAAGAACAGAGTGCTTGACTGATGAACACTTAATATTCCACAGCCAAAGGTGCAAGCCACTCCTACCTACAGGGATGGGTGGAGACGAAGCAAAGACCAGTGTTGTCTCTATGTCTACGGCAGGAAAACAAGAGTTTGACAGTTTTGAAGAAAATGGAAGCCTGATATGCTTCATGCTGTTGTTTCTGAATAACTGGTTCTACTTTGAAAAACTTGCAAGATATCTCTCTGGCTTGCTGACTTACTTCCTTCCCCAATTTGTAGGCATGCAAAAAAAAAAAAAAAAGCCCCATGATATAACAGAAATATAATGGGCTCAATCCAGTCAACACTGGGCTCTTTTGGGTCCCACTTAATTCATTGAGACAATTGCAACTGTGCATAGTTCTTACGTTGAAAGCTATTGCACTTAAGAAGTGCATAATTTGCACTGGATTGTGCTCCTTGTGCCTTTGGTAATGACCCTGGGAAAAGCTGCCCTTGAAATGCCCCACCACTTGGGGAAGCAGGAAAAATGAGACAGCAGGACCCTTTCGGGCCCCTTCCCTTGTCTCCCCACACTGGCTTTGGAGAAGCAATCCTGGTCTGCTTGAACTAGGGTGCTCCATTAAATGCAAAGTAGGGAACTCTGGTTTAATATTTATTTCCTAACCAGGAACTTATATACAGTGGTACCTCAGGTTACATACGCTTCAGGTTACAGACTCCGCTAACCCAGAAATTGTGCTTCAGGTTAAGAACTTTGCTTCAGGATGAGAACAGAAATCGTGCTCCGGCGGCGCGGCGGCAGCAGGAGGCCCCATTAGCTAAAGTGGTGCTTCAGGTTAAGAACAGTTTCAGGTTAAGTACAGACCTCTGGAACGAATTAAGTACTTAACCCGAGGTACCACTGTATTTGGCTTTAGGCCAGGCCAAGATGAGATGAAACAATTTAAGGTGCAACTTTGTAAAAATCAGGTACAGTATTTAACATTTATGTTAAAAAGTATAAAGAGACTGTGCAGAGGACTTTCCTTCAGCACCAAGAAACTAAATCCAGCCTCTACATATCTCAGATTAGGGATCTTCCAGGTCAGAGACTCTGATTTCCAGGCAGGTTTGAGCCTCGGTGCCAAATATTTTTCATCACGAACAACCACAGGGAAGGAGTTCTTGAAAAGGAAATAGATTACATGGACCAAGCCAGTTCTAATCACTATTTTCCTGTGCTGCCTGCATGAGGGATATTCGAACAACACTCTTGCACTTGAGATTTTAAAAACATTCCACCTCTCAGTTTGTCTTGATTGGTAGGGCTTACATCTACCACACACTCAATCAGATATGAATCTACATTTGTATAAAAATTACCCTTTTGCACTGACCTCGTGCGGATAATTGTGCACAGCCCCACTATACAAATGATGAAAACAATCAGTGAGATTGGCTGGGTCGTTGCTTGTGCTGCCATCATATAAAAAATAATTTGCACAAATTATTTTTTGCCTCAAATTGACGCTTTCCTTGCCATGCTGTGCCAAGAGCCGACACTTGGCAGGTGGTAAATATTTGATACTGCTACATGCAAAAAATAAAAATAAATCTTATAATGCCAGCAATCAACATAAAGAGCAGCATAATCAGACCTTCCTATCTGCATCTGGGGGGTGCAGTCATTAAATAAAAGTCCTGAAAGAGAACAAGGTATGTTGGAAACATCTAACCCATGTACAGAATGCACACATCAATCAACATCTACAAAACCAAGCCCAGACTGGTAGAGAGATGCACAAATGTGCATACTTAACACCACACCTGTTCACAGAACCAAGATAATGGTTGCCTGCTGGTTCATTCAGATTAAATACCTGCATTTCTCGTGACTATTCAAATTAAACACGGGTGTTTCTTCCATTCAATGCTGAATAAAAGTGTTCGACAAGTTGAAATAAAAAGCACCACAAATGCACTCTTAGCATCTGTTGCTGAATGAAGCACACTTATTCAGACTGAGGTTGTGAGAGAGCACAATACACACTAGCTTTTTACACTTCCCCTGCAAAAGAAAGCCAAAAGAATGTGTTTTACTTAAAGAATTCTTTCAACCAACCAGCCCAGATCATCAGGAAAGCTTCCATTCTCATTTGGAGAACTAAGCCACAAAATGACAAATAGTCAAAGGACATCCTTTTCTTACATAAAAGTAAATGTTAAAAAAGAACATCAACAGTGCATGAAACTGGGAGTTCATCTGTATTGTAAGTAGTGTATATTATTATCGGTGCTTAAAAACCAGGCAGGGGGCCAGTCCACTGTCCCTCAGACCTTGTGAGGGGCCGGGCTATATTTTGGAAAAAAAATATGAACAAATTCCTAGACCCCCTCAAATAACCCAGAGATGCATTTTAAATAAAAGGAGACATTCTACTCATGTAAAAACATGCTGATTCCCAGACCATCTGCTGGCCGGATTGAGAAGGCGATTGGGCCGGATCTGGCCCCGGGGCCTTAGGTTGCCTACCCATGGCTTAAAGTACGTTGAGCAGTCTCTTGGTGCAAGGAGGACCCTGAGCCTTGACAAACATGAAAATTGTGTGACTTGCAGACATAGGGTGGGAATATCATATTGTTGCTCTCTTGATATATTTTTTTAAAAAAAACACACTTTGACACCCGGCAGTACCTCTCCCAAATGTTAGGGACTCCACCACTTCTGCAAGTTTTTGTTAACATATTTTTTAAAGGCATACATACACATATAACAGATTAGCCAATGATACAATCGACCCATATTTACAGATATTGAAATCACTTGCTAAGAATGTAACTTATCATAGTTGAATATCTAAATACAACTGATCGCACATCTCCAAGGTACACATTGGTGGCAGCCAATGTGTTTAGTACAGAACACGACAAATCAGTTTTGCTCATAGACTGTTTTATCCTGAAATGAATTATTATCTGATACAAGTTAGAATGGCACTGATAAGCAACAGCCAGCACATCTTGTGCTTATCTGTACCAGCTTTTACCTTTGCCTAGGCTATAAGGTTTCCAACTCCTACAACATTCAAAATATTTTGAAATTAAGCCTTCTAAGCATATTCTTGAGATGCTTAAATAGCCCAAGGTTCTCTGCCTGGTGAAAGTTTGCAGTTCCTTACTTACACTTTAATAATCTTTTGGAACCAAGCAAAACCCATTTTTTCAGTATTGTACCGTCAGGCTCCTTAAATTCCATGTCTAGCTAAAACTGAGCATTCTTTGTATCTTGTTGTGAGATGCAAGTGTTGTTGACCTGGGAACAATGAACATAGTATTCAGTAAATATGTAAAACAATTGCCAAGACAAAATAAAGTAGTTCTTCACATAGCGCATAGTAAACCATGGAATTCGCTCCCACAAGAGGAAGTAATGGCTAGCGACTTGAACAGCTTTGAAAGAGGATAAGCTAAATTCATGGAGGATTGGGCTATCAGGGGCTACTTGATCAAGGTGTCTCCCCTGCCAGGGGCTACTAGCCATGATGGATATGCTTTGCTTTCATTGTCAGTGTAAGCCTCTGAATACCAGTTGATAGGAATCACAAGTATGGACAGTTGGGTTGCACACAGGTTCTGTTTGCTGGCTTCCCATAGGCATCTGGTTGGACACCGAGAGAACTGGATGCTGGACTAGATAGGTCACTGGCCTGACCCAGCAAGAGCTTATGTTCTTAAACACTGTTCTCCACTGAACTCTGTTAAATAGCAATGAAGCTCTGCTTGCAAGCACCAACAAATTCTCCGGCACTTACAGTGATCCGTGTGTGCCTGTGTGTTAAATTTATGGAGTGCTCTAGGATGAGAAATAGAAATTCAAGGGATTATTAATGTGTCAAGGATGTGACGCATCAGGAGTAAATAGATCATCGTGTAATCTAAAGGACATGATGAATACCCAATTGGAGGACCAGATTCCATAGCTTCAGTTAATACGTATGAATCTATCAGCCAGATCTTTAAGGTGGTTGTTAATTACACTGTCAGTGGAAAAGCTCCAACACAAAGGAGGGAGAAAATGTTCAACGAGACCTCCAACCCGTAACCAATGGCCTTCATTGTTGTTTTTCAAGAGCATGAATGGAAAAATGGAATCCTACTGTTTTCTATATAAACAGTCCAATATTGTCAGAAGCAAAACAACAGCTTTGGGATACAACCTGTGTATATGATGGTCTTTTCCCCTCCTGTTGACCATGCACACAGGTACAAGCAATGTCTCCTGCATTTGCTCCACTGAAATAAAATTAGAGAATTGCAAGAGCAAAAATCCTGTTCTTCCTCAACTCATTCATTTCATCAGTTTGTGTGGGAGACATTCCCAGTATGCTCCCACAACTTTCCATAGCTAATTATGACAAGTAAGTAATCTTTAAAAGACTAGATGACCCTTGTGGACTAGATGCCCCTTGGGGTCCCTTCCAACTCTAAGATTCTATGATTCTGTGATATACATAATTCAGGGTAAAGGTGCTTAGTTATGGAAATGATTCATTCCATCACTAATTATGAACTACTTTGCATGGATAATGCTTCACTTTGTTTGCTTCAGAGGCGCTTGAGGCTTACAGAGGAAGCAAATATCATCTAATGAAGGCAGATAAAGGTCAGGCAAGGCAGGCAAGGTCAGATCAAGCAAGGAAAGTCTGATCGCAAGCAAAGTCAACTCAAAGCCAAAAGTCAAGAAAGTGAAAGGTGGACAAAGCCAAGCCAAAACTCTCTTAAACAGAGTGCAGACAAGAAAAGGACTTTCAACAAAATCAGCCTGAGCCCTGTTCTCATCAATCATACACAATAATGAGTCATGATACATTTAGGATACCGTGCTCCATTTTGAGCATTCTGTGGTAGGCATCTCTAGTAGTAGCTCCCTGCTAGAGGTGGTCCAGTGGTACCTCGGGTAGAAAGTGGGTGGTTCCACCTTCTGAGAAGCTGTCTAGGTTGTTAAAGGCTCATCACCTGAATTTGCAGTCTTTGACTTTTATGAGGCTGGAGAAATAAAAATATTGCAGGGGACTCATCCTTGAAATCTGATGGTGGTTATAGAGCCGTGTCTGCAGTAATGTGTCCCCAATTAAGATATTGATGGTTCTACCAATAAAAAATCAGCCTGAGCCCTGTTCTCATCAATCGTACACCATAATGAGTCATGATAGATTTAGGATACCATGCTCCATTTTGAGCATTCTGTGGTAGGCAACTCTAGTAGTAGCTCCCTGCCAGAGGTGAGTTAGCTAGTTGTACTGGTCAGTCCAGAAAGCTCCAAGGGGGCCTACTGAAGGAACATCACATTTGACATTACACATACCTTTTTCAAGAACCCAGAGCAATACTTGTGTGACCTTAGAGATAAGTCTCCTAATCTGCTCACAATCTTGGCCACGTGCAGGTGCCTTTGCTCCAGCATGCAATGTTAGGATTTTCATTCAAATGACTTCACAAGGAACATCAATATGTGTTTAAATTGACTGTAAGAAATCGTTATCCTTTTTCACTGCCACTGGAGCACACAGAATAAATTTAATCTGCTTTGCAGGGCCACAGATTGTATCTGGAGTGTACAGCAAAAACTCTCCCAACAAGTGTAAGCAATTTGCAATTGAATTGCAATTGCATGGCTTAGATTTACAGTACATGCCTCATCCAAGCAGGGTGGCTTCTTTTGCCAATCAGTGCATTCCTATGAAATGTTATTAACCTACAAGGTGACATCCTATTCAACAGGACCTAATATTTGTCCCACAACAGCTTTGAGGAGCTGTTTCAAGATCCACACTTTATCCTGGCAACCCCTGTGTAAAGAAGACTCATTCTGAAGATCATTCTACAGAGATTTAGTTAAAATGCTGACATACTTATGGGGATAAAACTATGCTAAGGATTTTCACCTCCTTGAATCAGAAGATATGACTGCAAAGGCAACTTGGAGTAATTCATCCAGGATACACTTTATCAAGGATGGCAAGAAAGAAGGTTCAATTGATGCACCTGGTTTTCTATTTCCAAAGTGAAACCCACACATTAACTACTACATTGGATAGCCCAGTCAGTAGTAGAGCATGAGACTCAATCTCAGGATTGTAGGTTCGAGACCCACACAGGGAAAATGATTCCTGCATTGTAGGAGGTTGGACTAGATGATCCACATGGTCCCTTCCAACTCTACAATTCTATGATTCTATTTAAGTGCCTCAATAAAGTAATACGTCTGAAATCATTCCTTATAGATCTGGGTGGGGTGGGGACTGATGTTGCACAATTAAGGCTGGAATCCTACAAACACATGGACAGTGAAGTTTAATTACTCACTCTCTTTGCCACAATATTTTTCCATGGAATATTTCATTGCTAAAAGTGCATTGTTTCATAAAAATTACCGTAATCGGTAACATGCTGAAACATCTCTATGGCCCCAAACCTGATGCCAAGTGGTGGTGGTAGTAGGGAATGACTTTGTGGCTCAAACCGGAAGCTAAGCTAAGCCTAATTTCATCCACAGTCTAACAGCTCCCAACTTCCAGTTTAAAGCGTTTTAAAGTACTGTATTCCCAAAAATAAATTTCCAGATAAAGCTTTGATTGAAATAGGAATTAAACCACTTTAAGTGACCCCCCCCCCTTATCAAATACTTCAGTTTAGGCTATAAAGTCATGTAAGCATGCTAAATCAGATTAGGCCCTATTGAAATTTCAAGGACACTGGAAATAAATTTGGAAGAACTCCACAACACATGCCATAGAAAGCCTTGAATGTGGAACTTATGCCACAATGTAAACTATGTCTCCTAGTGCAAATTTATAAGATCCTAATCATATTAAAATTATATAAGCATGTTTAAGGATAAGCATCTTGATCACATGACAGCACTTTTCGGCAAACTGGGCCCATCTGCAGAAATAATGTTTAAACAGTTATCACACATCTATAAATGGGACCAAATAAATGGGGGAAGGCAACAGAATCATTGGTACATTAATCAACTTTTGATCAAATAGAATTCAGCCCTGATTCAAGTAGCAGATTTTAAAAACATATTAACAGATGAATCTGAATATATGTACTTGCCAAAAGCCACGGAAAGAAGGGACCATCATAGAAGGCTCCAATTTTTTCTTACTTATACCTCCATAAGTAAATGGCAATTAAAAAGAAAAGTTAGAAAGCTAAGAATTCAGGAAGGAACCTAGAATCTCATATGAACAGCATATGACAGCACAGGTTGAGAAGCCTCTCATTCCCCATGACCCAAGACAAGCAGCACCCAAAATGCACTCATTCCATCTTTAGCAATAAAGCTGTATGTGGCCCCAAAGTATGAGAGCCTATTCAACAACAGGACACCCTGGCTGGAAGGAAAAGACATCACTACCAATAAAGGTAAGCTATCATGAGTAGCTCGCAAGGGAGAATAATTCCAAGTGTGCACCGCCATTTATCACTTTGGCAGCTAATGCGAGTGGGAAACGCAATTTTTCTAACAGGGTATCAGACATGTGACATTCTGATTAAACGGCAAGGAAATGCAGCACCAAATCACTGTAATAAAGTGAGATCATCCATTTATTGTGTCCCAGCTAATCATTTGTAAATCTGCTGGTTCATTTTTTACGGCCCTTTGTGAGCAATAGGGGAAGGCTGGGAATATTATGCTTAAGGGAGGAGAATGATTTATCTATTTACCAACCTGCTGGGAAGCTTTATCTGATTTGGATAATACAAATGTTCCATATGCAGAAGCCCTTCCGCAGTTTAAGGCAAGAGGGCAAATATGCTGACACAGATTAAACCTGTGACAACAAAATCAGTTGTCCAGATTCCGGTTGCTTTCACCTTTGTTCCCCTCCTCCATCTGCTGCTTACAAATCACTTTAATCAGGGTGTTTTGTTAATTCTTCTTCAGAGACCCATCCAGTAGCAATGTTTCAGACTAAAAACATAAGAAGAGCCTGCTGGATCAGGCCGGCGGCTGATCTGTTCTAGCACCCTGTTCTCACAGTGGCCAACCGGGCGCCTCTGAGAAACCCGTAAGCAGGACCCAAGCATAACAGCCCTCTCCAATCCTGTGGTTTCCAGCAACTGGTATAAAGAAACATTCCTGCCACCAAGTGTGGAGGAAGAATCGTCATCATGGTCAGTAGCCTGAATTTGACAGCCTGAATTTGGCCAGAGATAAGTAACTGAATTTAATTAGGAAAAGTTCTAAGTAAGTAAAATCACTGGGGCCAAAGCAACAGATTGAAAGGTAAAGAGGCGTAACAAAAATAAACAGATCTAAACAGTGCCCTGGATCATAATGATGATGATCATATCCTGGTTATTTTTTTGAAACGTTTAAACCTCCTGAGATGCAGCACAACTTCTATTACAATGACAAATCATAGTGTTTGGCCAAGTCTTTCCAGCTCACTATTTCACGGATGCTTACCAAGACTGGTTGGCATCTGTCGATCTTGGGAGATGAAGACATCTCGTTGTACTGATGCAGGTGCACCATGGCATTTCTTCTCTCTGAGCTCTTCCCAGCAGTCGTGCCTCCTCTAGTCACTGCTGCAGTCACACGTCTTGACTGCCCGTCTCCAGGCGATGCATTTGTCTGTAAGGGATTCCCATACTGCAGTGCTGATGTTGCCAGCCTTCATGTCATGTTTCCAGACATCTTTGTAACACAGAGCTGGTCTGCCAATGGGCCTGGTGCCTGAAGCCAGCTCCCTATAGAGCATGTCCTTGGGGATCCTGCCATCTTCCATTCTGTAGACATGACCCAGCCAGCTTAGACAATCACTGAGACAGCAGTGTGAACATGCTGGGAAGATGGGCTTGGGAAAGCATGTCTTTGTTTGAGACTCTGTCCTGTCATGTGATGCCCAAAATCTTCCTGACACAGGGCACATGGAAGGCATTGAGGTGTTGCTCCTGGCTGGTGTAGGCCGCCCACGTCTCACTACCATAAAGCAGTGTGGTCAACACGCAAGCCTGGTACACCTTCATCTTGGTATTGGTCATTAGCATTACATTCTCCCATATCCTTTTGGAGACGCAAGATGTCGCCGTAGCTGCCTTGCCAATACGCTTGTCCAACTTAGCACTGATGGAATGGTTGCTGGTTACGGTGGAGCCCAGGGTCTACCACTTCAAGTATGTGGCCACCAGTGCTGATGCACGGAGTGTTGGTGATGTCCTCATCCAGGAAGCCGGTCTTCCTCAGGCTGATGGTAAGGCCAAACTCTATGCAGGCTTGCAAGATTCTGTAGAGCTTCCTCAGAATGCGCTGTCAAGACTGCAACATGTGCAAACAGCATCTCTTGGATAAGTACCCACTGCATTTTTATCCTGGCGCGGAGATGTGCCAGATTGAAAAGAACCCTGCACTGCTTGAACGGATGTACACACTGTCTTTAGTCAAGCTGAAGGCATCTGAGAGCCCTGAGAAGAATATGCCAAAGAGAGCTGGGGCAAGAACATAGCCCTGTTTCACACCACTCTTTATAGGTAAGGCATCCAAGGATGAGCCACCATAGTAGACGGTGCCACACAAGTTCTTGTGGAAGGACATGCTCATCTTGTGCAGCTTAGGTGGGAATCCTATCTCATTGAGCAGTGTGAAGAATCCTTTTGGCTGGTGAGATCAAATGCCTTCATCAGGTGTATGAAAGTGATGTACAAGGGGCATCTCTGCTCTCAGAATTTTCCTGCAGCTGACTCAGTGAAAAAAATCATGTCAACTGTTGACCTCTGAGCTCTAGAGCTGCATTGTGACTTGGGAGAGACCCTGCTGCCAATAAATTAAGCTGTCCTACCATCTTTCCTGGTAACCCTGGACCTCAAAAGAGCTTTGCAAGTCATTTAATTACACCAGTGACAGCATACAGTTCACTTTAATTAACTAATTCCCTACCCACCCATCGCCTTTGGGTGAAACCACATCCAGTGTAGCTCTCATTACAAGCACTGTGATTGTCCTCTCCCAAAGTTATTCGCCTTAAAAATAACAGTAATATAAATGTTCAAGACAGAGCAGCTATTAAAGCACACTGTCAAAAATAATGAAAAAAACATACTAGGATGTTACGAGTAAATGGAAAAAACCAAGACTGCTTATACACATCAGATTTTAAAAATGACTGCTTAAAAAAAAAAGTGGTTTTATTTTCAGAAAGCTGAGGCTATAAATCCAGAAAGGATGAGTGAGTCAAGGCAACCTACAACTTGGTGCTAAATAATTCTACCAACTGCTTGGTCTCCATACTCCCCTCCCTCATACTCTTCCATTCATTTGTTTACTTCTTCAACACAAACCAGAGTTTGCCATTACATCTGAACTAGCAAAGTATGTTTCCCTCTTGCCTTGTAAGTCAGGAATACAAACCATGGTTCAAAGCTGGTGTCCCAACATGGTTTGCGGAGGTATGCAAACCACATTTTGCCAGTTCAGATACATCAGCAAATGATTTGCACACAAGAGGAAGCAACTAGTTGACCTGGAGTTAGCAAATAGAAGGCATTTCCATCATGCCAAACCATAGTTTGGCATTTCATGTGTGATATTTGTACACTGTACCCAATAAGAGGAGGAGAAGAACATGGTTACACATCAGAGCTGGGGAAAGTATAAGACACTCAGTTTGGTTTTGAAAAGATGCTAACCTGAGTTCATTTTATATTACATCTGTGACAATAAGTATATTGTAGAAATGCCTGTTACATGTTTCCCTGAAAAATTCTGAACATTAATGAAGAATAAAGAAGTTCTGGTGTCCCTATTTGGGCTTGGTTCCAAACCGACATAAAGGTCTGGTCCCATCTTTGATCAGCATGAGGTGATCCACTCTTGTGCATTTGAGTTCTTCCTTATCATCCTTCCCCCACCCCATTTTGACACTGGTGAGACACAGTCTCACTGCACTTCTGATTGTACTCCCTTTTGCCCTGTCACTTCACTGCTTTGCTCTGGTCTACTGGAGAGTTCTTTGGACTTTCTGACCAGCTACAATGAAATATCTATGAATTTATATTGAACAGTGCTAAAATGTGATGCAGTTTCAACAGCTAGCAAACGTAGCATGCTTTGAATTAGAGGGTTGGGGGACATTTTAGTAGGAACATTAAGTGTAGGGCTGACAATACAGAGATTGATTATATTCTCACTGCTTTTTTAAAGTAGCTTTGTTTTGTGTTCTTATTCCATTATTATAATGATTTCTTTGTTCACGTTGCTATAGTATTAGTTCTTCATTTATTCACTGTTCCACGATGCTGTTGATTATCACATTGTACTGCCTGGATGGATTTTCTCTTCTGTTCTTGTGTGGTCACATTTACGGTAAGTTCTGTTCCCGAATTAAGCATTGTGTATCAATAAATCATTTAATTTGCCTCAATTATTACCTTGAGACTGAAATAATTGTCCTTGGTTGAGTGTTACACATTCGAATTGAAACTCTCAGTTAAAAGTGTGAAGCAGCCCACCATGTTGCAGATGATGAAAGTTGATATGAAAGTTATATTCCTGGTGTATGGTTTGTGCTGGCTCACTCGTACATGAAAGACATCCCTTGAAAATATGCATGTGTGAACTAAACCATTCTCTGCTGTGTGGGGCAGGGAGAAAGCTGTATATCAATGTCCTGCAATAGTTCATAAAAGCAGACTAGCTGCCGCAGCCTTGCCAATTTTATTCCACTCTACAGTTCATATCAACTTTTGCAAACCCAATGCTTGAAGCCAACAACCTTCCTCCGCAATTTAATAGATACCATTATAATTTCTATAGGCTCCTTGTGAGATAAAGAGTATTTCCTAAATTCCTAAATACCATTCCCCTTTTAGGCCAGAGTAGCTAAAATAATCAACATGCAGGGTCAAAACGCCAGAAATTAATCACCGCTTAGAGATTTGGAGGTTTGATAAGTCATATATAATTCATGTAGGTTGGACAAATATAGCACATACTACCAGGATGGACACAAGATGTTGGGGATTAGAGAGCTAGCAGCCACCTGGAATACAGGAAGAGGTGAGAGAACAATGGCCAAACATGGGGAAGAAGCAAGACAGTGATGGGATAATACAAAGTTTCCCTATTTTGGGGAACAAAAACAGCTGCCTGTACAGCTCTGGTGCTAGAGATTCAATGGGCATTGTGCCCACATGGTCAGCTGCCCAGATAGGCTGACAGCAACATGGAAAAGGCCAGGCAGAATCATTTCTCCATCTGCAGTGCTTGTGATGCCGGGAAGTGTAGGTCTCATCACCTCGTAATCTAATCACCAGCAGCCTAAACATGAATTAGCTCAGACCATCAAAATGACTGAGATTTTATGATCCTAATAAACCCTGACCACAAATGCTGATTAATTGCTCAATGCCTTGCCTAATTTGTTTTCTGACAGTCAAAGGATGCTGATAAACTGGTAAACAAGGAGACTTCTCAGACTGGCAAGGGGGGAAAAAACCTCTTTAAGGAAACAGAATTACACTCTTCTGCAGATTCCAGCTCCAATCTTTGCAGCCAATAAAAGCTCTGGATTATAATGTAAATAAAGCTGTGGCTTTGTACATTTTTCATGTACAATAATGCCTTCACGAACGTCCGCCTTGTCTAGCGTCCATTCTGGTGAACGTCTGCGGCAAACCTGGAAGTACAGGAATGGGTTACTTCCGGGTTTGCCGCTTGCACGTGTGCAGAAGCTGATGCAGGTGCACCATGGTGTGTGCAGATGCGGAGCTTTGCCCTGCATCCTTTTCGGCTAGCGGCCAGGGCTCCGGAACAGATCCCGGACGCAAAACAAGGTACGACTGTATGCAGAAAAATGCAAGTGCAAAACTGAAGTCAAGGAAACCTGTTGCCTGTTAAAATTTGAGAGCCACTATACTATACTGGCCTCATTGGCACATAACTCTAAGCCAGAAAATGGCTAAGAGTGAACAAGCAAGCACACTGCTGCATGGAGCAAAAACTGTGGCTTCTTCACTACTACCCCACATCCACTGCTGTCGCACTACCACAAGCTAAGCCATGGTTTGGTTTAACGTTATGTGCTAACCCACATTTGTGGTTTCTCTCCCCCAAACCACAAGAAGTAAGTCAAGAAGAGTTCCAAAATTGCAACTTGAGTGAATTATGCACACTTGCCATAGTAGTTAACTTTGCAGAATATAGTCTTATTTCTTCAAGCAATAAGGAAGGACAAGCACTAATGGCTCACCCAATGAGCATTGGAAGTCCTAATTGACCTTTAAGAGTTCATTGGTTAACATTTATAATCCCCCTTTATCCCGTGCATTCAAGGCTCCATTGTGGCAGATACTGACCGCACAACGCTACTGCAATGTTAAAGGGATGGAAGCGTGCTCTTAAAAAATAAAACTGAGTACTGCAACCAGCACTGAATTTCAAGCACAGCATTTTCCACAGAAAACACACAACCCAGAGAAGGAGTAACAAAGTTGATTCAACTGACCAGAATTATATTTCCCGTTACCAGATGAACAACCCTTTCCCCCTCCACTATAAACCTGTATTTTCCTTTAATACTGCAAACTCTACAGGAAGAAAAGTATTTCTTACTGCATGCTTGTACAGCCTTGATCTCAGATGAGAGTTGTAGGCACAACAGCAATATAAATGAACTTCAATTTACAAGGACAGAAACAGACACATTTTGATGGAGACTTTTCCCTAAACAAAACAAAGAAGAACTCCATTATTTGTGCTACTCTCCTGAACCTTGAAATTAAAAAAAATCCCTTACTAATTTAGTCCTTTCCCATTTGATGAACATCTTTCTCTTCCTCCTTGCATCTCTAATGGAGCTTAAAATTAATATGACTTTTGCGTTCAATGCATAGATGGTACACTGACGCCCTCGTGATGAGAGAGAGGTTCTACAAATGGACAAAAAAGTTAATCATTTTGTAGCTATGCTGGCTTTTCAAATGAAAAGGAACCAGGGGCTTCTATTATTATCAATCATTTATATAGCACTCATAATGTGCAAAAAGCTTTTTCCATATTTACTTTCTCATCCTCACTTTTGCAAAAAGGGAAACAGATACTAGAATAAATAATGGATTGGAATATCTCGCTGACACCATAGGTTGACAACGGGATTTGTTGCATCTTACTGCTTTTTGCTTGCTTTCTGTCTTTCTGTCTGTCTTTTTTTTCTTTGCAATAATGTTTTTATTGCAGAATGTGTTAGACTAGCACTGCTACAATTTGTAGAACTTGAATTTCGTTAATATGCACACCACTTTCAGGCAATAGCCAGCTGCTGAATCATCACTGCAGGGACTCCAAATTTGGTAAGTGGAGAAACAGCCTAAGATGTCTATTAGTTAAATTGCACCACTATAATATTCTTCCCTTTATCCAACTAATTTTTAGTTACCAAATAGTTCCTGGTTCACCACAGGGGCATCTTTCTTTCTCCCAGCCCAGAAGAATTTGTCTCAAGTATTTCAGGTAACAACTCACAATACTATATTCTGTATAAGCCACATTGACCAACAACATCCTTTATAGTCCATTGCCAAATTGTTGTTTTTGTTGTTAACCTATACTCCGCCTTTTTCCCTGACAGGGACTCAAGACAACTTACAGATAAAAATAAGAACCACTAAAAACATAGAAAAATCGATCATTAAAAAAACAACTAAACATTGGCCAAATTCTACGTTGTTCAGGTACTCTTAGGAAGCCTTAAGAACACTTCACTTCTACATCATGCAACTAATCCTGCATCAGATCTGATTCAGGTTAGGGAGGGATTTTTAAGAAATATTAATCCTATAAACAGGGAACAAAGCAGCAGTTGTAAATGATATTTACACAATATTTCTAAATAAAAAGCCATTGATCCATCTATCCTCGTCCTCACACAGCCAGGCTCAGCTCTTACTTTCATCAATTAAATGTGTGTTGAGGCTGGTTATGTTTACTATTCCAAAAACCTTGGGATTCTACATGAAAGGTGGTACAGTATATACATAAAATATAAAAACAGAAAAATAACTGCTGCCTGAAACAGAGGTTGACTGAAAAGCTGAGAGTTTCACCTTGATGGGCCTCTGAAAATCAAAGCTATTCCATCTGAATTGGGAAGGGCTTATACTAGGACATTTGAAATATATGAAGCTGTCTTGTACTGAGACCACTAGGTCCACCTATCCCAGTACTGCCCACCCCAACTGGTAGCAATTCTCTGAAGTCTCCTGCAGGTCTTTCCTATAAACTGCTGCTACTTTATCCTTTTTAATTAGAGAAAATTCCAGGCATTGAACCTGGGCATGCAGAGCATCTACTCTATCATTGAGTTACAGCCCTTCCTCATAGCTCATGTACCTTATGAACTTTCTCTAAGTGTCCAAAGCTAGGATATCAGGCAAATACAGGACACTCTTTTGGAAAATACAATAGTGATCCCCAAAGCAAAAGTCCACGAATGAACTAATAGACCAACTATTTCTGAATTCAAGGTGCAGGACAAAAGAAGATGGAGAATCATTCTCTGTATACTGGAGCTTCAGAAGTTAATGAAAAACATTTTAGGAAGGGTCAAATTTTATTTTTAATCTTTCTCTAAAGGGAACTTGTATTCCTTAGATTCAAGAACGTCACACAATTCTTTAAAGGTCATTGTCTATTTTAACTTTTTACAGAGAATAAAGTCACCCGATCTAAAGAAGCAGCCATTGTTTTAAGTATCACTGTTAGTTTGCTAAAGCAATGGGGGGGGGGGGAGAGCAAAGAAGCAAGTGTGTTCTTTTAAGAAATGAAATGAAAAATATCAAAGAGGCAAGGGCTAAAAGTTTGAAAGTCTCACTTTAAAGAGCCTAATAGCCTCAGGAGTATTATTTTGTTCTCAGCCGAGTCAAGCTTTCCTTCAGCAACATCCTTCAACCGCAGCAGCTGCCAATCACCATCCGCCAGCTATCCTCCAAATTAAATGGAAGAACAATGTTAATGAGACCACTGCAATCAGAATTTCAAGGACATCGATGCAGCACACTTGAGGCCACATGGAAGGCAACAGGGAGGACAAACCCTTCAATTTTGGAGGGAACTGCAATGCCAGGGATTTTCGCGGCCTCTGGAAAAGGTTTGTGCTGATATTAAACCAACAGACCCTCATGGCATTAATCACATTAACTGCACTGTTTTCAAGCTTAACACAGTCTGGGCATTAAATATTTCTAAACTCTTGGAATGCTGCAAAACCGTGCATTAGAATTTATACGAACATGTGCTTATGAGCAATAGTGGCTAGAGCCCCCACTCATTTTCAAAATTAGTGATGCCCAACTGCACCCACTCCCAGATCTTCCCACCAAGCAACTCACTCCCATGTCACCCTTGTCTCGCACTATCACCCTTCCCATATGTATCAAACATATATTGTGGCCATATGCCCCGTGTGCATCAAACCTTTCACATCTGCAAAAAATTTACTGAAGATGTCAGGGGCTGTTGTGGTTGCTCGAGAGTAACCAGGCAGGACTCCGACCTGTCTTTTACAGGCTTTATTTTGGTGCAAACTATTTACAGTGCGGAGCGTCATAAATTCATGTCTGGCTCAATTGCTAGCAGAATCCAGGAGTGGTCTGTTCTTGTACCTCCTCCAACATAAAAGTTTCGTCACCCCCAGCCTTTTCCGCCCCTCCCTGCGCCTCTAGCTACTGCGCATGATGGGCGAAGGCAGGGGTGTGCTTCCCTCCTCTCTAGTTTGCTCAGGCGCGGTGTTAAGGCTCTTTCTAGCATCCTCTGGTCCTTGCACCTCTTCTCCACTGGAGATGGGGGTTTCCTCCTCGCCGGAAGAGGAACTGCTTTGCAAGATTTTCGGAGGCTCCCTGTAACACAATTCCCCCTCTATCTCTCGCCTCTGAGCCAATGGCAGTTCCCTGACAGAAGAGAGTGTTGTGTAGTACACAGAGCGGTTCATTGAGGCAGCCTAGAGCCTAAGCTCTCCAACAGAGATTTTGTGAAACTAGATTCTAGAGGAAAAGAGGACAAGAAACAAATTGGATAGAACAAACCAGGCGTATAAAAATCCAGATCTCTAGCAGAATTTGACCATCTGGCCTGCAAAACTGAATGCCAAGGGGTTTCTGGGCATTTTGTCCTGAACCTATGATGAGCAATTTTTCCTGACTTGATGCTACAGACTTGGCAGTACGGAATTAGCCCCCCAGGTAATATACCTTTGTATGGCTTTGCAATAGGTTTTTTTAATGCACAGCATGGGCAAAAGGGTGCTTGCAAATCAAACGTTTTAGCCAAGCTGCCACAACTCACCAATACCAAAAGCCCCATCACCCCACTGCAGGGAACTGAACCTGTACTCGAGTTAGAAAGGAGGGATTCCTTCAATGTGCAACTGTAAGACTCATCTGGAAACTGAATTAGGCATTGTCCTCTCCGCCTTAGATGCTGTTGACTCCTTTGTTCTTTTCCTACAGGCCTATTTTGTCCATGTTCACAGAACTGATTCTACCAGGTACTTTGATATTTCAAGGGCTCTTAACAAACAGTCATGTGAAAGCAGAGGAAAAGAAGAGGAATGAAATATACCAGTCTCTGTTTTGGAAAGGAGAGAGCCATGATGTCTAATAGCACAGGGTTGTAACCCATTTTGGAGTTTTCTCCTGCCACTAAAATATCATTATATGTGACCTAATGGACAGCAAGCTAAAGGCAAAATAACGAGTTGGTTAAGGGTCATTTCACATTTTATGCAGGGCAGCAGGCCTGGGCAAACACTGATAACTCCACAACTAGTCAGTCATAATTCACTGTATGTGGGGTTACGCTTATGCCTAGTTTGGAAGCTGCAGGTAGTGCAAAATGCAGTTGGTGGAGTGCACAGTTGGATACCCAGGTTTACACATATACACCAAGGTTGAAAGTGCTGCACTGCCTGCCTATTACCTACTGAACTAAGTTCAAGCTTTTGTTGTTAACAATGTAAACCCCTAAGCAATGAGGCACATAGCAACCCCCTCACCCTGCTGTAGACAAATCCAGATTCAGCAAGAAGCTGAGTCTGTGCTGCATCTGATCCTTCTTCCCCAAACACCACCTGAAACGGCAGTGCTTTCTGCAACTTGGCATGCAAAAAAATTCAGAGAAGCACCTTAATTGTGCCAAAAGAGCCTACAACTCCATTAATCATTTTATCCTGGAGTAGCTTATACGTGCTATTACATCTTTAACTGGAGGTGTCTTATTGTTCTTTTCAATCAAATATTTAGTACTGCAGTAATTATGCTCTCAACGAACTGCTAAATTAAAGAACTAAATTAGTAACATGCCTAAAATGTCAGAGAGAGAAATCTAATGTCTCTGTTACTAGAGAGTGCAGATGCAGGGATGCACCTGAGAGGCTGCTGCAAACACATAGGAATCAAAGGCAAGTTACTGCACCTTTTATTTTAATATTAAGCAAGGCAGAATATGTGATCTGGGGCAAATCACGGTGAAAACTCCCAAGATAAATCTCTGCCAGGATGTGTTGCTCCTCCACCTCCTCCTTAGTTGCACAACAGTTGAGTCCCCTATCCTTTCAGTTGTGCCACATAGGGTTGCCATATGTCCTCTTTTTCCAGCACACATCCTCTTTTTCATAGGCATATAAAATGAGAGTTGTCAAAGCAATCCATAGTTAAAACTAGAAGTTGGCAAATGTGTCCTCTCTTCTGCTCTTCAAAATATGGCAACCCTATCTGAACATACTTAATTCTTGAAATCAACCAGACTTAAAGGGGCTTAGATTTGATTAGCTCTTGCCCCAAATCCATCTGCCACTAGCTATAAAATAAAAATGTTTTCAGACAAACAAAAATAGACACACATCAAGAAGATCAGTTCTCATCTGCCTGCTTTTAAAAGAAAAGCTTCCCAAGCTTCCCAAGTCTCAATGATGAGGCACACCCAACATGTGTGCTCTGGAAAGCACTTAACCTAGTGTTCTATAAAAGAGAAAATCAAAAAAGAAGGATGGTCCCACAAACATTCCCTCTAAAATGACTGCACACATGGATGCTTGGGACACAGAGGATTAAAAGGTAGAAAAAGAGAAGGGAGATGGAAAGGCTCCATTCATTTTTAACAGCATCAATACCTTGGTTTCCCTTTCCTTCATCCTAGGATTATTTCCCCCATCTGTTAGTTACTCAGTTAAAACCTTCATTATTTATTTGATTTAAAGGCACTCTAAGGTTTCTTCCACTACTCAAAGCCCTCCGCTTAAAAACAGTTACAAAAATAAAATGGGTATTAATAGGTCAAGATATCGCTTGCAACAGGCAATCTCTAAGCTGAAGGAACACAGCCATGAGGTAAAGCACACGGCACACCACGTAGGCGTGATTGCACTAATCTTGACAATTGCTTCTTCACCCAATTTCTGCCCACTACTCCCATCTGCTCACAAAATGCATCAACGCATCAGTGTTTGGGAACGATTCAGACACCCACAAAACCAATCTCATATGTCTGAGCTATGCTTTACGGTACTCTCACTTTTAAAAGAGTTAAGGTTCTCCTCAAATTATGAGCGTTCGAAACAAAGCTAACAGTTCTGCGTTAGAATAATGTTAATAGCAGCAAGTTGTTTTGCTGCAAGAAATGATGTGCTATTCTAATGGTCTCTCTGGCTTCAGAGTAGACCAGTGGGGGTCAAGGGGATAGGGCACTGACCAAAAGTCCGTATACAGACTGTCCTCACAATCAAGATTCTGCAGTTCCGCTTTGTACTACCTCCAGTATTGGAGACAGTATGCCTCTGGTATCAATTTCACTGCATATCTTTATAGCCATTGACCAGATATTTATGAAATGAAGGAAAGGGGAATCTGTGCCCCTCCTAATTTTGTTGAACTCCCAACTTCCATCCGCCCCAGTCAGCACAGCCAGTGGTTGTGGCCACAATGAGAAAGGCCACAGATGTTACATTCTTGATGTAAAGCATATGAACAATGAGACCTATACAGGATATAACCCATTGGGATATTTGGTTGTATGCCCCTTTGTTATCTTGGTTCAGTTATGCACTTGTATTTAAGGAAAAGACTGGCTAGAACCAGACAGGCTCTCCGCAGGAACCATTTTGGAAAAGAGCCTAAATCAATTCTCCACTGGAAATCCCAGCAGGAATCTATCCAGCAGCTGTACCTGAGGCATGATGACAGAAAGAGACAGGTGTTTTTGAACTGCGGCATTTTTACAAGAGATAGAGGCAGTCCCACCTTCAAGTACAAGAAGGTTGAAATCTGCTTATGCAACATTTGATAACTTAGCAAGCATTTCCCTCATGCTCTTCAGATGTTAGGACAAAACAAAGGAAGACATTGAGGGCATTAAAACACTTGGGACCTCAGTCAGTTTGAAAGAAGAGAAAACTCTCCACATTCTAAACTTTATTTCAGAAAGACATGCAAAAGACTTTGTGCACAGAATGCAAACCTGAACAGTGTCATCAAGGACAGTTTTCAACATTTAAGACTCCTGAAAACCTGAACATTTCCCCCCCTACAACAGCTGCATCATGCACAATTACAGTGCTTGGTGAACGCAAGTTACATCATAGGCGGCATCACAGAGCACATACTCACATGTAAGATGGCATCTGCAATGCTCATTTAATTCCTATGGTCCAGACACACAGAGACTTGGGTCTACAAGGTGCCAGCTTGTAAATTACAGTGGTACCTCAGGTTAAGTACTTAATTCGTTCCAGAGGTCCATTCTTAACCTGAAACTGTTATTAACCTGAAGCACCACTTTAGCTAATGGGGCTTCCTGCTGCCACGGCGCCGGAGCACAATTTCTGTTCTTATCCTGAAGCAAAGTTCTTAACCCGAGGTAGTATTTCTGGGTTAGCGAAGTCTGTAACCTGAAGCATATGTAACCCGAGGTACCACTGTACATGTGATTCCACAGAATTCCAGTATTGTATTTGGGAGTGTTCTAAGGGAAGCACTGCTTGAATGTCTTGATTTGCTCATACTCTACGCTTCATTACCTTGCGTATTCCATTTACCCCAGTGCAAAACAAGGATTGCCTGTACTTATACAAAAAAAAGCCCAGTATGCATCATTTTGGCCAGAACTTCCCATTGGTCCACCTGCCAATGAAGGCATAGGTGGCAAATATCCAAGTACTACAGATAGCTCCTTTCCCTAGACCAATAACCAAGCGCCTCAAGCCCAAAGATAAACATAGCATCAAAGCAAGCCTATTAGCATATATCAAATCATGTGAACAAACATATGTGAGCTTATTCGTTCAGCAACTATCACTTAGTCTTGGGATTATCCTGACTACCAAGAATGTGACATTATCACATGGTTAAGTTTCCGTGTCTCCAACCAGCGGAATGGTGGCAGATAAGTTCACAACCTAAAGGCACCAAAGTCATAGCAAAAGGTGATCAATGGCTATGCTCTGCCACTACAGTTGGAGGCAGCAATGCTTCTGAATAGCAGTTGCTGGGAACCGCAGGAGGCAAAAGTGGTCTTGTGCTTGAATCCTGCTTGCTGGTTTCCCACAGGCATCTGGTTGGCCACTGTGAGAACAGGATTCTGGACTAGATGGGCCACTGGCCTGATTCAGCAAGCTCTTCTTACATTTGAGAGCCAGTGTGGTGTAGTGGTTAAGAGCGGTGGACTCGTAATCTGGTGAACCGGGTTCGCTTCCCCGCTCCTCCACATGCAGCTGCTGGGTGACCTTGGGCCAGTCACACTTCTGTGAAGTCTCTCAGCCCCACTCACCTCACAGAGTGTTTGTTGTGGGGGAGGAAGGGAAAGGAGATTGTGAGCCGCTTTGAGACTCCTTCGGGCAGTGATAAAGCGGGATATCAAATCCAAACTCTTCTCTTCTTTGTAGGTATTCCTAAAGATTGCAGAGGGAAGGATTCACCACAAGGATGCTGGGGGTTTTTAAAGGCATCTCTGTGCCTTATATAGCTCAACCCTTCATCTTCACTATTATTTAAAAACTAGTAAAATCCTGCTCTCTTACACTGGAGTCCTGTCACTGGTCCACAAGGAAAGGCAGATGTGAAAATTCCAAAGATGTATACACATCTAAAGTTCTTACCTGCAAGACATCCTGAATCTTTACCCACACATCCGCCATGTCATATAACTTGATATCGCCATCATACTGACTGAAGGGAGAAGCCACAGTCTGCTGAAGATGTCCCAGGACAACAGCATGAGCAGCAGCAACAGCATTGAACTTTTCAAACAGAAGCTCCAGAAGCTCCAGAAGTAATCTAAAGATCATTTAGAGGGATGAGAAAAAACATATAATTCGTCACTTAATACTGTTCACATTTCAAGGGCCCTAAATAAAGAAAGCAGCATTACGGAAGTCCTGCCATGACCCCCAACTCCAAGCAGTGACCTGGGCATTGACACAAGATGGTGAAAAGCCAACCAAAAACAAGATGGAATTTTTAATGGAGATATTCAGTGAAATTTTCTCTTTGGGTTTTTCATGTAACGCTTGAATGCACATGCTCATTAAACTTGAAGCCCTTAGCATTAGATGGAGCCAACTGCATTGGAGAGCCTGACAACTTGTGATGGAGTCAGTTTATGAGGCACAATGCACACTTCCAGCTCCTAGACCAGAGTCAGAAAAAATAGGCACATGCACCAAACACAGACCATCCCTGGCCATCATTGATTAAGGATGTCAAAAAACAATGAATCGCATCAGTTATTTTAATAGCCAATTTCTCCTCTGCTGGCTCATCTTGGAAGTTCTAGGTGTTTGCTAATAGACTTCAGCTGAAGGAAATGAGAAGCTGTGCACGCTGCTAAAATGCAGTTTCTGTAGTATGGAGAAATTCTGAAGCCAGACTTTTTCTTCCTTTCCACTCCACCCACCCAGACAAAACTGGAAGAGTGTGTGTGTGTGTGTGTGTGTGTGTGTGTGTGTGTACACGATATGCAATGTTTCTTTTCTGATCAAATCTAAATTTACTTTGCTACTTAAGGAATATAACAGAAATGAATATAGTCGCCTTACTACACAGCTGTCTAATCATCCTGTCACATTATGTATAATTTGGCATACAAAAATGCACTCTTTGGTATATTTATGAACATTTCAAGTACATAAATGTCTTGAGTTCTTCCAACAGACTTCAGAGAACTGAAGGTCTGCACAGACCAAAATAAGCTTCTCTGCTCTTTCACATGTGTGTACATTTTCAAGCACAGATTAATTTATTTTGCATGCTGCAGAAGATGGAAGAATCTAAAAACCAGCAAGAGGATTTGAGAGTCATACATGCTCATAGTATATGGGAATTTTAGTTGCCTAACTTTAGATTGTTGCCAAACTTTAGATTGTTGTATATAATTATTAGAAAGCAATTTGAAGGGCTAACAGGCAGCTAACAACAAATTTTAACACCTTGCCTTATGGAGCATTTCATTCATCATTCTTAAAGAGAGAGTAGCTCATAAGTGTATGTATGTGTTTTCTTATGCCATGGACATTTTGAAACTGAGTTTTTAAGTATTAATTATTTGATGTATGTAATTATGAATCCATCTACTTCAAACTATCTGTGCTTATTTATATCGTCTGAAGACTAATTCAATAAACCAGATTCAAAACTTAGTTTTCCACTTTCTGTCCAACTTCCCATTTTTCATTAAAAAAGTCCTCTCACACACGCAAAAAAACTCATCCCACCCTCCCACCCAAATAAAACATTTCCACACCTTCATGTACACAGTTCTATGCATAACTTATTGTTGCTTCATACCATCTCAAAGCATTTTTAAATAACAGGAAAAGTTGGTCAAATGCAATAAATGTTGTGCTTCAGGTTTATGAAGAGAGTTCAGTGTTTGAAAGTACGTATCGTTCTTAGACTGGAACTGAAGAAATCCCATTTGCACTTTTATATGGTATCTCCATAGAAACATCTGGGGAGGAGCCTTAAAACCAAACCTGCAAATTCAAAAAACCTCAAGCCTCATCAACTGTACCAATTACCAAGATATCCTATTATACATCAGGTGCTTATTGCTAGATTCTAATCAAAATGGCTCTCTCATTAACTGTCCCTATGCCTTTTTAATGGTCCAGTTATTGTAACTAATGTACCATGACAAAACCCGTAACTGTTCTATGGCCAAGGCAGCAACTTGCCACACTGAAAATTCAACATTACTTAGAAAACAGAAAATTTCCAGTGTCTGTTGCTGCTTACATTGTTAGATGGACAGATGCAGCTGCAAGGTAACAGAAATGGTTTTGATATCAACGGCGTGCCAGACACCTGGCTTCAATATTATTGTGGCTAACCGTATAGAGAGTGAATTGTGGGCATAAAGAAGAATTGCATCCAACATTAGTTCAGATGTTTCAATGCACAATTGTTTAGAGGTACATAAATCACATCAAATTTCCCAGTAGTGATGTATGGAAGTGAAAGCTGGACTATAAAGAAGGCTGATCGCCGAAGAATTGATGCTTTTGAATTATGGTGCTGGAGGAGACTCTTGAGAGTCCCATGGACTGCAAGAAGATCAAACCTCTCCATTCTGCAGGAAATCAGCCCTGAGTGATCACTGGAAGGACAGATCATGAAGCTGAGGCTCCAATACTTTGGTCACCTCATGAGAAGAGAAGACTCCCTGGAAAACCCCGATGTTGGGAAAGATGGAGGGCACAAGGAGAAGGGGACGACAGAGGACGAGATGGTTGGACAGTGTTCTGGAAGCTACCAGCATGAGTTTGGCCAAACTGCGGGAGGCAGTGGAAGACAGAAGTGCCTGGCATGCTCTGGTCCATGGGGTCACGAAGAGTCGGACACGACTAAACGACTAAACAACTAAACAACTACAAATCACATAGGACTTTATTTTAATTGGCTGTAGTAAGAAGAAGACAATTTGAGCAATCTGAACTGTAACTTTTCCTTGCAAGGAACAGCTCCAAATATTGTTTTGATTTACCAGCACAGCAGCCCTGCACTACCAGCCTCCTGCCTTCTCCCTCTGTTTGGTCCACTTTTGCTCAACTGAATTCCAGAAAATTACTTAACGCTGATGAGATACCTCAACTCATTTTCAGCCTGCAAATACAACAGGCCTTCTAATGTCACATTAGACCCTTGTTACATTTGTAAGTGCTGCTCAAGTGTCACACCCCGATGCCATAAGCTTGTGTTGCCAGAACATTTATTACTCCAGACTTTAGAGTATAAATCCTGCAACTCTGAACTACGGCCAAGCTTATTATTGTTATTGTTCTCACTTTATGCCAACACTCTCCATAGTGAAATGTCCCTAAACCTCGTGGCTTAATTTTGCAGTCCCTTTTCTCTGGACCTTCTGTAAATCTGTTATTCCATTTTTGAGACAAGGTGACCGAAGACCAAATACAGTTGCGGTGCAGAAGGGAACAAAAGGCTGCTGTAAAAAGCAGCATTTCCTTCTCTTTTGCCTACCCAGTGGCACTTGTTTGTTTCTTTTAAGGACGAGTGACCTCCACAGCACATCTGCCTACACTGACAAAGGTCCACTTGGGCAGTTTGACAGTCCAAGTTCATAGCATCACCACAAAAACACAGTAAATATGTCGACAGAAAGTGACACAGGCCCCGAGGCCGCTCATGTTTGGGCAGTAAGGGGGCATTGCATGATGCAATATGACTGCTGATAGTTGAACGAGGTCACCAATGGTGATTCACGCACGCTGCATTCATCAACATGCTTTTCTGGATCAGGCTAACCTTCCTCAGTAAAAGTTGGAAAAGGGCACATAACTCAAATTGACAAAGTAACAAAAAGTTGACACAGGTTGCAAAGGATTTGGTTGATGCATCTGGATAATGGTTACCCTTTGAGCACAGGGTGGAACAACTGTCCCTATTTAAAATGATGACCCTCTCAGGACTAAACTCAGGTCCCCACAGAGTAGGGGACATGAGCAACTTGTGTACTTTCCAACCCCTTCAAACTCAGAAAGTCATCCAACCTCTCCAGGTTGCAAGGAACTAAATTATGGGGCCATCATAGGGCACCCTGAACACTGCTTCTTCACACACTACATCCCCCCCACCAGATATATTCCTGAGATTTTTAAAACTGTGCATCCTTAAAAATGTGAATGTATACATATCTCTCACACATCTACAGAGCCTTTCCCATGAAATGTACATCCTGTAACTCTAAAACACAATATTGAAACTTAAAAAAACTTCTTTATAAACATTAATTTTGCTAAGGGTGGGGTCAATCTTTTGAACCTTGTCAGCAAAAGCCCTGCACAAGGGCATCCACTTGCACAATGGGGCTTTCCCCAATACCCCCCCAGCACCCCTCCCCAAAATTGATAAATTTCTAAGGCAGAACAATGTCTTTGAGTAACTTCAGAAATTAATCAGCAGCCACAGTGAATTTTGCAAATTCTACACTTTTTCTGAAAGTTATTTAAATATGAGTCAACACCAAAGTCCATATGGTATAAATATATTTGGAAAGTCAAAATTGATCTTATGGCTAATGGAGATGGATTGTTTTAATAACTGTTCTTAATAAGTATATGGTACTGTGAAATATCTAAAGATATTACATTTGAAATTGCTTTTATTTCCTTTTTTTCTTTGCATTTTGGCTTCTCACTTTTGTATGCAAGAAAACCTCTACATCGTTCTTAACTGGTAGAGGAGCAGAGGCGTGCAGCTGATTTTCAACCATGTAAACTTTATAAACTACTGTCCCTTCACACTGAAAGCAAATAAAAAGGGAAGCTGGCCTCATAAAATGGTTTTAACACTTGCTAATGAGAACAATGAAAACCAAAGGTGAACTTACTTCCCGAAACCTAAAGTGACATAAGCAATATAGATCCGATGGGACTGGACTTCAGACACAGAATTAGAGAACAGAAATGATCCAATTAAAAAGCATTCCATGCACATGCCCTACCACTATGGATTACATATTCCCTCAGTGCCCGTCTTCTTACACCCAACCAGACTGTATACTGCCCAAATGTGTTGAAAGAAGTTAGACAAACACCCACCTACTAGTCTCGTACTGCAGAATGGGAGAAGACCATTGCTATTTAAAAGTCCACAAACACATCACAATAGGAGCTCATGCTCTATCTACTGAGGGGGCAGACAGGCTTGCTGCCAGAGGAAGGAGAGAAAAGGTGTTTCCCAACCATCAGCACAGACGGCCAAGACTGAGCCCGATGTTCAGGGTGATAGACTATATGGGACTGGCTGAAATGACAGGCAGAATCCGTGACCAGGGGAAAGAGACGGCGGAAGAAGATTGGAAGAAATTCAAAGATTATCTTAAGAAACATTGTAAAATTAATGAGTGCTAAAATGTCGAGATTTTTGGGAAAAAAGGGGACTACAGCTGTAAAAGATTAAGTAAAAGAAAAGAATAAGGGGAAAATTTGATAAAACCAAGTGTTAGGATTTGCTGAAATAATTTTGGAAATTGGGATGTAGAAAGGGGAGGTATGGGGAAGTCGGTGAAGTAAGGTTTATGAAATTATACATGAAATTATACATGTTATGTTTGTGTGTTTGTTTGTTTGTATTTTGTATTGTTTGTGTATATAAAAACTGTGAAAAACCAATAAAAATTTTATATAAAAAAAAAGAATGAGCCCGATGTTCAGAACCATGTACTCTTACCATCAGAGGGGTCTGCCACTACATCAGCATTTGCCCTACTAAGGTCGAGTTCACAAACCAAACAGCATTTTCCCTCCACATCTCTATGAAGGGAAAGTAAACTGCTGTAGCAGGAATAGGTCAGTAACATCCTTAAATGCCCTGGCCCCAGGGCAGTATGGCAAATTGTTTTTACAACCTTCTCAGGGGCAAAAGGTTGGTCATATCTGGAAGCCTACCAGAAAGGTTTGGTGGGTACCAAAAAGTTACTATACTGACCAGGCTGAAATACCATTAAGTACCCTTTTCACTGGAGCAAACCGAGCAGTGCTAACAAGCTGCCTGGATTTCAGCTCAGCAAGGTGATAAGACCCCTTTGGGTCTGTCACATTTTATTAGTCATTTTATTAGGCACCAATAATAATTTTATGGTTTTAAGTACAGTAGCAGAAAGCCAGACAGACAATGTGCTCACTGACTATCAAAGACCTAGAGGCATTACACGGGGCGCTGGTTCACTGATGATCTAAAACTCAAACCCTGCCAAGTCTTGAGGTCATTAGCCACAAGGGCCAAAAACCCAAACCCCTTGTTAAAAAATTCAAGGAGGGTGTTAGTTCACCCTGCTCAAGTTTTAACTTATCGAGTTTGAAACATTAACATATCAAATTCAGCTTTCACTGGTGAAACAAAAAACCCTTAGTGTAAACTTGACACAACTGAGCTTTGATTCCAAGAGCAATTACTCTGCTTCTATTTGATGCAGTGATGCCTGCCCTAGAGATCTCTCTCTTGGCTCACAAACCTTGTCTCTTGCTGGAAACTCCTTCCAGTAGGATCAGAATTCCTCACTAGGACATAATCCTTTCATATAGGAATTCCCACTTTTATATCTTTTTCCAACCCTGCCCCTTCTAAACACATAGCTTACTCACATAATGCTAATAGGGTCCCAGGAGATCCCTATAGGTCAGATACCTACATGACCTCACTGCAGATACTTTTCCTTAACCATTCATAGGTGAGTCAAGGATGAGTGAGGCATTACTGAGTACCTTGACTGTCACCCTCTGTTTGAGCATATAAGGATTAAACATATCTGGCCCTCCCTCCTGTTGATTGATTGTCTTGGAGGCCAACGAAATACTGCCCCATTTGTCATGAGATTTTTGCTCTGTTAGGTGCTGATCTTTCACATTTTTAAAGCTTTTTTATCTAGCCGTGTTATCAAGTTTTTTTGTGGGCCCAAACTAGTAAGATATCAATTGCTAAAACATATGCATACACTAAATATTCTGATTGTTTAAAGTTCTAAATAACTTTTCTCAAAACTGTTTTCTCACATGGTTCCCTATCTTGCATAGAAAACATTAACATAAGGGCAACGTACTTGTCACAGCTGCCTCTTCAAGCCCAAGCAGCTGTCCACTCCCCCCACCCCCACCCCCATGTTAGAACCATGAGACAATATTCTGCTCCAGGACAAAGGAACAGTGCAGCAGTCAGAAGCGTAGATAAATGGCAGGGGGGGGATGTTTAAAAATCAGCACAAAAGCATGCATTTGCAAAGCTCTTGGCTAGCTAACTTTAAACAGCTAAAAAATCTGAGCCTATTAAAGGCTCAAGTATTCAGAGTCAAGTTCCTCCTCTTCAAAATTCGAAGTTGTCAAAAATGTGATATGGGGAAACAAGGCAGTTGCTAAACAGTAAAGAGACTCTCCTTGGCATGTTATGATAACTTAGCCAATTCACACTTCTCTACCAGGCTTTTCTGACTTCATTGTTCTAAGAGGGAGAGGGGAATAACTTCCCCACCTGTGGAGCTTTTGGCTTCTTTCAATCCCAGTATTAATTGAAGCAGTCCTGTTCATCTGAACACCCACAAGTTAAATGTAAAGGGTATGAAAAGGGCAGCCAAAATGATCAAACAGGTGGAAGCACTTTCCCTGTGAGGAAATGCTAAAACATTTGGAGATTTATAAAGGTAAACAGGAGAGCACATCAAAAAAAATGTTTTAAGAATTCTGCATGGAATGGAAAAAGTGGTTACAGATTGTTTTCTTCCACTCATATAATACCAGAGCTTGGGGTCATCCTTTGAAACTTGGTGGGCAATATACTTAGGGCAGACAAAATAAAGTAGTTCATCACACAAAACATAATTAAGATCAGCATAGAGAGTTCCACCACACTCACAGGTGCAGAGAATGGTGACCCAGTAGAAGTTTTATCTGTGCAACTCCCACCCTACAGAAGTGGGTCTATCTTCTTCATTGGAAAAACACCCCGGTCATTTATAGTTAAGGTATTTTGTTTCATGAAACCCACCTCTTCTGAAATCTTATTTATAAACAAAAAAGTGTGGTGATGGACATGAGTGCATATGGCTTTTAAAGAGGATTAGACAAACCCGCGGAGGAGGAAAGGTCTATCTGTGGTTTACTACTCACAATACCCCAATGAAACCTTCACGTTCACAGGCAGTATGCCACCAAAAGCTGGCTGCTTGCAGTGCAGAAACAGCAAAGGGGGATTAGTCTCTTCATGTCCTGCTTGAGGATGCTCAAAGGCACCTGACTGGTCATGATAGGGAGAACGGTGCAGTGGAGCAGGTGCACTTTTGGCATGTTCCAAAAGCTGTGTTCTTTATGCAGCCTATAATGATTCAATGAGCCTTCCAAGTCTGAGAACTGCCCCTCCGCATTGATACATGATTTGGTGACAAGACAGACAGACAACAGAATCAACCCTTGAAAGTACCATCATTGGTACCTAAAGAGGCATTTCTTGAATGAATTGAGACAGCCACCGTTTCAGCATCAACAGCTTCAGGCTACCCATTAACTCAGTCAGCCAGCTCCTCTTCTCTCACACTTTCTGTATAGAAAGCTCTCTCTGCAATATACTAGTTGCCTGTTCTTAAAAGGGGAAGGGAGAAACTGCAGACACTGAAACATTAACAGAAATTATAGACATGACACAATGTGTGAAAAACAACTTGCATTACAGTATGTAATTAACTTAACTTGCATGTCATTTTCATGAACATGGCAGATACCAAACTATGATCAGTTGATGTGTTGCATTATTATTCAAAATATTCTTATTCTGCAATTGTTGTCTTTGAATGTGAAAAAGTAGTGAGTTGAAAAGATGAAATTTGACCTTTTTTCCTTTCAATCACTTACTTTTTCAAATGTTTCTCTCACAATATTGAGAATTAATTACATTTTATTTTAAAGATAGCTAAGATAGCTTGAGGCAATGCTAAAGATATAGAATCTATATGCCCAGTCTACAACCATTCTTTATACAGGACATCATGAAATAATCAGCATAACCATCAATATTAAAATGAGTGGATGTGCAAAACTGGTGTGAATTAACACCAGGAATGCTCTTTATTTTGAAGCCTTCTTTAATGCAATGCTCTTACCTAGGCTGGTTTTCCTGGACTATGTTCTCTCCCCTCTGGTAGCCACTGTCTGCCACCTGAGTGGTAGATCTCTTGACGATTTGCTTCAGCTCCTGCTCCAGGCGATCCTGGATGGCCTTCACAGTCTCTGGAATCTTCCTCAGTTTGGCCAGGCCTTTGATGAGGATGCCCATAAAGATAGAGCTGTTCTCCTCAGGATCCATCTCTAAATCTTCCTTGATCTCCGTCAAGCTAATATCCCTCCCTGGAAAATATGGAGGTGAGGGAATTACTAAAGAGGTGGTTATTACATGCCCAGGGCAGTGGTGCATCTAGGTCTAGATCTCAGGACCAATGTCCAGGGCCCTGCAGCCCAGGCCAGCCCCTCGCCCCATGACTTCCCAGAAAGTAGAAACAGCAAAGTGGCCTGAGCCCAACATCTTTTCATTTTTCTCCTATAACATTATTTTATGGTTGGGGGGGTATGTGCTCATTTTATTTTATTTAAAATACATATTATCCTCTTCTGATAAATGGAGGATGGTGAGACAACTATTTCCTGGAAGGACTCCTATATCTTTTAACATCATCATCATCATTTTTAATTTGTATACGGTCTTTTATCTTACAATACTCAAGTCGGTTTACAAGCTGAAGAAATGTACATCTTACAACAATCTAATGCAATACAAAAATGTGATAATAAAACATAACTTTAAAATCGGCAACCTACATCAAAAAAGTAACATTCAACAATCATTAGAATAGTATTAAATAATAATAACAACATAAAAGTTAAACACAATAAATAATTTCTAAACTATAATCAATAAAACAATGGCAAGCCACAGTACATAAAATAATATAATACAAATTGAGAAGCAGAGACTAGAGGGTGGGACAAGGCAGGTGGAAGGAGGCCTTGCCTGATGGAGTCTCTCCCCTCACAGATGCACAACAGATGCACAACGTGTTAGGAAAAGGGGCACCTATTCAAAAGTTTTCTGCCACCTGATATTCCCTTGCCTCTTTTCCCATCCCACCTGGCAAAATTTACCAACCTAGACAGGTATGTAGGGCACACTAGGGGTTTAATGGCACTCCAGAATTTAGAAAAATCCTCTGGACCATGCATGCATATTCCTGCTTCAATACCAGTTGGTTCAGGGAGCGAAAAAACACTCTTCACTACTTCAAAGCATAAACAAAACAAACCTGAACCAAAAGGTGTTTACAGGGAATTTTAACACCCTAGGAATAGAAAGCATTGACCTCTGCAGATTTATCACCCTCTAACTAATGATTTCTCTAAGTCCTTTCCCAAGTCAATGATTCATCCCATAAAAACAAACTTTCTAATTTGATGTCAGACTAATCTGTATGATGCACCATTCAGGCAAGGCAGCATTAAACCACCCGAGTCCCATCCCACTGCCCAAATCACCACAAAGAATATATCAGCTAAGGAACACCCTCTTGGGTCTTGTTTTTTTATGGTCATGTGAGTGATCAAATTTTGCTACTATTTATCAGTGTATTTCACTAGCTGCCTGCTTTTTACGAGCAGGTAGTAAAATTTTATGCCACACTCTGCATAATTTATGCTTCTCTGTATTATGCCCTGCTTCCACTGCATCTTTTTATCTCAAAGGAGAGAGGTTCATGGGGCCCCACTGGGCTACTTTGAGAGTTCGTGAAACTCCACCTCCAGCAGAATTCCCATTGCTGAACTTTCCCTTGCACCAATTTGCATCTCTAATAAGCAACTAGGTAGGAGCACTGGAAATACTCTCAATTATTTATTGTCTTTTCCCACTTCTACGCAGTACTCTGCCCAATCATATACAAGGACAATCTCTCAAAAATTTTGAATCGTGGAATCAGCTCCATAATATTTACCTTACGCAAAATAGCAAAATGGAGAGGGAAATTCAATGGGGCAAGAACCCTAAATTTCACACACAGAGATTGTTGTGGTCAGAAGTGGTAGTGATCAAGAAAGATATCTTAGGGCTGTGATTATTGTTGTTGTTGTTGTTAATTAAATTTGTATACCACCCTTCATCTGAAGATCACAGGGTGGTCCAGAACATATAAATACAGAGAAAACAAAAGGCATAATAAAACAAAAACAAACCTATATAAAGGGTTGTAGAATAATAATCACCCCAAAGCCTGGTTAGAGAGAAACAATTTTGCCTGGCACCTAAAGATACAAAATGAAGGCAACAGGTGAACCTCCCTGGGGAGAGCATTCCAAAACGAGGAGCCACCAAAGAAAAGGCCCATTCTCGTGTTGTCACCCTCCAAACCTCTTGTTGAGGAGGCACATAAAAATGGGCCTCAGATGATGATTGAAGGGTCTGGGTTGGTTCATCTGGGGAGAGGCGGTCCTTGGGGTATTGGGGTCCTGAGCTGTTTAAGGCCTTATAGCTCAAAACCAGCACTTTGAACTGGAACCAGAAACTAACTGACAGCCAGCGCAGTAGGGCCAAGATCAGTGTAATATGCTCAAACCATCTTGCCCTGGTGAGCCATCTGGCTGCCAAATTCTGCACCTGCTGAAGTTTCTGAACCGTCTTCAGAGGCAGCCCTACGTATAACACATTGCAGTAATCTATATAGAAAGATTATATATAGCTCACTGAACACATCAAATCAATGTGAAGTGGCGAAGAAAAAAGGCAAAATCCATGCAAGGGATTATTAGGAAATCGATTGAAAATGAGCCAGTCAGTATCATCATGTTTTAAGTAAACCTACAATGCTATGCTATACAATGCTGAATCCACATCTGATATACTGGATACAGTGCTGCTCATCCCACTGGTTGGGGGGGGAGGTGTATTGTGGGGCTAGAAAAGGTGTAGAAAGGGACCAACAAAATAATTGGGATGTGGCAGAGTTCTCCACTGTTATTTAAAACATCTTCAAAACGGATGCAACTGGGAACACACACACACACACACTAGGCATGTTCTACTCAGAAATTATGAATTCCACAATTTAAACTAAGGTTCTGTTCATTTCCCCCTCTCCACTACTGGTTCTCCATCTCACACACCCCTTCCCAAAAAAGGGTTTTCTAAAAACAACAATGAGTTGGGCGTGTAGCATTTGCACCTAATATGTAGCTGCTCCTGTTATATGCCTGCACTGGGGACAGCCTTGGAAGCACAACTGAACGTGACTGTAAGCAAACACATGAGATTAGAAAACTGCTGTCACAACCCCCTTATTACAGCTTGGGTCATCTCCGGACCTGGTATTCACACTTACTTCAACCATCTCCAAAATTTATCCGTGTGGTTGGAGAAAACCACACACATACTTAACGAAAAAGGCATATGGAAACGTCTTTTATTATTTTGCCACTCACCACTGGAGCTTCCAGAAGTGCTGAACTGAGAGGAGTCAAGGTACTTGCGAGGAGTAGACAGGCTAGTCACATCGAGCAGAGGCACAGGGGAGGCATCCTTCACATGTGAACTGTAGCAGAGAAAAATGAAACTTGAAATAACTCCTGAAGTAGGCATAGTCAACAAGCGGAGGTGCAAATGGGAAGACTACTGCTCTTCACAAAGCAGATCCTTCACCCATGGATGCTCCCCACTCATGGTGGAATCAAAAGTAAAAGTGCCCAATTCAGGTACAGAACTAGTCTTACAATCAGGTGACATGAAGCAAATATTTCAGGCACCAGAATCTACAGAGTGCCACTTTCCTGTCTCCCCTCACAATCCCATGACCATTAAAATATGGAGGGGGGCTCTCACTTTGAAGCTTTCTTTCAGTGAAAATTGTCCAGTTCTGCACTGTCTATATTAACAAGGCTATCAAGGCTACTAGTCACTAGTGGCTATTGTTCTACCTCCACAGTCAGAGGCGTTATGCGTTTGAATACCAGTCGCTGGGAATTGCAGATTGGCAGAAAGCTACTGTGCTCATGACCAGTTTGCAGGCTTCCCACAGGCATCTGGCTGATCACTGTGAGAACAGGATGCTGAACTAGATAGCTGATCTTATAATCATAGAATAAATACTAAAAACAGTAAAGAGAAACAGCTCAGTGGCAAAGCAGCTGGGGGAGGAGGAGAGGATAGAGGGTAAAGAAAGAGCTGTGAGTGGAGGGGGGCCCTCTTCCCATCCTTTGGACCCCCTGGAAAACTCAGCAAACCTGCTGTACCTGGAACTGGGTGAGGAGAGGATGCAGCTAAATGGAACACAGCTGTGGGGAGCCTGAGGCAGTACCATCCACCTTGAGCCAGCCCATAAAAAGCAAGTCTAGAATGAGAGACTAGGGTGATGTACACTGTTTCCAGGATGTCTTCTCACTGTGAGACTTTTGTGAGTGAGCTGAGAGTTTGATGGACCCTGGGTGAGAACCCAGAGGCTGAGAGGGAGAGTGTGTCAGGAGGAAAATGAATTGATGTTGATTTATACATATATTAGTAACTTTGTATTAATGTGTATTTTTATATGTAACTGTATTTTTGTAATATCTTCTTTAAGCTGTCTGTTGTTTCTTCAGTTTTCTGTACACCTCTTAGATATATTCTTAGTATATTAAGAGGAACAGAAATTAAATAACCAGTCAATCATAAGGTCCCACCTTCATTCCCTGACATCTCAAATAGAAGGATGAGAAAGTAAGTTTGCCCCAGACCCTGGAAGTCCTCTGCTGGTTTTCATAGACAGGACTAGGCTAGATGGACCAGTGTGTCAGTTTGGTATTAAGTCATCTTCAAATATCTTACAGCTTAAAATGGTCCTGGAGCACTTGGCCAGCCATAAAAATGCTTTTCTACATTGCCTCTTGAAAGCTGCAGCAAGCTCATGTTTCTCTCTGAGCAACTGAATATTTATTCAGGTTTGACTTAGTCTAGACAGCTCTTTTCCAAACAAAATCCAAGACCAAAGCCTTCTCTACTGCATCAGAATGGACTAACCTTTTTGTCCATTTTTCTTTGTTCCGTTGTCCAACCCTATTGGTGGATTTAATGTAAAGATGGCGGTGCAGTTCGTCTATTAGCACCAAGTGCATATTCATCTTCTTACTGTGAAGCTCCAGTCTCAGATCGCTAAGTCCTTCCACCTGAAGGAGGGGTCCCTCCAGGGAATCCACTGCTGAAACCTGTGAAGAGAATCCATGATATATTTTAACTACTACTCAGAATTCTCAGTACCCAGTGTTCCAAGTTTCTCCTTTGGTCAAATTATTATGCCAACATTAATAATTATATTTTAAAGAGAAACAAGCAAAAATGCAGGACCCTGTCCCAAGGAACAACAAATGGATGTTCAAGTACAGATACTTAGCCTTAATTTCAGTAAGCGGCAAGAAGTTAAGTCAAGGTTTGATGGGAAAGGTGCACTTTGACAATATACTTATTTGCTTGTCATTGTAAGACAGTGTTGGGGAACCACCAGCCTGCAATATAATCTTGGACCCCATGGGGTCCCCATGGGAGTCCAAGATGGCCCATAAGGCCATTTTCCCACCTGCCAATCAACTGTCATCACTGGGTGACACCAACTGATGGATGCAATTCTACAATGGCTAAGCCTGCCCCACCAAGAACTGGCACACAGCCAAAGCAACAGGACTTAACCTGGATCTCCTCCTCCAACTCAAAACTACAGTGGTGCCTCGCAAGACGAAAAGAATCCGTTCTGTGATTCTCTTCGTCTAGCGGTTTTTCCATCTTGCGAAGCAAGGCCATTGACGGATTAGCGGATTAGCGCTATTAGCGGCTTTTAGCAGTTTATCTGCTGATCGGATCAGTTGATAAGCGGCTTAGCGGCTTAGAAAAAGGGGGGGAGGGAAAAAACCCCGTAGGAACTCACAAGACTTTTTCGTCTTGCGAAGCAAGCCCATAGGAGATTCATTTTGCGAAGCACCTCCAAAACGGAAAACTCTTTCGTCTAGCGAGTTTTCCGTCTTGCGAGGCATTCGTCTTGCGGGGCACCACTGTATACTCAGACCTCAGAGTCTCTTCCTGGGATCCCCGATCCTTATCCCCTAGCCCACTAGGACCCTCCCCAGGGTCTTCTACCTCCAGTTTCCCAATCTCCATCCTCTCTTCCTCAATATCCAAGCACCTCTCCACAACACCTCCACAGGACTCACGACAGAGGGGTAAGGCCTGCTCATACCCCTGCAAAGAGGACTGATAAGCAGAGGTGAATACATTGGTGAAGCAGACCCCTCCCCCTATCCCCATAGGTTAATTTTGAAGGACAGGTGTAACGGCCCACCTAACATTCATCTTACATCATCATGATATCAGATGATTGATAAATGGTTGGTCCTGTGTTGGGGAGGTAAAGATCAAGCCTGCCGGGATAAAAGGTTCCTCCCCCAGTGTAGGCTTGCTCTTAGCTTCTACACCAAGAGCAGCTACATGGGGCCTGCCAGATGTTCAAGAATCACAACTCTTATCATCCTGACCAATGGCTGTGCTGGCTGCAGCTGATGGGAACGGCAGTCCAAGAGCACCTGTAGAGTCACAGGTTAGCCACTCCTGCCCTAGACCTATTTTTGCCATTGCTGCATGGCAATCAAAGACATCAAGACGCAAAAGAGATTTGCTCACCAACTACAATCTATAGGAATTTCTACACACACCTTGGAAGTAAACAGAAACCTCAAGCCCAGAGAAGGGCCAAACCAGTGACTACAATTACACTGCAAATGTACATTTGACACAATGTTTAAGGTGCCCTTCTATGAGACATGGTTTAATAAAACCAATGGCTGATAAATGCTCCAGCAGTTCTGTTTAATTTTATCAGTTCATGATTCCCCTGCAGCACTGGAAATACTTCATCACGAAGCAATTAAAACAAAGGTGACCAGCAACAAAAAAGAAAACCTCGTTTTGCAGGAATTCAGTGCTCACGTCTTAAGAACTGCAAGAGGTAAGCAGAGAGCATAAATAGCTTGAAGCAAATTAAACAATATTTCATTTAAAATTCCAAGGCATCGTTAGTATGAGAAATGGGCTTTGTTTTGACACACAGGTTTTAAGTTCACTGAGCATCAACGGTAAGACAATATTGGAGACAGATACCAAAACCTGAATTTGGAAGCATTTACCAAAACATAGACTGTAGTCTAGAGACTCATTTCTTTTTTAAAAGAACTGTCAAGTCTACCTCTAAGCTGTGACCTTCTTGACAAAAATTCTTGCTCGCTAATTTCAGAGGTGTTGGGGCTGGCTGTGATTCCTCATTTGGAAAGGAAATATGAGAATCCGCACATGCTCAGAGACAATTCATTATTGTAACACTGATTCGAGTCCTATTCAAACTAATTAATTGTAGCATCATCAAGGAGTTCAAAGATGCCAGAGGCTCTTTCAACCTATGAAGTCTGATCTACAAGGCCTTACTAAGGGTTCCAACGACATTAAGTCCAGCCTTCTGTTGGCCACAGATACCAATGCAAATGAGGGACGCAGGTGGTGCTGTGGGTTAAACCACAGAGCCTAGGACTTGCCGATCAGAAGGTCTGTGGTTCGAATCCCCACGACGGGGTGAGCTCAAGTCACTCAGTCCCTGCTCCTGCCAACCTAGCAGTTCAAAAGCATGTCAAAGTGCAAGTAGATAAATAGGTACCGCTCCAGCGGGAAGGTAAACGCCGTTTCTGTGCGCTGCTCTGGTTCGCCAGAAGCGGCTTAGTCATGCTGGCCACATGACCCGGAAGCTGTACGCCAGCTCCCTCAGCCAATAAAGCAAGGTGAGCGCCGCAACCCCAGAGTCGGCCACGACTGGACCTAATGGTCAGGGGTCCCTTTACCTTTACCTTACCAATGCAAAGCTTCCCCAGTCAGGATGGCCTTCTTGGACATTCTGGCTGGGAATGGGTTACTATAGTGCCTGAACTCTTTCTTAGGGGCCTGATTTGGAGGATCAAAAAGAATATGGAAAATCAGAGTTTAAAAGGCAGGTGAGGCTCTCGTGGTCTCCCACAAAAGTGCTATTTAATGCCAACGCCCCATTTTTCACTTGCTTTTCCTGTTTTGAAAAGAATGACGATACACAAAGACTAAACTATTATATCAACATAAAGCTCTCAGGCAAGCCTTGATAAAAAGCAAACAGAAGTGTCAATCATTTACTGTAGTATTAAAATAGGGTGGGGGAGACGCCAATGGAGCTTTAATTTTCTCCCTTTGGTGAAAAACGCAGCCATCTTTTTTCTAAAAAAATTGCCTATGTGACACTTCATATTTGTTGAGACACATGCTGGGGAGTTATGGCCTTGGAAATGCCGCTTTTAAAGTGATTGAATTCTCGAGGTAAACAGTCAAGGTGCAATGTTACACAGGCTTAGAAGGCTTCTTAAGTATCAAAGCTACACTTCAGCAAACCCCATTTAAACATCCTTTCTTCCCCCAGCCACATATTTCATTCTTCATTACTGCCCATTACCAAGACACTTATGTTTAAAGCAAAACAATTCTCTTGAGAAAACATGGATAGCCAGAAAAGGAAGCCAAGCCCACTTCGGGAACTCAGATCATCACACTGAAGTGGAATAATTTAGATCCACTTTTAAATATAGCTGTTTTGGAGCTGCTATAATACCTCCACTCAACATTTCCACAAATGTCATAAGGTATAAAATGGCCTCGTAACCCTGTTCTTCCCAATTATCACATGATGAAGGCATGGGTACTTGTGTTTATTTATGGGTTTATCAAAATTAAAAAATCAGCTCAACATGCCACTTTGGGTACTGATTCCCCCAGGGTCCAGTGCAACATATCCAACTGGTCTGCGGCCATGTGAAGTTGTTCCTAAATATCTTGAAAGATTTTATCTGGATTATTTATCCTATCCTGAGAACTTAGACAAAGGATTCACATGCTCAACTCGTTTACCCTTCTCAGCAGGTGTCCATATTAGAATAGCGCTTCAAAGTTCACAGATGGGCACCAGGAATTAACATTATAGGAGCTTCTATCAGAACTGACCTTTGGGCAATCAAGAGTAGCTCTGATAGCAGAATGGAGCATAATCTTCCATTACTGTCAGTGCATAGTTACAGGTAGGTAGCCGTGTTGGTCTGCCATAGTCAAAATAAAAAAATTCCTTCCAGTAGCACCTTAAAGACCAACTAAGTTAGTTCTTGGTATGAGCTTTCGTGTGCATGCACAGTGTATCTGAAGAAGTGTGCATGCACACGAAAGCTCATACCAAGAACTAACTTAGTTGGTCTTTAAGCTGCTACTGGAAGGAATTTTTTTATTTTGTCAGTGCATACACTTTAATTGCCTCTCCCCAGTGCAAAATCATTTGGCATATGCATTCAGTTACATGCCCACTTGTAATGGTGTAGGGATAACAAATGCAGCAGATTCTTGACCAAAAAATAATGTCCTGGACACAAGTATTCCCCCCCCCCTCGCACAGAATGGCAAGTGTTAAAGAGCCAGTTGGCTGAGAGTAATCTGCTGTGCAAACATGGAGACACACTGACCAAATTCCATCAAGATTGCTCTCAGGATACCCCATTCTTGTACCCAGAGTACCAAATTGTTCTATTCATCCTGTGAATTATTTGAGACACAGGCTGTTCCGGAGCAGTGAAGCCATGCATCAGCTGTCAAGGGAATGCTTCTGTTTGGCAGTAGCCCAGCTGTTTCACTGAATGTCTGGACATTTTGCTTAACTAGTCACTGAGTTAGAAGTCTACAGAATGCTGAGTTTCCATTTCTTGAACTTTGCCTTCCCAGTCTCAAGATAAGACACTTTCAGTCCTGGAAGGAAGTATAAGGATTAGCAACAAGAGCATGCGTCGTTGTCGTCCCCACACCGTTTTAGGAAGTGTTTGATGCTGCTGCATATACCAAAAACCAAGGGCACAATGTCAACAGGAAAGATTGACATTAGCCTTCCCCAGCCTGGTGCCCTTCAGTTGTTTGGGACTACAACTACTGCTGGGCTTTTGGGGGTTGTAGCCCAAAACATCTGGAGGGCGCCGGGTTGGGGAAGGCCATCATTTGCCATGAAGGCAAGGTGCAGAGAATCCAAGGAAAAAGATATGAACAGTATTCAGAGTGCATCAAGAGATCAGTTGGATATGGGAGATAAGCAAATGGAATGGTGCAGAAATCAGGATGGATAGAAGGGAGCAGGAGCAGGTGGGTAGACAGGAAAGGTCCAGTAGAGGGGGGGGAAACCTTAAGTGCAGTAGAACCTGTTGCTTAGGCAACAGAAAAACAAACACAATCCAATTATTTTTAACATTGCTACAGTTGGTCAACAAGAAATCACTTTTACTTTGAAGATCCAATGAACAAGGGTGGATAAGATTCTATCCTAGGTAGAAAATAGAGGGTGGGTTTTTCTGTTAAGTGGAAAAAGTAGTGCAGTTAAGACAGAAGACTGCTAAGATTTCTGGTTCCCAATTGGCAGGTACTAACAACCTTACAGACCACATTCAGATTACTGTTTCTGCTGAACTGCTTCACAGATGTCATATATCCCCGCTCCAGAAGAAAGAGAAGGGGTAGAATATTTCCCACAGCTCGAAATCGAAAGGAAGACAGTCTTCCTAACAATCCTCCTTTCCTGAAAATCCAGAACCATTGCAAGAGTCAATGTTAAAAGAACCTTACAGATATGCAGAACTTAGCAAAAACTACCTTCCACAATTCAACAAAAGTCTTTTTTGGGGTACAATATAGTAATATTAAATGGAGTCAAGGGCATTATTTTTTCCAGTGTTTTTGAAGTGAATAATCCCAATGCCGCAAGTGCATCCCATAGGGCAAGTACTTTTACTGAGAGATATCAAAGTAACACTACTGAACAACTAATACTACTTTGCTCCAGAACACGTCAGTTGAAACATTCATGAAGGTTAGGAAGAACTAACAAGATCCTCATCACTTTGGGCAGCAGGCCAGACCTAAAACTGCGATTTGACTGAGCCATTGCAGCTCCAGCAAAAATATTACTTCATCATTATGTTTGCTTGCATGGGCATAATACATTATGGATCAGCCATTGGAGGTCTTAGGATCAAATACAGCTGTCTTCCCCAAGTTTCCAACATCGAAGCAGAAGGAGTAGAATAAATGGTGCAGAATAAATTGTGGATGAAAAAATTGTGGCTGTGCTCACAGGTCCCTTCCACACCCTCTTTCAAGTAGTTCCCCTGCAAAACTAGTTGCTGCTCAGGAGACCATCAGCATCCTGAGAAGTGGCAACAGGGTATATGCTCTTAGTACATATAAACATTCATAAATAATAAACTCATATTAAGAGGTTGTAGAAATGAAGTAAACACATACTTCAGCAGTTGACTATAAGAGCTCAGGCTTTACCAAATTGAAGTAAGATTATCCTAGCCATTGGCTTAATTGCTCGTGTGTCATACCATTTTTGTGAACTGTGCAGAAGCTTAACAAGTGAGCATGCAAAGCAATGGGACACGAATGCGGTGGGAATGCACCAACAGTGAGAATGGTTTACGCAGAGAAGAGCAGGTATAAAGGAATTTTGTAACTATAGCATGACGTTGAGAGGGGGAAAGCGGGAAGGAAGAATAGCCGAAAAGTCACCGCACACAAAAAATATACATCTGGAAATGTGCTAAACTTTAGGAATTTCTTCATTACCATAAGAGTAGATCAGCACTGGAAGAAAACATAATGCCTCATTAGGGTGATGAGGTAATGGAATATTTGCTCATCTAATGATAAATTATTCCTTACTGTAAGAAAAGATTAAAACCAGGCGTTTGCACAAGAAACTATCTGCAGTGCATTGGGCTGGGGTGACCCTGTTTTATGGCAGGGGGCTGGAATAGATGGCCCACAGAATCCTCCTTCCAACTGCGACTCTATACATGTTTTTAATCCAACTCTTACTATTTCTCCTGGTCCCTCTGGAGGTTATAAAAACTGTGCAACTTTACATTTAGAAATGCAATCTAGTTTCTCTGGCAGAATTTTGTACTTTGTTGCTCCATTATCCCCAAGATCATGAGCATTTCCTGTTCCTTTGTAAGAGTTTCATTAGTTTACTGGGGACTAAATTATAAGCCCGTAAATCAGAGCTTGAGAAACAATCAAAATAATATCAGAGTTCTAGAAAATGTTCTTTTTCGGCTGCACTCTAGGAGAAATTGAAGTAGTTACAAATGTGAAGATGTCTCATAACAGAAGCCTTAACAAATTAACCTCATAATAAAATCTCTCAGAAGTCCCTGTGGCAGAAGGTGGCTTTTCATTAAAAAAAATTCTTATGGATGATGCTGGCTAGCAATCTGACATCTTCCAGCTCAACTAAAATGCAAGTCATCAGCAGTGATGAACCATCCAGTCTGTTAGGAAAGCTTCAGTGCTATGATAGCCAATCCTCTCCAGCATCTGAAATACAACAACAGCCAAAGGAAGCTAGCTTCTGAACGATCCACATTTAGGAAACATTGCACAATGTTTTTTCATATTGGTCTGAAGAATACCTGCGGCACAATCCTAAGGTAAGATCCCCTGAGATGAGATTTAGGATCCAGCGGATCTCCACCTGAATCAGGAGTACCCCAGCTGTACTCTGCCAGAGCAAGCCCCCCCCCCCAGCACCATTCTAGGTCTGTGGCATGGTGTGACGAGAGAGGGGCTTTTGCTGTATCCAAAGTTCTGCCTTTGGTATGACCAGCCTCTTCATTTAAAGGGGCCCAGGCCACTTTAGCAGTTGTCAGCTGACAGAGCAAGGGAGATCATGATTCCACTAGAACTTCTGGGGTGGAGACCTCTGAGTCAGAGGAGAGTAATGCAAAGTCCTCAAGCTGGAGAGATACTAACACCATGGACTCCTCTTCTGGTTGGTTATGTATTCCTGTGGCTGCCCCGGAAGAAATTCCTTCTCCCACTTCATATGTCTAGCTTCAACCCTTGAAGAAAGGAAGCCTGGCCTCAGGGTCGTAACATCACAACTTTATTTTCTGCCCCTCTCTATCAATGGTGGCTTCTGCTGGAGGGTAGATGAGCAGGAAACAGACTACTGACACCTGTCTTCCTTATAAAACCTCACAGGAAGAACTAGATGCAAAATTGCTGCTGGGGGGAGTAGCTCTGTGACAAGTTAATTAATCTTGATCTTGTCCCAGACCCCAATAACACCTGCCTTTGAACGCCAAGACGCCTCCACCAAACCCAGCACACTTTATGGAGAGACTGAATGCCCTCACCATAAAAAATGAGGATGCTAGCTATTGCTCCTCCACCACCTTCATTACCGCCCATTTTTATTTAATAAACCTCCATCAGCTTAAATGAATGGTTGTTATTAGTTGAGCTAACAGCCAAATGATAATGCTCCAGAGAGATATCAGTGCTTGTTGATGCATTAACGAAAAGAGGAGAGGGGCCGAGGTCAAGCACGTGTCAATGCAAATGAGGCAATGGGAGGCACTAATGGTTTAATGCAACAAAATGCCTCAGATAATGGAATTTACAAGATTAAAAGGAAAGAGATGAAGTTATTGATAAGTATATTAAAGGAAGAAAAGGCGATAAGATGTTATAAAGGGAAAGAAATCCTCTCTCTGCTTGTGCGCTCCTGCTTTCAAAATATCTTTACATCTCGATGATGAAATTAACAAAACAAAACTTGAACAGGATCAGAAAATAGGATTAGAAGCAATAATGAAAAATCTGGCTGAGTATAATGCTGAGCACTTTAAAGATATACATGCTCATAAAGTGTTGCTTGCTGTTCGTTATTTGAACATTTAGAGTGTCTCATTAAGAACTATCCCCATTCAGCATATGGGGAAAACTGAGGAAACCTATGTAAAGAGGCGCTTGCATTAAAACAGCAGCAGAGGCAGAGGAGTTAAAGGTCCACTCCCAGGTTATTATTTCAACTACATATATCTCTCACACTGTGCTTGTTAAGATCCGTTACAATCTCTTTTCAAACAGCTAAAAGAAATGCCACTTTCATATTATTTTCATTGCAGGAAGGTGGGAGGTGGCAGTGGCTATGTCCTATGTCTTTAAGCACACAGCAGCACACAATAAGGAACCGTGCTGATTGCTTCGTTAAACAGGGTTCATCTCATGTTGCACCTCGTCATTGGGAGGTTTGGAATGTGTCCGACTCTTCGTGACCCCATGGACCAGAGTCGCCAGGCACTCCTGTCTTCCACTGCCTCCCACAGTTTGGGCAGGCTCATGTTGGTAGATTCGAGAACACTGTCCAACCATCTCGTCCTCTGTCGTCCCCTTCTCCTTGTGCCCTCCATCTTTCCCAACATCAGGGTCTTTTCCAGGGAGTCTTCTCTTCTCATGAGGTGGCCAAAGTATTGGAGCCTCAGCTTCACGATCTGTCCTTCCAGTGAGCACTCAGGGCTGATTTCCTTCAGAATGGAGAGGTTTGATCTTCTTGCAGTCCATGGGACTCTCAAGAGTCTCCTCCTGCACCAGAATTCAAAAGCATCAATTCTTCGGCGATCAGCCTTCTTTATGGTCCAGCTCTCACTTCCATACATCACTACTGGGAAAACCATGGTTTTAACTATACGGACCTTTGTTGGCAAGGTGATGTCTCTGCTTTTTAAGATGCTGGAATGTGAGGAGAGGGCTATCGTTGGAAGTTGGTGGGAGTAGGAGATGCTAGAGAAAACCAGCAGTCAGAAAACAGGAGGGGAGTACAGACCAGATGGGGGTCTCTATGCACCAGGTAGGGGAGCAATGAATATGCACCTTGTCTCCCCACATGTGTGCGTCCACGGCAGCCAATAAGAGCCCTTGAGGTTAACAAGGTACTATCATCCCACTCCAATCACTCTGGCCAGAACAACCAACACATTCAACAAGGGAGGGGTCAAATTTAGGCCTAGCACCCATTCCCCACTTCAGTGTCAAGAGGCACAATTCACAGTTCGTGGAGAGAAGGAATGGCTGGCCTGAGCCTTACTGCTCTACAGCATCCTTCTAGCAGTGGCAGCAAGGGAGGCTTTCAGCAAATTCAGGTGACTTGAGGAGCCAATAGGGGCCCCGCTATCTAAAGAAAGGATTAGGCTTGGCTCAACAGTCAGAGCAGCTCTTCTGTGTTGACTTGCCCTCTTGTCTGACTGCACTAGAACCTGACCACCAGGCCATCTTAGATCGTGTCAACTGATTCTGGACTGACTTTCCTCTGACTGCTCCTGAACCTGAACTGCCTGAACACATTTGTCTCTGACCCCAGCAGGCCCAAACAAACAATCCTTTGCCATTAAGAATGGATGAAAGCTCATGGACAATCCAGCCGCTTTCCAATTTCTTTTTCACAGCACCAAGCAAATAGACTCTGCTTGACCCAAACTGGTAGAAATATCTTGCAGCTTAATAAGGTAGGCTCTGAAGCCAAGGTTCAAATATAGCAACAAAAAGGTGCAGTGGGAAAATCTGCCATGCTTCAGGGCCTGCCGTGTCAGCACAACAATAGGAAATGAGCTAATTTGACTGCAAACAAGGCTCCCGTTCTGAACAAATTATCTTTGGCTGAACACATTCCAATCGAACGCAATAGAAAACTGATGGCTCCACCTGTTCAGTTCTGAGAACGGAACAGAAGGTGGCAGCAATGCAGGCTTTGGTCCAAGAAGCAAACATCTAACTCAGGGGGGAACTCTGAATGCTATTATTCACCTTCAGATGCAGAAATAAAGAGCTATGTGCTGTTTGTACAGATGCAAAAAAGCCCCAACAATGACAGTCAACACAGGAAGGCTGAGGAACCAGCCAAAATCATTCAGAACCAAATGCAGCAGTGATTATTTGCCCCTCTTCAACGAAAACAGCAGAATTATGCAAAATATGTGATGGCTTGCTTAGTTTTTACAGTTCATCAAATCTAGCTTCTCTTGGGTAAATGTAGCACCAAATCTTTTATTTTTATATATAGTCAGAGCCCTGATTACATTAGCAACTCCACACAAGATTCAGACCCTTTAATCACCTTGGCTGCTCTTGGAATCCTTTCAGATCAGCAATTATCATTCTACAACTATGCTGCACAAAACAGGATTTCAAAGAAAATGTCGTCCAGATTGAAGGTAGTAGTATGAAAGCTTCCTAAGTTCTGGAGCCAGCTCACCTAGATGTCTCTAGCCCGATCCACCCAATTATGGAGACTTTATATACATGGTGGTACAGGAGAACTTCTGTGTTTAAAACATCATACAACCATGCTATCCATCCCCCTCCCAATTTTGCAAAATATAGATTATGCACATTGGTTATATGCATACAGAGAAATACATTGCTATGCACACAATGGGCAGGGCATATGCATGAGCATGACACATTTCCCTGTATATCTGGGGGAGCAAACATGGTGCTCTCTGGATACTTTTGGGACTACAAATCCTTACCATTGGTCATGCTGCTGGTGCTGCTGGGAATTGGAGTCCAACAACATCTGCAGGGCACTATGTTTACTACCCTTGCTGTACCTCGGGTTACAGACGCTTCAGGTTACAGACTCCGCTAGCCTAGAAATAGTACCTCGGGTTAAGAACTTTGCTTCAGGATGAGAACAGAAATTGTGTGGCGGCAGTGGGAGGCCCCATTAGCTAAAGTGGTATCTCAGGTTAAGAACAGTTTCAGGTTAAGAACGGACCTCCAGAACGAATTAAGTTCTTAACCCGAGGTACCACTGTACTTCATTATGCATACTGACTATGGATTGAAGATGTTGGGTGAGAAACTGGCTTGGAAACAAATCACTCCTATTGATGCAACTGGAAAAAAGATTGGGTTTTCATCCAAAGCATCACACTGTTGATTCATATTCCATCTGTTATTCCCCTAGAGCTCCCAAACCCATTTCAGAAGCACTACTTCCTACTCAGTAATCCCTCTCCTCCACCCCCAGCTGCCTTTATGTTTTCTTCTCTTCCAAGTCCACTGAGAGTCATGCCCTGAGCAAGTATTCTTTTTTGTTCTTGCTTCCCTGCGGCAAAATACAGCACAAAAAGCCCGACACAATCCCTGGAATGAGACAGGCCCCTGTCAATGCATCCTAGGCCACCGGGTGTTACAGGGAGGAAATGCACTATGGATAAGTCGTTATAGACACAACAGCCCAAGATGATTCATGCAAGCAATATGCAGAAGAATGCACACTCACACATGAACATTGGGTGCAAACAGAGAGTAGGGCACACAAAATAAGTAAGGAGGTGGGAATAGGCTGGTCTAGCTAATTCCAGCCTCCCCATTCACATCCAACTCACCAGAAACCTAACTTAATAATTTCCGCTCCTCCTTGAGGTAATAAAAGATGGAGTCCCTGTCCCCGCATGCCAGCATAAACATGACGTTTCATAGCAAGTTTGTCTTTTCAGGATTTATTTTCCAGCCTAACTACAGGGCATTCAAAATTCCAAAATTATTTTTGCTGGGTCCATTCATTTATAAATGTATAGAACTGTACCCAGATAATCTGCAAAGATCACCCCAATAAGTTTTAAGCTGGTGTCACAAGCCAGCAGCAAACACATATTTTTCTTCATCTAGCTTCATATAAACACCAGCCGTCACCAAAATACCTTTGCTGCTATGCTCCTGCTTCTGGGAAAAGGTTGCCTTTCTTACATTAATAAGTCTTTCCAGAATTAATCATTGTACATTAGAACCAGCTGGAGTGTTTTGAGTGATAATGAAACCTGTAACAAGCCATCTTCAGACGTCTTTGCCAAACAATAAGGGAATTAAAATTTCAATTTAAATGCAGAGGTTGGAAACACGCTTCAGTGGCAAAATTACTTCAATTAATGTGAGTGGAATACAAAGAACAGACTGCAGAAATGTGATGCAGCAACCAGAAATTATGCCATTAATGCGCTTGCATCAAGCCCACACAATGACTGCAAAGGTCTAATTTAGACTGCACATATCACAGAGCTACAGGCAACAATATTTATCAGCTATCCCATTTCAACACATGAGATATCAGTGTCTTTGTTGGATCATTTTAGGCTTTTGATAAGCCAACAGCTGTTTACCTTGAGGACGAAGGACAAGAAACATTATGCATCCCTGACAGTTTAATAATTATTTTATACACCACTCAGATCATACAATGAAAGAGAATGGAACTACCCAACAGCTAGAGAACAATTACTGCATCTTTCTAATGTGGAGACAGAGGTAGGCTAAAGAAGGCTGGCGCCAAGGAGCTCCACTCTAGAGGCATTTAACACACTGATGCAGCAAAAATTATCTGTGCTATCAGAAAAAAAGGGGTTGCAAGCCTACACTGCTGAGTCAGTAGAGAGCAAGAGCATTTCCACAAATCAGAGAAGTCAGTCCACTATAGCACCAAGAGATAAACCAGTCTGAAGTCTGCCTCACTTTTCACAGAATCATAGAATTGTGGAATTGGAAGGGACCACAAGGGCCATCTAGTCCAACCCCCTGCAATTCAGGTGTCTTTTGCCCAACGTGGAATTTGAATCCACGACCCTGAGATTAAGAGCCTCATGCTCTACTGACTGAACTATTTATTTTTTTAATTTCATAAAATTTACTCACCACCCGATTATAAAAAGCCTTGAAGGAGTTTACCAAAAGATAAAACAATAAACCTGAGGGGGAGGAATCACAACTGTACTTTAAAACATACAAAAGTTAACATACTAAAAATTACCTCAACTTTCTAAGCATCTGGGTAGGCTTGTCTAAACAAGAATGTTTTTAGCAGGTGCCAAAAAGAGAACAGTGAATACGCCTGCTTGATCTGAATAGGCAGGGAGTTCCAAAGTGTAACTAAACAATTGAGTTCTTACAAATGCTGTTATTATGCGGCACATGTAGCAGTGCCAATTATGCAGAACAAAGTGGCCAAGTGGGCACATGTGGGGTAAGGCGATATATAGCTACAAAATACATAATAGTTAATGACTGTGGACTAAGAGCAGGACTTGAACATGGAAGATCTGCATTCCACCTAAGCAGTCTCACTGTGAGATACAACACAACATCTTAATAGCTTCATAGTTGAAGGGAAACAGCAGCATTTGAAAAGGAACTTTGGAAATTAAAAGTGTTATTTAATAATGAGTAAACTGAAGATGTCAATTGTTGACTGGTCACAAGTAACACCTCAGGGCCATCTAACATATTACACAGGTTTGCCATCAAGGGTACCCTCAACAAAGACTTCAGCCAGTCACTGTTCGCTGGTCAGTGTACTATGATCAAATGTCTGCAAATCTGTGTCAGTTGCAGTCACATATTGCATTATTAGCTGCACATTTTTTAAAGTGTTTCCAAAATGAAATGGCTGGAATGACCCTCAAAACGGTTTTTTAAGGAGAACCCAAAATTAAATAATTTATCTGATGCTTTCCAATATGTCAAAAGCTGACAGTGCTATTGCTGCTCTCTATCAGGAAGCTGGGAGTTCTTCAGCCATAATTTTGAACAGACATGTGCAACTTAAATTCACATAACAGCAGTGATAGATGATCTTTAATAAGGCACTGACACATATGGGATAACCAGAGGTTTAATTCTTTGAGCATCATATTCTTTCGAATGCTTTGAAAACAAAATTAGGAGGACAGGGCAAGTTAATTTAGCAGAGGAAGGGAGCATCATGCAAGGAGAAAACAGGAGATGTGAACACAGAGGGAGAAATAGAGTAAAGAGGGGAGCAAACATTTGTGCACTCAAATTACTACTTTTCCCCTTTTCACAAGGATACCTGCAGAAATGAGGAACTGGATCATCAATAAAAGGTTTACTTCTCAATGGCCCATGGAAAGCACCAGATTTCTCACCAACCACAACAATCTAGTTTTCTACAATAACACTAGACTTCTTCCATACTCATTAAGGATATCACTGAGGGAACATAATTACAGAAAGCCTGTTGCCTAAATATATCCTGAGTTAAAGGCAAATACTGTTCAAATGAGGATCTTGGGACAAACAAGGAAAGCAACAGGAGGGACAATGCAGGGACAATGCAGATGTGATCATTGCAACTGCAGAAGAGGAGTCATTCTGAAATTACAATTATGGCAAAGTGAGAGGTAACAAAATGGAAGAGTCTGTAATAGTCTATTAGAGTGACACCTGGAATATGGACACAAGTGAGACAGAAATTTTTAAAGCAGAAACAGGAGCCAAGGGCTGAGAAGGCATGAATCAAGGTTAAGGACACAGGGTCAAAGTCAGCAGAGTTTTCAAAGCAACCAAAGAGGTTAATAGACTGAAGATAAAAAAAAGGAGTGAGTGACAGAAGAGGGCAAATGAGACAGGCAGAGAGAACAATACAGTAGGTGAGTAAATGGCAGATCTAATTACTCAGACCCAGATAGCAAATCTAGCAGACACTTATCGGACAGCTGTCTGTCAAGCACCAGCTATCACCTCTTACCAGCATATCCGTGGCCGTGAGGTAGTGCTTGCTAGCCATGCACTGCTGCAGCTTCTGGGGCACTTGCTTGATGTTCTCAATCTCATCCAACAAATTCAAGACGTGCTTGTGCTCAATGCCTTCAATCCACAACTTGCGCAGCTCATCCCGCTTGCAGTGCAGAAGCATCTTGCAGGAAAGCAAATTCTCCTTGACCTGGAAAAAAATACACCACAGCAGCTCAAGTGAATCAACAGACTTCTGGTTAGAGCAAGCCTGCCCATGTCAAATCATAGTACTAAGATATATGTTAATAGATTTTGGTTCTACGGTCCAGCCCTTATATAGCCCTAAAGGAACCACCATGTGCTCAAGAGGGAGGTATGAGCAGGCTTGGAGGGACCCCAAAGTTTGCGAAGGTACACAAAGATATTGGGGGGCTCTCAAGCAGGGGGGAGATCCTCCAAAACATCCCTGTAACTGAGCATGCCCATTGGTCATGGAATACTGAGTTTGTGGTCCACGCTACAGAAAACCAAGAAGGAGGGTGAATGAAATGGAATATCCTGGAAAGAGTTCAAGCTAGCCGTGAGCACTCCACATTACAACATGATTTTTCAGGCCCCACATGTAAAGTATATGAGGGCCATCAAGGTTGACTTGCCACTACAAATAAGAATTATCTACACATCAGCCTCCACACTCCAGACCACGATATGCTGCAACCTAGACTAACAGGGAAAAACACACAAACACACACACACACAATACTTTTTTCAAATCTATAGCCTGCCGTTCCAAGAAGGTTCAGGGTAGGTAGCAACAGATTAAAAACTGCCAGCGATTATGGATTAGGTGAGAATAGTGAAACCAATGGTTGGCTTAGTTCCCCTTACGTCAGAGAGACGGGGCAGCCTTTGGTTATCATTGCCCAAGTTCCTCCAGTCCTAGACAGGCAGAACAGGCAAAGTCCAGATGAAATGGGGAGTTGAAGCAGCTGGGAGTCTAGGAAAACAGAAGCTCAGAGTGACCTGAGAAGGCAGTAGACCAAGGACCAAGGAAGTTTTAAGAAATGATGGGTAGGAATTTAGCTAGATAGTTCTTCAGAAAAATGGAGATGGCTTCCATTTCGAAAAGCAAAGTTACTTTCTAAAATGAGGTCAAACAAAATAAGAAAAGAGTAGAGATGCAGAAGTGATGAACTACACATCAATTTATAGCCTGAGGCTGCAAGCTTCTGGTCATAACTGAATTACAAAATCCTGAATGAAACAGTTAAAAAAACATTATGCTAAAACTCTCAACCTTAGATGCTGATCTCTCAACCCTTCTCCCTAAAGCCAGTCTACACAGAAAGATTTATGACACATTCTTGCTTATGCTTTAGCAGATTTTCATTGGAAGGATTTAAAACACACATACAGTAAACACTGGACATCTCTCTGCAAATTCCTGCTCTCCAAACACAGATACAGACAACTGACCTCTGGAAGCAGCAGCTATACATTGGTATATCCCCAACATGATGCAAAAACTTTTTTCTTACAAACAGCAGTGAACAGCAAAGATGGTTGGTTGTGTATGTGCTGCTTAAGAACAGAAGCAGAGTTCTTATAAATTAATTAAGTAGCAGCAACACAACGTACATAGCTCAGTAAGAATTAGTACTAAGCCCAGCTGAAAGCAATGGAATTGATTTCCCTAACTTTTGTTGGATTATGTCCAATTCCTTCTAACTCAGAAACTTCAGTTCTCCCCCTTCTGGTCTTGCATAGAATGCAGATTTCCCCCTCTTTAACAGGTGGCTGACAAGCAAGCAACACCTCCTGAGTGGGGTTGTTATCAGTAGGCGGGAAATGAAACAGGTTGAAGCACAAATATGGAGACATGTCGATGCACAAATATGTGTTTTAAGGGAATCTGATCTCGTACACCTCCACACTGCTGCTGCTGCTACGAAAGCCTGCAAAATGTAGCTTGCTTTAAGTGGAAAAGGCCAACAATAAAAACAAAAGGCCAGAGCTTTTCCTTGCATTGGCCAGGATCCAGAGAACTACACTACTTCCAGAGAACTACTCTACAGTACTAGTTTTATACCCACAAGAGGTGAACCATCCCACATGGCCAGCTGCTTTTAACACTGCAGGAACATGCAAAGCCAGATTGTTGTTAACCAGAGGACTCTGTTATCTAAAGCGCATTTGGGACTGGGAGTCACATATCCCTCTCAACATTCCTGAAGTAGTTATTTGGATTCCAGCTACTGGATTTTACAGCAAGGGTGAGTAATCTCCCACTAGATGTTGTTGGATTCCAACTCCCACCACCCCTCCTAACATGGGCAATGGTCAGGGGTGATGGGTGTTATAATCCAGCAACATCCAGAGGACCATGGGTTCCCTACCCCTGGATGCCACTATAGCACCAATCATACAAGCCCCATACATGTAACAGAATGCTAAATCCAAATGCCCACACAATACTAACACATAATGGGAAAATAGGTCCATAGATCAACCTTAGAGCTGCTCAGGAAGTTCTCTTCTAAACAAGCTGCTTAAAATAGCAATCACACCCTTCTTCTGGCTAGCTACAAAGAATGTGCTTTGATATGTTTGGAGGTATGGTCTTCAAGGAAATAACTCTGAGCATGCTCAGAAGGCAGGGAGGACTGCTCTTCAAGCAGCCCTACTTAGCCCTACAGAGGCTGAAATAACAACAGGAGGGAGAGGGAACCCTCACAACAAGGGCTGGAAAGCTAACTATCCCAACACTCAAATTCCACATCATTTTTTCTGACCAGGGAAGGACATCTTTGTCACAGTTATACTTTTGGATTAGGACTGTATAAGTGGTGCAGACCAGTAGGTTGACAAAAATGTCTGCAGAGCTTCTCTGAGTTAAATGTAGTATTAAAATGTGTGTGGAGTAGGAAAGTGTTTGTGGCTGTGAGATTTTGGAGAAAATGTTTTCTTTTAAATTGCTTGACATTCTTCTTGAGAGAGCTATGCCCCAATAGCCCAGCCTCCACTAAGTGTTGTGCTATTTACATCCTTGTTGCTAGTAAGAGAAAATTCTGAATAGGAACACAAGCTTTCTCAGATGTTGCCTTTGGTGATCTGAGGGATCATGTCCCTAAGCAAAAAAAGCTGAATTCTGTTCAAAAGAAAGCCAGGTGTTATAATAATTGCAAAGTAAAGTACGACAATATTTCGAACTATTTAACCAGTGCTTTTAAAAAAAATGTTTAGAGGTACTCTCATTTTCCTACTCATATTGAAATACTGCTCCTCAATGACGCAAAACTTAAATTCACAAAATGTTTAGGGATATGTGTACAGCTGCGTCCCCTCAGAAAAAAAGCAGTTCACAGATCATTTCCCCCCACCCTGGTTCTAAAACTTAGACGCTAGACTAGAGAATGCTTTGAACCTACCTCTCTTAGAGACATGGTTTGAAACTCTCTCTCATACACACAACTACTAACCTACCTCTCAAGCCTGATGAGCAAATTAATAATGTAAGAAAAGATTAATAAGCCTCAATGACCTTTGGGTGATAAAGCAGTGTACAATTCTAAGAAAATTCAAAAGGAAAGAAAAAGCTGTATTAGAGTTGTTTTCAATCCCAAACCAATCGCTCCAAGGACAAAGGCAGGGGGAAAAAAAGTCTGAATCAAGTATATATTATGATGGAAGAAGTCTCTCCAGGTCTATAAAATCTGTCACCTTATAGCTGTGAGGGCGAGACAGGGGACACAAAAACGGTAAGACTGCTAATTTAACAGGGCAATCAGGAAGAAAAAGGAGGGAGAAAAAGAAATCAGACCTAGTATGCTGACTGTCACTTCCCAAGAGGTTAAAGGAAAGCTCCTTCAATACATGTTGACTGAATCTAATCAGGAACAGTAAATACCAAAAGGTCCTTCATCCTCTGTGGTTATTTTAAGGTGGTATCTCAAGGTCACTACGCCTATACATTTGGTTTTGACCTGTGCAGAGCTTAATTGTATTGAGTAAGCCTGGACTATGGTTTATTTCAAATTTCGTGTAATTGATCTCTGCCTTCACAGAGAGCTGAGCTTTGTACATAAATCCCTGAAATGAACTCCCACCCTTGGAAGGGATCAGGCTAGCCTCACTCCTCTTTGAAAATACTAAATGAATTTGAAAGTTCAAAAGGGTTGCCATTCACAGTCTCCAGAGGAGTGATGCCCTTCTCTTCACAGACTGCCAGTTTGAAAGGAACCCTCCACTCTGCCTGGGAAGCAGGACATTCCATTCTATGCATAATATGCTCAGCCCAGCCTTTACCTACCCAGGTACTCCACCATGCATGCCTATGCTTCCAGACAGGGTTCACTCCATTCTGCACACCTGTATATACCCATTCATCTGCTTTCTGCAACATTTATTGATTTTCGGCAGAAATCACAAGCAGATGCAGAATCTCACAATCCTTGTTCACAGAAACCGATGCAAATATATGTAAATGCAGACACCCTAAGCTTCCAGGAAGGACTGGAGAAATATTGCCATCACTATTTAGCAAGGTTCTGTCACATTTTTATTCCCAAGCCCTATTGAGGCTGAAAAAGTAATTCTACAATTCTAGAAGCCACCACCATGTTGTTAAAGAGCTGGATGATAATGTGCCTGAGTGAAAAGTCAGGCCTCCTGAACTATTTGGGCAAACATGCATATCAACTTCCCACTGCGGTGGGAAGATAAACAGCGTGTCTGTGCGCTTTGGTTTCTGTCACGGTGTTCCATTGTGCCAGAAGCAGTTTAGTCATGCTGGCCACATGACCCGGAAAGCGGTCTTTGGACAAACGCTGGCTCCCTCGGCCTGAAAGTGAGATGAGCGCCACAATCCCATAGTCGCCTTTGACTGGACTTAACCATCCAGGGGTCCTTTACCTTTTTTACCTTAAACACACACTCACACAAGTGTATCTGAAGAAGTGTGCATGCACATGAAAGCTTATACCAAGAACAAATTTAGTTGGTCTCTAAGATGCTACTGGACAATGAGCTCAATGAGAGATCTTTCCCAAGCAATGCTAACTGTGCTCCTTTAAAATTAATGTTAGGCAATAAAACCAAAAGTTTAAAGATGCAAGACATGTTCTCGCACACCAAGGTATGGTTCCCTCCCTCTTATGAATCAACCCAGGACACAAAAGGTAACAATGAAATGGGCAACTTCCAACATATGTGCGGACTCTTTCCCACACTACTGAGTAGTCACAGTCCACCTGACAACTCTTAAGCCAACGTAAACACCGCTCACTGGTCTATAGGAAGTACTATTTTAGAAAACACTGCCGGTTTTTACACATGTCTGTGATATGCAGATCGGTTCCATGTTGATGTTTTCAGTATACAGTGGTGCCCCGCAAGACGAATGCCTTGCAAGACGGAAAACTCGCTAGACGAAAGAGTTTTCCGTTTTGGAGGTGCTTCGCAAAACGAATTTCCTATGGGCTTGCTTCGCAAGACGACAATGTCTTGCGAGTTCCTGCTGGTTTTTTCCCCTTTCCCCCCCTTTTTCTAAGCCGCTAAGCTGCATATCAGCTGATCCGATCAGCAGATAAGCCGCTAAAAGCCGCTAATAGCGCTAATCCGCTAATCCGTCAATGGGCTTGCTTCGAAAGACAAAAAAACCGCTAGACGAAGAGAATCACAGAACAGATTCTTTTCGTCTTGCGAGGCACCACTGTAATTCTTTACCTTTAAATTCAAATGAATTAGGAAACAATAACCAAGCTAAAATTTCTTCAGACACCATCAAAGTATTTCAAGCAGCTAGAAAGAAAAGAGGAAGTATTATTTGTGCTCTGCGCACAAATAATATTTGCAATGGTGAGGAGGAATTGTGGAATTCTCTCCCAAGGAAAGTCAGCCCTAACTAGTTTCTGTTGCCAAATAATAATATTAAAAAGTTCAAGAAGCCTTTTCTGCTCTCTGAAGGCTGTTGTTGGGGTTTTCATTCAAGGACTGGACCTGCTACTGACTCTAGAGCTGAGTTTTGTGTTTAGGTTGTTTTTCTGAGTGTAAAATTTCACACTGCAACAAAACGTTCCTTGTGTGGGTGGAAGAAATTCCTGCTCCCTGGCTTCTCCTCCACCACCAACCCACACCCACAAAAGCCAAGAGTCAGGATCAAGAACAGAGAGAAGAACCAGCAGAACAGGCAAGGGATGAGGAACAAAGAGCAAGCTCAAAACACAAGATCTTATCACTCAAGCAAAGCACCACTGAGACAATAACCAGTCTTATACTCCTTTCCACCCAGGAACAGCCGATGTCCAGCCTGGGCACAGTTAGTCCTAGATAAGGAGCAGTTTGCCACATGAAGCAATGTTCAGCAGCTCCTGATGCTTTGTTGCGGTGCTGGATAACAGAATCCGTCTAGCAGGCCAGATCCTGAGCTTCTTCCTGTTGGCTCCCTTGACAAGTGGGCAGAGCTGCCTACATGTCAATCACCTGATTCACCATGACATTACCAAAAGAATTGGGAGACTACTTTTAAGTGTGCTTGCTATTCTTCCTTTGCAGATGCAGTTTCTTATGAGTTCAAGCCATGGCTGAAAAGGAAATGTGCTGTTGCTGCTGTTAATTAAATTTATATACCACCTTTCATTTGAAGATCACAGGGCTGTTTACAATATAAAAACACAAGCCAGGGATGTACAGGAAGAATCAGGAGTACATTTACAAGCATGCCCTCAATTCTTCTTCTGTTTACCCATGGTTTAAACTTTCCAGCACCTGACAACTTATAATATCAGACCCAGGAAAGGTAGGCCTAGTCAGTCTGGTGGGTGAACCTCTAAGGCTTTACAAGTCTATTTAAGCAAGCAGACCAAAGCATTGGGACTCACCCCTGAACTGAATAGGGATTTGTGTTGATTTCACTATGATTAATGGAGTGCTTCATGATTTGTGTAGTGCTCTGGTTACTTGTAAAAACAGAACAGCAGGTAAATAAGTAAGTAAATTAAATCCAGGCTTGCACTGTGTGGGAAAAACCAAATGCATATTGGCAGAAATGAAGCATTTTCCCTTTTGCACTGCACAGCCCTTCACCTGCTTGATCTTGTTGCGCGAGTTGGTGATGCGCTCCGTGATGCTCTGGTAGGTGCGGATGGCAGTAGTAAGTTCAGTGTAGTGCTGAACAATCAGCTCATCCAAATCATGATCACACTTCTCGTATGCTTCTTCCAGGCGACCCTTCTCATTTTCCCTGTCCTCAACATCATCACTGGTGGACAGAGTCCTAAAAAAAGAAGAAAAAAAAGCAATTGAAGAAATGGCTTCACAACACAGAAGGCCTCCATCCTGGAAAGGTGCCACTACTTTATTGTTCCTTATAATTCACTGAATATTATTTTCAGATCACAGAACTGCACGCAGACGACCTGTCACTAGTATCACACACTGCATAAGCCAGAGGTCCTTTAAAATCCTCATTAGCTATTGTAAGAAAGGACTAATGAGGTCAGCACTCATCGGATCTGAAAAGACCTCCCACCATCATCACCTGTGTGCATCTTATTATAATTTATGTATTCATTCTTATCCTACTCCGTCTCATGATTTCAGGGTTTTATTAGCCCTATTATGTGAAATGGAAGGCTCAATATCCAGCAAAGAGTTCATATTGTACAACAGATAATCAGATCCTGGGGAAACAAAGGGGAGAACAAAAGAAAGCCTGAATCTGTACCCTATATTCAAGCATGCAGAAAGATTTTCACTCTGGAGCAAGTGGGGCTGATCAGACAATTTTAGGGGCCTTTACAGATACAGACGTTCTCTTGTCATGTGGAAATATATTGCAAATGCTAAGAGCCCACACATGCCTGCTCCTCCCTAGCAATCTCATTGCTACCATACGGGTTAGTTTCAAACCATTAAAGACTGTCCCTATCAGCTTAATTATTAGGCACGAACTTTCAAAACAAATATAGTTTCTGAGTAGAAAAAAAATGAACATAGGCAGCATATTTATTTTGTCACAAGACTAGACAACAGAAGGCTTTTGCTGCCTACATGGTACTGACTGTATGTAACAACATACAAAGTGCCTAAGTGAATCTTGTACTGGTTGTTGTTGTTTTTCAAATTGAATCTCGTTATTTCAAAACCTCTATAATGATTTTTCCCCTCCCCAAAGTTCAGTATGATCCTGAACTTTTGGAACTAGCAGTGGCAGCAGGTCTCAGCTATTCCAAACAGCTAGAATTTTCTCCCACTATTTTTTAATAGAATGTCAGAACAGTCCTGGCTCTCACCTTTCTGACTTGCCAATAGCCCATGTATGGAAGCAAAAGTGTTTGTCTATTTCCTTTTCAAGGTCTGCTCAGATAGTTTTGAGCAATAGGTCAAGTGGTTTGAAAGGAAAATCACTGAAGGTCAACAAAGCTCTCCACTCTTGTACAATTTGCCTTTCAATTCTGAACTTGTTGAAACAACTGAAACTATGCCCACCTAAAACTAGGGACTCAGCTATACAGCTGCAAATAAAACATTTTAAACGTGTTGTAAAGTACAATATACAAATGTGACACTAGATGGCAAAAGTGAGCTATGGCAAATTCAATGTATTTTTCAAAATGTTTTTTTTAAAAAGCATTTTCACGTTTTTTTATATGTGTGTAGATTTCACCTCCGACACAGTGAAGAAGCACAGGAGAAAGTGAGAATGAATTACAGTCAAATAATAAGTCCTCTCTTTTTCTGGAAGTAACAGTACCTGCAGAAGAATAAATGGGAATGGGCCTATAATAATTATATGGTTGAGAAAACAGGAAGGAAATTATTTCTCAAATGTGCCCAAAAGCTTTCAGTACAGACACTGGAAAGAACAGTGGGAGCAGAATGCAAGACCTTCTTAATAATAAGTCCGAAATCAGAAATATTCAAGTGCACAAGCCTCTTTTCCAAAGTGATGGCTTTGGACCTGTCACATTCGTAAGAAAGCACAGATCAGAGAACTTAGAACATTAAAAATGCCAAGAAAATAAGAAACATATATAAATAACTACATAACTCATGCCACTAAATGCTGATCAAGTGAAAGGACGACACTCACATCTGGATAATCATCTATTGTGTCTTAGCAAGACTTAAATGGGAAGTAAAAAAAGCTGTGAAACATGTGTCAATAATGTTTAGCTACTGTTGATGTTGTTGTTTAGTCTGACTCTTCATGACCCCCCTGGACCAGAGCACGCCAGGCACTCCTGTCTTCCACTGCCTCCCGCAGTTTGGTCAAACTCATGTTAGTAGCTTCGAGAACACTGTCCCACCATCTCGTCCTCTGTCGTCCCCTTCTCCTTGCGCCCTCCATCTTTCCCAACATCAGGGTCTATTCCAGGGAGTCTTCTCTTCTCATGAGGTGGCCAAAATATTGGCACCTCAGCTTCAGGATCTGTCCTTCCAGTGAGCACGCAGGGCTAATGCCCTTAAGAATGGATAGGTTTGATCTTCTTACAGTCCATGGGACACGCAAGCCCTTCTCAACCTGTGGGTCCCCAGATGTTGTTGAACTACAATTCCCATCACCCCTAGCTAGCAAGGCCAGAGCTCGGGGATGATGGGAGTTGTAGTCCAACAACATCTGGGGACCCATAGGTTGAGAAAGGCTGCTCAAGAGTCTCCTCCAGGACCATAATTCAAAAGCATCAATTCTTGGTGATCAGCCTTCTTTATGGTCTAGCTCTCACTTCCATACATCACTACTGGGAAAACCATAGCTTTAACTATAAGGACCTTTGTCGGCAAGGTGATGTCTCTGCTTTTTAAGATGCTGTCAAGGTTTGTCACTGCTTTTCTCCCAAGAAGCAGGCATCTTTTAGTTTCATGACTGCTGTCACCATCTGCAGTGATCATGGAACCCGAGAAAGTAAAATCTCTCACTGCCTCCATTTCTTCCCCTTCTATTTCCCAGGAGGTGATGGGACCAGTGGCCATGATCTTAGTTTTTTTTATGTTGAGCTTCAGACCATATTTTGACCAGATTTAGAAGGTGATTGGACCAGATCCGGCCCCCGGGCCTTAATTTGCCTACCCATGAGGCAGAGGTAACAACTGCATTGTTGCAGCCTCTTTTCTTGAACTGAGAAGTGTGCAGCTTGAGCAATGGGACTCAAGCCCAGTTCTTCTCTCTATAGAATCCTTTAGACTGTAAGGAAGGGAAGCCCCCCACCCCCCAGTAAAAAGCACTACATGGGAGGAAGAAATGGCTTATGCGGGGCATGCATCTTCCAGGGCCCATTTCCACCATTGCTCCCATTAAACTATGAACCTTTTTCACAAGACTCTATTTTTATTAGTCCACAATATTTTGTTCCATATTAATAATTATCCTTCTCCTCAATAATAAAAATCCTCCCTCAATCTAGCTGGGAACCATTATTATTATTATTATTATTATTATTATTATTATTATTATTACGACAAAAGTTTTTCTTCACATTCAGACTGTTAACATGCTCTTTTCAGCCAGAGCCTAGCAAAAAGCCTCTGAAAAAAAAATCACCAGGTGTGCCATTATGATCCAAACATTATGTTCCTTCAGAGCAAGGCAAGAGATACTTAATATTCTCAGGACTCTACATACATTCCTGCTGAGATTGCAGAAAAGTAAATGAAGGGAATCTGAACACTCACTGTGGTCCCATTAAAATGTTTGTTGGAGCAAAGTCAACAAAGTGTTTGCAAAGGAGGTAGGGAGGAGGAGAAATGAAGTGTTTGCCCTAGCAAAAAAACCCAAAAACTTTTCTGCTTTCAAACTTCTGAAAACACTACTGCAAACAGAAGGCAGGATAATAAATACATAAATATTAAAAAGCTGGTGTGTATTTCAACTTGATCTGCTGGCAACCACGCACCTCCGAAAATAATAAGCTATACTGCATTAATTACCTAGATAAAGGGTGGGCAGCCTTCAGGCTTGTGGGATCAATGGGGGGGGGGGTTGCTAGAAGCCGCAAAATAAACCTCACCAGCAAGTGGTTCAGAGGTGGCACCATTCTCTTAGAATTGTCCAGGAATTTGCTTTCAGTTTCAGAACTAACCTGACAGTCCTGTCACACAAAAATCCACTCTTGGTTTTTCCTCCAAACCTTCATGATCCCTCTGGCCCATGGGGCACATTCCCTGACACCTGCAGCGTCCTGTCTCCCACCCACCCACTCTGCTGAAATTAGGCTTGAAAGATATCTATTGTTGTTTTCTCAAGCCCAACTGCAGCATAGGTGGAGGAGAACAGTAATTTCAGGGGTTGCAACTGTAATGGTAAGGGCCAACCCTTTCTTTGCAACAGTGATTCCCCTCAAAACCATCCCTCCCACACTCCAGTTGGGTAATTGCTGATGGGCAGGGAATGAGTGTGAAAGGGTGCAGAGCATGCACAATGTCCACAACAGCTTCTCCAGTTTGCAAACCTGCCCACAGGCCCAGAAAGACCATGCTAGGGGATGCCAACTAAATTTTAAAAGGGGGAGGCTTTTTGTTTTTTTAAAAAAGAGGGGGGTTACTATTCTTAAACAACAGTAAGTCAAAAATCTTGAAGATCTACTACAAATCACTCAAAAATCTACCTTATGATAACTAGCAACCCCATTGTTCTACCAATTGTCACTTTTTCAAAACCAGCATTGCATTTTCCAAAAGGCCTTATCTCCTGCAGCTCCTCTGAGAGGTTGACTGTGTGTTCATATTGAATCTGCCCCTCTCGGACTAGATCTGGCCACAAAGCCAAAACAACATTGACTATGCAATGCCAGCGAAAGCAGGATAGTATCTTGAAACTGTATGCACTGGAACTTATATTTCAGAAACACATTTATTTGCCACCCTTCAGTTTCAAAACTACCTCTGGCATGTACATAATGAAGTAAAGTCATGTACAATGCCCTGCTAGTACATTATCTAAATCTAGGACCTTGCTCCATTCAGGCAGGCATTTAAGTCCTTTCTATTTAGGCAAGCACTAATTATGCTTAATCTTTAAAGATAATATTTATTTGAAGGAATTCTCAACAGCACCTCTTGTTTTGCCATTGCATAGACTGGATAATCTATGTGGGTTGCATCCAAAGCTAGTCAGAGTAGACCCATTGGAATTAACAAGAATGACATAATAGGCATCACTGAAACCTGGTGGGATAAGTCCCACGATTGGAATGTAATAATGGGGGGATACAATTTATTTCAGAGAAACAGACCAGACAAGAAAGGAGGAGGAGTGGCGTTATATGTCAGGGATGTGTATACCTGTGAAGAGATCCAAGATTTAGAACCTCAAAGCCAAAGTGAGAGCATTTGCGTCAAAATTAAGGGAGAGAAGAATAACAGAGACCTCATTGTGGGAGTTTACTATAGATCCCCAAGCCAAACGGAGGACATAGATGATGCCTTCCTGGAACAGATGGCCAAGCATGCAAAAGGAAGGGAGATAGTAGTAATGGGGGACTTCAATTACCCGGATATTTGTTGGACGTCAAACTCAGCCAAGAGCATAAGGTCAAACAGATTCCTCACTGGCCTTGCAGACAACTTCATTGTCCAGAAAGTGGGAGAAGCAACAAGAGGAACAGCCATTTTAGATCTGGTCCTAACCAATGTTGATGACCTGGTTAGTGGGGTAGATGTGGAAGGATCATTAGGCGCGAGTGATCATGCTCTTCTGAAGTTTACTATACAGTGGAAAGGAGCAGCCAAGCATACTAGGAGTCATTTTCTTGACTTTAAGAAAACCGACTTCATAAAACTTAGGGAAGTGCTGGGTGAGATCCCATGGACAGCAATACTAAAAGGAAAGGGAGTTCATGATGGCTGGGAGTTTGTTAAGAGGGAGATAGTAAAAGCACAACATCAGGCAATACCAATGAGACGGAAACATGGAAGGTGCCTAAAGAAGCCAGGGTGGCTATCTAAAGAACTTTTAACTGAGTTAAGATTAAAAAAGGATGTGTACAAAAAATGGAAAATGGGGGAAACCACCAAAGAGGAATTCAAACAAATAGCCAGCACGTGTAGACACAAAGTCAGAAAAGCTAAAGCACAGAATGAACTCAGGCTTGCTAGAGAGGTTAAAAGCAACAAAAAAGGCTTTTATGGGTATGTTCGTAGCAAAAGGAAGAACAAAGAAACATTGGGGTCACTCAGAGGAGAAGATGGTGAAATGCAAACAGGGGACACAGAAAGGGCTGAACTCCTCAATGCCTTCTTTGCCTCAGTCTTCTCCGATAAAGAAAACAATGCCCGACCTGAAGAATTTGGAGCAAATGATTCAGCAAAGCAAACACAGCCCAGAATAACTAAGGAGATAGTACAAGAATATTTGGCTAGTTTAGATGTATTCAAGTCTCCAGGGCCAGATGAACTGCATCCAAGAGTATTAAAAGAACTGGCAGATGTGATCTCAGAACCACTGGCAGTCATCTTTGAGAATTCCTGGAGAACAGGCGAAGTCCCGGCAGACTGGAGGAGGGCAAATGTTGTCCCTATTTTCAAAAAGGGGAAAAGAGAGGACCCAAATAATTACCGTCCAGTCAGTCTGACATCAATAGCAGGGAAGATTCTGGAGCAGATCATTAAGCAAACAGTCTGTGAGCACCTAGAAAGGAATGCTGTGATCACCAATAGTCAGCATGGATTTCTGAAAAATAAGTCATGTCAGACTAACCTGATCTCGTTTTTTGACAGAATTACAAGCCTGGTAGATGAAGGGAACGCAGTGGATGTAGCCTACCTTGATTTCAGCAAGGCATTTGACAAGGTGCCCCATGATATTCTTGTAAAGAAGCTGGTAAAATGCGGTCTTGACTATGCTACCACTCAGTGGATTTGTAACTGGCTGACTGACCGAACCCAAAGGGTGCTCATCAATGGTTCCTCTTCATCCTGGAGAAGAGTGACTAGTGGGGTGCCACAGGGTTCTGTCTTGGGCCCGGTCTTATTCAACATCTTTATCAACGACTTGGATGATGGACTCAAGGGCATCCTGATCAAATTTGCAGATGACACCAAACTGGGAGGGGTGGCTAACACCCCAGAGGACAGGATCACACTTCAAAACGACCTTGACAGATTAGAGAACTGGGCAAAAACAAACAAGATGAATTTTAACAGGGAGAAATGTAAAGTATTGCACTTGGGCAAAAAAAATGAGAGGCACAAATACAAGATGGGTGACACCTGGCTTGAGAGCAGTACATGTGAAAAGGAACGGCTAAGGGAGCTGGGCATGTTTAGCCTGGAGAAGAGGAGGTTAAGGGGTGATATGATAGCCATGTTCAAATATATAAAAGGATGTCACATAGAGGAGGGAGAAAGGTTGTTTTCTGCTGCTCCAGAGAAGCGGACACGGAGCAATGGATCCAAACTACAAGAAAGAAGATTCCACCTAAACATTAGGAAGAACTTCCTGACAGTAAGAGCTGTTCGACAGTGGAATTTGCTGCCAAGGAGTGTGGTGGAGTCTCCTCCTTTGGAGGTCTTTAAGCAGAGGCTTGACAACCATATGTCAGGAGTGCTCTGATGGTGTTTCCTGCTTGGCAGGGGGTTGGACTCGATGGCCCTTGTGGTCTCTTCCAACTCTATGATTCTATGATTCTATGATTCTATGACTAACTAGGGTTTATTCATTTCAATGGGCCTACTCCAAGCAGAATTTAGCTAGATACAACCCTATGTTTTAAATGTTTATTTTGGCTGCACTGTTGTGATTTTATTGTATTCAAGCTTTTCTTGAAAAATGGATATATGCATTTATAAATGAAGGAGGACAAGCCTGCCAACTCAAGAACTGCAATAAGATGCAATGTTTTAAAAACACAAAGTTACTTTTTATGGGAGTGTTAGAAAACATGCAAACAGCCATGCAATTTGCCACTTGGCTACTCATCCAGGCTGAGCAGCAACAAAGAAATAGAAGGTTGAGGTTTTCGTTTTGTTTTTTAAAGGCATTAAAGTGTGTACTTTTCATTTGGGCTAATTCGTTAAAGGCCCAAAAACCGACAAGAAGCTGAAAAGGCAGGACAGGGTGTCTCTAGGTTTCAGCTACCAAGTAAAATCAAGGAGGAATGGGTGAGATCCAGATTATGTGCCTTATGTGCTTCATGCAAATAGAGGGGAGTTGCAAAAGACAAAAATGATTCCTCACTCTCCATCCCTGCTTTTTGCCATGACAGAAAATACTAGTGACAACAAGATTCACCTAAAATAACAAATGTGGGTAAATGCACTGAACCAGCATTTCCATAGAGAGCAATCACTCCCTTCTAAAAACCAGCTCAGGTGGTTGAGTGCCTATCCATTTATGCAGAAGCAAAATGCTTGATACTTTATGTGACTGGCACTTTTTTTAAAAAAGTCTAATATTGGCTTCTAAGAATTTTAACTCCTCTAAAAATTTCAAACTACTAGGGGCTGATTACAGGTCTGGATCTAGCAGAGGCGAAAAGAGGCATGTGCTCCAGGTTGAAGTTTAGAGGGGGCAGTAAAATTTCCCTCCCCTGCTCTTCCAGTAAAGCAAGCATGAGAGCCTCCAAGGGACCCTTTTGTCCTTGGAAGCCCCCTTCCCGCAGCCCTGTGGAAGGCAGGCAGGGCAGACGAGGGGTCCTAGAAAGAAAAGATAGGAGCACACTGCCCCACACATCCTGCCTCAATGGTGTAGCCACTAAAAGGAGAGAGGGAGGGAGGTACTGCAGATCGGGCAGAAAGGAGCACTCCGAAGCATGCTCAGTTGCACTGGTGGAGGTGCCCCCACCAGTCCACACCTCTCCCTGGGCAGGCTCCATGGACTCCCAGACCCAATCAAGTATATGGGGAAGGGTGCCCTTGGGTGGGCCTCTGCTGTAGGAGGAGGTGCCTTGCTACCCTCAGGCTTACTTGGGAGTAAGTCAGCCACTCCCATTGGGCTAAGGAGTAGGGCTGCTGGCAGGGAATGGTAGCATCACCACACTCAGGAAGCTAAGAAGGAAAGAATATGGAGAGACTCCCAAAGGAATTAGGAAGCACTTTAAAAAACCACCATGATATTTTTCTTGGTTGGCCTATAATTTTCTTTTTGGTCACCTTTATTAGTTTTGAATGGCATGTTTGAGTGGTAGCCATCTGTCAGGGAACATTTAGCTATGATTCCTTCATTGCAGAGGGTTGGACTATAAGACTCTTGGGGTCCCTTCCAACTCTACAGTTATATGATTCTATGTGTGTGTGTATCCTGCATAGGTGGAAAGCCAGCTTTAATACAATTAATCTTATTTATTGAATTGGGGACAGCAGCCCTTATCGCGAACTTCAGCTACTGAAAACTGACTATAACCATCATATTCCCTGACTGGAGTTCATAATTAGGGAGAGTGAGGACAGCAGCGCAGACCATTGTCCCATGGCAAAATCTGTAGATCTAGCACTGTCTGGTTAGATCAGTTCTTGAACAAAGCTCACAAAAAGACTGCCTAGCTAAAATCAGCACTCACAATTAACTTTAAATTGAGCTGGGCCTGAATCCATGGAAGCAGCTCTGCCCACTGAAAGAGTGCTGTGATGCAGCAGGAGGAGGACTGGATTGCTTATCTAGATTCCAAGAATCAAGGTGGCTGGGTTGTGTTTTTTAAGGGTGGTTTAGTGCTGCCCTGAACCATTTTTATACATCTCAGAATTGATTCAGACATCTGAAATCATTTTCCTGGGAATAAACAATTTGTCAGTTTTATTTACTTGAAAGCAACTGCTGTCTTCATTGCATGTCCTCAGAAATATCACTTTCATTGAGGTAATACAATATTTACTTTGATTAATGAGTTAAAGCACGACACTTAATCGACTAAAACATTTGATCAGTTGACAACCCCAATTCATAGCAGTGGAAAGAAGCAACACTGAATTAAGACCTCACAAGACAAATCTACAGACTCCACTCTACTGCATGGTACAGAGGAACAACAGATAATTACTGCACCAGTCTGCAATATTAGGCAATCAATCAGAAAACAATTTGATAATTCGCCAGCCCTGACAACCTGCTACTCTAAAAAACACATACTGGAAGTGAACTTCTGCCATAAGATTGTCATCACAACAATTACATGTGGAGAAAGATACCACATGTAAAAAAGCATCCTCAGACTGACTACATGTGCCACACATGTGATATCATATGTCCTTGTGTGCCATATTTTTTCCTTTCCATTCCACATCTAAATGGGAAAACTGGGGAGGAATATGACTCCTTAGGCTTTATGTTAACTTGATTTCACATATTTTACCATAGAGTTTCATTAAAGTTCAATTTTAAACATCAGCTAAGATATATTTATTCTACAAGCTATATCATTGTTTTATTGAGTTAAATCTGCTCCATGGTTTAATGTTCAACTTTAAACATGAATGTGTATTTTTCCAACCTTACTATTCTGCCAGAAAGACACACCTAAGATTTCAGCAAATGCCTTTGGCCATGTTAGATGGCCCTTAGAGAAAATACATTTTTGGCTAGAGGCACTGAACCTATGTCTCTGATTCCATAAACGATATTCCTCATTATCCAAGACTGCCCCATTCACAAAGCAGTTACAGCTAAATTCTTTCCTCCACTACCTTAACTCTGGCTCATGGTTTAATCTGCATAAAATCAATTTTTTGCTAGAACAGAAAGATCCATCATGGACAGGGTTGCTTCTTTTGCATTAGAAGCACAGAGATCTGAACAACTTCACATGAACTCACAGGAAAACAAATGTTTCAATATTATCTGAATGGGCTTATTTTTCTTTGTCTTGTTACGTAATTCTGAGCATTTATAGCATTACGTAGTTCAGATACTAGGGCTGACAGGGATGTCTGGCCATGCACAAAAAAACTGGAAACCTGATAAAACTGTTCGATAAAGAACAGTGGACTAGATGGAGCTTTTACCTAATCAGGTAGTCCTAAGGATCACTTCAGGAGTGCCTGGTGGGCTCTGGTCCATGGGGTCACGAAGAGTCGGACACAACTAAACGACTAAACAACAACAAAGGATTACTTCACATACAAGCTTGTTGGGATCATCTAAAAAAGGTCTACTTCAGGCAACATTTATTCACGCTGTAAAATCTAAGAGAAAGCAGAACAGGATTCTTTCTGTGGTGGCCTCTCTTGGAAAAGTCCATCTAGCCGTTCATTTTAAAAGGATGAAGAACCACCTTTTGACAGGAATTAGCTTATCTATAAAAAAGTAATTTATTAAAACATACATATGGAGTTCACATACCATAGCACATTCACTATGCTAAAGATGTGCTCGATGAGAATGTGTGAAGTGAGTTGAATACTATAGAAAGGAAAACTAGGAAAACTATGTTCCTTCTCTATTGTCTTTGGCCTCTGAAAACGACATTCCTCTTTCAACAAGCCTTCCAAAATCTCAGCTTATATATGTCTAGGGAGCAGGGCTGCATTTCACTCTGTCAACCCTAAACAATAAAAGTGTATTTGATCACCAGTCATCACTGACAACAGCCACTGGTCTGCATCCAAAAAATTTAGCACCGCCACAAGTTTTCCACTGCATGCTTTTTAATTTTTATGTACACTGCTTAGACAGAAACTCTGGTAATTTAAGCATTCTCAAATAAATAATAATAAATAAACATTATGTAAAGCCCAAGTTTGGACATGGAGTATATTCTAGTAAGTGTCCAGAGGTGTGTGTGTTCACTGCTTTCAGAATGTAAGAAATCTTATTTGAATGTTATAATTGAAAAGTTATTTTTAAGGACAACTCCCATATGAAATTATCTACAGCTTCTGGCAGTACTTAACCTCAAAATAGATATCTGATAATACATTCTGAAATCCCATTGAAGCAATTACACAAATTGGCGGGGGGATAAGCTAAAATATACTCAAGATAAATGAAATAGGGATATTTAGTGATTTAACCTAAAATGCATAACACATTATCTCATTATTTCTTCAATTTCACTGAGCATACCTATTTAGAAAGCAGGGCATGTGGAACAAAAAAGGCGAGCTGAAAAGGCTACAGATTAAAATATATGGGAGATAAAATATGCACCTGGGGAACCAGCCATTTGCTGGAAGGTATATCAGTTTGTACCTGTTAATAGAGATGGACTGTGGGAACGAGGGATATCAACAGCAAGAACTGACAAGTGCCCAGACACAACTAAAATCCTTCCCTCAGTGGAATTTGTGATATAGCTCTAATTCTCAGAAAGGAGAATGTGTTGTCAACTGCTATCACACTGCCAAACTAGGAAGCTCTCAGGCATCAGGCTCAATGGGACAAGCCAGTAGAGATGGACTTGAATTTTTAGTTCTGTTATAAGACACTAACTATGCTTGTTTGCTGCTCTGAGGAAAGCAAACCCAGCTTAACCACAGCCTCAACAAGGTACTTCAGGAAAACCTTGCTTCCTTCAGCCTCAGCTTCCAACCTATCCTTACCCCAACAATATTAGAATGATAAGACATGGCTGTTGTCCGAATTAAGATGAGGTACACAGAACACTTGAATTGTATTACAGAGGTACCTCCGGTTATGAACTTAATCCGTTCCAGAGGTCCGTTTCTAACCCGAAGCTGCTCATAACATGAGACGCGCTTTCACTAATGGCACCAAGCACAAACAGGCAAGCGAAAGAGTGAGTTAACAATGTGCTTTTGGAGCAGCATGGTACTCTTAATCTCAGGTTTCAGGGTTCAAGCCCCACATTGGGCAAAAGATTCCTGAATTGCAGAGGGATGATGATCTTGTTCTAGATGAGAGCTTGTGCCTTATCAAAACACATTTAATTCAACTGCCTTGCTGGTACCTCTTAGCAAATGTTCCTGGTAGTTTGAAATCACTGGGCCGTTTCAGACATTATGCTAGACCAAACCAACACTAAGTATGAACATGTAAGCACTCACGGGGGGCGGGGGGCATGGCTGCCTTATTCTTCTGCTCCTGCTGCCACCACCAAGAGCTAAGTCATAGTGTATGTAGCTTGTGTTAGGTCCCAACTTGGATGCATGGTTTATCTCCCACAAACTAACCTCAAGTGGTAACTGGTAAGCCAAGAACAAGCCTGGGTTATGGCTCATGTTTTTTCTAGAGCAAGACATACTATCAGCCCAGCCTCAGATGCAACAGTAAGCCAAACTATGGCTTATCGTGGGGTAGTGTGGTGGCAGCAGAAATGAAGGAGGAACGAAGAAGCTGCAATTTTTCCTGTGCATCCCTGCATACTCATTCATTCATGCTCAGCCATGGTTTAGCCTAGTGAACTGGGCCTCTACTACTTTCACGATCCTATAAGAACATCCATCAGTATATGTAAGCTATGACTACCTTCTCTGTCAGTATTTACAAATATATATAAACTCACTCATTACTTAATAGTAAGTCCAGATTAGTTCAACAGGATTTGCTCTCAAGTTAAGTGTGCATTTCCGTATTAGTGGATACCTTTCTATACTATTTCCCTATTTCCTTTCTGAAATTCGAACTTTATTGAAACCAGATAATCCTTCCTAACATTCAGAGTGTGTCCCAATGACAAAAACAGTCTCATTACGTAACAACCAAACTTTGTTTTCCCAATTAAAGAAGGCCTTTAAGATAGAAGGTTGGTGGGGTTGTCATTTTTAAAGCAATCCTTACAAGTCCAGCGTTATGCAAGTTTACTCAGAAGTCCCATTGTGTTCAGTGAGGGTTACTTCCAAGTAAGTGTGCATAGGACTGCAGCCTGAACTCGGTAACAAAAATCCTAACAATAAATAAAGGCAGATACATTCACCAATTTAAAAAATTCTGACAAGCTCTCACCAAGACATAGCATTTGCTAAATGCCAGATAGCTTGTTTCAGAATACAAAAGCCGTTCCAACCAAGTAGGGGCAAAACAAAAGGTTAGGAGGAGGAGGAGGGGAGAGAAAGAAATCAATAGAAGCACATAAACATATCCCTCTAGAAGACAATATTGTCCAGTTTGTCCTTCACCAGTTGGCTGGATTTCTCCACCCAGTACACTACATTTTAAAGATACAAATACAGATCAAGTTGCATCTCAAACACTCAGTCCACCAAGAGGTTTTTAGACAGCAGCTACAATTACAGCCTTTAGAATTTTTACATCCATTAAGTAGTTGTCAACCATGCCTTTAAAACTATACCCAGCACAATTTTATTTCACCGTAAATTGGTGCATTAAAAAACTCTGAAGAAATGTTGATACTTTAACAAATACCTAAGAAATGGTCAGTGGATTATTCACTAGCACATTACAACTGAGGAGATAAACTAGAAAAGGAAAGCAGTCCATAAACATTGCAAAGCAAAAGATGCATTTTTTTTCCTAATTCATGGCAACACTTTAAAGACAAGAGGTCTATGATTTTCTATTTCTCCATACATTAGTTTTGCAAGTGACACAGAAAGAGGGATCTAGACAGCTAGGCAAAATAAAGGCACTAGACCCACGGCAGCCTCAGGCAGCCTTCCCATCTAACCCTCTGTGCCTGCGGAAGGACTGGGCAAAGAGAAAGAATCTTTCTTCTCTGCAGAAAGATGGGGTGACGGGGGACACCTGTTTCAGTTCTTATCCAAAGCTGACTCTGGGTGAGAAGAGACACAGCTCTTTCCTGAGCCTTTCTCGCTTACCAGTGTTAAACCATCTCAATGCAATGAGGATGGCAAGATGTTTAAATAGTATAGCATCCACTAAGAGTGACATGAAGAGGCTTATGAGGTGGGTATGTCCTCTGGAGTTGCTTGTTTGGTCAGAAATTGTTGTCCATATTAACTTCAATATTTGTGGATTCTTGTGAGGAGGGGACTAACAGATGGACAACAAAAATGGATCCTGCAAGTTTTTATTGCTGCAAAGAGATCTATATATACTTCAGGGTTGCAAAGACAAACACTCACTATCCATTCCTCAATAGTTTGAAAATTTTACCTGATTTTATTTGAATGCATATTATAATTGTCAATTTCCTTTGGACATATGGAGAGGTTACGGTAATATATATGTTTACATTAGGATTGATGGATTATTTATCTTTTTGATGGATTATTCTTATTGTTAAAGTGAGCTGACTTTCTTTCTCCCCCTTACTTCTGTCACATTTGCTATCTTTTTAAGAGTAGCAGGACTATATCCTCCTTGGGACTTGACAAGTGGCACATCTGTAAGAATTTTTGTTTATTCAGAAGTTCTGTCCACTAAAAAAGGGCCTGCACTATCTGAAATAATTTAAAGCAGGGGAGGTTAAACATTAGTCTTGGGAGCTGAGCTGATCCCCCCAAGCATTTTTTTCTGTCCTGCTCAGATCCCACCAATTTTGGTAGTAGCAGCAATAAATAAATAATATGTACACCTCTCTGCCAGCCCAGCACCCCAGTAGGGATACAGATCAAGTTGTTTATTTAATTAGTGGAGTGGGGCAATAACCCCCTTCCCAGCTGATCAGTACAGGTCAGCTGTGGGAGGTGAAGTGCTGCTGCGAGTGCCTGTGTGCACAAAAGATTATGGATTGGAATGAGGTCCCAGGGGGGCTGGAGATGGATGCATGTAGCACTTGGACCAAAAAGCAGGAGACACTTCTGACTTAAAAGTCTCAGCCGTGGAAAATACCCTATTATGGTTTCCGAAAAAAGTCATTAGTTGTTTTCCTGAATTAAATGCTAGGCAATAAAGTCAAAGGTAATGGGCCTATTTGAAGAAGCAGTGGCATCATTCATTCATTCGTTTAGCTACTAGCTCTTTCTATACCGCCATATCATAAAATACTAGGGTGGAGTGTAACAATAAAAACACCATTTAAAATAATGCAAATACTAATTAAAGTGACTGATTAATCAATAAATTAAATATTAAACAACGGCAAAGGCCTGCCTGCATAAAAAGGTCAAGAGACGCCTGAAAGTCAAAAGTGAGGATATGTGCTGAATCTCTGCTGGAACAGTGTTCCACACCAAATGCCTACCTTCTAGTTGAGATCAGTCAAGCCTCTATAACACTGATGACAACTAATAGTGCTCCTCAGGACGATCTCTGCGATCAAGGTGGGATATAAGGGCTCAGGGGACATAAGGTACCCTGGACCCAAGTTGTTCAAGACTGTGTATATCAACATAAGAAGCTTGATCCTGATGCAGTAGCATATGGGCAGCCAGTGCAGATGTTTTAGACCAGAGGAGTTGTATGTTGCTTGGCTGGTTGCCTCATCAGCAATCTAGCCACATCTAGGAATCCAATTTGCAGTAAATTTTAGCAAAAGATATGTCATCCTCAAGCCTCCAGAGTATGTTCGATTTCACTGAGGCCCTCAGCGGCAAATAAATTCATTCAACTCCACCAGAAATCCAATCATGACTGAGAACACCCTTTTTTCAGAATTTCATAATAGGAAGGAAAAAATGGTGCCTATTCAGAACAGTCTTTCTTTTCTTTTTTAAAACCCAAGCTCCTGCTAAAAGAGCATCCACTTTAATTTCCTTTGTGCCATTTACTTTTTGCAGTCAGCTTGGACAATAAAATTAATAGGTCACCTTTCATTTCCAGTCAGTTTTACTTTCAAAACCTCATATTGTACCTGAGCACCGCAATGCCTTGATAGCAAACACGGCAGGAGCAAGCTTCCAGTGCCCACACAAGAACTATTTCAATCGATTTCTTTTGTATCCTAAATGTCAGAACTCATGAGATCAGTTTTCATTAACAGCTCTGTTGTATAATCTTCTAACTTACATTTTCAACCTAAGCTACAGAAATGAACCTTAGATTAGGTCTCTCAACCCCACATTCAATATATGGAAAGGGGAAGGCAAAAATGCAAGGTAATTTATCCATTTATGCAGTTCACAAATCACCATCTGACCATTACTGTAAGAATAAAACAAGGTAACTGCAAGCAGCACTCTGGTCTCCTTGGAAAAAAGGGCTTGTGTAAAAGTAATAAATAAATGTGAGCTCTGGCCCTCCTGCAGTCCTTCTTTAAAACACAATATGGTTAAATACAACTTAAATAATAATATCAAATGATGAACGGCAAAGTTATTTGTATCACTTGATAAGATAATAATAACAATAAAAATAATAATTGTATGGCCTCACTGATTAAAGGTAGTTCAGGTGAGATCATCTTGGAGAGGCACAGGAATATATCCAACTCTGCAGCTCCGTTTACACAACAGACTTCCAAGTGCACACAATGGAGCTTCCTTTTTCTGTCCTGCTTTTCCAGATCCACACCTACCCTATAAAAAAGCTCCTGAGAGTGCGAGACCCTTTTAACTCTCTGGGATATGATTTTGGAGGCGTTGTGGGGGAGGGGGACCCAATCCACACCAGTTTAAGGTTCCCACTTTACTGCATTCCAAAATTAAACAGAGTGAAACTTCACAAGTGCAAAAAAAATGAAAGATGTTACACCAATCCATTCACATTCATAAATAAGGGATTCTGCATAAATATAGGCTGACACATGAGTTTATACCAACCAAGTGTGTGATCATAAGCGCCATACCATCTACCCGTATTTTAGAAAGGAATGTGAACAAAACAGCAACACGGTGCAGATGGAAAGTTAAAAAGGTAAAGGTAAAGAACCCCTGACAGTTAAGTCCAGCCGCAAACGACTCTGGGGTTGCGGCGCTCATCTCGCTTTACTGGCCGAGGGAGCCAACGTTTGACCACAGACAGTTTTTCCGGGTTCATGGGGCCAGCGTGACTAAGCCGCTTCTGGCGAACCAGAACAGCACACAGAAACGCTGTTCATCTTCCCACCGGAGCGGTACCTATTTATCTACTTGCACTTTGACATGCTTTCGAACTGCTAGGTTGGCAGGTGCTAGAATGGAGCAACGGGAGCTCACCCCATCGCAGGGATTCGAACCACCGACCTTCCGATCGGCAAGCCCTAGGCTCAGTGGTTTAGACCACAGCACCACCCGCGTCCCCTCAGATGGAAAGTTACAATACTCCAAAAGTGGGCAGGGACAACAAATTGGAACACTACCAAAAAACGAAATTGAGGAAAGGTTGATTTCAGAAAGCAACAATGTGGGAAGGCTCTATCCAACCTACTCACAAGACGTAGGCAGCACAGATTAAATCAACTAATATCAGCTTCCCTCAAAGAGGACCATTTTATCCCATCAATAACTGTATTGGATATGAAATTGTTTTTATATATATGAAATTGTTTTATATGTGTTTTTATTGTTGATGGTTTTATTAAATTGCTTCAGGATATTTCATAGTGATTCATAAATGTAATTGAGGGTAGGATTCAACAGTGCAAGCATTTCTGCTTGCCAGATGGAATGAAATCTTCTCTTCTTCTCCTACACTCTGTCCTGGGGGTTCTCCTGACCCCCTCCCCTGAGTCAATTTGTAGGAGTGCACAGGAAGAGAAAAGCGGGAAATGGCCAGTTACGTTTGTGGTACTTGTTGGACTGGCTGCCGCTAGCACACCTATTTAGTTGAATCTGGACCTAAAGAAATAGATAAAAGAAAGCCCTGCAGACCCATATACAGATATGACCAGAAGATGTGAGAAGACTCATTTCATTTCTAAAATGCATGAATGCGAGTCTTACCTCTGCCTTTCTACATCACTAATACCCCCTCTCAATATAATCTCAGCCTACTCAATGGCGTTCTTGTTACTACTTCACATTCTCCACAGCATTGGAGTCTCTCAAATTAAAAGTCCCTGGGAGAAGCTGAGGCCCTTTCTAACCAGTCCTTTAATTTTTTTATTTTACCTCTGCAGATGTAAAGCCACTCTGATTTTGATTCAGAACATTCACTTCTACACAAACAGTCTCAGCCAAGGAGGGGTGCTAACACAGCCCTCTACTTTTCCAGGTACTTATCTGTACAATTGGAGTGTTTGATGCAGTTGCATCTAACACCATTTCCCCTTAATCCAACACAGAAGAGTCAAAATGTGCCCTGCTGCACCTAGACAGAGTATTAGACAAGCCTGGAGACACCCAAGTTCAAATATGCAGTCAGTTATGAAGCTTACTGGGTGACCTTGGGACAGTTGCTCTCTCTTTCAGACCACAGGGTTGTTGTAAAGATAAAATGGAGGGAAGAGGATCATGAATACTGCCTTATTCTTCATGGACTCATAGAACTATAGAGTTGGAAGGTACCCCAAGGGTCATCTAGTCCAACCCCCTGCAATGCAGGAAGTCCAACCCCTCTGAAATGAACTCCTAGTCTAGGCATTAATATTACACTTTCCTGTGGCTATAAGGCTTCACTTCCACCAATTCAAGCGGAAATACTGCTAGAACAGAGTGGAGAACTTCACCACCCTTTTTTTGAGACCCCCCCTCCAAAAAAACCTAGGTAGAGCTGCTCAAATGGCCTACTGTTGGGCAGGGTACCTGATCAATGGTAGGAACATCTCCCACCAATTCCCACCAACCCTAGCTAGCAAGACAAATGGTCAGGAAGAAAGGGGAATTGTAGTCAAGCAACTTCTGGACCAATGCTGGCTAAGGGCCCAGAATTTCTTAGGTTCAATCCTTGGCATCTCCAGGTAGGGCCAGGTAAGACTCCCTGTCTGAAAGCCTGGAGAGCCACTGCCAAACAGTGTAAACAAGATGAACTGCTGGTCTCAGCACAGGGCCTATGTTCCTAAAACCCATGTTAAATCACATCATATCAAACATGACTTATATTTGCTTAGTTGTTTTACTTGGAGAAGGGATGGTAGCTCAGTGCCCTTACATTGAAATACTTTATTGTCACTTGTACAAGTTGTATACAGTGAGATTACACGTGGGAGGATCCCAGTTCAATCCCCAGTGGCGTCTCCAGGTAGGCCTGGGAATGCCTTCTGCCTGAAAGAATGAGGAGCTGCTGCCAGACAGTGCAGACAATATTGAGCAAGATGGACCAATGAACCAATGGCCTGATTCTGTATTAGGCAGCTTCCCACCCCACCTGTCACTGCACAGTGAAGGGCCTTCTCAATGTCTGCTGCCACATGTTGGAACTCCCTCCCTATAGAAGCCACACTGGCTCTTTCCTTGTTATCGTTCCACTGGCAGGTTAAGAAGATCTTGTTTCTATGGAATTTTGAAAACTGACTACTTTTAATGAAGGAGTTGGTGTGGTGCAGTTTCTATTGTAATTATCTGTATTGTTTTAATGGGTTTTACATAGATAAATAAGTTTAAATTCAGGCCATGTTTAATTGTTTTTAATTATTGTTTCCTCAGGTTTTAAGCAGTTCTTATTTTTATCTGAAAGTCGCCTTGAGTCCCTGTCAGGGGGAAAGGTGGGTTATAAATAAATACAGTGAAACCTCGGTTGTCAAACGCTTCGGAAGTCAAACATTTGAGCTTTCAAACACAGACAACTCGGAAGTGAATGCTTCTGTTTTCGAATGTGCTTTGGAAGTCGAACGGCTTCTGAGGTGCGTTTCTCCATTTTTTCAATGGCAATTGCGCCTCGATTGTTGAACTTTTTGGAAGTCGAACGGTCTTCCAGAACAGATTACATTCGACAACCAAGATTCCACTGTATGTAACAACAACCACCACCAACCAGGTTGTCACATTTGGGAGAAGGTAACACAAATATACTCATCAAACCAGGTTTCGGTGACAGAAGCCAGACCCAGGTATCTCTAGAGCATAGCGGTCAACATTTCCCTTTTTTTAAGGGAAATTCCCTTATTCCAAATAGGATCCCTGGCAAGAAAAGGGAAAAGTTAACAGCTATGCTCTAGAGCAGAGTTAAAGGGGGAGAACTCCAATAATGCAAGGGATTCCAGGGATCATTGTGTCTCTGGGACTGACACTCTCCATCACAGACAGTTCCTCAAGACCTACATTCTCTTGCACACACACACACTCCCTCTCTCACACACACACACCTCTCCCCTCCTCGTTCTCACAATCTCTCCCCCCCACACACACACTCCTTCTCTCCCTCCCAAACTCTCTTGACCAGGCATAGGATAGGCAAACTTGGCCCTCCAGATGTTTTGAGACTACAATTCCCATCATCCCTGACCACTGGTCCTGTTAGCTAGGGATGATGGGAGTTGTAGTCCCAAAACATCTGGAGGGCCAAGTTTGCCTATGACTGCTCTTGACACACACACACACACTCCCTCTGAGACACAATCTCCGACACACAGGCAATTCTCCCACAAACACACACACTATCACACATACACGCATTAATTCCTCACAATCTCACTGTCTCAGACACACTCCTTCCTCTCAGAGGCACACACGCTCCGACCCCCATAGGTGCCAACTCCCTGGGGTGCCCGAGCACCCACGACATCCAACCATGAAGGGGCCGGGCACCCACAAATGCCGTTGCCAGGGCCCAGCTGGCCCTCCTGCCTCCGCCATGGACTCTCTCACACCCCTCACAGAGCATCTCTCCCTCACGCGCAGGCCCCTTTGAGGGCCTTTCAGGTGCAGCCGCGAAGGTGAGGGGGTGGGGCGGGGCGGCTCCCCACTGCCCGACCTCCCCTCAGGCCCTGGGGAGAGGGGCCGGCCCCGCTACCTGATGACGGAGATGAGCAGGCCGGAAGGGTCCTTGCTTTTGCTCATGCTGCTCCTGTACCGGCCAGTCGCCTCAGACGCCGCCATCTTGGGCTCAGCCTCCGACAAGGGTCGAGCCCGCCCACGCCCCCCGCGCTCCGCCTTCCAGCCAATCCGCACGCAGGCTAGCCGCCAATCGCCCTATAGCGGCCGGGGAGAGGCGGGGAGGACGCCGGGCGCTGCGCGTCTTCGCGCGGTGCACTCTGGGGCTTGTAGTTGCCAGCGGCATCTCAGGTGGAGGCTGACAGGTGGGAGAGGCGAGGGAGGCAAATGGACCAAGGATGGAGGCGGCCGCAGCGAGAGAAGCGGAATAGCAATTTTGGGTTGTTGCTTTTCACATTTGCTGATTTTTTATTTAGTATGATGATAAATTCACAAAACACCTTGCGGTAAGATGGAAAAGTCGTAACAAGAAAAAGGCAACACGCAATTAACGTTATTAATAATATTACATTTTTATTAATTTTAGGCAGCTGCCTTCATTGTACCTTTCCTGATGCTTGCTAAAAAACTACCGTATTTTTTGCACCATAACACTCACTTTTTTCCTCCTAAAAAGTAAGGGGAAATGTCTGTGCGTGTTATGGAGGGAATGCCTACGGGTGGCAGGCCTACGGATTTTCCTCCTCTAAAAACTATGTGCGTGTTATGGTCGGGTGCGTGTTATAGAGCGAAAAATACGGTATTTTGTTTAGGCAAGCCTACACAAACATGTGATTTTATTAGGAATGTTTGTTTTTAAACTATTGATTTTGTTTACAGTTTGATAATGTTAGTACATCTACCATTTTTAATTCTGTTTTATCAGTTGTTATTATTTGTAGTAGGAGTAGTAGATACATATACATATATATATACACACACACACACACACACACACACACATATACATATATACAAATATATATACACATACACACTCCACCTGCTTCCCTGACAGGGACTCACGGCAAGGACTCAAGGTGGCTTACAGATAAAATAGGAACAGCTAAAAACAGAAGTGGGTGGGGACAATGATTAAAAACCAAAAACAAATAAACATTAATAGAATTAAAACTATATATTTTATTAAATACAGTACTAAGAGGCTTTTTTAATTACCACTTGAATAAGTAGCATATAAATTTTGATGAATAGAAAATAAGACAAGATTATTGTTCAAATGGTTATACGTAAAGAAATCTTTCAAATGTGACTGACTAGTTTCAATGTACAGCACCAAGTTCATCTTGAGAGGTGGGGCGGAGGGTAGCCTTGGTCCAGATGTTGCCAAACTCCATCAGTTTTTACACCATCAGCTTTTGCACCCTTGAACTAGGGAAGCAGCGAGTATCAAAGGATTGATGGAGGCAAATCGGGCCAAAGCAACGAACATGGAACATAGCTTTGGGCAGTATATACACACATTCACACGCCCCTATTTATCCTCCATTCAGGCTAGGAAGAAGCATTATCAGAGTTCAAATCCACATTCCAGGCAGGCAAAAGCACTCAAGGAGGATGCAAAACTGGTCTGGGAAGAGGTGTAACCTGAGGAGAGGGGATGTGGTCTGAGGAAAGTCCCAAGGGCCAGACAGAGAGACCTGGAGGGCCGCATTTAGGCCCCAGGGCTGAGGTTTCCTGTCCCTGCACTACAGCATTTGACTGAGCCATATTGATCCCCTGGATTTTCTATCCATATTATTACTCTTTATGCATTAGAGACTAGTCTTGCAAAATCCATCAGGGATGCAGAAACTGAGGTGTAGTTCTTCAGATTTTACAAGCGATTGCAAAATCCACCAGGGATCATTTATTTATTGTATTTTTCCACCTCGCTCTTCCTCAAAGGGGCTCAGGAAAGCACAAGGGATTCCCACAACAGTTTTTTAAAAAATATTTCTATTTATTTATTTGGAGCATTTGTTCAGGGCTCTTCAGCCAAAAGGGCTCCCAGAGTGGCTTACATAAAATCAATTAAAACAAGACAGTCCCTGCCCGCAGGCTTGCAAGATAAGCCTTTCTAAGGCAGGCTTGGCTATGAGAAAATGACTGGCTCCAACTCACCCTGTGAGTTCCATGGCTGAGTGGAGATTTGAACCCGGGTTTTCCTGGTCCAAGCCTGACACTCTGAGTGGTTCCCCAGTGGTTAATGGGATTGCCTAGGGGGATGCTAAGAGGCAAAGGGGCAGCAGGGGGGTGTCTGCATTATAAAGACTTTCAGACTTTGAAAAGCTGGTAACACTGGATGAAGTTCATCAGTTTTGCTGAATTAATTAAAATAAAGGGTTTTAATTGGATTTTAAATAAACGTGCAATTGATTCTTACTATGTTGAATTTTATTGTGTTATTATCTTAATAGGTCATGCAAACCACTATTATGAATAATGGGCATGAGCCCAAACAAGTTTGAGAACCACTGCTCTAACCACTACACCATACTGTTTATCAGTGCATTCCCCCCCCCATGCTATAATAATACAGGCACTTTTTCTTCACCTAGCGGCCATTTGCTGTTTGCTCTGAGCAAGCAGGGAAGCGGCAAATTGCGCTCCCATTTCAGGGATGGGTCTGCCCAGGGGAAGCGAGTATGTGACTTCCTTAGCTGCCATTTGATGGAAAGGAAGCATCCATCGCAATGCCTTCCTCCTTGCGGGCTATTTGGGCCTTGCAGCATCCAAGCAAGCAATAGATCAGATAAGCTGCAGGTAACAGACCATGAATCCAAGAAGATAAACAGAAAATAATCAATAGCAGCACAAGGGTGAACAACACGACTGTCAGTGTGATTTTTACCCCCTTCTCAACTGAGTGAGGAGAAGAGGGACTGGAGAGGATGTAATAAAACCTATATTGACTTTTATTTTCCACGGGAAAAAGCAATAAGCGCATAGCCCTGGGTTATGAACATCTCCTTGATCGTTCAATCGCGTCTTCATCAATTGGCTGCAGACATTACAAGCCAAATATGCTACAGAAACCTTTGGAAAAAATGCTGTTGCTAATGCAGCTTTTTTAAGGGGGGTGGGTGGGCAGAGAGCTCTGTCTGCAGCAGACTCTGTTGCTGCTTAATTTCACCCCTCTTTTCAGTAGTCCCGGGGCACATATTCTAATAAAGCAAAAATATAGGTGTAGCTATAAGCACGTACAGAGTGCCTTCCCATCCCTATAGAATAACTACAGCCTGCCCACTCAGCCTCAGCCAATGAGAGCAGGGGTTACCAAAAAAAGGTGTGCCTTTTCAAGCAAGCATTTGATTCATTATTTCTCTCTTTAGAAATTAAGCTCTGGTGATGTGATTGGCTCAGGAATCACAGGGAAGAGCAACTTTTTTCTTTTCTGCTCAGGCCAACCTGTTGCTGCTGCCTTTGCAGAGATTTGCACCGCGAAGAAGGTTCCTACTGTCCTTAGGAAGACAAGTACGGCGTATGCGACGTTAATGCCAGAAGTGGGACTTGGGTCCTATTAATTTTTGGACTTGATAAGTTGTATCTGTGACTGTTTGACATGCATTTAGTTTTTACTTGATATACACGATGTTTTGTTATTGACTTTCACTCTGCTGTTTCACGCTGTTTTCTGCCTTGCTGTTAGCTGCTTTGGTCTCCCCTTGGGAAGGAACGATAGGATATGAAAAATAAACAAAAAGAAGCACAAGGGCCCTGCTCCATCACAGCATAAGCCCATCTAATCCTGCATCCTGGTTTCCCACAGTGACCTACATAGGAAGCTATCTTACACTGACTCAGACAATTGGCCCATCCAGTTCAATATTGCCTGCATTGACTGACAGCGCCTCTCCTTAGTTTTCAGCCAGGAAGTCTTTCTCAGCCCTACCTGCAGATACTGGTGATCAAATCTGGAACGCCATATATTTGCTTTACCACCAAGAAAGTGTTTGTGCAGGTGGATATTAGACTTTCTATCAAACCATTCCCAACGGGTCAGGATGGGTTCCCACCTCTCTGCGGATCTCATCATGAATACAGGGACGCCGCAGGGGTGCGTGTTGAGCACACTTTTATATACGCTCTACACAGCTGACTGTGCCCCAAATACACCAGTAATAAGATCATTAAGTTTGCAAATGATACTGTACAACGGTGGTTGGTGTAATCACGGCTGGATAGGGGGAGGCAGCCTATAGGAAGGAAGTTGAGCAGTTGGGGGAGTGGTGCAGGAAAAACAACTTAACTTAAAGTAAAAAAAGAGATTATTGTGGACTTTAGGAAATGTAAATTGAATATTCACCCACTTATTATTGAGGGGAAGTGTGTGGAACAGGTCTCAGTGTTTTGATTTCTGGGAATGGAATTGAGAGATGACCTAACCTGAAGAGAAAACAGCAAAGACCTGATGAAGAGAGCACAGCAGAGGTTATATTTTCTGGGAATCCTGAGGAAAAATAATCTGTTGATGGCATTTTACCATTGTACTGTTGAGAGTGTATTAACTTATGGTCTCTGTGTGTGGTTTGGGAGCTGCACAGTCAGGGAAAAAACCAATGCTGTCCAGGGTTGTTAAGACTGCGGAGAGAATAATTGGGTGCACTCTTCCCACCTTGGATCAAATCTATGCTTCCAGGTGCCATAAGAAAGCTGCAGAGATAGCGCAGGATAGTGCGCACCCCGGAAATGATCTCTTTCAGCTTCTGCCTTCTGGAAGAAGGTACAGGGTTATAAAGACTAAAACTAGCCGCCTGAGAAACAGTTTCTATCCAAATGTGATTTTGGTTTTAAACGCAGTGTAAGGAGTATATTGTATTTTAAAATGGGGTATCAGAGTTTTTAGGGGCTAACCTGGCTGGGATAGTTGGGATAGCAGGCTTGTAGGTTTTTGAATGTCTGATGTAGATTTTTTCAATTTTGTTGTTCTGTATGGGACAATGACAATAAAGATTATCGTATCATATCGTATCATAAAGGTGTGAGTGTGCACAGGATTGTTCCCTAGGGGTGGGAGAAAGCAAACACTCCAAATAAATAAGCAAACAGAGGTTGGTTTGTCACAAAACAAAGGATGAGAATATAGTGTCTACACATTTCACTTCATATCTCATCTTGCTTGGGAGGCAAGGCCAGCTCTGGAAGGCCAGGGATGGTTACGCAAGATATCGCAGGAACTCAAGAGGGGCTCACAAGATTTTGCGAGAGCTTCCCAGAGCCAGTGCACCAAAAGGACCTTGCCCTCTACTCCCCAAGCAAAGCGGAGAGTTAAAAAAAAAAGATTTCCACAACAGGTAACCACAAGTGGACTTGGCACAAAAAAGAACTTTTAAACTCTCTGCCTTGCTTGGATTGCGCAATTTCAACCAACCCACATACAGCTGAAATCACACAGGTTAAACGAGTGCAAGACGTGATCACACTCTGGTTTCGTCTTCTCTTCTTTTGGTTTTGCGTGAGGAAATGTGTGTGGACTTGAACATTCTGGATCTTTAATATGTGCACGTTTCCACCAAGCTGTTCCAACTGAAGCAACAGCAACAGCCAGCTAGCTGTTCCCTGTCTCCCCGTGATTCTAACATCAAGGATTGCCTTTGCTCTTGGTGCCTGAAACCTTACAAATGCCCTTGCTTCAAGGGAACCAAAGCCCAGTGTTGGTGCTAAGCAGCTAGGTCAATGACACGCTGTAGTAACCTTAATTATTGCTTCGTTTATTGAGCCCATATGCTTTGGATCAGCAAACAAGGTCAGCGGGTCGCTTGTCCTGACCTTGTAAACTGCCTGATTCCCCCCTACACATGTACCTTGGCAGATGGTGCTAGGATTGACTGAGCCATCCTCTCTGTGCGTGATGTGGCTGGAATTACAGCTTGGAACACTCCACTGCCCTCTCATGTTTTGTTCAGCTGCCTCTCACCAAAGTCACGCATCCTTCAGCATCTTGGGTGGCTTCTCTGTCTGTGGACAAAAGCCAGTTCCCTTGGCCTGAAGCGAGATGAGCACCGCACCCCATAGTCACCTGCATTTAACCATCCAAGAGTCCTCTACCTTTTTACTTTTTTACCTCCCCATCCCCACTGTAACGCTTTCAGCTTGACTTGTGGAGCTACACTTGTAGAAAGAAAATGAAAAGTTGGCCACCACCGATTACATCTCTTTTAGTGCCATTCGCACAGCAGGAATAATAATAATAATAATAATAATAATAATAATAATAATAATAATAATAATAATATTTTTTATTTATGCCGCGCCCATCTGGCTGGGTTTCCCCAGCCACTCTGGGCGGCTTCCCAAAAAATATTAAAACACAATAGTCCATCAGACATTAAAAGCTTCCCTAAACAGGGCTGCCTTCAGATGTCTTCTAAAAGTCTGGTAGTTGTTCTTCTCTTTGACATCTGGTGGGAGGGCATTCCACAGGGCGGGTGCCACTACTGAGAAGGCCCTCTGCCTGGTTCCCTGTAGCTTTGCTTCTCGCAGGGAGGGAACCACCAGAAGGTGCTCGGAGCTGGACCTCAGTGTCTGGGCAGAATGATGGGGGTGGAGATGCTCCTTCAGGTATACTGGGCCGAGGCCGTTTAGGGCTTTAAAGGTCAGCACTAACACTTTGAATTGCGCCCGGAAACGTACTGGAACACAGTAATCCCAGAATGCAACAGAGAAGAAGGTGTCTGTCAACTTCTACAGGAAACTTTGCATCAAACTGCTCCCAAGCAGACGCTAGTTGCTGTCATTAAACCTTATTGCAACGGTAGTGGGGGCTTTGAAAAGATCTCTCAATGGCTTGTTTGTTGGGCGATTTTGGCATATCTGGACTTCATTTCGATCTGCCGCACAGCTGCTAGCTTCACACTCGGAGACCGTGGCATATGTTCTCTCCGCAGGGTGCTGTGGCAGGGATTTTAAAAATCGCATTTGCATACCAGGTAAGCTGGCACAATGGCACAGCAATTGCTTTGAAAGGAAAGTTGGGGGGGGGGGTAATAATGAGATTTGTTTCCCTTCACAGTTCTGTGGAAGTGTAAATTTGCAGCGGAAGTGTTGGCAAAATGATGAGGGGAACATTTGACTAGGTTTGGGGTGAGGGGAAGCAACGCGATGGATAGCATCCAACCAACTTTAAGAATTATTGATTTGCGTTAATGAATTGGGAGCGAGTTTGATGGGTATTATTTTTTTATTTGTAAAACAAATAACTCAACATTCCAAGGGGGAGGAGAAAAATCATTTAGAAATGTCCCCCCAATGTAACACATGCCCACACTGCAAACAATAGACCTGCCAAGATTTTATTACTCCACAGCCACCTACTCATCTAGTTGCAAATTAGCTATCGGAACTATAATTCTATGAGTGGGTTAAGGATTCCTAAGAAACAAATCCTTACGGGTGGTTTAGAATCAGTGCTGGATTTACATATAAGCTAAACAAGCTATAGCTTAGGGCCCCACTCTTTGGGGCCCCCCCAAAAAATTTCACTATTAATATACTTATTCTTAATTGTATTTCAGTTCAACAATTACTTTGATAAAATACATATTTTGTTGTGTGCCAATGGCTTTAGATACCTATTAGGTCCATAAATTACCATATAGCATATATGCAACACAAAAAAGCGACAATTTGTTGTTGACAAAGGACAGCTGGACATATAAAGGGCCCCATTACCTTCAGTAGCTTAGGGCCTCATCAAACCTAAATCTGGCTCTGTTTAGAATCATAGATTTGTAGGGTTGAGAAAGACTACAAGGGTCATCTAGTCCAACCCCCTGCAATGCAGGGATCTGCAGGTAGCCTAAATGAGGATTGAACTCACAACCATGGCGGTATCAACAGCACACTCTAGCTAACTGAGCTAAATGTTTACTTTGGAGAAAAGGCAAGTAGAGAAAAGGTTTCTGCTTCTAGATTATCCTTGCGGTCCCTTCCAACTCTATGATTCTGTGATTCATAACACTAGGGGTGATATTCAACTATGTTTTTCTCAGAGTACCTCCCCCCTGAAATTAATAAACATGACAAACCTAGACAGCATCTTAAAAAGCAGAGACATCACCTTGCCAACAAAGGTCTGTATAGTTAAAGCTGTGGTTTTCCCAATAGTGATGTATGGAAGTGAGAACTGGACTGTAAAGAAGGCTGATCGCCAAAGAATGGATGCTTTTGAATTCTGGTGCAGGAGGAGACTCTTGAGAGTCTCATGGACTGCAAGAAGACCAAACCTCTCTATTCTGAAGGAAATCAGCCCTGAGTGCTCACTGAAAGGACAGATCCTGAAGCTGAGGCTCCAGTACTTTGGCCACCTCGTGAGAAGAGAAGACTCCCTGGAAAAGAACCTTATGTTGGGAAAGATGGAGGGCACAAGGAGAAGGGGACAACAGAGGACGAGATGGTTGGACAGTGTTCTCGAAGCTACCAGCATGAGTTTGACCAAACTGCGGGAGGCAGTGGAAGACTGGAGTGCCTGGCGTGCTCTGGTCCAGGGGGTCAAGAAGAGGCGGACACAACTAAATGACTAAATGACAACCACAAAACTATGGATCGCTACGACTCTCATTTTACATATCGACGAGTACCAAGGCATTCGAGAACCAAGCTACAACTGTACTGGCATGTTGTTGTTGTTGTTTAGTCGTTTAGTCATGTCCGACTCTTCGTGACCCCATGGACCAGAGCATGCCAGGCACTCCTGCCTTCCACTGCCTCCCGCAGTTTGGTCAAACTCATGTTCGTAGCTTCGAGAAGACTGTCCAGCTATTTCGTCCTCTGTCGTCCCCTTCTCCTTGTGCCCTCCATCTTTCCCAACATAAGGTTCTTTTCCAGGGAGTCTTCTCTTCTCATGAGGTGGCCAAAGTACTGGAGCCTCAGCTTCAGGATCTGTCCTTCCAGTGAGCACTCGGGGCTGATTTCCTTCAGAATGGAGAGGTTTGGTCTTCTTGCAGTCCATGGGACTCTCAAGAGTCTCCTCCAGCACCATAATTCGAAAGCATCCATTCTTCAACGATCAGCCTTCTTTATGGTCCAGCTCTCACTTCCATACATCCTACTGGCATAGATGGACCATATGGTCTGACTCACCTCTCTCTTCCTCTGCTCCTTTGTACATGCTGTCGTATGGCTTGGCTGTATGCCAGTAACTTTAAATGTACACATCACAGTTTCCTGGATGTGGGTAGGGTAGTTCAAAGGCAAATCTGGATACAATTGGATGCAATCACAGGGGCGGATCTGTGCATTATAGCCACTGGGAAAACTTGAGTTTAATGACTTGCATTAATTTTGCTGTTTTTGTTGTTTTGTTTTTTAAGATGGTGTAAATTAGTGCAGGGAAGATAACTTGGGTCATCAAGGCTGGTTCTTTGCATCAGCAAGCAGCTTTTTTTTTTAAAGAAACATACTTTTGATATTTTTACTAGCCTGTCTGAGAGTTTTGAAAATATTGCCAAGTTAGCCCAAGATGTCGTTAATATTTCTGCAAAGCGTTGGATACCAGCCAGTGGCAAGAGCAGGCTCCTGGACTCGTGCCAAGATCTGATTGAATCAAACGGGGCCAGAATCCCAGAATTATTCACCTTGGAAAGCGGCTTCCTCAGACTACTTGCAGCCGAAGAGCCCACCCTTGTCATGCTTGCTTGTTCTAGGTGGAGAGATCTGTGTATATTGTGCATAATTAGCTGATTGAATGAGCTAATTTAATGTTAATAGTGAAACGGAGTGTTCCTTGCCAGCGCCCCAACTCATTGAACAGCAAAGGTATGCTGCTGTTTGGCTTTCCCTTTATTTCCTCTGTTTTTAATCTTTTTGTACCATTAGCTGTAAGCTCCAGGAATAATTTAGGATGTGAGGATTGGCTCCAGCTTTTGCAGGGCCCTTCAGGAGCACTGCTCTCCGAGAGCCTCACGGGTTGTTCTGCATTTTAAATAAAAGCACACATTCTACTCATGTAAAAACACCAGGCAGGCCCCACAAATAACCCAGAGATGCATTTTAAATAAAAGGACACATTCTTCTCACGTAAAAACACCCTGATTCCCGGATCATCCGCATGCCGGATTTAGAAGGCGATTCAGCCGGATCCGGCCCCCGGGCCTTAGATTGCCTACCCATGGGACAGATGGCTACCCATCTTGTTCTTAAGAAAAAGGGACCGCAACTCTGAAGAGGTGAAGATATGCAAATGAAAGGGAAAGGGTTATGCAAATAAGGGCATTTGCATTGATTGTATCAACTTGCAGAGTTCATTTAGCACAGGGGTCCAGGCTATAAAGTGTTCGGAGCTCCGGACTCTTTGAGAACTATCCTCCGCTAATACTAAGCTCACACCACAGGCTATGCAAACCGCTGCGATCTCCTACCTGGGGGGGAAATGTTCTCTTCTGCGGCCCATCAGGATGTGACTGGTTGATTACTTGTAAAGAGGCCCATTTCTATGCATAGGCTGTTTCCTCTGCTATTAAAAACATCTCTAGGCTGTGTTTCCAAAAGAAATCTCTCCCTCCTAATTCCGTTTCAGGTGTGTGTGACCTTCGCAACACAGCCAATTTGATGAGGAAATGCAAGGGCAGGCCCCCTCCGGCAGGGAGGTCACATCCGAAGAGCTCTTCCGAATCAGGCCAAAGACCTTTCAATCTACCCCTGGTCAGAAAGACTTTACACTGCCACTTGGAGCTGTGGCTTCAGCAGCGAAGACTGGAGGCTCCACCCCTTCCTGGCTCTCAGGCAAGCCTTGATCCATGCCAATTCACTATTGATTTTTACATTTATGTCCCACTAATCGGGTCCCAAATGGGACGCGGGTGGTGCTGTGGGTTAAACCACAGAGCCTAGGGCTTGCCGATCAGAAGGCCAGTGGTTCGAATCCCCGCAACAGGGTGAGCTCCCGTTGCTTGGTCCCTGCTCCTGCCAACCTAGCAGTTCAAGAAGAAGAAGAGAAGAGTTTGGATTTGATATCCCGCCTTTCACTCCCCTTCAGGAGTCTCAAAGCGGCTAACAATCTCCTTTCCCTTCCTCCCCCACAACAAACACCCTGTGAGGTGAGTGGGGCTGAGAGACTTCAAAGAAGTGTGACTGGCCCAAGGTCACCCAGCAGTTGCATGTGGAGGAGCGGAGACGCGAACCCGGTTCCCCAGATTGCGAGGCTACCGCTCTTAACCACTACACCACACTGGCTCTCCAGTGTGATGATAAAGCGAGATGAGCGCCACAACCCCAGAGTCATCCGCGACTGGACCTAACGGTCAGGGGTCCCTTTACCTTTACTTTAATCGGGTCCCAAGCCCTCAGTGAGTTAAGAACTTCCCCTGCATGCAGAGAGGGCGAGACCGGACTGGGTCCAATGGCCAAGAATGCAGTTTCTGCACATGCCATGGAAGGAAGTGAGGGCTGGATGAGGCCAATCAGCCTGGGAAGGCAGCCCATCCAGGAGAAGGAAATTCTGGTCCTAAACCTTCGCTGCCTTGCAGGATATCTTTGGGAGAAGAAAAGGCTAAGGAGTAAAGCCTACACAAATCTGGAGTCCCTAAGGTGGTTGGATGGTGCCTTGTATGCCTCCTTCCAGCAACTCCAGGCTGCTGCCAAATGTCTTGCTCTGGACCACACCAGCGAAGTCGAGAGGAGGGTCTTGTTGTTTGGCAAACAAGGACCTCCACACACTATGGCCAGGCTTGCGTCCCAGGGATTTCACTCTGGTGCCGCTAATGCAACAGTTTGACCCCCAGAGGCACACTCCATTGTCTCCCAAAACAGACAATGACAACAACATGCCTCACCTTTCCTAAGCGAAGGGAACTGCTGCAGTTTGCGTTGCCTCTCGTTTGGGGGAGTTAAAGGGGCCCAGCTACGAGAGGCATGAAAAATTCCTTTCAAGGGAGCTAGCCATTAAAGCGGAGAGTTATTTTTCAAATGAAAACCCTCATTTACATGGATTTACACCCCAACCATTCAGCAAGAGGATGCGCCGAGGAGGACAGAGCGATGTCTTCTCATAGTGGGGGGTAAAGATAAATTAAAGAAATAGAACGGTGCCGTGTGAACATAGCAATTAAATTGCTCGCCGTACCTCTTGCACAACATTAACGTGGCGTGTGATTTACTTACTTACTTATATTGTGTGCCCCCCCCCGTCCGGGATCCATTAGCATGACGACTTAGCCCAATAACAAAAGACACTCTGCTATTTTCATCAACAAGTCCCCCCCCCTTCCTTCCTTGACAAGAACAATGCAGCCGATGAACACCTTCTCAGTAGCTTCTATCAATCAGGCATTCTTTGGAAAAATCAGAAATGACAATCCAACCTGCAGCGTTAAATAAAGCCCAGGCGCTGGAAATTAATCAGGGATCTGATGCTCTCAAAGACAAATGTGTTTTTAATAAATTAGATTTGAGAGGCGCTTACAAGCCACACATTGCAAGCTGAAGGGTGGCTAGTTCTGATTCGCTCTGACAAGTCCCAGAAGTGCTCACCCCAATCTAAATATTCAGGGAGAGATAATAGCATCGCTTGGGAGGGAAGAAGGAAGAAAGGAAGGAGTTTGGATTTGATATCCCACTTTATCATTACCCGAAGGAGTCTCAAAGCGGCTCACAATCTCCTTTCCCTTCCTCCCCCACAACAAACACTCTGTGAGGTGAGTGAGGCTGAGAGACTTCAGAGAAGTGTGACTAGCTCAAGGTCACCCAGCAGCTGCATGTGGAGGAGCAGGGAAGCGAACACGGTTCACCAGATTACGAGTTCACCGCTCTGAACCACTACACCACACAGATCCGACAGAACTTTGGGGAGGGGATGCAGAAACGTATACGCTTTCTCAGGTGCCAATGTTTGCTTAGGATGGGAGCACTTTGGAGTTGGAAGGGCCTGTGCAGGTCATCCACCCCATGCCCAGTGTTGGAGTCTTGCAAGCAGAGATGACTACCTTGTTGGAACCGGGGATGAAAAGCCAGCTGGCTTGGCCCCACCAGGAGTGTCTCCCCTCTCAGCCTTGCCGCTGTGGAGATCCACCAGTCATGTTCCTCCAACGTGCATCTGCTCCTCAAGCTGCTGGGCATGCAAGAGCACACATTACTCAACAGAGTAAACACACAACAGATCAGGCGTGAGGCATGGATACTGTACTAAACTATGCATTTATTCCATATAAATCAGGACAAAGAAAAACATGGCCTCTCTCCTTGTCGTTCTTCTCGGAGAGAGAGAAAACAAAAGCAAAACAGAGCGGATGTTCCACTCAACGGACTCCAGCAATCTGTGCTGGAATGTAAACAGACATGTGTCATGTAACAATCCCACATATCTGCAGCAAAGGGTGGAATGGAATTCCCAACACATTCAGCCTCTGCTTAAATAGCTCTAGGAAGGTGAGCCTGCTGGGAGCGTAGCTCAGTGGCAGGAGGCCCCAGATTCAATCCCTGAAGAAGAGAAGAGCTTGGATTTGACATCCCGCTTTATCACTACCCGAAGGAGTCTCAAAGCGGCTAACATTCTCCTTTCCCTTCCTCTCCCACAACAAACACTCTGTGAGGTGAGTGGGGCTGAGAGATTTCAGAGAAGTGTGACTAGCCCAAGGTCACCCAGCAGCTGCATGTGGAGGAGCGGAGACACGAACCCGGTTCACCAGATTACGAGTCCACCACTCTTAACCACTACACCACACTGGCATCTCCAGGCAGGGGTGGGAGCGACTCTCTGCCAGAAACCCAGGGAGCAGTTAAATGGACAGATCTCAGAAGGGCTCTAAACTCATCTGAGGACTTATGCACACTTACCTGTCCTCCATTCTTTTTAGATGTGGTCCACACTTTGAAGCTCTGTGTCTGAGAAGCTCCCCCCTCACCCTTTTTTTAGCTCCAGTATTTTCCTTGTGAAAATCCGCTCTTTAAAGCTCAGTTGGAGCAAATGGCTACTGGTTGAAAACCTGAATTGGCATTTGTGTGGGATATGGCCTTATATAACCAATATGTTTAAATCTAGTTAAAGCATGAAGGGGTTAATGCCATAGAGCAAGCTGTCCTGCTAGGCTTAACTAAGTCACTCGCCCTAACATTGGGAGGAAGGTAATCAAGCATATTGTTGTACCTCAGTCTACCTGAGAAGCTCAGTGTTTAAAGAGCTTTGAGCTGGTTGCTCCAAGCTCAGATTGCATGGCTTTTACAAGCCATTCTTATGTGCCTATACCAATAATTTAGGAACTTTCACCACTGTAAATAAGTCAAGTTTTACTTCTTGTGTTTTCTGTATGGATAAAGCACATGAATCTGACTGTGCTGGTCCCGGGGGGGGGGGGGGAAGGTACTAATACCGTAGCCGAGGTTCAGTCCAGAGTCACTAGCAGGGTAGACATTCACTAGATGAGACGCGAGGTCCGAAACAGGGAGCCGGGCGGGGGAACAGGAACGCTGGTAGGGCAGCAGCAGGAAGCCAGGCGGGGAACAGGAACACTGGTAGGGCAGAAGCGGGCAGCCGGGCGAGGAACAGGAACACCGGAGAGTCAGAAGCAGGAAGCCGGGCGAGGAACAGGCACACCGGGAGTGCAGATCTAGGTCTGGGTAAAAGCAGGTACTCCACAATGACGTTGCTCCCACAACCTGGGACCGGGCTGCCTGGCCTTTATCTCCTTCTAAGGCCAGGGGCGGTCCCGGCCCCCAGGAGCCCCGCCTCTCCTGGCCTTAAGGCGAGCACTCCTCCTGGGAGAGACCAGTTCCCTTCGCCTCTCTGCCCTAAGCCTCTGCAGTTCAGGAGAGGCCGAAGGGTTACTGGGCCCCGGGGGAGGCTCACCTGTAGCCACTGAGTCCTCCAGCACCTCTGGGGCCAGAATGGTCTCACCTGGTGCCTGCCCCTGAGGATCTGGCACAGGTGCAGGCTCCTCAGCATCTAGGCCTTGCCCCAGTTCAGCCGGCCCTGGAGGCGGGGACTCCTGTGCCGGCTGGGATTCCTCTGGTTCACTCTCAGACTCGGAATCCCAGGCCATCACACTGACCTTTGGAGAGCCTGTAAGTAAACAGTTGTTCAGTTTGGTTGTGTATTTTTTAATGTTTTATTTATTGTTTCACTATTTTTAAAATGCATTGTTTTCATGATGTAAGCCTTGAGCAGGCAAATAAAATTATGTATTTATGTATGATACAAATTATTCATCCCTAACACAAATAATTGCTGTGCATTAAAGGGATACACACACACATATATATACAATTCCCAAATTAATAAAAAATATTATGGTGGCAAACAGCCTAATATCAACAGTAAAACTGCGCATACAATAAGACAAGCCAAATACAAAGCACATTGCAAATCAATAGCTCTGTTATTGTTGCATCTTGTTTTTTAATCTGATGTGACTTGCTCCGAGCACTGTGTATTCAGGGTGAAAAGGTAGGATAAAAATCTTTAGATAAACAACATGTTAATATCCTGCAGTTTTACAGATCACCTCTTGGCCTATCTCCAAAAAGCTTGTTGTTATATGAAGTCTATTAGACTCTCTTTCTTTCTTTCTTTCTTTCTTTCTTTCTTTCTTTCTTTCACACTCAAAGCAATCGAAGCCAGCTGGGATAACTCAGTCAGCAGAGCACAGGGATGTGGGTTTGAGCCCAACGCTGGGCAAAAGGATCCCGCATTGCAGGGGGTTTGGGCTGGATGAGCCTCATGGTCCCTTCCAGCTCTTGTTGTTGTTTAGTTGTTTAGTCGTGTCCGACTCTTCATGACCCCCTGGACCAGAGCACGCCAGGCACTCCTGTCTTCCACTGCCTCCTGCAGTTTGGTCAAACTCAACTTGGTAGCTTCGAGAACACTGCCCAACCATCTCGTCCTCTGTTGTCCCCTTCTCCTTGTGCCCTTTCCCAACATCAGGGTCTTTTCCAGGGAGTCTTCTCTTCTCATGAGGTGGCCAAAGTATTGGAGCCTCAGCTTCAGGATCTGTCCTTCCAGTGAGCACTCAGGGCTGATTTCCTTCAGAATGGATAGGTTTGATCATCTTGCAGTCCATGGGACTCTCAAGAGTCTCCTCCAGCACCAGAATTCAAAAGCATCAATTCTTCGGCGATCGGCCTTCTTGATGGTCCAGCTCTCACTTCCATACATCACTACTGGGAAAACCATAGCTTAAACTACACGGACCTTTGTCCAGCTCTACAATTCTATGATTCCATCAAAACAAACCAATTTTGTGGGTGGCTGGGTAGCGCGTGGAAAGAAGTCAAGATATCTACAGCAGAAGGGAGTGGGGAAATACATGCATGGGTCCAGGAAAGATTTTGTGATATAGAAATGCCTTCACTTGCTTCAGGTGGCTCTGTATGATCACCTCTGCCAAGGAGGTGCATATAGCCCTGTTAATAAACCCTGCTTGGCAAACCTGTATAAACATCCCTACCTTACAGTCATGTTAATATCACTGGGTCCCATTACAAGGGTGCATACAGTCTGAATTATATAACCCTAGTTCAATGGGCTGCAGCATCCTCTGGGGCAATAGCTTGGGCAGTAGTTTGAAAAAGCTGCTCATGGAGATCCTGGAAGCTTGCTACCAACTGAGCATGAGCCCTGAAAGACGCAGCAGGCTCTAGGGTAAATGCTCAGGGTTCTTCAGAAGCGACTGTGGAAAGGATTTCCTGAAGGTAGGAAGTTTGGAAATCTCCGTGCTCAGGCACACTCCCTCTTCAAAATGGTTGGGTCTCCCTGTCTGCACAGACTGACTCAGTTTAAGAACTGTTGCACAAGTTTGCACACAGAATGCTCCAGGGACAACACCCAGGATTTCCAGGTAGGGCTAAGAGACACCCCTGCCTGAAACGTCTGAGAGCTGCTGCCAGTCAGTGTAAGCAGTACTGCGTTAGATGGACCAACAGTCTGCCTTAGTATAAAGGAGCTTTCTATGGTTGGTGTGACCTAGAATGCACCCAACACCGTCCTGTGGCTGCATGTTGTAGGGAAAGATGAGTAGCAGGGCCATAATAATTCTATTACATGTACCCTGCCCATCTGACTGGGGTTGCCCCAGCCACTCTGGGTGGCTTCCAACACATACAAAAGCATAATAAAACATCAAACACCAAAACTTTCCTAAACTGGGCTTCCTGCAGATGTCTTCTAAAAGTCATTATCTCCTTGACATCTGACCGCCTCTTCCCATATAAACCTACCCTGACCCTGAGATCACCTTCTGAGGCCCTCCTGAGGGTGGCAACACGAGAACAGGGCCTTCTCTGCAGTGGCTCCCCATCTGTGGAATGCTCTCCCCTGGGATGTTCGCCTGCTGCCAGGAAAAATGTTCCTTTTTAACCAGGCCTTTGGCTGACCTGATTAACACCCTATACACTTTAAAATGTGGCTCTTTTTGGGAGGGGGGTACGTTATTGGAGTGTTGTTTTTACTGTGATTTTATAGATTATGATCTTTTTTATGATCTGCCCTGAGACCTCTGGGTATGGGGCGGTATATAAATTCAATAAATGAAATGAAATGATGGGAGAGCCAGTGTGGTATAGTGGTTAAGACCGGTGGACTCGTAATCTGGTGAACCGGGTTCGCTTCCCCGCTCCTCCACATGCAGCTGATGGGTGACCTTGGGCTAGTTATACTTCTCTGAAGTCTCTCAGCCCCACTCACCTCACAGAGTGTTTGTTGTGGGGAAGGAAGGGAAAGGAGAATGTGAGCCGCTTTGAGACTCCTTCGGGTAGTGATAAAGTGGGATATCAAATCCAAATCCAAACAGGGCAACTTCACTACTTGCAATGAGGGAAGCGCCAGAAGGCCCTGAGAGCTGGACCTCAGCATCTGAGCTGGATGATGGGGGTGGAGACGCTCCTTCAGGTATACTGGGCTAAGGCTGTTTAGGGCTTTAAAGGTCAGCACCAACATTTTGAATTGTGCTCGGAAACATACTGAGAGCCAGCGTAGATTTTTTAGGACCGGTGTTATATGGTCCCGTTGGCTGCTCCCAGTCGGCAGTCTAGCTGCCACATTCTGGATTAGTTGCCTTTCATGGGCAGTTTATCACCTATTGATTTTCCCATTGAGGAATACAGGTAAGCATTCTGTGAACCCCAGCACAGTCCAGTGAGAACCACTGCCTTTGCTTTGCATGCGTACTCAGTAGTGCTATGTGAGCTTCCAAGTTTGTCCAGCCAGGCTCATCTGCTGGTGCAGTGGGCCTGCTCCCTCGCAATTAGACAGCTAATTAAGAAATAGCAGCGTATTCCCCCCCCCCCCCCATTATAAATTGATAGATGCGGGCTGGCACTGTTAACATCGGGGATAAATTGAGCAGCAATGTGCAAAGGATGTTATTGCTATTATAAAAATAAAGATCTGTCTCGCCAACCAATCAATTCAGCAGATATATACCAACAATCAAATTGTTAAAAATGACTTCCATAAATTACCCGGTCTTCCGTCTAATGGAGCCAGAAACAGCTGTGAGACAATTTAGAGCCGATATAACCATAAGCTGGGTGTGCTTCTTCATCCTGAGTTCACCCCCTTCTCCTCCTCCTCTTCCATCCCCTCCAAATCCACTTGCACAGAAGCAGCCTTCTTTGTTTAATGCACCCCAGCGAAAACAGCCTATATTTCACACCGCGGGTTAGCAAAGTAATTTTGGCAGAATTGCTCAAGAATATATGCATTTAATATGGGGAGAATAATTCAATTTCCTTCCTATTATTTCAGCTGTGCGGTTACAACCGCCTTAATTCTTCATTAAACCCTCTGAGCTCATGGGATGTTGCTGTGGTTTATTATCTGCCATCCCTTTTTTCAAAATGGAAACGGAAAGACACACTAAGGAGCTGTTACAATCATGTATTTTTGAGTCGGATATACTGGCAACTCCAGTTAAATGAGAACTATTTAGTGTTTTGCCTTGGTCCACCGCATGCTCAAGTATCCACATTGTTTCAACCCAATGCCTTGTGCCCCCCCCCCTGTCATCCACAGTTTGCGTGTTGTAGGCAAATATCTATATATTTATATCCCCTTCCTTTCTTCCTTTCAGCCATGTTCGTTTGCAGATGCCCAGTGCACTGATGGCAATTGTTTCAACCACCAGAGGCCTTTGTGCAATGGAGCAGCCTCGGTGTCAGAAGTTGCTTGCTTATTGCAAAGCAGGAAGAATAAATACTTTTGTCTCTCTTACGCAGTCTTAGTCCCAAGTTCACAGTTTTCAAAATGAACCAAAATCTTGAGGGCACAATAAGCTGAGAACTTCTGCTGTGCAGGAGCGACTGAAATTTAACAGGAGCTTTGCAAGAAATGTTCCAACAAGGACCTCAGTCCCTGAATGTGTCTCTGTCTGGAAGGCCAGGCCACAGCCACACACCATACATTTAAAACACTATTATGGCTTGTTGGGACACGTGTGGCGCTGTGGTCTAAACCCCTGAGCCTCTCGGGCTTGCAGATTGGAAGGTCAGCGGTTTGAATCCATGCGATGGGATGAGCTCCCATTGCTCTATCCCAACTTCTGCCAACCTGGCAGTTCGAAAGCACAGCAGTGCTAGATAAATAGGTACCACTGCGGCGGTAAGGTAAACAGCATTTGCGTGCACTCTGACTTCTGTCATGGTGTCCTGTTGCGCCAGAAGTGGTTTAGTCATGCTGGCTACATGATCTGGAAAGCTGTCTGTGGACAAATGCCGGCTCCCTCGGCCTGAAAAGCGAGATGAGTGCAGCAACCCCATAGTCACCTTTGACTGGACTGAACCATCAGGGGTTCTTTACCTTTAGCTTTTATAGCTTGCTTAGGATGTTGAACTTAGTGAGGAGACCACTATTCCCCCCACAGAGCTACGATTTCCAGAATTCATTGAGAAGGAGGATGGATTGTTCAAACCATTGTGTTCTAGGTGGATGATTTGGAGATGCATTCTGCCAAATAGCAAATCCATTGTCACAGTCCGGTCTACGGGTGATCGAAGTCCCGGCTGCGGACGTTGGGACCGGGCACAAGATGGCAGGTGGGAGCAGAAACGAGAGTCCAGAAGCCAGGGGTCCGGGGGTCAGGAAGCAGGGAGTCACGAAGTCAAGGGTCCAAGGTTTGAGGAGCAAGGAGTCAAGAAGCCGAGGTCCGAGGATCAGGAAGCAAGAAGCCAAACACAGCAAGGAAAGAATCGTGTTGCTGTGGCAAAAAGCCAAAGGGAAATGCTGACCTTATATCCCTTCCCGGCTCCTGACCCTTGGACGCTTGGCTTCTTGACTCCCAGCTCTCTGACCCTCAGACTCTTGGCTTCCTGACTCCTGGCTTCTGGACTCCCATTCCTGCTCCCACCCCGCCATCTTGCCCCCGGTCCCGATGTCCCCAGCCACGACTTCGATTGCCTGTGAACGGGACTGTGACACTTCCCCACCTGCCTTGCCCCACCCCCTGGCCCTGGGACTCCTCATGAGGGAGATGTGCCTAGAGGAAGAACTGTGAGGAGAGAGATTTCGTCAGGCAAGGCCTCTTTCCACCTGCCTTGCCCCACCCTCTACTCTCTGCTTCTCAATTTGTGTTGTATTACTTTATGTACTGCTGCAGTGCACTGTACTTGGGGCGGCCCTTGAAGACAGGTGGGAAGCTGCAGCTAGTGCAGAATGCAGCTGCCAGGTTGGTAAGTGGGACAAAACGTTTTAATAGCTACCTTTCCACCAGTAAGACAGGAGGGGCGGTAATGGGCATAGCCAGGATTTTTGTTAGGGGGCAGAACCTTGGATTTGCATTGATTTGATTTTTACTTATTGGGTGGCAGCTGCCCCCCATGCCCCCTTTAACTGCAGATATGGGGGGGGGGGAGGCAACAGGAAGGAAACAAGGTGGGAAGGGGGCCACAGTCGGAAAAAGGTTGAGAAACACTGGTCCTGGTTTCTGTGAAAACTCACTCGTCGCTGTCCATGGTCCTGTTTCCTTACCTTGCCCAGAATATGATAAAAGGAATTCTCCTTTTTTCTTTATTTATTTATGGACATTAGGGTACCACTTTTCTAAAATTACTCTACTCCTGTGCCTTTGGCAGCAACCCATCACTTGCGCTCCTGGTAGGGTGATGAGGAAAACTCCCCTCATTAGTATGGTTTAGCTGCTACTAAAGGCACAAGAGGGATGTGGGTGGCTCTGTGGGTTAAACCACAGAGCCTAGGGCTTGCCGATCAGAAGGCTGGCAGTTCGAATCCCCATGACTGGGTGAGCTCCCGTTGCTCGGTCCCTGTTCCTGCCAACCTAGCAGTTCAAAAGCACGTCAAAGTGCAAGTTGATAAATAGGTACTGCTCTGGCGGGAAGGTAAATGGCGTTTCTGTGTGCTGCTCTGATTCATCAGAAGAGGCTTAGTCATGCTGGCCACATGACCTGGAAGCTGTACGTTGGCTCCCTCGGCCAATAAAATGAGATGAGCGCTGCAACCCCAGAGTCGGTCATGACTGGACCTAATGGTCAGGGGTCCCTTTACTCGTTACCTTTAAAGGCACAAGATTAGGACAGTGAAAATAAGCAGCTCTGGAAACAGGTTGGGGGTCAAGGATTCTCTGTGCACAGAAAGGGAAGGAGAAGAGAAAACCTTCAAAGGAAAAATGGTTGATGAAAATCTTGGAAGATGCAGAGATGCCAAAACTGATGTCACTGGTAAGAGATGCAGATTTAGACTCCTTTAAAGAAACCCTTTCTAGTCTATTAAAAAAGTTATTTCCCATATGCAAAGAGCACAGTGGGGTTTGAAGTGTAAGAAAATAGCAGAATATATTAAGAAACATGTTGAAGAGGATGAAATTAGACAAGGCGTAACCTTAAAACACAATTGTAGGTAATTTGGGTTATAAACATTGGTGTTGGGGGAGTGATCAGTCACCAGTTTTGTTGAATTCGGATATAACTGTTGAGTAACAAATATAACTTTCAATATGGAAAAAGAATAAAATGTTGTTATTATTAGTTATCATTTTTTATTAGTTTTACATAGAGATTATACACCACAAGCGTAACTATTCCAAACAAAAAACAAAAAAGAAAGGGGGGAAATGTTCTCTCCAACCTTCAGACCTCCCTCCCTCCCTCCTTCCCTGGGTTCCATTTCTAAATTTTATTCCTGCATATTTTACTGTAAGCTATCTATTATATATCCATAGTATCCAAAGTTCATGTTACTTTACAAGTGTCATTGTATTTCTGCCAATCATTTCAACTGTTAACAGTGGTCTCTCAAATACGTTAAAAAGTTATTCCAGTCTTTCACAAATATTTGGTCTTCCTGGTTTCTGACCTTTCCCGTCAATCTTGCCATTTTGGCATATTCCATCAGCTTGGTCTGCTGCTTGAAATAAAAAAATTAAGGTCTTATATATATCATAAATGTTCATAAATGTACCAACCAAGCACGTACATGGATATGTGGACCACACATCTGGAGCAGTGCAGGAAGACCGCCCTGAAACCATTTTGACTTCCAAACTGACCAAACAAGGAGGGAGGGGGTGAGGGAACCTTCCAATTGTCTCAGGAATTGGGAAATCACCATCTCAAAGAAATGGCCAGATTACCAGGAAAGGCAATCAGATAAGGCATTATCAGATAACCTGGCAGACAGGAAAAACAACAACATTCAAATTTCTGTTGTAGACCGCCTTTTCTGTGATGTAGGTGTGATATTTGTGGGGGGTGGTCTTGGGTTACACCCCTTCTGTGATGTATGTATGATGTATGGAGGGGTGGTCTTGAGCTCCAGGGAAGGCAATTTAAAATGTCTATATAAGTCCAGCCACACCTTTGTTCTGGGTCCTCCTCTCCTGTGTGTGAGGGGAGCACGCTGTTGCAACAGATCAAGAAAGATCAGGCTTACTAGCTGCTTTGCTTCTCAATATTCTCTGGTTGGCCTCTGTTATTTTCTCCTACTGATGGAGAACCTGCAAAGGACTCTGTAAGGGCTCTTGTGACCCCCATAAGGGAATAAGGGCAGATTTTGTTTATTACACACTGTTCTCTGGTCGGTACTTTTTCTTCTTTCCATCTCTGGGCTAAGAGCATCCTTGTTGTTATCGTTGCAAAAATATTATTTTTAAAGGAAATAGGTTTGGGAGGCAATCCCTGCCAAGACCTGTGCGTCAAGCCCTGCATTAGCATAATTAACATCGTTGGAACTAGAGTTTGCATGGCCCCCTGTCAGGGATTCTTTAGTTGGGATTCTTGCATTGCCGGGGGTTGGACTAGATGACCGCTGGGGACCCCTTCCGACTCTACAATTCTATGATAGTGCTGGATAGCTGAAAATATGAGAAGTGACTGAGCATTTACATCCCATTTCCCTCCTCCCTGCCCCCTCGCGTTGCCTTGGTAAATGGTGGTAAAAAATTAAGCAGGCTAGTGGCTGTTCTGCTACAAAGTTTGTTTATTTTACATGGTGGTTTCTCCTTGAAATAGGGGAAGGGCAAAGTAACATTTGTGCTTGTGAACAGCTCTGCCTGCCGCTGCGATTTCTCCAAGAGGAATTTGTATATTGTTCGGCTGGCAGCGCCCGCTTTTTGATCTTGCAGGAGGTTCAGCTATTAGCCTGCGCGCGCTGGGAAAAATTCCATGTTCTTTTGGATGTTTCCTTTACAGCGGATCTTTAATTAATCTAACACAGATAGGCGTTTGATTCCCCCCCTCCTCTTTAATAAAACTCTGTGTTTATTCGCTGCCCATATAATCTTATCAACCTGACCTCCGCAGAAAATCAATGCACGCAGCCCGCCTTATTATATTTAAATCTATGTACTGAACTTGATACGGTGCAAAGCAGCCGAGTTCAAAAGCGGGAGAAAAATATTAGCGGGAGACCAGGGGAAAGAGAACGACGCTTGGTGCTATTAGAATCGTTTTTCCTCTCCTAATTATATCAGGCTGGAACAAGAATCAGCAGCAGGGGTTTTTATTTTTTGAGCCATAACATTGTTTCATCAAGGCTGGGGCTGATTGTTCTGGCGGCAGCTGGGAGTTCCAGCAAGGGGGCAACCTAGGGAAGAACTCTAACTTAAAGAGAAAAAATCTGGTTTGGATGCCCAAGTTTCCTGGTTCGTTCGCCAGTTAGGGCTGGGAATGCACCCATCTGAAACCTCAAAGAGCCACTGCCAGGCTGTGAAGATGATGCTGAGATACATTGACCAAGGGTCAGACTCGGAATAAAGAACCTCCCTGTGTTCCTTTATGGAGAAAGCCATTCATCCTGCAGGAACTACAAGTTATCCGGAATGCGGCTGCCCAACTGGTGACTGGGAGCAGCCGCAAGGACCCATCATTCTGCCCGGACACTGAGGTCCAGCGCCGAGGGCCTTCTGTTGGTTCCCTCACTGCGAGAAGCCAAGCTACAGGGAACCAGGCAGGGGGCCTTCTTGGTAGTGGCACCCGCCCTGTGGAACGCCCTCCCATCAGATGTCAAGGAATTGAATAACTATCTCGACTTTTAGAAGACATCTGAAGGCAGCCCTGTTCAGGGAAGTTTTTAATGTATTTTTAATCTTTGTTGGAAGCTGCCCAGAGTGGCTGGGGAAATCCAGCCAGATGGGCAGGATACAAATAAAATAATAATAATAATAATAATAATAATAATAATAATAATAATAATAATAATAATATTTTTATTAAATAATAATACTAATAATAACACCAGTCCTGAAAGACCTACATCACCATCATTATTATTGAATTTATATACCACCCTATACCCGGAGGTCTCAGGGCGGTTCACAAAACAAAATCAGAACATAAAACCACAAAATATATAATCAAAATAAAAACAACCCAATAACACCCTCCCCCCCCGACCCCCACATTTTAAAAGGGCATAGGATTTCAATCAAATCAACCAAAGGCCTGGTTAAAAAGGAACATTTTTGCCTGGTGCCTAAAGGTGTTTAATGAAGGCACCAGGCAAACTTCCCTGGCGAGGGCATTCCATAATTGGGGAGCCACTGCTGAGCCATCTTAGAATCATAGAATCATAGAATCATAGAATCATAGAGTTGGAAGAGACCACAAGTGCCATCGAGTCCAACCCCCTGCCAAGCAGGAAACACCATCAGAGCACTCCTGACATATGGTTGTCAAGCCTCTGCTTAAAGACCTCCAAAGTAGGAGACTCCACCACACTCCTTGGCAGCAAATTCCACTGTCGAACAGCTCTTACTGTCAGGAAGTTCTTCCTAATGTTTAGGTGGAATCTTCTTTCTTGTAGTTTGGAACCATTGCTCCGTGTCCGCTTCTCTGGAGCAGCAGAAAACAACCTTTCTCCCTCCTCTATGTGACATCCTTTTATATATTTGAACATGGCTATCATATCACCCCTTAACCTCCTCTTCTCCAGGCTAAACATGCCCAGCTCCCTTAGCCGTTCCTCATAAGGCATCGTTTCCAGGCCTTTGACCATTTTGGTTGCCCTCCTGTGGACACGTTCCAGTTTGTCAGTGTCCTTCTTGAATTGTGGTGCCCAGAACTGGACACAGTACTCCAGGTGAGGTCTGACCAGAGCAGAATACAGTGGCACTATTACTTCCCTTGATCTAGATGCTATACTCCTATTGATGCAGCCCAGAATCTTGGCTCCCAGTACGTTTCTGAGCACAATTCAGAGTGCTTAAAGCCTTTAAGTGGCTTCGGCCCTGTATTTTTTATTTTTATTTTTTTTATATAAATTTTTATTAGGTTTTCACATTTTATAAAGACACACCACACACAAAAAAGACAAAAACAAAAACATGTATAATTTCAAGACCTTACTTTCTTAACCTTGTTCCTCGACTTCCCCCCACCCCCCCTCATACATCCCAATTCCCACAATTAAGTCAGCAAGTTGTTATTTCTCTCTTTATCATATTAGTATTACTTTTATGTCTCTTATGAAAAATTAAATTCTTTCCTAAGGTGGACCCAAGTTCCCTTCCATCGATTTCCCATTTTGCTTTAAATGTAGATCATACTAACTGAACCCAAAAGTCCTAGTCATTTTTAAGATTCTTTTTTCCCCTTCCCCCCCATCCCCGGTTTCCGTCCCTTCCCAAGTAATTGTCCACAATAACAGTTCTTAGCCTGGATTCCTCACGTCCGAGGCCTTCAAATCTCTTTCAGTCCCTCTATGCCGGTTTTGTTGGTAGTCCTTTATGTTGGTCCTCAGATCTCGAAAGAATTCTGTCCCAGTCAAACCAGGTTTCTTTCCCAGAAGAATGCTTGATAACAGCTGCTGCAAAAGCTCCACCAGTCCTTCATAATCAGAGTGGAGGCCCCAATCATATTTCATTTTTCTTTTAAGTTCCTGTATTTCAGATACTCCAGGGGCCTCCTCCTTCTTCTTTCGCATCTTTTGCAGTTTTGTAATCCAAATGATCCAAGAGTCTTCTTCCTTGTATTCCACTAGTGTAGGCTTCTGGTTGGTACTTTCCATCTGTACTTTCTCCATTCCTTGTTTAGTCTCCTTCAATTGAGATATCTCCTCCAATTCAGCTGCAGATTCTTTCTCTTTCAAGTCCTTGGTACATTCAGCCGAGCTGCTTATTCCAGAAGTCAAGGTCGTAAGTTGTTTATTCATAGCCAAGCTCTGTTCTTGTAAAATTCCCACCAGGAAAAACATTCTTTCAATTTCAGCTAGTAATTTTCCATCTGCGGCCATTGTAATGTCTCAGAAATCCCCCTAGAGGGATTCTGGTAACTTAGTAATCTTTTTCCAACAGTCTTTCACCTCTTTGTTTGTTTCTTTGTTTCCAACAACTTTAATTCAATTGTAACACATTTAGTTCAGAGAGGTCTTAAATAACAAATTTTTTAACTTTAAACTGCTCGTTTGACAGCTTTGACAGCTGTCAAACTCCTTGTTCCTCTTCAGCAGACTCAAACACAGGACGCTCCCGGGTCCGGGAGGGGGGGGGGTTGCACAAAAGAAAGCTTCTAAAATTCCACTCTCACACTCCAGCTCAGAACTTTTTTCTGTCAAATCGTGGAAGCTAGTATGTTTTAGCTCACACCAAGAAAGGTAGACTCTCCACCTTAGTTCTCCTGTTATTGCTTTAGATCGTCTGCAGGAGGGGGGGTGCGGACTTCCCTTTAACACATCCCCCGGTCGTGCCGAATTCAAAGATAGGTATTTTTAAAGTCCGAATTTCATTCTACTCACGGGTTTTTTCTTTCCAAGTCCAGATTTAGGGAAAAAAGTCAGCGCTCTCCGGCCATGGCACACGGCTTCGCTCCACTGGAGTAGCGGTCCACTCTCAGCACCGTGCCGCTCTCTGTACCCTCTCCTATGCCTTTAAAAAGGCTCTTCGTGGGTCGGGGGCGTTTAAGGTGCCCACCGAGTCACCAGGTCCGCAGGCATCCGCGCCTGCGGTTTCTAAGGGTCTCCGCGTCACCGTCGCGGCAAGACCCGTCCCCAGCAGAGCCGATTCCCTCCGGAGCTCGGAGGGAATCCGCCATTAGTCGGATCGCGCTAACCCGGAAGTCTTAAGTGGCTTCGGCCCTGTAGACCTGAAGGAACTGTAGAGTTGGGAGGGTCCATGCAGGTCATCTAGCCTGACCTCCTGCAACGTGGGAATCTCCCCCCCCCCCATGTAGGGCTCGAACCGCAAACCCTGAGATTAAGAGTCTCATGCTCTACCAACTGAGCTATCTCTCATGGTAGGTGAGGCTGAGAGGCAGTGACTGGCCCAAGGTCACCCAGTGAGCTTAATGGATGAGTGGACATTCAAACCCTGGCCTCTCCCAGGCCCAACACTCTAACCGCTGCACTACACTGGCTCTCTGTGGGGGCGCTGCCTGTTAGGATTCCTTCCCCGTGTTGCAGTCATGGGATTGTTTATATCACATGACGCTGTATGTTTTCATTCCACATTGTGGGAAGTGATGGAGTCAGGATGTTTTTATTACAGTGGTACCTTGGGCTACATACGCTTCAGGTTACATACACTTCAGGTTACAGACTCCACTAACCCAGAAATAGTACCTCGGGTTAAGAACTTTGCTTCAGGATGCGAACAGAAATTGTGCTCCGGCGGCACAGCGGCAGCAGGAGGCCCCATTAGCTAAAGCGGTGCTTCAGGTTAAGAACAGTTTCAGGTTAAGAACAGACCTCCGGAACAAATTAAGTACTTAACCCAAGGTACCACTGTACTGTGTTTCCACGATGTAGGACTGAGTCTGAACGCTGACTGCCTATACTCTGCTGGTCCTGAAGTGTGCTGATGCCTCTGAGGTATTAGTCGCTGTGATGTTCGGGCTGGAGAAAGATTTTGAATCTCCTGACCGACCAGGAGGGAGAGAACATGTCAGTCGGGCATGTGTCTCTGCTGGACTTCTACTACTCGTGTGTAGGACCTCCTGACACTGCCTTGGGGCTTCCACCACCCGAGGCGGGGGCCTCTTCCAGGCCAATGGCTGGGCCAGCCCTGGTCCTCTCTGATTCAGGCCTTGGCAGCTGACAGGTCCTGACAAGTTTGCAAGGAATAATCCCTGAAAGGCTTTTAAGCTGCAGGAAACCCAGAAAGAAAAAGGAGTCTTTAAAACTGAGCAGGGTTCAGAAGAGGCAAAAATTAAATATTGCATACTTAAAAGCACTGACAAACTCATGGTGCCATAAAAGTCAAGGGGAGACAACAGAGATGGAACAAAAATAACAAGATGGTGCCTTCTTAATATACGTGGTAATTACAGAGCATTCTTTGTGAAAATGGTAAGATATGAAAAGCCCAGCTTCATCAAGCTTAATGCAACATTTTAAATTTGAACATATACAGTAATTGTTTGAGGCTTAAAAAGTATATATATGTATACACCATTTCTCCTTTTCCTGTCGTATCATTCTTTAAATGTTTAATAGCGTAAATTTATTACTTTAATATGGAATTGTTGGGGCTTGTGGGTGGGAAGGGTGAGGTGATTTGTACGAGGCATGCGCAAGAAAACGGGAGACAGAAACAGTGAGGTATTGGCAGACGTTTGACCGGGTTTCTGTAGAGATGTAGCCTGAGCCGTGAGGACAATTGGATTAGCAGGGAAACCAACCTGTCAGGTAAAAGCTGTTAAAGGGCACAAGGACCTGAATTCATCCTATGTCATGTGCCAAGACCTTATTTTTTAAGTGTGTAGGGAAGGTCAGCCACGGCAACCACCTCTCAGGTACATGGAGACACTGACAAGAATGATGGGAGGTTGTGAAAATTGCTCACGGATGACTCCACGATGCACGGTATGCTTTCAGATGAGATACATCTGTGGCGCTGCAAAAAAGCTTTGGATTGGTGGTGAGTTCGCACCAATGTTTTGTGCCTCAAAAATAAAAAGAGCAAACTGAAGCTGCCTTGAATTTGGCTTAGCTGCTTAAAGATGAAAACAGGAATTGCGTCACAGAAGTAAGCTGTAAATGCCAAAAGGCATTTCAGTATGTTCTCCGTATGTATGTTTTTGTAAGTCTGAATAATAATAATAATAATAATAATAATAATAATAATAATAATAATAATAATAATTTATTATTTATACCCCGCCCATCTGCCTGGGTTTCCCCTGCCACTCTGGGCGGCTTCTAACAAAGTATTAAAATACAGTTGTCTGTTAAACATTAAAAGCTTCCCTAAAGAGGGCTGCCTTCAGATGTCTTCTAAAAGTCTGGTAGTTATTTTTCCCTTTGACATCTGGTGGGAGGGCGTTCCACAGGGCAGGTGCCACTACTGAGAAGGCCCTCTGCCTGGTTCCCTGTAACTTCGCTTCTCGTAGCGAGGGAACTGCCAGAAGGCCCTTGGAGCTGGACCTCAATGTCTGGCCTGAACGATGAGGTGGGGGGTGGAGATGCTCCTTCAGGTGTAAGTCACTGTACAGTAAGTCCACAGAGCTGTATTGCTGATAGGCAGATACTGAGACCATAGACGTACAATTGGCAGAGAGGGCTCTGTGTGATGTCATTTCCCCTCCTCTCCTGAAAGGAAGCGGCCTATAGCACTTCCTGTTCTTCTCAGATGTGCCTTCCTGCTCCAGCTTGAGGCACATGCCTGAAGCTTGTGTGATACTGTATATATAAGTATTTTGCCTGCATGGTTTTTGCTGCTGCCTTTGCTGCGAACCAACTCATGATCATAAAGTAAGCAAATATTATATCTGAACTTACTTCCCAAGTTGTTGCCTGATTCTTTGTTAAGTGAGGTAAGCTGGACATCGTAACTGGACTTGCTCAAAACAAAGGTTTTGATGCCCAATCCCTATGCTTTTAATTTTGCTGTCAAGGATGGGGATGTTGAAATTCCTGGAGGGATATATTGCCATTAATATATCCTCTTCCACCCCTTGAAACCCACCCCACGCTTTTGCCCCTCTTTTTGGGGGGTGCCAGACGTTACTGAGTGGCATCAATGTGGGCAGGGGTGTTGTCCTCAAGGCAATGGCAGCCATTTTTGAATGGAAAGGAAATTCCAGCTCCAGGCCTGGCGCCATTCACAGTGGTGGTGCGGAGAAGCAAAAGGATATGGAGTGTGTCGGCTTCTCTATTTTCCCACCCCAGTCCTGCTCCCTTTAGTCAATATACTCGGACACTGAGAGTGTTATGTTGGCGTTTTGCTTGTGCTGCCATCGTAGCTGGTGTTGGCCCAAAGGACCGGCGTTGCTGCAGATTCCTAAAGCCCCCTTAGCCAGAATAAGTCCCATATAGGATTGCTCCCACAGTTAAATAATTGCATGCTGGAGAGGGAAGCAAAAATGCATGCCTGTGTGTGTGTGTGTGTGTGTGTGTGTGTGTGTGTGTGTGTGTGTAATTTAAAAAAGAAACTTCTGTTTCCCTCCTCCCTCTTATGGGCACATGGAATTAAACACATGCCTGTCACTTAGATTTTAGCAGTGAGCAGCACAGAATAGCTGCTAGCCCTGGAGAACAATCATCTCTCGTGATAAAGACCCTGCAAACTATAATTTGGCTGCCAAAGTCATAATCAGGTGTTGGCTTAATTAAAACCCCTTGAAGTGATGTGTAGGAAAAGAGGGGGGGGGGGAGGGCAGAAACACAAACATTTCTTTTTTAAAATAAAAAGCACCCCCCATCTGCGATTACCTCCAACTCTCCACCGAGCGTTCCATGTGGAATACAAATCAGTTTGCCACAGTGACGCATGTTTGCTGCTTTCTCGCTGTCGGAAAACACTGATCCAAAGGCGGCGGCTGCTGCTGCTAAGAATCTGTATGTAAGTCGAAGTCTCGGAGTTTGTGCCCCTGTTATATCTCTATGGGCCCCTTAGCTATTGCATCGATTGATTGATGTGGCATCAAAACCCCCAGCAGCTGAAAAGCTAGGTGGAACTCACTCTCCTTGCACTTTCCAGTCTGGCTGGCATGCAAAGATAATGTGCTTGGAGGTGGCAGGTCTTGACAGCCCCCTCTGACTCCTCTCCATGCTCTTGCTTCCATGGGAGGAGACTGGGCAGCTAAAACTGGGCTGTAATACCCCATAATTGATTTTCAAAGCGAAATGCTACACCTGCAAGCTCTGCCTTCTACTACTTCTGCTATGAATGCGGAAGGTCTCAGGTTCAATCGCCAGCATCTCAGGTGCGGCTCAGAGAACATCTGTCAGGAGTGCGTGCAGGAGCCAGGCCCTGTGACCAACAGGACTTTGCAGGACTGGGGCCTTCCTAAGTTTGTTCTGAAACAGCAAGGAGCGGCCGCACAGGTGAGGCCGATTGGTAACTCACAGCACCTGGTGGCAAGAGCTGGGAAGGGATATAAGGTCAGCATTTCCCTTCAGCTCTTTGCCACAGCAACACGTTCCCTGCCTTGCTACGTTTGGCTCCTTGACCCCTTGCTTCTTGATCCTCGGATCCTTGACTTCGTGACTCCTTGCTTCCTGATCCTCAGACCCTTGACATCGTGACTCCTTGCTTCCTGATCCTCGGACCTCTGACTTCATGACTCCTGGCTTCCTGATCCTCGGACCCCTGACTTCATGACTCCTTGCTTCTTGATCCTTGGACCCCTGACTTCGTGACTCCTGGCTTCCTGACCCTCGGACCCCTGACTTCGTGACTCCTGGCTTCTTGATCCTTGGACCCCTGACTTCGTGACTCCTTGCTTCTTGATCCTCGGACCCTTGACTTCTTGACCCCTTGCTTCCTGACCCTCGGACTTCTGGCTTCTGGCCTCTCGTTCCTGCTCCCACCTCACCACCTTGCCCACGATCCTGACATCCTCAGCCGGGACTTTGATCGCCCGTGACAACATCCTGTCTGAAATCCTGAAGAGCAGCTGTCAGTTAGTGTAGACAATACTGAGCTACATGGATCAATGGTCTGACTCCATACAAGACAGCCTTCTGCATTCCTAGGATCACGCCACCTGGGAATTCTTTGCTGTTAAGGAGTTGCTCTATACTGTGGCCTTGGGGTCTTGCTTCCTGGTCGTTTATTACTCGGGAAGTGCTTTATAGAGTTTGGAAATGGTGTCGTTCAAAAGCACCGACTCCTTGTCTCTTAGTTCCGGTGTGCTCAAAATATAGCTACGAAAGAAGCAGTTGATCCAGATACTTCCCCATTGCAGAGATTGTCATAAGCAAGTGTGGCACCAACATGGCAGTTTCTCTCTCCTGTTGGGAACAAGGGCTCCAGGCACCGGCCGTTGCGTTTCATTATTAGGGATTATTAATAGCAATATATCTAATCGTGGCACGCTAAAGAAGACAGTTGGTAATTGCAATTCCACTGGCTAAAATTACGAGCGTTTCAGCACACCATCTGCTGATGGCTACCTCAAAAGTATTAAAATAGAAGCAGAATTTACATAACGTCTGGCTGTGGAGTCTCTGCAGACCTGCATGGTGGAGGAGATCTCTCTGGGCATCCGTTACACAAAGGAGGATAAAATAATAGCATCTTACGGCACCTGTGAGCCTCCCCAATGTAGGCTCTTCCTGGTCATGAAATACTAGAATCCGCGTTGGTTCTAGCCGAGTCAACGTGAATCCATGAGCTTTGGCAGATGGGAACATTCCTTCCTGGACAGTTTGCAGGCTGAAGAGAGTCAGGGCCACTTGAATAGGTGGACAATGGGAAAATCAGGCAGGCAGTTGGGAGCAGGTAGGGAGGTAGTCTTCCCATAACTTGGGCCCATGGGGAAAGGCAAGTGGCCAGGTAAAAATCAGGGGCATGTTCCAAAGCATGACATTTGACTTAGTGTTCTGTGTCCAGTGATGCCTCCTTTTGCTCAATTGTCTTAGCTATGTCCAGAAATGGATTGCTGCGTTCGCTGTACTGTAGCAGTGGCTCCACATTGCAAAACAGAACACAGGAAGTTGCCTTGCACCCAGTCAGATGCTGGGGTCCATCTAGCGGAGGCTAGATCTACGCAGCTATAAAAAAACGCTCTAGAAACGCTCTGCAAAAAAAACCTGTTGTAAAGTTCACAATTGAAATATCATTGAGTTGCGATTTCAGCTCTGCAGCGCCACCTGGTGTCACAGTGTCATAACGCTTTTGTAACGCTGTATTCTGACTAATGTAGCTGAGTCCTTCATGTTGCCTGCACTAACCAGTGGTGGCATTAGGGGGATTCCTAATCCTGCCTGGGACCTTCTGCATGCAAAGGACTTTGGAAGCTCAGCAGAACGGCCTTAGTTTGCCATCACTGTCACGCTGCAACCTCTAAAGCTTTCCTCCTATTTCCCATTTTGCCTGCAAGCCGCATACCGGCGCCTCACTGTCCATTTGCTTGCTGTTTGTTTGTTTTTTCTGCTGGCAAGAGCGTGGAAGAAAAAGAGGTGCCATCTGCTCCGCATTTTGCATGATCTGCTGTCACTGTCACGCAAGCTTCATATTCTGAAATCGTATTAACCTGTTGTTTATTTACCAAAGTGCCGGATCAAAGAGACTTAACAATTCTTCTGCAGAAAGAGATGGCAATCGCCATGCTAGTCCCTTACTGAGTAAATAACCTGTGCTAGTCACATGCAATTAATCAATTTGCTGTTTCACAGGGGAATTGGCAAACCCTGAGCTTCCCGTAGGCAAGGAGCAAGGAGCCGACCGGCTGGTTTCTGTTCACGCAAGCAGTTAACCGAACTCCTTGCTTTCCCTGGTAGTGGAAGCCGATGAAACTGCTGGAATTACACCTGGAGCAGCAAAGACTCCGTCAGCACAAACGTGAGAAGCCCAGTGGGTCAAAAAAGAGCCGTGCAGAGAAGTTTGCTCCTGGAATTGAGCAGAACTGTGCAGTGAATATAATATCCCATAATAGCTGCAATTCAGCATCTGGTCTGCTATTCTTCAGCACAAATCCACTGGAATAATTCAAGACCTTGGAATGAACCGATAATGTTCTTAAACAGCTTGGCTTACCTTTGAAACCTCCTCCCCTATGTTGGGGAACAGTTTTTCTTTTTTGCAGCTCATGGAGACATTATTTCCTGGGTAACAGGATTGCCTTCAGAAGGCTCGGGGGTCGGATAACTCCATGCCCTCCAACATTTCTCTGATGAGAATAGGGACGTCCTAAGGAAAAGCTAGACAGCATCTTAAGAAGCAGAGACATCACCTTGCCGACAAAGGTCCGTATAGTTCAAGCTATGGTTTTCCCAGTAGTGATATATGGAAGTGAGAGCTGGACCATAAAGAAGGCTGATCGCCAAAGAATTGATGCTTTTGAATTCTGGTGCTGGAGGAGACTCTGGAGAGTCCCATGGACTGCAAGAAGATCAAACCTATCAATTCTGAAGGAAATCAGCCCTGAGTGCTCACTGGAAGGACAGATCCTGAAGCTGAGGCTCCAATACTTAGGCCACCTCACGAGAAGAGAAGACTCCCTGGAAAAGACCCTGATGTTGGGAAAGATGGAGGGCGCAAGGAGAAGGGGACGACAGAGGACGAGATGGTTGGACAGTGTTCTCGAAGCTACCAGCATGAGTTTGACCAAACTGTGGGAGGCAGTGGAAGACAGGAGAGCCTGGCGTGCTCTGGTCCAGGGGGTCACAAAGAGTCGGACACGACTAAACAACAACAACAGAGGAAAAGCGGTACATTCCGGGATCAAATGAGAAACTGGGACGGCTTCTCTAAATCAGGGGTGTCCTAGGAAATAGGGACACTGAAAAACTCACAGCAACAGTCCTCCCCCCCCCCCATTTGTGCAATAGGCTGTTCTTCTATACTGTACACACCCATCTCTAAACTCCAGCCAGGGGAGCAGCAGTTATCATGTGAGTCCAGGTATGTCTATGAGGCAGAGCTATGGAGGAGTTTGGCTGGTGGCGGTGGAGGTTTGAGAGCTAGAGAGAGAGGCCTTGAAATATGCTCATGCTCTTTATTCAGCTCATAGTGGTGAGGAGGAATGCCAGTTCCCCCAGAATGTCTGCTTTATATACATTATTTACACAGTGGGCCCCACGTGATTGGCTAGTTCCGGGATTCTCCTGTAGGCCAATCCGGTTGCGGATTCACTTCCACCTGGAGCTGGATTGGGTGGCTCCTGCGGACCAATCGGACTGCAGCATTCTGGACCCTATTGTTCTAGGACCAATCAGACAGCTGCCTTTTGGATCCTATTCAACTCAGTACATAATAGGCCTGGAGGACTGTATTTGGCCCCCACCCCATTGTAATCAATTTGCTGTTTTGCAGGGTAAGTCTTGTGCACTGTCGCATTCAAGCGCAAGGGGAGACATGTAGCTTAAAAAATAAAAATGGCCAAAGCAGTAGGCGGTCTCCCACGCCACCACCCCTCTTTAGCCCAGCATTGCCCTATCATTTTCTGAATTATTCCCCCTCTGTTTTGTGGGGTTTTCTTTTTCAAACACCTCTCCTCTTTCCGTCTCCAGAAATCACATCTCAATTTCTTTGTGTGTGTGAGAGAGAACAAATTACCATTCCCAGGCCATTACGCAGAGGCAAGATATCACGCTACTTGGACCAGGGAGGAAGCATTGTGCTGAAATCTGTTTTTTAATCACTGAGAAAGGCCCTTTTCTCTCTCTCTCTCCCACTCCCAGACAAGACTGAGTGGCCTGATCAAAAGCATCTTTTTGGGGAGAGCATCTTTGCAGCTCCAGCTGGGGTGGAGAGACTAATCACGGCTGGTGCTGCCGGCCCTTGATGCTCTCTGCAGGAGGCCCTCAAATGTGTCTGAGATGATTCTACAGCTTGGTCATGTTTTCCCCCCCTCCTGATGAATAACTCTGCGGGGAGCAGGAGGCCTGTTGAAGGTCATGAAACATTTCTGCTGACATTGATGTTAAATGCTAAATTCCCTCTTGCTTTGTACTCTGAAGTGGCAGGACAGACTGGCCGCTCTCCCTTGCCAGGCATCTATTTACTAAACGGGCTGTGGTGCAGGGAGGGGCCCCGTCCACAGCCGGCCTGCCCCAGTCTCCAGTCTCCGTTGGGGAGATGAGTTCGGGGCGGTTTCTGGTTGCAAGCCTCCTCTGAGTTTCTGCTTGGCAATACTGGATCCTGCACTTAACTTTCCCAGAATTTGACTATTTATGAAAGCCAGCATTTCAAAAGCAGCAACAAGCTTTTAACTCTAAAAAACGCATAAGGTGATGTCTTAATTCAGAGCCAGGACAGTGGTGTAATAGTGCCTGGGGGAGCCAATGTGTTCTTTTCCAGATGTTGTTGGACTACAAAGCCCATCATCCTTGACCACTGGAGGGCACCGTGCTATCTAACCCTGGACCACATTGTAATCTAATATCCATATCCATGTCTAGCAGAGGCAGTGGGAAATTTCAAATAATTGTAGATATTCAAATTTCCAAGTGAAGGTTTTAGCTTTTTGCATCGCATTTCAGCCTAAGCCTTTGAAATTTGAGTTCTTTGGATTCATCGCCTTTCCTTGCATCTTTTGATTTGTGGAAGGCATCAAATATTTGTAAAGTTTCGTATGTCAACTGTCAGATACAAAATAGCACTGCATGCCAGCTATCAAGTACTGTACGGCCGAATTCTAAATACCATTGCATGCCAACAGCCACATGCGAAATACCATTGCATGCCAGATATCAACAATTGTGAAATTCAAAATACCACTGTATGCCAAATATTAAATACTGTTGATAGAAAATACTGTTACGTGCCAATGATCAAATAGTTTAAGTCTAACAATTTGCAGAGGAATAGCTCTTTTTTTTGCAGCATAAACAACAGAGTCCTGTAGCACCTCAAAGACTACAAAATTTATTATGGCATGAGTTTTCAATCAACACTTCACACACCTGACAAAATGGACTATAGTCCAAGAAACCTTGTGCTGTTGTACTTTTCTTGGTGTTTAAGGGTGGTAGACTCGTAATCTGGTCAACCGGGTTCGCTTCCCCGCTCCTCCACATGCAGCTGCTGGGTGACCTTGGGCCAGTCACACTTCTTTGAAGTCTCTCAGCCCCACTCACCTCACAGAGTGTTTGTTGTGGGGGAGGAAGGAAAAGGAGAATGTTAGCCACTTTGAGACTCCTAAGGGTAGTGATAAAGTGGGATATCAAATCCAAACTCCTCCTCTTCTAAGGTGCCACAATACTACGCCACTGAAAACCCAGCATAGTCTAGTGTTTAAGGGTCAGACTACAACTGGGAAGACTTGAATTCAAATTCTCACTCAGCTATGAAGCAAACTGAGTCTTCTTCTTTCTTCTTTGGCGATCACTCGTAGTGGAATAAGATTGTCTTCTATAAACACGGTCTTAACAATTATTTCGTAAGTGACTGTGGAAGCCAATTCTGGATCCACATGTCCTTCCACAGTGGGGACATAGGTTTCTGAGCCGGAGTTGATCACAGTGTGGAATTGCCAAGTGTGCCTTCCTCTTAGCATGTTTCTCCCTTGTGTCCTGAGTTTGAGTGTCTTCAAAGCCCATGACACCTTTTTTAAAGGCTGTTCTCCAATTAGAGTGCTCGCAGGCCAGTGTTTCCCAGTTGTTGGTGCATATACTACATTTTTAAAGATTTGCCTTGAGACGGTCTTTAAACCTCTTTGGTTGACCATCAGCATTACCCTGAGAGCCAGTGTGGTGTAGTGGTTGAGAGCGGTGGACTTGTAATCTGGTGAACCGGGTTTGCGTCTCCACTCCTCCACATGCAGCTGCTGGGTGACCTTGGGCTAGTCACACTTTTCTGAAGTCTCTCAGCCCCACTCACCTCACAGAGTGTTTGTTGTGGGGAAGGAAGGGAAAGGAGAATGTTAGCCGCTTTGAGACTCCTTTGGGTAGTGATAAAGCGGGATATCAAATCCAAACTCCTCTTCTTCTTCTTTTTCTTCTTTCCATTTTTATGTTTGGAATAGAGTAGTTGCTTTGGAAGATGATAATCAGGCGTCCGCACAACATGACCAGCCTAACAAAGTTGATGTTGAAGAATAAATGCTTCAACACTGGAGATCTTTGCTTATTCCAGAACACTGGCATTAGTCCGCCTGCCTTCCCAAGTGATGTGTAAAATTTTTTGGAGACACCGTTGATGGAATCTTTTGAGGAGTTGGAGATGACGTTTATAAGTGGTCCATGTTTCACAAGCATGCAGTAAGGTTGGTAGTACAATAGCTTTGTAAACAAGCATTTTGGTTTCCCGGTCCTCAAACAAGGGTGGTCTAGGGCAAAGGGGTCCAGTGAATGCCCCCTGACTCAAAAGTTCCGTAGGCCTCCACTTTTGATCTCCAAACCACAGAACCAATCGGAACACAGATATCTACAGACAACCATTTTATTACAGTGTATATTACAGCAGAATTGCCTATTAGGCCGCCTGGGCTTTTTCATAATGGGGTCTGGGTGCTTCCTCACTAGAGCAATAAGCAAGTAAGTCAGACAGACCTTGCTTTGATGTTTGGGCAGTGCCCCTGCCACTTCTAGTCCGTCTTTCTCCACTCAGCCTGGAATGGAAAACTTCCAAGTCAAAATGGGATTGAGGAAAGTAGGTCTTGGGGCTACCACTAGAGATGATGGAAGCTGTCCGGTGCAATGGGATTTGTAGTCGATTTCTTCAATACCCACAGCATTGTGATGAATCAGGAAACTTAACTTGGTCATGGCAGCAGCCGCTGGGGAACCCACAAAAGGGTGCAATTAATTATTATTGTTTTGAATCTTATTGTGGTATTATCTTCCTCAGTGGGTTGTCTGGAGATGAGTTTATGGAACCAAGTTCCCGAAAACGGTTTGGGAACTACTCTGCTAATGGGACAATTGTGTTGGATGCTGCTCAGTGTGTTAAAATACTGTTTTAAGCCAACACTGCCACGTTTTAGAGGGGTAGCCATTTTAGGTGGTTGCAATGAAACACCGAAGAGTGAAGTGGCACCTTCATGAATAATAATGATAACAAAATGATGGCATGAAGATTTTGTGGACCATAGGACATTTCTTAGCGCAAGAAGAGCCCGTGTCCTCAGCTTCTAAACACAATTGGATACTAAAACGTCACTGCGCACGACACAAGGTATTAAATACTTTTGGAAGTTCCATTCCATTCCGCGTTGTGTCAAGTGTGTGTGTTTGTGTGTGTTCATATTCTTCCGGTGATTTCCTAGATTGCCAAGGAATCCCCCAAAGTAATAAATGATTGTGTTTTTACACTGTTGTAGCCTGCCCTGGGACTTTCCGGTAAATGGCAGGTAAGAACTCTAATAAAGGTCCAATTAGCCGAGGCCACTCAGCATTTAAACTGGCAGCTGGAGAGAAATAACTTTCTACAATAGGTTCCCAATATTGTTTGGAGGGATGAGGCTTTGCGATCTTGAGGCATGGGATTATAATTGAAAAGCAAACTCGAGCTTACCTGAGGAAAACATCAAAATATAGGCACAGCGGAAGTTGCCTTACAGCAGGTGGGTCTAATTGTCCCATTTCACCCAGGAATGTCTGCCTTCAGAGGTAGACCCTTCCCAGGGTCTCAGAAAATGAGTCTTTCTGTTCAGCTGCTGCTTGGTTGTTGTTTTTTTACTGGAGATTGAACCCTAAAAAAGCCCAAACCAAAAAACCACCACTCTCCTAATGAGGTGAGCTGGAATATCTCCAGAAACTGGCTGGTTATTTTGATGGCTTTCGGTGTGTGTGGAATCCCCTTTGCTCTTTGGCTATGACTTTTCTCTTCAAGAGGCTTAATTTGAACCTAAATTACACCCCCCCTGCAGGCCTTGGTGTTTTCAATACATAAACCAACTGCTCTTTTGACGAACTGTTTCCACATAGCCTTTAAATCCCAAAGAGGTTCATCGCGGGGGGAAATGGCCTTGTACTCAATCAAAAGTTGGCTTCTGTTTGTGGCAAATGAGGGAGACACAATGCCACAATCCACTGCTAATAGGTTTCCCCCCTCGAACTCCTGTTGAACCTTATCTTCTCCACCTGGTGCCTCGGTGCTTAACATCATGGCATGCCTGCTTTTCTGCTTCATGCATCAATTTGCCTCGGATGCCAAGAAGAGACTCCCTTGCGTTTATGCTGACGGCAGGTCTCTCTGTAATACTGGGGCTACGTGTGTGCAGGCTGGGTGGGAATTGTTTTGCAATTTAGTCGTGGCAAGGCTTGCTTGCTTGCTTCCTTCCTTCCTTGCAATGCGTGCTTATTCAATGTGCTATTACTTCATGCCCATACTTCCATTTTTTGCCCTTGTCAATATGCCCTCAGCCTTGTTCCTGCACAGAACAGGGAAGGCAGCGTACCTGCTGGGGTGGTAGCTTAGTGTAATGTGCTTTTGGCTGCCCAACTTTATCAATAGGCACCTGGATGCATCTGTCATGAGCTGAAGCTGCTAAGTTTCCGAACACAATTCAAAGTGTTGGTGCTGACCTTTATAGCCCTAGCAGTGAATCCTGTTAAGTTCAGTTTATATAGGATTGCTATTTCAGAGCTTGTCAGTGTGGTCTAGTGGTTGGATTGCTGGACTGGGACCCAGGAGACTAGGGTTCAAATCCCCACTCTGCCACTAAGTTAACTGGGTGACCTTGGGTTTAGTCACTCTCTCTCTCTGCCTAACTTACAAGGTTGATGGGAGGGTGGCATGAAGAGGAGGAGGGGCCATGTAGGCATCCTGAGATCCCTGGAGGAAGGATGGGATGTAAATGTAGTACAGTGGTACCTCTGGTTAAGTACTTAATTCGTTCCAGAGGTCTGTTCTTAACCTGAAACTGTTCTTAACCTGAAGCACCACTTTAGCTAATGGGGTCTCCCCCTGCTGCCGCGCCGCCGGAGCACAATTTCTGTTCTCATCCTGAAGCAAAGTTCTTAACCCGAGGTAAAATTTCTGGGTTAGCGGAGTCTGTAACCTGAAGCGTATGTAACCTGAAGCGTATGTAACCCGAGGTACCACTGTAATAAATAAAATTTGGACCGATATCTAAATAACAAGGCTCTGATCTCGCATATTTTGGCAGGGGCCCTAATCACAATGGCAATTTGGGAAGACTTCTCAATTACCTGGACTTAGCAATTTGCGCTTTTGGCTCAGGGGAGCCAGGTATTATTATTATTATTATTATATTTATTTATATGCTGCCTCCTTCCCTGACATGTGCCTTACAGCCAAAATAGAAACGGCTAAAAACCTAGGGAGGAGGGTGGGGTGGGGGAGAGTAATCCTTAAAAAAACCCAAACCCCAATTAATAAGTTACAGATATTTTAATTTCTCAATTAATAAGGTACCACAAGTGATAGGATTTAGTACAGTCCAAGGGTATATTTTTTTGTATAAATTATATTTTTTCGGGGGAAATTTTTGCGTGATTGTTTTGATTTAGACTGCAGAACCCATTGAAATTATAGACCACACATCCTTTTCCTCATTGTATTCTTTATTATTGTATTGTATTATTATATATACAAAATTTTCACTAGTAAACTGCATTAGCTGTGCCATGTTTCCTTGTTGACAGTTTACTGACAGCTTCAAACCGTTTCCTATTTAATTCCTTCTCCCCCCGTAACCTGCTTTGCCGCTATCAAAATTCAGTTAAGAAAGTAGAATAAAAGAGCAAATAAAAGCAGCAGCTACATCTGAAGGCTTGAACTACACAGCCCACAATCCATTGCGGCTCCCGCGCGTGATTTGCGGCCTGACTCTCAGGCAGACTCCCTTTTACCCAGCCTGCCTTGCGAACACGCCCCTTTGCCCCAGGGCATCCTGGGAATTGAAGTCTTCCCCCCCTTCTCAGCTCCCACAAGTTCTGTCGGGAAACCCACGAGTCGGAAAAAAACTTTCCACCCGGCCTGGTCAACACGCCGGGGCGGGCTGTTGCCCCGGGCAACCAGCTCCTGAGCCAACGGGAGCCCGGCGCGCTGTGGGTGGTGGGCGGGCCTGGAGGGGCGGCGGGCCAATCGCGCGCCGGTGGGCGTGGCGCGGGTCTCCTCGGGCACCTTGTCCCGTCTTCTGCTTCTTTGCGGCCTAGTCGGCGCTCGAGTGCGCGACCCTCGCCGGCAGCCGGGTGACGATGGGCGGCGGAGGCAGCGCCCCGCGGAGGGTCACCTTCGAGGCGGACGAGAATGACAACATCACGGTGGTGAAGGGCGTCCGGGTGAGAGAGAGAGAAGGAAGGAGGGAGGGAAGAGGACAGGCCGACCTTGCAGGGCTGTCGTGCACGGGAGGGCTGCTGCCTTGACCTCCTCAGCTGCTGCTGCTCATTTACTACGTCTCTTATTTTTTGTGATTTTTTAAAATTAGTTTTCAATTGCAATAATCCAATAATAGCCTCATTATAATAATATTATAATACAATTAGCAATACCCATCATTCAGTAAAGGTAACGGTAAAGGGACCCCTGACCATTAGGTCCAGTCATGACCGACTCTAGGGTTGTGGCGCTCATCTCGCTTTATTGGCCGAGGGAGCCGGTGTACAGCTTCCGGGTCATGTGGCCATCATGACTAAGCCGCTTCTGGCGAACCAGAGCAGCAAACGGAAACGCCGTTTACCTACCCGCCGGAGCGGTACCTACTTATCTACTTGCACTGGTGTGCTTTCGAACTGCTAGGTTGGCAGGAGCTGGGACTGAGCAACGGGAGCTCACCCCGACGCAGGGATTCGAACCGCCGACCTTCTGATTGGCAAGTCCTAGGCTCTGTGGTTTAACCCACAGGGCCACTAGGGTCCCCCCTGGATGGTTAAGTCCAGTCAAAGGTGACTATGGGGTCGTGGCGCTCATCTCGCTTTCAGGCCGAGGGAGCCGGTGTTTGTCCACAGACAGCTTTCTGGGTCATGTGGCCAGCAGGACTAAACCGCTTCTGGCGCAACAGAACACCGTGATGGAAGCCAGAGCGCACGGAAACGCCGTTTACCTTCCTGCCAGATCGGTACCTATTTATCTACTTGCACTTTGATGTGCTTTTGAACTGCTAGGTTGGCAGGAGCAGGGACCGAGCAACGGGAGCTCACCCCATCGCGGGGATTTGAACCGCCGACCTTCTGATTGGCAAGTCCTAGGCTCTGTGGTTTAACCCACAGGGCCACCCGCGTCCCGTCCATCATTCAGTACCCATCATCAAATTATATAATTAGGTCCACCCCCGCATGCTAGAATTGATGGTTTGGTGATTTTGTTTATTTCTATGTTCCTATATATATATATATATTAAATATATATATATATTAAATAATCTTTATTTCATATTGAAAAAATTGCAACGAAAACAAACGTTAAACATTACGCCCACATCTTCGAAAAAGAAAAAGAATTACAAAAAGAGCAAAAATATAAAAAGAAAAAGAAAAATATATATAAAAAGATAAAAAAAATTGATCATGTACACAGTTATTAAAAGGATACAAACAGTAGTTGGATTTTTCTATACTCCAAGTTCCAAAATCTTATCAATTTCAATTACACTCCAGTCAAGATACAACAACTGCAGCATTAACAACTTCCATTCGTATTGGCACATTAAATGATTTATAAAACTGTAAGTGAGACACTCAAACCATATCTTTGTTCATCCTGTGTGTGGCCGTTATTCTGTCCATGGTGTTTCTTCCTGTCCTTGTAAAATGTTATGTCTTATCTTTTCCTAGCTGCTGCTGTTCTCCATCATGCCTTGGGCAGAGCTAATATTGATGTTTCAGAACATCTCCGTTGCTCCGCCCTGTGCTTCGTGGGTCTCTTATCTTTTGGTCTTGCAAGGGTCTCTGGGGAAGGCGTTCTAATCTGGCACTGTAGTTTCCCATCTGGCCCTGTACTGTCCCACAATGTTTATTTAGTTATTGTAAGCCGTCTCAAGCATGGTTTATAGCTATGGAAAGGTGGCGTGCAAATGAGATGGCCCTGACAGTTGAGGTCCTTGACAGGATCCATCTGTTGCAGAGGCACAGTTACGGCTAATGACTCGCCCTACGTCTGGGGCTCCTGTTTTTCTGAGTTGACGAGGCCTTTTTGTCTGGTGGACCCTGGACGTGCACTTCATGGGACTGTAGAATTGCAGAGTGGGAAGGGACACTGAAGGTGATCCAGTCCGACCCCCTGCAATGCAGGGATCTTAACGGAAGCATCCACGACAGATGGCCACCTGACGGTTGCTTTATAAACCTCTCAAGGAGTAGAAAGTCTGCAGTCTCTCACGGGAGTCTGTTCCACTGCTGAACAGCTCTTGCAATCCAAAAGTTCTTCCTAATGTTGAGTTGGAATCTCCTTTCTTGTCATCTTTCTGAGTACAATTCAAAGTGTTGGTGCTGACCTTTAAAGCCCTAAATGGCCTGAGTCCAGTATATCTGAAGGAGTGTCTCCACCCCCATCGTTCTACCCGGACACTGAGGTCCAGCACCGAGGGCCTTCTGGCAGTTCCCTCCCTGCGAGAAGTGAGGTTACAGGGAACCAGGCAGAGGACCTTCTCAATAGTAGTGCCCGCCCTGTTGAAATAAGCAGCTATTTTATATTTAAGACATTTGAAGGCAGCCCTGTTTAGGGAAGTTTTTAATATTGAATGCTGTATTGTTTTTAACACTTGATTGGAAGCCGCCCAGAGTGGCTGGGGAAACTCAGCCAGATGGGCGGGCTATAAATAATAAATTATTATTATTAGCCTCAAATGTTGCAACCTTTCCTCATACAATATATTCCTAATAATAATAACAACAACAATAGGTTTTGGTCTCTCCCACTGCACCACACTGGCTCTTGGATGACTTTGAAAGAGGGTTGGACAGATTCACAGAGGAGGAAAAAGCTTTCAATGGCTACATGCCGGGATGGATATTATCTGCCTCTATTGTTGGAGGTTGTATGCCTCTTCATGTGTGGCTCACGGGCTGGCTGTTCCTCACCTCTGCACTATGCCAATGAGAGGCCCAGGCAACAGTAGAAAGAAGCAATTCCTGCCACTTCTAGCTCACTTGTTTACTTATATTCTCTTTTTATTGGTAACACAGTGGTCTGAATTGGGCTAGCTGCGTTGCCCAGAGACTGCGCAACCACAGTGCTGGAGAGTGAAAACCTTCAGTGAGTAATCTGAGGAAATGGTATCCTGCCACTCCCTCTGTTCACTCATTCCTTTGCCCTCTCTAAGCAGCCAGAATGGGACCAGCACCAACTGCTACACTTTTAAGAGAGAAATCACAGATGTGAGCAAGTGAGTGGTGCCTGCAGTGACTGCCTCTGCTTGCTCTCTCTCTTTGGATAGTGCAGAAGGAAACCACGGCAGTGCCTGTAGGTAGCACTCCCAATTGCTTCACCACCCATAGAGCTAGGTCACAGGTGAGTGAGTTGAGGTCTGAACTTCTCCTTGCAGGAGGTGATAAGATTAATCTTCACATTGTGAAAAGTTTTGCATGCTGTTTTCTGCTGTTACAGTTCAAGCTGCTTTTCAAGGCACAAGAACAGGCCAGGCCAAATATTTTCCTCTGCACGTGGACCTTTTGCCCGAACCTTTATTTTAAGTTGAGCTTGTGCAGTCCAGGTGCATAGTGCTCACTGGTAAATTTTGCCGTTAGGCAACATGGATAATTTCAGTTTATGATGCCCAAGGAAACATTCACTCAGGTTGTTAGGTTCTTGCCTGCTCAGAGAGACTGGCCAGTTGTTCTAGGCTATGGTAAAATACTCTCAGAGTGGGCAGTTCTGCCCTACTGCCTTGAAGAAGCTATTTGTAAAATGCTGCTTAAAAAAAATAAAGCTAGATTCCTAGACTTGACCACCTGCTCTCCCATAATCAGGTGATCCAGTGGGTAGTGGTAGCAACTTAACTGCTTTAACTTCTGCATGGTAGTGATTTCCTTGACCAATCTCAAATCTGGAAAGAAAAAGCCTTGGCTACTCTAGTGGGAGACAAGACCTATCAGGCCATTGGTCAATCTTGTCCAGCATCCTTTTCCCACCGTGGCCAACCAGATGTCTATGGAAAGCATGAAAGCAGCACCTGAGTGCAACATTTTACCTGCTTGTGACTCCCAGCAACAGATGTTCAGAGGCATATTGCCTCTGACAGTCGAGGCAGAACATATTCCATCATGACTAGTAGCCATTGATACCTCCCATGCCAGGAGATTATTAACATGGGCACCTTGCCTCTGCCTATCTTGCTTTCTACACCACTGGCCCTGGTATCCATCAGAATAGCCTGGCAGGGTTGGACAGATTATATCACATTTCACTATTTCTGCTCCTTTGCGTCAAATCTGCAGAGGGTTTCCGTCTTGCTCCTCTGACTTGCTGCTTTCTCTTCTTCTCCTTTAACCTTCTTGTTTTTTTCTGTTTTAACCTTGCCCTTTCTGCTCTATTGCAGGATACACAACTCTCTCATTACTTAAATATTTTTAAAAGCATGTTCTATCATTGTCACGGCAGGGGAAAATTTTGCCTGGCTTGCAACAGGGAAATTTGTGGGCATGAGATGAGCAGAACAGGTGTCTGGCTGTTCTGGTGTGATCCTCTTCAATACAGTACCGCTTATGATTCAGTCTGTGCTGAAACACAGGTCTTAGTGAGGTCTCGCTGAGAAACATAGCATGAAGAAAACTTAAAGGTTTCTAGCTTGTGTTAATGTTGCTGCAAGGAATGACGGAATACATCTTCTAGTCTTGAACTGCATAAACTTTCAACAAAGGCTGTGATTCTGTACATACTTACCTAAGTGTAACGCCCACTCAGTGCAGTGGGAGAACTTCTGAGTAAACATGCATAGGATTGCAAGGTAAGCCTGCAGTCAGGCACATTGTTACTTGGAGGCAAGTGCCCTGGAACTAGTTTATTTTCTAATTAAGCACAAGGGTTTGTGCAAGACTGCACAGTTGCTTGATAGTAAACCATACTGAACGCACCAGGTCTTCTCTTAGTGAGCTTGCGACAGATCAGGCTACATATGGTTTGAGGACAGCAGTTTTCAAAGCTAGGAAGTATAGTTATACCTTGGTTGTCGCAATGCTTTGATACTCGTACGTTTTGGCTCCCAAACGATCGAAACTCGGAAGTGAGTGTTTTGGTTTTCAAACTTTTTTTGGAAGCCAAACGTCAGCCAGGGCTTCTGCGGCTTCTGATTGGCTTCAGGAGCTTCCTGCAGCCAATCAGAAACTGCGCTTTGGTTTCCGAACGTTTTGAAAGTCGAATGGACTTTCAGAACGGATTCCGTTTGACTTCCAAGTTACGACTGTAATAGCTAAAGGTTCTTATGATAGAGCAGGATCCTTGTCAGCAGGGTAAGTTTTACTGAGTTCCAAATGACTCCTCTCCCTGGCACCTAGCCAGAGTTTGAATTTGAGTTGTAAAGCGCCATAGGTGATGGTTTGAGGAGGGTGGGTTTTTTTGTGTTTTGTCCCTTTATCTCCTCCTGGCTGCTGGAGCAGTTTTAATCTACTTTATTGTAGTGGATTGTATCTTGAATGGTTTGTTGTGAGGCCCCTTAGAGAACAATCTCGTGGAAGGGTGGGATACAAATATTTTCAATAAACACAGACGATAATGAACCCTGGTATTAGAGCTTCTAATGCCCACCTTCCAGTGTTTGTTTCCTTACCTTGTCATGTCCCTGTACTTATATTTTCCTTTTGTCTTGACGACTCCTATCCTTTCCTCAAAGAAACCTAGCGAAGGGCCTCTCTGTGCCATGGAACCTGGGGGGGGGGGTCATTGTTTCTGAAGCTTATGTAAAAGCTCTTACCAACAGCACTTCAAAAGAAAAATGAAAGGCGAATGATGAAACAGGGAAATATTGGGGTGGCACCCGAGGAAGAGTTTCTTCCTTCTGTCTCTTTGATTTCCTCACACTTCTCCTGGCCCCTGCTTTCCGTTAGTCTCTGCCAACTATTCTTTTATTCCTCCTCCTCCCTTTCTTCGTTCACCTGTAAACAGGCACGCTTGTGTCCCTGTGACACTAACGCAGCTTGAAGTCCTGTTTCCTTCAGAAACTGTAGAGTTGATACTGGATAGCACCCGGATACCCATTGCTGCAGCAGCGTGTTAATTTACCAAGTAGACAAGGAAGCCTTGCCTGTGGGATAGTGTGCATTAATGTTTACCTTTGGGAATTTAACATTTACACATATATTTCATTTATTTATTTACCTTTTGTTTGTGAAAATATTTGTATACCACTATTCATTTTGATTTTATTTTTTTAAAAAATACCAAAGCGGTTTGCAACAATAGAATATAAAACCATTTAAGAAAAAAAACCACATAAAAAAGTTAAAATCAGATGATGATTATGGAAAGATGTATTCTTAATGGCCTGCATAGGCAAGCTAATATATCCTGTTAGTCCATGAAACTGATATTTCTGCAGCACAATGGAACTCTCTGCCTTAGTTTGGCACATGCATCCCAGTTCTAACCACACTTGTATAGCAGCCCCAATGATTTAAAATGTATTTACTTATGCTGAAGTTTTTCTAGGATTGCAGCCTTTAGGTAGTAGCTGCAAAAGCATGCTGTAGTCAGAGCGTCAGAGCAGGACCTGGGAGACCAGGGTTTAAATACCTACTCAGCCATGAAGCTCCCTGGGTGACCTTGGGCCAATGATCTCGCACTCAGCCTAACCTACCTCACAGGGTTGTTGCGATGATAAAATGGTGAGGAGGAGAAGAATCATGTATACTACCTTGAGCTTCCTTGGAAGAGAAGGTGGTATATAAATGTAATTGATGATGTTGATGAATATGATGTATTTTTTGCATTGTGAAGATTCAAGGCAGAGGGCCTTCTCGGTAGTGGCACCCGCCCTGTGGAACACCCTCCTACCAGATGTCAAAGAGAAAAACAACTACCAGACCTTTAGAAGATATCTGAAGGCAGCCAAATTTAGGGAAGCTTTTAATGTTTAATAGATTATTGTATTTTAATATTCTGTTGGAAGCCGCCCAGAGTGGCTGGGGAAACCCAGCCAGATGGGCGGGGTATAAATAATAAATTATTATTATTATTATTAAGGGTGTTTTTAGCTCAGATAGGCTGGGGCAAATGCATTTCCAGGACTGCCAAAGTGTTCTTGTTAGTTGCTTAAAAAAAGTGTTTATCAGATTTTGATTCCTAAAAGAATGTGTTTTCTGCTGCTCAGAGCTAATAAAAAAATGGAGAAAAAAGTACATTATACCTGGAGCTAGAACCAAAGACAGTGTGGGAAATACATATTTTGATAAGCCAACTTATGATGTTTTTGTGTGTTTCTTTGCTCCAATGTCTCCCCAGCTGTCTGAAAATGTCATAGAGCGTATGAAGGACCCTTCTTCAGCAAGTGGGAGGTCTCAGAAATCGGGCTCTGGTGGTCATGGCTTGATTGGAGGCACTTCAGGTATGTGCACACTTCTGGCTATAGGAGATAAGAATCAAAATGTAGTTCTGAATTTTTTTTAGTAAACCCTGAAGTCTTTTTGCAGAGCTGGTTCCAGTCATTCGTTTGCCTTCTTTTGACTTTCTGCAAGAGCGGAATGGATTTCTTTACGGTGCTTTTGTTTTTAAGCACCCTACTGAGTTTCTCCCTTGTTGCTTTCTTCTTCAGCTGCACGCAGACAAGGTTTGCTCTCTGCTGTACTTTCACCTTAAGACATACTTTGGAAATCTGACTTTGCAACTTATGCATTAGAAGGTGATACGTCTGCTTTAACTCTGGGAGCCGTGAGGTTCCTTAGAAGATACTCAGCAGAATGTGCACCTGGAAGTTAAGTTTCATGCACATAGTTTGATCTGTGGGACTACCATGGAAGCATACTTCCTGTGCCCTCAGTAGATGAAGATTTTCCTGTTAGAAATTGCCTAGATTTTGGTAGTGCTAATTAGCTGACTCCCATAATATACCACCGTCTTCCTCATTTCCAGAGCTGTATTGAAACTTTTAAAAACATCCCCACATCAGAAAAGGGGACAAATGTATGTTTAGAATCATAGAATTGTAGAGTTAGAAAGGTACATGAGGGTCATCTAGTCCAGGGATGTCCAACAGGTCGCTCGCGATCTACTGGTCGATCCCTGCTTGGTTTTGGTCCCTCCCAAAGCTAAGCAACTTATGCTTCCCAAACCCCCTAAAAACGGGGCTTTTCCCCTCCCTAAAAAAGCTCAACAGCTTTGACCTGAAGCCCAGTAAAATGGGGCTTTCCCCCTCCCTAAAAAAAGCTGAAGAACTTTGACCTGAACCCCAATAAAACAGGGGTAGATCACTGCTAGCTTTTAATTCTGTGAGTAGATCGCAGTCTCTTGGAAGTTGGCCACCCGTGATCTAGTCCGACCCCCTTGCAATACAGGAATCTTCTGTCCAACGTGGGGCTCAAACCCACGACTCTGAGATTAAGAGTGTCCTGCTCTACTGACTGAGCTATATCCACAAATGGTACTTAGGAAGGGCCAGTGATGCTGGCAGAATTGGGGTAGGGATAACTGGTGGGTACATCTGTCTCTCACCCTGAAGTTCGACGCAAGCTAGTTTCATCTTGTAGTACAGAGAACAGCAGTATCCCATTTTTAAGAGATGTTCATAGGCGTCCTTAAACAAGGCCGTTGCAAGTTATCAAAATATTTGAAGGCCCCCTCCTCCCATACTCTAGAGTATTTCTATCCTACGATTGCGCTTGCCAATGTAAGACGCATTTATTGATCTCAAGTTGGGCAGAAATTAAGTTACAACCATAATAAAGAAATCTCTAGCCTGCTTCTTGCAAACATCGTCTTTCAGTTATTTGAGTAACTTTAAACATACTGAAATATTTAACAAGCACAAAATCTTTAAAGTACATCTGTCATTCTTTCCTAGGGCTGTGTGATGACAAGTAATTCGATCAGTCTACTTCGAGTGCGTTTCTTGAATGCATGTGCTAAAAGCAGCGCTTAGTCATAATAGACAAATTTAATGGCTTAATTTATTTTTTTTAACACGACTGGATTCCTGAAAAGTCAGTGTATTCTTTAAGGAGGAAGGCACAAAAAGGTTATGAAAACGGAAAAGCGTTAAGGTTGCTGTCTTTACAATGTGGGATCAGTTTTCAGCGTCTGCTCTCTCCGTTGTGGGTTTTCATTGAAGGATCAGTTGTTGCCATTTCCCTTTCTCCGTTGTGGAGAGCTTTCCATCTGTGGCTCTTAAAGAGACTGGCAATTTTGAACTTTCAGCTGAGTGGCATGCTTTCTATATGGAAAGTTAGGTTAGGCTGAGAGCTGTGACTGGCCCATTGGCATCCAGCGAGCTTCATGGGCGAGCCTGGATTTGAATACAGGTCTCCATGGATTGTGCCACTACATCACATTGACTGTCTCAGTTGCACACGTGCAAGTTCTCTTGGTAGGTGAGTTTTGCCTGCTCCCAAAATCTTGCAGCTGGCTGGACATAGGGTGTGAAAGTATAGTTGCCACCTACAATGAATGACTGGCTTTTGACATTTGGAGCTATTTGATCTTCATATCATGTATTTCTAGCACACTGCATTCTAGATTGTGTGAGTGGCTAATCCTGCCTGTGACTGTAGGGTAGACTGCATACCTTTCTGTCTATCGTAGTGCTGTGATCTTCTGTTCCTCATTGTTGGTCCTCCATTGCCACCTGTGACATCTCACCCAATGTGCCTCAGGCTGGTGTGATTAATAATAATAATAATAATAATAATAATAATAATAATAATAATAATTTATTTATACCCAGCCACTCTGGGCGGCTTCCAACAGAATATTAAAATACAATAACCTATTAAACATTAAAAGCTTCCCTAAACAGGGCTGCCTTCAGATGTCTTCTAAAAGTCTGGTAGTTGTTGTTCTCTTTGACATCTGGTGGGAGGGCGTTCCACAGGGCGGGTGCCACTACCAAAAAGGCCCTCTGCCTGGTTCCCTGTAACCTCACTTCTCGCAGGGAGGGAACTGCCAGAAGGCCCTTGGAGTTGGACCTCTGTGTCTGGGCAGAACAATGGGGTGGAGACGCTCCTTCAGGTATACTGAATATATTATTTCAAGAATAAGCCTCTCCATTCTCAAGGGGTACTTCTGTGATTTTTGCACACTAAGGTTTTTGGGTGGGGGCAAAGTGGGGAGGAGAAGTAAAACGAATTTTGTAAGTACTTTTTAGTGAAATGTTCTGGAACTAACCGCAATAATGATAAATGTATATTAGGAAAGATAACAGCTGTTATTTCAGCCAGCTTGAAGTAAAAGGGGGTGCCACACTTGCATGTCACATTTTAATTACCTTGAGATTATTTTTTGAGATGAAGTTGCTATGTAATGATTCCGAGTAATAATTCACAGAGCCCAACTTGATGGCCAAGAAGGGCAGAACACATAAATGTATGAACATGTTGAATATCTCCTGCTACTGCTGCTGCACAGTGATATGGACTCATTTTGATATGAAAGCCATATTAGTTCTTGTGGTCCTTGAATGAGCAGATGAGGCGAAGGGACACGGATACCATCAAGAGAGAGATAAGTTTAATTTTGCCTGCAGCCACTTAGGTTTGCATATAATGGACTTGGCTCTGATAAATTGTGCAAAAGTTGTTCTCCTTGTGATTGTGCATACAAATTGAGCAATACTGCACTCAGATGGCTTAATGGTGCCTCACTGGTGAGAAGGGAGATCACACATGAACTTAAGCAGGTAGGTAACTGTTACCAGGAGAGGTCACAGCTTCTGGAAAGTTCACCTTTACTGGGAAAGAATATTTAACAAAGTACGAAGGCTGGAGAAGTCACAGTAAGTTTTTCAGCTGAAGGTGAAAGGAAGAACAGACTTGATTAAAAATCAGTGTGTAGCAAAGTTTCATGTACTTGTTCTCTCTGTGATGAGGACAAGTGCAGTGTGAGCATTTATTCATATATGTATGATCTATATATGTGTGTGAAGTTTTGCTTGGTTATGTTCCTTGGTGGTTTGGAAACTTAAAGGCAAGTTTAAAGTTGGTTATGTGATATATTTTGATAGACCATCATAAAAAGATAGGCAGGTGTTTGAGTTTCACACACCTTGAGGCAAAATGAATAAAAATAATAATAATGACAAAGGCTCTTTAATAATAATAATAATAATAATAATAATAATAATAATAATAATAATAATAATAATAATTTATACCCCGTCCATCTGGCTGGGTTTCCCCAGTCACACTGGGCGGCTTCCAACGAAAGATTAAAATACAACAAAATATTATTTTTGAACTCAGCTTTGGTTTCTCACATGGCTAGTACTTTCCACTTCTTCATGGTTGCAGAGTGTAGTTCTTGATTGCTTTCAGATTACAGAACTAAACATTAGCTGAAAACCAAAGTGAAACAACTGACAGCAAACAGTGAATATGCCTCCGACCTAGGCACTGCTGAATAGCCAGGAGATTAGGCTTCCCCCGGAAAATGTACCATTTAATACCAAATTCTTCAAGTTGGCATGCCATAACTTGAAAGAGAGAGTCCTTTCCCCCTCACTGTGAGACTGAGGGGTCAAATGTTGTAGTTCATTAACAGTTTCTATCCAAATGCGATATTGGTTTTAAATGCAGTGTAAGGAGTCTCTATGGGAGTATATTGTATTTAAAAGTGGGGTATCAGAGTTTTTAGGGGGCTAATCATGTTGGGATAGCTGGGATAGCAGGCATCTTGGTTTTTGAATGTCTTATGTAGATTTTTCAATTTTGCTGTTCTGTATGGGACAACGACAATGAAGATTATCGTAATCGTAATCATTGTTTTGCATTTGTGCCTGTTGCCCAGGCCTCATAATGCATATGCACTCCTCTTGATGCACCAGCTCTCCCTTGGAGACATCGCCTGGTGAGCTGTCTCCTTCATACTCTCTAGCAGGCCGTGCCCCGGAGCTCTCCACAGGCTTGGAAGATGAAACTCCTGGGTCTTGCACCTTGTCAGATCCTGAGGCATCTGGGACGGCTTCCTCAGGTGGGCTCTGCTACATAATCCTCCCTGTCTCCCCTCCCATGGCCTCATCCTCCCCATCTCCCCTTCTGAGTCCTCATCCTTACATGCCCCCTTGCTGCTGACCTGAATCCGAGGGCTCAGAGAGAACCATGTCAGTGGCAGAGTTTAGCAGGGCTGGCAGGGAAGGGCAGCGCTGTGCTGGCATTTAGGTGCTTTGTGCAACTGGAGCTTTGATCCTAGCCAAAGCCATGATTGCAGCTTTGCTATGGAAAGCTCACTTCTGTTTTCACGTCCCTTGGCTTTTGCTGTGATGGAATAAAGCACAGTTGATTCTAGTTGGGTGAGGTCTTTGCGACTTTGCTTTCCTGGGCTGTATTCCTGCATTACCCAACAAACCAGCCAGAGAAGAGGAACGGAGATCTGCTCTGGAACAGAAAATACTCTACGGACCTCTACGTGATAAAACAGAAGATGGAAACAGATGAAGTTACAAAGGCAAATCTCAAAACTGTTTTGGTCACGTCAAGTCAAATAACTTTAAAATTGCATAAAATGGTATCAAGACACCAAGTGGGACAAAAACCAGGACACACAAAGTCAGCTGCCCTTATTGTATTAGAACTTCATCAATGCCCCTTTGATTTTCTGTGCTTTGACTTTCACTGCCTCCATATGAAAGGTCCCACTCTCCAGAGCTTGCTTCATCCTCCATGTGGCAACCTTTAGGACAGTGGTTTTCAGCCAGTGTGCCGTGGCACCCTGGGGTGCCTTGAATGATGGTCAGGAGTGCTGCGGGCAACACTGGCCTCTGTCCCTCTTTCCTTCCCTCCTCTGATGCCCTCTCCCATCTCTGCCTCCCAAAGGCTTGCGCGTCTGTTTGTTGCAGCAGCCCTGGCTACAAGCTCAGGAGGCGAATGGTGCCTCTGGGCCTGGCCAGGGGGTGCTGGGTGCCAGGAGCTGAGGCGGCCTTGGAGTAAGCAAGCAAGCAGGCGAGGGAGCCCAGCCAGCCAGTCCACCAGCCCTTGCTGTTGGGAATGGACAGACTAGTGGGAGGCCGGGTAGGCAGGCATCATGCTGACGTTTCTTGTGCTTGCTGTGTGCAAGGCCTGCCTGGGAGCTGAGTGCCCGGTGCCAAAGGGGAGCCTTTCCGCCATGCAGGCCCGGCAGTGTCCGCTGCTGCCACTTCTTCCTCCCAAGGTGAGAAAGATGGTGGCCTCACGTTCACCTTCAGCCCATTTCCATTGGGCTGCTAAGGCTGGGGTCATCCTCTTCATTGGTCCTTGTGAGTCAGGGTGAGGAGGCACCTCTCTTTGGGATGAGGGGTGCAGCTCAGAGACCAGGGGCAGCAGCAAGAGGGAGAGGAGAGGAGAGGAGGCTGAGGGAACACTCCACAAGGAACAGGGTTTGAAAAAGGGTGAGGGGCTGCCAGCTCTGCAGGCAAGGGGTGACCTAACAGGGCTCCTGAGTGCCACAGGGGTGCTGTAGAAAGAATATAGTTGGTCAAGGGAGCTGTGGACTCCAGAAGGTTGAAAGCCTCTGCTTTAGATAATTGAAGATGGCCAGCTTGAGGCATGTCTTCTATTGGAGGACCTAGGGTCACTGATACTGGAAATTGGTCCCTTTCTGTTCATTCTAACACTTCAAAAGTGTCCACAAAAGTGGAGAAACTCATCTGGTTGATAGCACTTCCACTGCATTTGTGCAAATAAGTATACTGACCCTTGGAAATGTTTACGGGACTCTTCTGAAGGATATATAAATTATGTCGGAATACAGTATCCAGCAACTTCAGAGCCTGCACATTATATTCATTGTCCAAAGAATAATGAGAGGTTAGGAAGACACCTTCCAAGCTTACCCTAAAGGTAGCAAGAAACCATCTGCTGCTGTTCCAATTTGGGCATTAAAATCCCCACAGAGAAGTATAAATGCTTTGGGGAATTTATAACTGATCTGCTCCAGTAGGGATGTTAAATCTGACCAAATCTTGGTTGTCAGTGACAGACTAATAGTAGCGGGAAGGTAGATGTTTATACGGAAAAGAAAGATTCCTAATTCAGTTTTAATTTGTACTGGCAAAATGTAATTATTTTGATTTCCAAAATCTGCTATCCAAACTTCTCCAGCCAAATCAAGTGATATAAAGGACGTCAAGCCCCTCTTCCTCAGCCCTGTATAAATTTATTAACAGCTGGCTGCTAGCTAAAAGATTTATAAGGTGGGGGGGGGGGTTAAATTCATGAGACCAAGTCTCTTGCAAACATATCAAATTGCTGGAGCATATGGATAAAATCCTTATCTGCCTTTTTATTATCCAAGTCCTCCAGGTTCCAGGAAAAAAAATGTTAATACCTTTCTGGATGTTTTCTAGTCAGTTGTGATATCTTAAAGGGGAGAGGTAAAGGTGTTCTAATTTGCTTTACTATAATTACCCCTAAAGGTGTTCTAATTTGCTTTACTATAATTACCCCTAGGCTGGGGCTTATTTTGAGCATTTGTTAATGGATAATCCCTTTGATTTCTGGAAAATAGATTGTTAGCAGCATACCTGGCCATATTTTTCTTGAAATTCTAAAGTGGTTTCTGACATGGCATGGGGTCTGCTGTTTAAAAACAGAACAAAACAAAACAAAAAAATCTGTTTGGGCAGAATGAAGCTCTTGAGTGTGCTCCAAATAGATTTTAAGATCTTTGATTTATGTGAGTAGCACAAACTTGGGACATCATGTAAGTGGCAACAGCTTAAAGCAGGGACGTCCAACTCCCAATAGACTGCAATCTACTCACAGTATTAAAAAAAACTGGCAGTAATCTATCCAAAGTTGTGGAGCTTTTTTTTAGGAAGCCAAAGTTGGGTTTTTTTTTTTGCTTTTCTGTAAGGAGATCAACCAGGATCTACCAGGAACACCCCGCGATCTACCAGTAGATCATGATCATGCCTGGCTTAAAGCTATGCATATGCCCTCCATCACAGACTTTTTGCCTTTGTTCGGTGATTTGGAAGTCTACTAGTTTAAACAGAAAATATATATGCAGTAAGGCTAGGCTCTGACTTTGGAATTTCTTTGTGAAGCCAAAGGTACATTTCCTTTCTTCCCTTGTGTGCACTTTTATTATTGCGTCCCCTTAGCTGGGTAATCCAAGCAGTAGGCTTAAAATTCTTGACCTTTGGAACGATAAATCTCTTTAATACCCTTTACATCCCTTCTTAATCTAAGAGAAGAATGATAGGGGCTGATTTAACATTGCTCTGTTTCATTCTGTTTCTGAATTGCATCTTTTTAGATATTTCTGCCCTTTATAGGTTGGGTTTGGTTTTTTTTAAGTATTTCCCCACTTTCTGACCCACCCTTTTACTTCAGTCTTATGTGGGTGTGTAGGAAGGCAATACTAAAAGAACAGTCCAATAAAACTGGTAAATATTTGTTCCTCCAGAATGACCTTATACCATCTTTGTCCTGGTGTGTACTTATCGAAAGTGGCCTGGCTTTGGCTCCAGCCTCCAGGGAAATTGTATCACACGAAGAGAGCATCCTTTGCTTGCCTTTGAGGTTGCTGTAGAACATCACGGAAGACATTATTCTCTTAAGTACCATGGTGCCCAAGACATTTTAACTCATTAGGACTTTTCAGGGTTCTGAATTGTGCTTGGAAACGTAGCCAATGGGAGCCAATGTAGGTATTTCAGGACCGGTGTTATATGGTCTCGGTGGCTGCTCCCAGTCACCAGTCTAGCTGCCGCATTCTGGATTAATTGTAGTTTCTGGGTCACCTTCAAAGGTAGCCCCACATAGAGCGCATTGCAGTAGTCCAAGCGGGAGATAACCAGAGCATGGTTTTAAAAGGTAAAGAGTCCTCATACTATCTTTGTCCTAGCCACTAGCCGCCAACCCTAGTGTGTACTTATTATTTTAGACGGTTGCCCCACCCCAGAGTTTGTTCCAGTGAGTCTTGGCTCTTCAGACCTCGCAGGAGAGCAATGTCCCTCTGGCCTTCCAGGAGTCTCTTATGTTGAGCAGGGTGAGTTTGGGCCTCTCTCCCTAGGCTAGGTGGAAAAGGCCTTTGCAGGGCTCACAGCAGGCCATCTTGATGCTTTTGGCAGATCCTGAGTCCCCACACTCCCTTGTAACTGTGTGTGTGTGTTGTGTGTCCGTGTGTGTCCATGCTGAGAATTGCATTGTTGTAATACTTCTGGTTATGCCAGAACTTGTAGCTTTTACGCTCAGCTTCCCTCTCACCCCTTTCCCCGCTCCATGTCTGCCTGCATCTCTGGAAAATGTGAAGTCAAGCTGGAGATCAGCGTAGATATGTACAAAGGAGCGATTTGAAGCACGAGATCCATTTAAGTGTGGTGCTGCCGTGCCGCCGGCCAATACGAAACTGGAGTTTAACAAACTTTGAAGGATCTATAGAATGAGCCAAGTGAGGATGAATATGATAGATGTTTAATTTAGGGTACCTTGGCAATGGTGGAACTCAATTTACTCTCTTGAAAAGATCTGCTGAATGCGTCTGACCGATCAGATAGGGCTTAGCTCACCTCCCTGTGATAGCTTCTAAAGAAACTGCAGCAGTTTGATTGAGCAGTGGCTTGCCCCAATGTCCTTGACTCAAGCTCTTTGTTCTCCTCCTCCCCAGTTTCACAGAGTGCTTCTGTTGGTTAGTTGCGTGCTCTTTCAGAGGCCCGACATTCTCTTAGAGGAAAGGTTTCAGGGTCAATGTAAATGTATTGGAAGGTGAAATACCTCCCCAGTAGGGTGCTTGTTTTAAAAACGGAAAGGGGGAGGGGGGGGAAAGGAGAAGCAATGAACATTATTTTTCCAGTATAATTGTTAATCTCCAGCTCAACTGCTACTAGACGGTGCAAGACAAAAGCCTCTGCAGGGCAAACTCATAGTGAAAAAACCCAATTTTTTTATTTGCTTTGGTATATCATAGGCTCTTCTGTTGGCCACACTTAAGGCATATCGTCACCCAAATACCCATTGTGTCCGGTAGGCTAAAGCTGCAGATTGACGTTGCTCCTGGATCATTGGTGTGGCGAGATCGCCGCATCAGGAAACAGTCCTTGTAGGTGGCATGGAAGTAAAAAGGTAAAGGGACCCCTGACCATTAGGTCCAGTCGTGGCCGACTCTGGGGTTGCGGCGCTCATCTTGCTTTATTGGCCAAGGGAGCTGGCGTACAGCTTCTGGGTCATGTGGCGAACCAGAGCAGCGCATGGAAATGCCATTTACCTTCCTGCCGGAGCGGTACCTATTTTATCTACTTGACTTTGAGGTGCTTTCGAACTGCTAGGTTGGCAGGAGCAGGGACTGAGCAACGGGAGCTCACCCCGTCGGTAGCTAAACCACCGACCTTCTGATCGGCAAGCCCTAGGCTCTGTGGTTTAACCCACAGCGCTACCCGCGTCCCGGCATGGAAGTAGTGGTAGCTATAAACACCTCCCTCTGTCCAAAAGAGTCCTGGTTGAGTTGCATATGCTCCTTTGTAAGAACAAAAGACTCATTTAGTCCAGCACTAACTTGTTCTTGCACTGACTGGCCGGATATATAGAATCATACAATTGGAAAGGGACCCTGAGGGTCATTGGTCAAACCCACTGCAGTGCAGGAATACCTATAGGAAGACCACAATCGGGACTTGAGGGCTCTCTTCACACGTGTTCACCGGAACAAGTCAGCCTGCGACAGTGGATGTGCCCAAAGGATGGGTACAAAGCCTTCTGTCATAGATGGCTTATAGCAGGGGTCACCAGCCTAAGGCCCATGGGCCGGAAGTGGCTTGCGGAGATGTTTAACCGGCCCACGAGCCAACCCTGGACTGAACTGCCTGCTGACGTGCTGCGCTAAACCAGCGCAGCGTGGGGGACTTGCTTCTGCGGCACCGGAAATCACATCTGTGCATGCGCAGAAGCTGAAAATCGCATCTGCGCAGACTCCAATGCCGAAAATCACAGGCTCATGCGTGCAAGGATCTCTCCGGGGAGCTAGCCCAGGCAAGATAAACCTTGCTGACCCCTGGCTTATAGCATGTCTCTTACTCTTCTGCAAATGGCAGCCTTGGAGATGAGGCACATGATGGAAGGGAAAGCCCTCTTTCCATAACTGCCCACCTCTCAGATGTCTTGGTAGTACTGTATGTAATTTCAGTGTGGGATTCCCAAGGTTTGTAATCCTGCTCAGTGGCCAGGGTTTAAGTTGCTAACCTTTGGTACCCCATCCATCACAGAACTGTTAACTTTATAACAATACAATTAACATCACATTACAATCTAATTTGAGTTCTTGGAATAGGGTGAGAAGTGGAAATAGGCAATTGACTGCAAAAGAATGCTCTAATTAACGTACTATACAGACACTGGAAGAGCTTTGCCAAAAGCAAATGTTTTGGTAAAGTTTGTTTTTTGTTCTTTAAATTAGGCAACACAGGAACAATGAGCTAGTTTGCACATAATGTTAAACCAAATGGTGGTTTAGCATGCATGAGATAATTCCTGGAGAGGAGATTGTGGCTGCTGTGCTCCTTCCCTAGTGGTGTTGCCACTGTGAGCTAAGCTGTGGTTTGGTTTAGTGCATTGTCTGAACCGGGACGTTTGGTTTGTCTCACTCCAGACAAACCATGAGCTGTAGACCCAGGATCTATCCTCATCATTTGTCTGGAGCAAGACAAACCACCAGCCCAGGGTCAGATAACAAGCTAAGCTGAACGATGGCTTGGCTCTCAGCCATGCAGGAAATAAGGTAGTAGGAGCAAAGTGTCCACAAATCACCTTTCTGGGAGGCTGCATGTTCACGCTAAACCGTAGTTTGGATTTGCATACTATGTGAAGCAGCTCAGTGTTATATGGGAGGATGTGCTGGTTCTATCAACACCGCTAGTGGAGTTTGTGTGTGTGTATAATAATATTTTTAAGTCTAGCTAATAGAAGCTCTGATCAGGGTTATGACTTTGCAGATAGCGTTGGCCATTTTAGTATGCAGGCTAGTAGAATTTGTTCACTTAGAAGTGCCATTTTTGTTTCAATAGATGCTATAAAACAGGTAATTCTGGTACAGCATATTATGAGCTTCTTTGGTCTCAGGTGGATTATTCAAAATTAAATTTCACGCTCTTTGACCCAAGCCTAGAAGTGCTCTTTTTTGGTTTCTACTAAATGCAGAGACACACTTTATAATGTGCCCACCCCCTCCGTAATTGCACAATTTACAGATAAAGCAAAAATATTGGGATCACAGCAGCTGGCATATTTTGCCAAGTTGATACCAATGGGTTCTCTGGGCTGAAGAAACATACTCTTTGGTGTGTGCGCCCCTCCCCCTCTGGATTTTCTACTAAAAGCAAATCTACCTGCTGGAGCAATAAGAAGTGAAATGTAATATAAAGGCTTGATGGCATCTGGTTAATGTTTCTACCGCTGAATGCAGTATTCAAGGTGCATTATTTTGCACATTAAAGCTGCAGAAGAACAGTTCAGGCGGATGAAATATTTAGAGTTTTAGACCAAACTATTCTTTTCCAGCAAAATAAACATTTCAGAAGTATTTGCAGCTGGAGATAGACCAGAACCAGGAGTTGATATGTGTTCCTTATTATTGCTCATCTGCCTGGGAAGCTGCTGGATTTCATCTGGTTGTGTAGAGAGCCCAATGCCTATGGGGGAAGCAGGTCAGCCAAGTTTAGTAGAAGTGGCTGAACTTTCAGAGGACCACCAGGAAGCACAGTGTTTTGATAATGAGTAGAGTTGACGCCTCACACAGAAGACTGAGCTTCATTGTGGGATACTTGGCTTTTAATTTCACCTGTCTTATATCAGGTAGGTCACTAACACTCAATGCCACTTTTGTATTCTACTAAAAGCACAATGGGGGGGGGGTAGCAATCCAATAGCAATCGCTTTGAAGTTCCCCCTCCCCCAAATCAGGCTAACAGGTTGAGGTTGAATCCTGACGAGACAGAAGTACTGTTTTTGGGAGACAGGGGTTGGGCGGGTATGGGGGACTCCCTGGTCCTGAATGGGGTAACTGTGCCCTTGAAGGAGCAGGTGCACAGCCTGGGAGTCATTTTAGACTCACAGCTGTTCATGGAGGTGCAGGTCAGTTCTGTGTCCAGGGCAGCTGTTTACCAGCTCCATCTGGTACGCATGCTGAGACCCTATCTGCCTGTGGACTGTCTCGCCAGAGTGGTGCATGCTCTGGTTATCTCCCACTTGGACTACTGCAATGCACTCTACGTGGGGCTACCTTTAAAAGTGACCTGGAAACTACAACTAATCCAGAATGCCGCAGCTAGACTGGTGACTGGGAGCGGCCGCTGAGACCACATAGCAGCGGCCTTGAAAGACCTCCATTGGCTCTCAGTATGTTTTCGAGCACAATTCAGAGTGTTGGTGCTGACCTTTAAAGCCCTAAATGGCCTTGGCCCAGTAAACCTGAAGGAGCGTCTCCACCCCCCTAGCTCAGCCGAGACACTGAGGTCTAGCTCTGAGGGCCTTCTGGCGGTTCCCTCACTGCGAGAAGACAAGTTACAGTGGTACCCCGCAAGACGAACGCCTCGCAAGACGGAAAACCCGCTAGACGAAAGGGTTTTCCGTTTTGGAGGCGCTTCGCAAAACGAATTTCCCTATGGGCTTGCTTCGCAAGACGACAGCCCATAGGGAAATCTCCGGGACAGCGGGGAAGCGCAGCGCGTCTTCCCCACTGTCCTCGGACCTCCTCCCACCGCCGGACATCGGAACGAAGCTCCGATGTCCGGCGGGGGGGGGGGAACGTCTCCTCCCTCCAACGGACATCGGAACGAAGCTCCGATGTCCGGCGGGGGGGGGGAACGTCTCCTCCCTCCAACGGACATCGGAACGAAGCTCCGATGTCCGGCGGGGGGGGGGAACGTCTCCTCCCTCCAACGGACATCGGAACGAAGCTCCGATGTCCGGCGGGGGGGGGGAACGTCTCCTCCCTCCAACGGACATCGGAACGAAGCTCCGATGTCCGGCGGGGGGGGAACGTCTCCTCCCTCCAACGGACATCGGAACGAAGCTCCGATGTCCGGCGGGGGGGGAACGTCTCCTCCCTCCAACGGACATCGGAACGAAGCTCCGATGTCCGGCGGGGGGGGGGAACGTCTCCTCCCTCCAACGGACATCGGAACGAAGCTCCGATGTCCGGCGGGGGGGGAACGTCTCCTCCCTCCAACGGACATCGGAACGAAGCTCCGATGTCCGGCGGGGGGGGGGAACGTCTCCTCCCTCCAACGGACATCGGAACGAAGCTCCGATGTCCGGCGGGGGGGGGGGGAACGTCTCCTCCCTCCAACGGACATCGGAACGAAGCTCCGATGTCCGGCGGCGGGGGGGAACGTCTCCTCCCTCCAACGGACATCGGAACGAAGCTCCGATGTCCGGCGGGGGGGGGAATGTCTCCTCCCTCCAACGGACATCGGAACGAAGCTCCGATGTCCGGCGGGGGGGGGGGAACGTCTCCTCCCTCCAACGGACATCGGAACGAAGCTCCGATGTCCGGCGGGGGGGGAACGTCTCCTCCCTCCAACGGACATCGGAACGAAGCTCCGATGTCCGGCGGGGGGGGGGGAACGTCTCCTCCCTCCAACGGACATCGGAACGAAGCTCCGATGTCCGGCGGGGGGGGAACGTCTCCTCCCTCCAACGGACATCGGAACGAAGCTCCGATGTCCGGCGGGGGGGGGGAACGTCTCCTCCCTCCAACGGACATCGGAACGAAGCTCCGATGTCCGGCGGGGGGGGGGGAACGTCTCCTCCCTCCAACGGACATCGGAACGAAGCTCCGATGTCCGGCGGCGGGGGGGAACGTCTCCTCCCTCCAACGGACATCGGAACGAAGCTCCGATGTCCGGCGGGGGGGGGAATGTCTCCTCCCTCCAACGGACATCGGAACGAAGCTCCGATGTCCGGCGGGGGGGGGGGAACGTCTCCTCCCTCCAACGGACATCGGAACGAAGCTCCGATGTCCGGCGGGGGGGGGGAACGTCTCCTCCCGCCCCCGGACATCGGAACGAAGCTCCAATGCCGGGCGGGGGGGGGGAACGCCTCCTCCCGCAGCCCGGCATCGGATGGCTGTCCTGAAGACTTGGGGTGGGAGGAGGGTTTTCCTTCCCACCGCCAACATTCAGAATGCTGTTCTGAATGTTGGCGGTGGGGAGGAAAAACCCTCCTCCCACGCAAGCCCCGGGAACAGAGGAGAAGCGCTGCGCGCCTTCCCCTCTGTTCCCGTACCTGTCCTGAAGGCTTGCGGTGCGGAGAAAAGCCCTTCTCCGCACCGCCAGCCTGGCAAGCGGTTTCCCTAGGAACGCATTAATTGATTTTCAATGCATTCCTATGGGAAACCGTGCTTCGCAAGACGAAAAACTCGCAAGAAGAAAGAACTTGCGGAACGAATTAATTTCGTCTTGCGAGGCACCACTGTACAGGGAACCAGGCAGAGGGTCTTCTCGGTAGTGGCGCCCGCCCTGTGGAAAGCCCGCCCATCAGATGTCAAAGAAATAAACATATGACATTTAGAAGACATCTGAAGGCAGCCCTGTTTAGTGAAGTTTTTAATGACTGATTTTTAATGTATTTTTAACTTTCTGTTGGAAGCTGCCCAGAGTGGCTGGGGAAACCCAGCCAGATGGGTGGGGTACAAATAATAAATTATTATTATTCTTTTACTACTACTACTATATATAAATTTTATGAAGAAAACACCATTCTCCCTAGTAGTGGTCTAAGGTGGTAAGCGCTTGCAGGGCCATTACTAAAACAAGGCCATTGTGAAACAAGAGGGGAAGTGTCAGCATGCTCAGATTAACAGCCCACCTGTTTAATAATAATATAATTTTATTATTTATACCCCACTCATCTGGCTGGGAGCTCTGTGTACACAGACACCCAAGGTGAAAGGAGCAGTGAGGGACCCACCATTCATCTTGGGGTCATCATGAGGCCTCTCGACTATTGCAGGAAATGCTTGCTTTCAGCTCTGAGCTCTCTGCTGCTCAGAACATCTTTAATGTAATATTAAAAACAATTCAGAGCCATGGACCTGCTTTCTGCTTTATAATCTTTCACCTGCACCTGTGTGCTACTGACAAGTCTTGTTGTTGTTGTTTAGTTGTTTAGTCGTGTCCGACTCTTCGTGACCCCCTGGACCAGAGCACGCCAGGCACTCCTGTCTTCCACTGCCTCCCGCAGTTTGGTCAAACTCACGTTCGTAGCTTCGAGAACACTGTCCCACCATCTCATCCTCTGTCGTCCCCTTCTCCTTGCGCCCTCCATCTTTCCCAACATCAGGGTCTTTTCCAGGGAGTCTTCTCTTCTCAAGAGGTGGCCAAAGTACTGAAGCCTCAGCTTCAGGATCTGTCCTTCCGGTGAGCACTCAGGGCTGATTTCCTTCAGAATGGAGAGGTTGGATATTCTTGCAGTCCTACTGAAGCCTTATGTCGGCTGTCAAATCAAACAGGCTAAGGGTCTGTTGTGGTGTTTCCTCTTAATCTGACCACAAGTGCTTCATCCAATAAAAGCGAACAATCCTCTTGAAGCAAAATCTCATTTTTGCCTGTGGATGAACAATAAGCACATGCTACTTCCTTTGTTTTATTTATCAGTCTGAGATTCCTGCATTGCAGGGGGTTGGACTTAGATTGCCTAATGGGGCCCTTCCAACTCAACAATTCTATGATTCTCCCCCACCTCAAAATGGCGTGCATGGGTTCAGCTCTTTAAAAAGAAAGAAAGAAAAGTAACCTTTCTTACTAAAAGCTTCCTGAAATTTGAAAACGTGCAGCCTAGTTAAAAAAAAAAAAAAGCATGGTAGATCTTGAAAGCATTAATCAGTTTAATTGCTGTGGTTAATGGATTAATTAAAAACAGATTTAAAATGTGATTTTGCAATTTGGTTGTAACCTGAGCAGCTGCCTATGAAAAGGGCTTGATGTGTGGCGGTGAGTTATTTCTTGTGGCTACCTGCCACTCAAGATGGAGACAGTCTCCGAAAATTGGAGCTTTGAATGACTCCAGAGCCCCAACCACCATTGCCTATTGCTCTGAGAGCAGAGATAATCTAGGAGGTATTGGCTTTTATTCTTATCTATATATGTAAAAACCAGTTCCCAACTTCCTGTCACACTTACCAGTCTGTCTGTGACCATGGAACAGTTTTTGTAATATACGTCTTAACTCTTTGTAAGCTAACCTGAGGATCTCTCATTCTGGGCTATAAGGCAGCATATTAATTTTCAGAATAATGTATAAAGATTCTGCTTCCTATGTTGACTGACAGATCACTCATGCCTTCTTGGCTTATGTGTGAGGGATATCCTGGAGGACAGAATTCTGTCTTGCTATTTATGCAAGTGGAATTTACAATTTTTACAGGGTGTTAGCAAGATGATGGTGGAAAAATGCTGCGGCTATCTTTTAACAAGACCCTTAATAAGCATCTCCTGAATATTAATGTTTTTCCCCCACACCTTGCATTAGTACTTGGATGTTTTACCTGCTATGGCAGCATCTTGTTTCTTGAGGCTACTCTACACTTGTCAAATGGTGCCCTGAGAACTACTTTTGTAACAGCAGTTTCTAGATTCGGACAGTGTGTATGTAAATGTGGAATCTCTGTTCCCGAAATAGAATTCCTGGCATCAAAATGAAGGGTGGCTTTACTTAAACTTACGACCTCAGAAGGTTTAAGGTAAAAACAGGGCTGTAAAATGAGGCAGCGTGCCTTGTTCCATCAGAGGTGGCTTGGGGACCCGGCCTGGTGTTGCACCAGGAATCCTCAGATGTAGGTTAAGGTCGAGGACCCCCGGACGGTTAAGTCCAGCCAAAGGCGACTATGGGGTTGTGATGCGCCTCTCGTTTTCAGGCTGAGGGAACCGGTGTTTGTCCATAGACAGATTTCCAGGTCATGTGGCCAGCATGACTAAACCGCTTCTGGCACAACGGAAGACCGTGATGGAAAACGGAGCGCACGGAAATGTCGTTTACCTTCCCACCACACCAGTACCTATCTATCTACTTGTACTGGCGTGCTTTCAAACTGCTAGGTTGGCAGGAGCTGGGACAGGGCAACGGGAGCTCAAGAGGCTCAGTAGTTTAGACCACAGCGCCACCCACGTCCCTCCGATGAAGACTCCTCTTACAACAGCAGTTTCCAGGAGGAGTTAGAGCCAGTGTGGTGTAGTGGTTAAGAGCGGTAGTCTCCTAATCTGGGGAACCGGGTTCGCGTCTCCGCTCCTCCACATGCAGCTGCTGGGTGACCTTGGGTCAGTCACACTTCTTTGAAGTCTCTCAGCCCCACTCACCTCACAGAGTGTTTGTTGTGGGGGAGGAAGGGAAAGGAGAATGTTAGCCGCTTTGAGACTCCTTAAAAGGGAGTGAAAGGCGGGATATTAAATCCAAACTCCTCCTCCTCCTCCTCCTCCTGCTTCCCAGTCCTTCCATTGTGTATCCGTTTGTACCAGAGCCCCCTCACATCTCTTGGACCGAGGAGACACCATTTCCACCCTAAATGACTAGTCCACAGACTCCTTGGAGGATCAGGAGAGCTCTGATGGGCTTTCCCAAAGCAGTTCCCACAGCTTGAAACCCCATTGCTAATGGCTGCGGAAAAAACGGACTGCCCTTTAGCTGGCCAGATGCAGCATTGCTGGGCCAGGGCTTCTATCCCGACTACCTAGCTCCTCCAACTGCCTGAAGACACCACGGAGAGCTGGAGACTTGTAAGGCATGACATGTCTACGTGGATTTTTGGTAAGAGCTTAAATAAGATTCAGATCAAGCTGCCGATACTTTCTTTGTGGGAGCTTAGGAATGAGTGTCTGATGTAAAACAGTTCTCTGCTTCCAGAAGGAAACACCTGCTGAGCTCATTTGAAACATTATGTAAGAAAAATAATAGTGGTGTCTCCACCCCCGTCGTTCAGCCCAGACACTGAGGTCCAACTCCAAGGGTCTTCTGGCAGTTCCCTCACTGCGAGAAGTGAAGTTACAGGGAACCAGGCAGAGGGCCTTCTCGGTTGTGGTGCCCGTCCTGTGAAACGCCCTCCCACCAGATGTCAAGGAGATAAACGACTATCTGACTTTTGGAAGACATCGGAAGGCAGCCCTGTTTAGAGAAGTTGTTAATGTTTGGTGTTTTATTATGCTTTTATATCCGTTGGAAGCCGCCTAGAATGGCTGGGGGAAAGAATTTTTTTAAAAAAAATCTTCAGAATGTTTACAGCAACATATTAAAATAAACTGAAGCAAGCAAACAAACAAACAAAAACCCTCAGCACCACACCATGGTATAAACCTGATGCATCTTTGCATAGTAAACGTAAAGGGACTCCTGACCATTAGGTCCAGTCGTGGACGACTCTGGGGCTGCGGCGCTCATCTCGCTTTACTGGCCGAGGGAGCCGGCGTACAGCTTCCGGGTCATGTGGCCAGCATGACTGAGCCGCTTATGGCGAACCAGAGCAGTGCACGGAAATGCCACTTACCTTCCCGCCGGAGTGGTACCTATTTATCTACTTGCACTTTGACATGCTTTCGAACTGCTAGGTTGGCAGGAGCAGGGACCGAGCAATGGGAGCTCACCCCGTTGCGGGGATTCGAACCGCCGACTTTCTAATTGGCAAGTCCTGGGCTCTGTGGTTTAACCCACAGCGCCACCCGCGTCCCTCTCATCTTTGCATAATGGTATATAATAATACAGCAGAAGAAGGCAGTGCAGACACGGCTCCTTATTATAGTTAACATGGCTCCTTATTATAGTTAGTGGTTGGGAGAAGAGCTGGAGGGATTTAGATGCAGAAGACAGGGGGAGGCTGCAGAGTGGCTTGCTGTTGATCTGTTAGATGAGGGATGTTTTACCTTGGTCAAGCCAGTGTAAATAGAAGTGCAAATCTTGCTCCTGGTTTGCCTTGTGCCCTGAGATGCAACACTTAAAACTAGTTTACTCTTGGAGCGCTTCTGGCAATACGTGCAAATGTTTGGCTCCAAATCCCTTTGGCTTTCTTAGAAACCTGTTCTCTAGGAGGCTTTTCAATGCTCTGGTCTCCCTTGAAAACTTCACAAGCCTTAGATGTCAAACTGAGAAGATAGCTGAAACTTATGAAACCCTGTGATTTCCTCCCCTCTCCCTTGATGAAGATAACACCGAGCTTTTGAGGTGAAGCATCTTGTGAAAGATGTTTATGAAAAGGGCGGCAAAGCCTTTAGAAAAAATTAAACTGCATTTTTGCAGATGGGAAGCTAGATTATATTTCAATAGAATAGCTTGACAGCTTGAAAGGAAATTAAGATGCCAAAATTAAGTTCAGGTTATATTAAATCTGTCAGACAGTTGTAATTAACTTCTCTTCTTGTACTTGGGTATTGTAGATAAACTGGTGCATACATGGGGTTGTGTTAGTCCACTGCCTGCAACTATATGTAGATACAGTAGGCTGATTTCATTATTTATAGCTCATTAAGCCTTTTACATTTTTAAGTGATTACACATGAAATTATCTTTTCATTTAGAATGACAAATAGGAAATCCTTTGTGTGTGTGTTTTACATTCTAGTCTGCTTTTAACATCCCCTCCACTCAAAAATGGTTGCTTATCAGTAGCTGTCCAGCTCTTAAGAATGTGTGGCTACTCTTCTCCTTTTGTTATACCCTGGCCTTTAGTTGTTCTTCAGAACCCAATTAATGACTTGTTCAATTAATAAACCCACCTCAGTATTGATTTTAGTGTTGGCCTTTATTGAGTAATAGATCGTCTGTGCACAGGAAGGGAGATATAATCCTGTCTTAGTATGGGGCTCCCAGTATAACTCCAAAAGACCAAGTCCGCTGGTTTGGCCCTGTTCCCCGTCCCCTAAAATTCAACTAAGTGGCATGCAAAAATAAAATAGGGTCGTGCCAGAATGTCTGATAGATGGAAGAATGAACAGGAAGAGGAAAATAAGAAAATTCAGTTACACTGTTGTTGTTGTTGAGTCGTTTAGTCGTGTCCGACTCTTTGTGACCCCCTGGACCAGAGCACGCCAGGCACTTCTGTCTTCCACTGCCTCCCGCAGTTTGGTCAAACTCATGCTGGTAGCTTCGAGAACACCATCCAACCATCAGTTACATTAAAGTTGTGTAATTACCTGATGGGATGACCAACAATTGGAATTGGCTACTCACTTTCAGGCTGTTTGGTCCCAATCTGGTTGATGGAGACGTGCCTTTCTTGCATTACAGAGAGTTGGAAAAGGTGACTGGTTGTGTTCCTTCCAACCCTATAATTCTGTGATTTATAGTCTTCCAGTTTCATGTGATTACTGCCAAGTGGAAATAGTTTTCAAAGGAGTCAGCTTTGGGTTTTGAGGAACTAAGTGATGGCTGGTGCCAACGACTCAGCTTCTAATGAGTTGGGTGACATTTGATAGTTGAACGGTGGAACTGCCTCTTGACAGGAGGCAATGATGGCCACCAATTTGAATAGCATCAGGAGGATGGATAAATTAATGGTGGAAAAGGCTATGAATGGCTGTTAGTCGTTCTTCCTCCACGGAGACAGTATACCTCTTAATACCAGTTGCTTGCAGGTTTCCCACAGGCATCTGGTTCGCCACTATGAGAACAAGATGCTGGACTAGATGGGCCATTGACCTGATCCAGCAGGCTTTCCTTATGCTTTGTTGTTTAGTCGTGTCCGACTCTTCGTGACCCCCTGGACCAGAGCACGCCAGGCACTCCTGTCTTCCACTGCCTCCCGCAGTTTGGTCAAACTCATGCTGGTAGCTTTGAGAACACTGTCCAACCATCTCGTCCTCTGTCGTCCCCTTCTCCTTGTGCCCTCCATCTTTCCCAACATCAGGGTCTTTTCCAATGAGTCTTCTCATGAGGTGGCCAAAGTATTGGAGTCTCAGCTTCAGGATCTGTCCTCCCAGTGAGCACTCAGGGCTGATTTCCTTCAGAATGGATAGGTTTGATCTTCTTGCAGTCCATGGGACTCTCAAGAGTCTCCTCCAGCACCCTAATTCAAAAGCATCCATTCTTCGGCGATCAGCCTTCTTTATGGTCCAGCTCTCACTTCTATACATCACTACTGGAACTATACGGACCTTTGTTGGCAAGGCGATGTCTCTGCTTTTTAAGATGCTGTCTAGGTTTGTCATTGCTTTTCTCCCAAGAAGCAGGCGTCTTTTAATTTCGTAACTGCTGCCACCATCTGCAGTGATCGTGTAGCCTAAGAAAGTGAAATCTCTCACTGCCTCCATTTCTTCCCCTTCTATTTGCCAGGAGGTAATGTGACCAGTGGCCATGATCTTAATTCCTTATGCTTTATACTAGGCTAAATCTGTTGTCTACCATTGTGGCCACACCTAATAAGACAGTGGTATGAGGTTGGGAGTGCTCAACTCCAGATCTGTGATCATTTCTTTCCACTAAACCTAGGTATGAGATGGGGGATAGGAAGGCTATGCTAGTAGATTCTGAAGTCTATCCCTGGTTTCCACTCCCTGGTGTCCATGTGGGAAGCTTGCATGCCCTGCATTGCATACTTGCAAAATGGGATAAGTTCCTTACAGAGTAATACAAATCTGTGCATGGTCTCTCCCCCCCCCCCCAGCACTAATTTCTGGTTTGATTCCAACAAAGCTGATTTCTGACCTGGGAGCCCCTGGGACAGAAGTGCTGCAGTAATATGTAGCCTGTCTTTGTTAATGGTCAGTAGCCTCTTGCAAAGCAACTCCTGGAGGACACTTGCCTTGTTAACCTTCAACCCAGCATTCATTAGAAGCACATCCAGACTGGAGTTTTCACTGTCTCTAAATCCTTCAAATCAGGTTGAGTATTATGCTTCATGGACAACAGAAATGTTCTTTAAGCTAAGGCGGGAGCAGTTTTAGTCATCCCTAACCACATTGCCTGGAGCTGAGGAGAACTGTAGTCAAACAATATCTGGATGGAGACAGCTTCCACATCCCTGTTTTATTATTATTATTTATTGAATTTATATACTGCTTTATACCCAGAGGTCTCTGGGCGGTTCACAGCTTTAACCTGCTGTTGCCCTCCCATTTCCAAGGGATATTTTATTATTCCGATTCCTATTCGATCCCTCCTCTCCTCCAGTCTGGGACTCCCTGTTCATTAGAGCTATTATGACCCCTCCTGGATAGCTCAGTTGGTTAGAGTGTGGTGCTGTTAGCACCGAGGTTGCAGGTTCGATCCCCATACAGGACAGCTTCCTATTCCTGCATTGCAGGGGGTTGGACTAGTTGGGACTTGGTCCCCACCTTGGAGGGCCCTGACCCAGAGGAACTGAGCAGAAGAAGAAGAAGAGAAGAGTTTGGATTTGATAGCCTGCTTTATCACTACCCGAAGGAATCTCAAAGCGGCTAACATTCTCCTTTCCCTTCCTCCCCCACAACAAACACTCCATGAGGTGAGTGGGGCTGAGAGACTTCAAAGAAGTGTGACTGGCCCAAGGTCACCCAGCATGTGGAGGAGCGGAGACGCAAACCCGGTTCCCCAGATTACGAGACTACCGCTCTTAACCACTACACCACACTGGCTCTCTGAACTGAAAGGAAGTTGGAGCAACCATGAGGGTGTGAGGGAACGGGGAGCAATCTGGTAGGTAGACTGTAGGGAGGGAAATGGAGCACCCGGATCTGTTTCATTCAGTGTTTGCCCTTGGGGAAACTTGTGGGCCCCACTTTCTCAACAGCAGCAACATCTTTTTCTGCCTGCTACCTTTGCATTGGGGACATGGGTGGCGCTGTGGGTTAAACCACAGAGCCTAAGACTTGCTGATCAGAAGGTTGGCGGTTCGAATCCCCATGACAGGGTGAGCTCCCGTTGCTCGGTCCCTGCTCCTGCCAACCGAGCAGTTTGAAAGCATGTCAAAGTGCAAGTAGATAAATAGGTACTGCTACGGCGGGAAGGTAAACGGTGTTTCCGTGTGCTGCTCTGGTTCACCAGAAGCGGCTTAGTCCTGCTGGCCACATAACCCCGAAGCTGTATGCCAGTTCCTTCGGCCAATAAAGCGAGATGAGCGCCGCAACCCCAGAGTTGGTCACGACTGGATCTAATGGTCAGGGGTCCCTTTACCTTTGCATTACGGAACTGAAATTATTTCCCTGGATTGCAAATCTGGGGACTTTTAACGCCATATTTGAACTTGAAAAATGCGCTAACCAAAAAACCTCCCAATTTACCTTAACTAGTAGTCAATGCATAAAGGAGTAGTTTACACCTGGCGTATTGAATTCTTAGGGCATGCTGTACTTATGCACTTATGCAAAGAATCAAGGCTGCAGTCCTAAGCTCACTTGCTAGAAATTAAACCCCACCAAACTCAGCGGGGCTTGCTTTTTGCTCAAGCATGCCTTAGCTTAACTGTTGCCTCTTTGGGAATCAATACTTCAAGATACACTTTTTACAACAGAATAGCATTTCGTGAATTGCTGAAAATAAATATTAAGGAGTCCTAGCTCCATTCTCCCCCCTTCCATTCATTTTTAGGTATGATTTCAGTGAGGTTGAAAGGAAATAAAATGGGTCACCCAATAAATTCCTTCTGTTGTTAGGCTGAATAGCTTCTTAAGGAATTTGTGAATTGCTCTGGTCAGAGCAGGGGGGCGGGGGGGGGAATAGCACAGTGCTGTGTTCATGTTATCTCACTGAAAGCAGCATTGTAAATCCTTCACATCACCATCCGTTGCATCGTTATTTAATATGAAAGTTTTAAAATTCCAATACTCCAGCCTATTGTTGTGTTAAAAGCCTTACAAACAGCTATACTAATGCACTTCCAGCTTTGTGTTTACGCAGGAGGGAATCGCTTGTACTATAATGGATTTAAGGGAATGCAAGCAATTGGTGGTAAGGGAACATTTGCCTCCTTATTTGCAAAAGTTTTCCGAAAAGAGAAGGGCATTCTGACAGTAAATTGACATATGGTCAAGTAGCTATTGAAAAGAGATTTCGTGCCTCATGGGGGGGAAGTGAATATATTACGAGGGCTCATCTTAAGGCATTTAGAAGTTTCTATAAAGACATTGTCCAATGTTAACAGCGCTATCAAGTTTCATGCTTTGAGAGTACAGCTAGAAGGACACGGAGCGCCATATATACACTAATCTATATTTTCATAAATTGGTCACTAACTGCAATGAGCAGGCATCCCTTATATCTTCCATATGCACCATGCTCTACAGAGTAGCAACAGAAAGACCCAATCCTGCCTCTAGGAGCATACAATCTCAAATTCAGAGGAGGCAATGGGGAGATGGGAGGAAAATGAAGGTGTCAGTGTGCAATGCGGGTGTTCAGAGGCACCAGAGGAAGTCCTCATGTTGGCAACTCCAGATGTACTTGCTCTTAGCTTTGTAAGGGCACAAGGGGATCAAAGGGTTGTGTGAAAGTCTCCGTGGAAATGGTGATAGCTTGAAAAGCCCACACATGCATGCAGTTTATAAGACATACACGGGTCCCGAGGGCCAGCTGGAGAGGCCTGGAGCTGCCACATTTGGCCCTGCACCTGACGTTCCCCACCTCTGCCATAACAGCCTTGTTGAAAAAGCACGAAGTAGCCTTTACTAAGTGAATTGCATTGCCTCCCTGATAATAACTGGACATTTAAAAAATGGTGGCCATCGTTCCCTTGGAGTAGTTGTGCTTGTCCTCTCCTTTCCCTGCCCAACCACCGCAGTCTGGGTCTGTTGTCAGTGGGCACAGCTAGGAGCAGTGAAACTGAGTGACTGTCCTTAACAGCAGCCCATAAGTAGCATTGGACATATCAAGGAACATCTGCCTCTGCATTTTCCAGTTACAGTGAGATTGCCAGGAGATTCCTCCCTCTCAGCTGCGCATCATTATTTTAGTTCTCTCTCTCTCCCCCCGCCCCCTTTTTTGAATCAAGATGCTCCTGTGTGATTCTGAGGGTAGGTTTTGCCTTTGTTTCCTTTGAAAAAGAATCCAGGAACAGCGTTCTTGACAACCGTCCTCCAGTGAGCTGACCTGTTGCTCAGAAATGCAGAAATCTAGAAAGTGTGTAACAAGGTCACTCTCAGAAGTGACTCAGGCATGCCTTCCCCACGGGCTGCTGCATTTCCTCCCCTGAAATTCTTACCTTGGTATACAAACTGTTAGGTTTCCTGAATGCCTCTGCGGGATTCCTTTTTTCTTAGAACAAGGAAAGGCTGTTTGATTCCTAAAACAGAGGCTTATTTCCAGTTGTGGCGACAGAAGCAGGCTTGCTAATCTTGCCGTGTCTGGGGATGATTTTAAATATCATGCCTTTATTATTTGGTGACTCGCGTATGTCTCCTTAAAAATTTGGGGGTTACAGTGGTACCTCGGGTTACATACGCTTCAGGTTACAGACTCTGCTAACCCAGAAATAGTGCTTCAGGTTAAGAACTTTGCTTCAGGATGAGAACAGAAATCGTGCTCCGGCTGCGCGGCAACAGCAGGAGGCCACATTAGCTAAAGTGGTGCTTCAGGTTAAGAACAGTTTCAGGTTAAGAACGGACCTCCAGAACGAATTAAGTACTTAACCTGAGGTACCACTGTACTCTTTTGCAGTCAATTGCCTATTTCCACTTCTCACCTTATTCCAAGGTACTACTGTATTATTTTTCATGACAGGCTGTATAGTGAGCAAGTCATTCCGCTCTTCTTGGCTAAACTGCAGAATGCTTCACATGCTGCAGTCCAGTTGTGCATAATGGACAGATTTTTAAAACCTTGCATTGTTGAATTGAGAACGATGAACGATTTTGGGTGGGAGTGGCATGGGATATGCAGCTACCTTGGGAATTTTATTGAAGTGTGGCTTACGCAGAAGAGAATCATCTTAAGTTCAGGGCCACTTCACATTTTAAAGTGTTTGGGTCAGGGACGGGGAACCTGTAGCCTTCCAGATGTGGTTGGACTCCAATTGCCAGCAGCCCCAGGCAGCATAGCTAATGGTTAGGGATGATGAGAGTTGTAGTCCAGCAACATCTTGGAGGTATGTAGGCTCCCCATCCTTCTTTAGGTGAACACTGAAAGAAAGGAAAATGTCTGCCCTGAAGAGTGAAACTCAAAAGACCCATTTCCTCGTCCAAAGCAGGTCCATCAGCCATATTTCAGTTCCCCACTTCCTGCATTACAGAAACGTTTCTTCCATTTGACCTCTGTGTCTCACCCAAACCATTCGCACCTCTAACCTCCTAGGTCAGTGGTTTTCAGCCAGTGTGCCGTGGCACCCTGGGGTGCCTTGAATGATGGTCAGGAGTGCTGCGGGCAACACTGGCCTCTGTCCCTCTTTCCTTCCCTCCCTCCTCTGATGCCCTCTCCCATCTCTGCCTCCCAAAGGCTTGCGCGTCTGTTTGTTGCAGCAGCCCTGGCTACAAGCTCAGGAGGTGAATGGTGCCTCTGGGGCTGGCCAGGGGGTTCTGGGTGCCAGGAGCTGAGGCGGCCTTGGAGTAAGCAAGCAAGCAAGCAGGCGAGGGAGCCCAGCCAGCCAGTCCACCAGCCCTTTCTGTTGGGAATGGACAGACTAGTGGGAGGCCGGGTAGGCAGGCATTGCGCTGGCGTTTCTTGTGTGCAATGCCTGCCTGGGAGCTGAGTGCCTGGTGCCAAAGGGGAGCCTTTCCGCCATGCTGGCCTGGCAGTGTCCGCTGCTGCCACTGCTGCTTCCCAAGGTGAGTAAGATGGTGGCCTCACGTTCACCTTCAGCCCATTTCCATTGGGCTGCAAAGGCTGGGGTCATCCTCTTCATTGGTCCCTGTGGGTCAGGGTAAGGAGGCACCTCTCTTTGGGGCGTGTGGGTGGCTCTGAGACCAGGAGCAGTGGTGGTGAGCCAGTGTGGTGTAGTGGTTAAGAGCAGTAGACTGGGGAACTGGGTTCGCGTCTCCGCTCCTCCACATGCAGCTGCTGGGTGACTTTAGGCCAGTCACACTTCTTGAAGTCTCTCAGTCCCACTCACCTCACAGAGTGTTTGTTGTGGGGGAGGAAGGGAAAGGAGAATGTTAGCCGCTTTGAGACTCCTTTGGGTAGTGATAAAGCGGGATATCAAATCCATACTCCTCCCCTCCTCCTGTGGACTCCCAAGGAAAGGGGACAGGAGAGGAGGCTGAGGAAACACTCCGCAATGGAGGGTGTTTGCAAAAGGGGTGGTATTGTTAGGATATAGTTCCGTTCCACCTTAAAAGGAACAGGCATGACTGTTGTGTGTCACATGCCTGTTTACTTCCAGCACAGGCTTGCTGGGAACTTCCGTTTGTATATTGCTTTTGCTATATTGTTGTTTGCTTGGACACAAAGGGAAGCAGACATGTTTTTCCTTTGTTCCTGAACTATGCTGAACAAACACCTGTAAATAATGCTTACACATGTGTCTGTCCGCCACTTCCATTGTGAGGAGTTATTCACTCTGCTGATAGAGCGTGCTCAAGTTTCTGAAGGCTTCTGAAGCTATGAGTCGCTGATTGATGCTGTTCCAAGGGAGACCGGAGTTCGCCTGGCTGCTGGCCGGGGGCTGGAGCCAGCTGGGGGCCTGCCTGATGCCCCCGTCTCCCCAGCAGCATCCCAACAGGCATAACTGAGCTACTGAGCCCCACACGGTTAATGCAAAAAGATTGTACAGTGGTACCTCAGGTTAAGAACTTAATTCATTCTGGAGGTCCGTTCTTAACCTGAAACTGTTCTTAACCTGAGGTACCACTTTAGCTAATGGGGCCTCACGCTGCTGCCGTGTGATTTCTGTTCTCATCCTGAAGCAAAGTTCTTAATCTGAGGTACTATTTCTGGGTTAGCGGAGTCTGTAACCTGAAGCGTATGTAACCCGAGGTACCACTGTACGTGGTTGGTCAAGGGAGCCATGGACTCCAAAAGGTTGAAAACCTCTGTCCTAGGTTGTAGGTCTGTCTGTGTGTGGTTCTGAGTACTTTGCAGGTTGGTGGTGGCCCATTCTGTTTGGGTTCCAAGTTGGATAGGCTTGGACCAAATCAAGTTTGTCATGAGTTCTCATTGATGAAACCCTGTCTTCTTAGGTGTAGTGGGTTGACTTATTGTTGCTGTAGTTAGCTGGCTTTAATACTAAGATTTTAGACACTTAAGTGGCTCTAAAGTTCATGTTTGAGTTTTCCACATGCAAAAGAGCCACCACTGCTAGAGCATGCGTTTAATTTTAAAATGGCTTTCCTCTCTTCCCCTAAACATCCCAAAGGGACACATTTGGTACTAAAAAGCCTTTTTGGTGTCCCTTGTGAAAGTGCCCTTTGCTGATGAGCATTGCAAATACCTTTTGCATCCCCCAGGCGCTGGTTTCCAGCCCTGCTCTTGCTTCCCTGTCAGCTGCTCTCGTCACGGCCAGCTTCCCTTCCCTTCTAGGTGTGTTGATGGAACTTAGCTATGGCCTGCGCTGGAGAGCTTGTTAGGAAGCCCAATAATGAACGGAAGATGACTTGTGTATTGTATAAACAGGAGGCGGAGAAAGGTCAACTGCAAGGGAGCAGTAAAATATAATAAAATCTTTGCTTTGTGGTGTCAGTGTTTCAGGTCATCAAGCTGTAAGTCTGTCCTTTTCTCATTATTTATGACTATTAGCATGTTAAGTGTTTCCTTTCTGTCTCCCGCACTCACTGCATTGCCTCCAGTGCAGATGTTTGTCATTTCAAGTAGCAAGTCTTCAATGAGAGAGATATATAAAACAAACTGTACATCGCCTGCACGTTGATCTTTTTGAATTAAAGTTGGTCATTTGACCAGTCAAACAAAGGTTGATCAACTGACTAATAGTAATCCTCCCCCCGGTCAAAGGTGCTGCTTTTATTTATTAGTGGGACCATATCAGACTTGTGCTATTTACAAAATGCCAATCAACTCATATGAAACAAAGGCATTCAAAACCATTGCAATCAATTATTATTTATAAGAGAGAATATTATGCAAATACAAATGTATGTCAGTTATATTCAGGTGATAGAATTGCTTTTGAGGGTTTTTGTTGTTGTTGTTCCATGGGGATAGACCAAACAGCTGCAGATCCTGTTTAGAATGAACTAAAACACAAAAGTAGAAAAGATTGTCAGTGGCTGATTTCACTAAATGGAATTCTGATTACAATGCAGGGCAGCACATATTTTTGAATGGCTGTGTGGAAGCAAATGGAGTTGATCTCCTGCAGGACTGGGGAAAAATGGAGTTTGCCCTCAGGTGATACCACGGGTTAATTTCGAAAGACTGCTTAGATCAAGCCAGCCTTTTCCACTGTTACAGCAGATGAATCTTGAGAGATCTCCAGAGCACTGTCTACTCCTATTATATTGGATGGGTTTCAGTTAGTAAGGCTGGAGGATGTGGACAAGGTGCTTGGATCAGTCAAGGACCTATGCTCTGGACCCAGGGGTCAGCAAACTTTTTCAGGGGTCAGTCCCCTGTCCCTCAGACCTTGTGGGGGGCCGGACTATATTTTGAAAAAGAAGGCGATTGGGCTGGATCAGGCCCCAGGGCCTTAGTTTGTCTACCCATGCTCTGGACCTTTGTCCCTCTTGGCTGATAAAAAGTAACAGTGAGGGGACAGCTGGCTGGACCAGGGAGGTGATTAATGCCTTCTTGAGAGGGGGTGGTCCCTGCTGGCAGCTCGAAGGAAGCAGTGGTAAAACCACTCCTGATATTGCCCAATCCAAATACACATTATGATTCCTGATGTATTGCCAGGTCAAAAATTATGAAATCTATTAAAAAATAAATAAGCTGTTCAGTAGTACCTTAGAGACCAGCTAAGTTTGTTCTGGGTACAAGTGTTCATGTGCATGCACTGGACAATTTTTTAATTTATTAATTTATTTCGACTGTGTCAGACCAACACGGCTACCTACCTGAATATGAAATCTATATCACCATATGGACTTCAAACTTCACACCTATCCAAACCAACACTGAGTAGATCAGGGGTTGGCAACCTAAGGCCCGTGGGCCACAAGTGGCCTATGGGGGTCGTTTAACCAGCCCATGGACCCCTGCCACCTTCTCGGGGAACCCTGCCGCCCACTCGGTCAGCCCCCGTGCGCTGCGCAGAGCGGGTACCGCCTTCCATGACGCTGGCTGGCTTCCCATTGGCTGCAGGAAGGTCCTTCAGCCAATGGGAAGCTGTGCACGCCTCCTCTGTTCGGGAAGGAGCGCCAGAAATAGCATTTGCGCATATGTGTGTGCGCGCACACTTCGGCCCACCACGGCGTGTGCGGGACCGTGAACTGGCCCAAGCCACAAAAACTTTGTCAACCCCTGCTGTTGGCGCTGCCAGCAGAGGGACTCTGGAGATGTGGCAGTTTCATCAGCGATATACTGTACCGCTAAAAAGTGAGATGGACATCGCAGTCTGCTCCTCGTACTGCTCCTGGCGATATATCGATATATCACCCGGACCTAGTATCTAGTTCAGGCACAGGCAAACTCCGGCCCTCCAGATGTTTTGGACTAAAGTTCCCATCACCCCTAGCTAACAGGACCAGTTGTCAGAGATGATGGGAATTGTAGTCCAAAACATCTGGAGGGCCAGAGTTTTCCTATGGCTAGTTGTAATTATTTTAAGAAGGTGCTTGTGTCTTCCCTAGCTTTGTGTCTGCCTTCTTTATGGGTGCATTTTTCTCCATTGCTCTTTGCCTTTCCGTCTGGATTTGCATATGTCTCGCTTGTGACAATGTCCTGCCTCTCACCTTGAGACTACTGGTTTGCTTTAATATCTGCTTGTGAGGGAATTTTTCTTAAAGTCTCCTTAAAAGACCAAACAAAATAATGTCAGCAGGTGTTCCTTCATCCTCTCTTTCGTTCACATGCTTGAAGAATTATTATGCACTGGATGTGACAAACTGTTCAGGTGTGTTGTAACTCTAGTATTTTAATGAACTTTCTCATCCAAATTACTTGGGACTGCAGTAAAGCTCTCTAGTCTGTGATAGATCAGAATCAAGTCCATTTTATACTTGAATTAAATGAGCAAATTAGCTGGCTGTGTTAACCATATAGTCACTTCATTTCAGAAGGTCTCACAATGTTATAATGTACTTATACACAGAGAAATTGCCTTACGTGTACTTGTTGGTTCAATCAGCTATTGGTGGTTTGAGTGCTGCGCTGGTTGTTTGGAAGTGTGGAGATCTGGAGCAGAGTAACACATTATCCTGGAGGCAAGCGAGTCTAAGAACCACATTGGCTAACTTGATTTATGTAGGAGGTCTAGGGCAGGCCTAGAAATACCACATTTTCTATCAACTTCAGGCTCTTGAATGGAAGCTTAAAAACCATGACAATCCACTCTTTGCCTGAGGATGGCTGAAAATGGACATTGGTTCTGGCAAAACTCTTTCGTAAAGCACTTTTTTTTACAATCAAGTTGTGCATACATTTTATGAAATAAATAATTAATGCATAAACATCTGTGCCACTAAAAGACACTCCCCCCCCTTATCTGTCCTTTCGGTGGTGACAGCCTAAGGAGTAGAGAACTCCTGGTTGTATCTCATCTGCTACATGATTTGGTCATAGTTTTTGGATTCCAAAGAGTCAACGTAACCAACAACAACAACAACATTTGTACCCTGCCCATCTGACTGTGTTGCCCCATACACTCTCAGCGGCTTCCAGCATATACAAAAACATAATAAAACATCAAACACTATAATCCTGTGTATACTGGGCTGCCATCAGATGTCTTCAAAAGGTTGTATAGTTACTCATCTCCTTGACATCTGATGGGAGGGCATTCCACAGGCTGGGTGCCACTACCAAGAAGGCCCTCTGCCTGGTTCTCTGTAGCCTCATTTCTCACAGTGAGGGAACCGTCAGAAGGCCCTTGGAGCTGGACCTCTGTGTTCAGGCAGAACGATGGGGGTGGTAACACTCTTTCAGTCATACAGTGCTGAGGCTGTTTAGGGCTTTAAAGGTCAGCACTAACAATTTGAATTGTGCTCAGAAATGTGCTACAACTCCCATCAACCCCATCCAGCGTGTCAGATGGTTGGGCATGGTGGGAATTTTAGTTCGACAACAACTGGGAGCCCAAGGTTGGGAAATTATGTTCAAATGAATCTACTCATGTGTTTAATGAACACACAAGGGACGAATTGGATCATGTACAGGCCATGTGTCTTCTGTCAAAAGGGAAGTCCATGTTGCGTTCTCTCCTGCAGTGTGTGGCATCACTTAACCTGCATTGTGTGCTTACCTCATGCTGCTTCATATTCTTGATGGAGGCTGGGAAATACTCAGTGTGATGATACACAGGTAAATGGTAGGGAGGGAACACGATAGAGATACCCATTTTGAATACAGGTATGTGTCCCACATAGATGTGGTACTGCCTTTAGCTACTGCATATTTGTCCCCTCATCCATAGAACAGAGGTTCATCTGAACAAATGCCAAGCTGGGCATATTTCTTCAACTGGGCACTCGTTTTGTCTCAAGTGCCCTTGGTGTTATCTAAAAGGCAAGCAACTCTGCTGTTCCTTGACACATAACTCTCAAACGCATCTCATGAGTGTCTGGTATAACCTCAGAATTTGCCTGGAGAAAAACTGGGTTCCCTGCCAATAACGTGTGTTCTCTAGGTGACCTTAACCTGGCAAGACTTGGAGTAATTATACTGTGCTGTATTCTCCAGTGGTTTATTTGCACGCAATTTATTCGCCTCAACTAAATAGGAATTGTCTGCCTACGTTTTTTAACACAGCAATTTGAGTCAAATTATTTGGTTTTTTTTGAAAGCACTTGGGCAGATAAATAAAATTGCAGGAGTTATTTCTCAAACAGTGACCTCCTTCCAGGATTAGGTTTTACTCAGCTTGCTTCAATTTCTCATTTGGAAACCATCTTGCTTATAAGGGTTAATAGAATTTCTATTTAATGATCTACATCTCCACTTTTATTCCCTGTTAGGATCAAGCTGATCAATGCATAACCTAATTGATTGTTCAGGTCAAAAGTGCCATGTCTTTATTGGCTGATACCCGAATCTTATTTATTGTTCCTCAGAAGTTAGTTCTACGGTCCATTAGCCTTTTTTATCCATTCTTACATGCAGGAGCAATAAAAAATTGTGATACATAGGTTGGTGGACACCTTAATTGTTATGCATTGTATGTCTGTTGTCGGGTGCCAAACTTGAAGTATCTTTCCAGAGTTGAGATGACTCTAATGATCAATTGTGGCATAAAATGTTTTCCTGCCTTTGTAGTGCGGCTGTGAATGAGATCTGCTTGCAGGGGGTTTGAGATGGGCAGAGAAGAGATAAAACCAGACAAAGGGCACAATCCTCTGGGCGTGTTGGCTGTGCAAATCCCAATAGGACAGTTGTGTTTGAACAGAAGAAGATCCTTGTGGACTGCAGCCTAAATTATAAGCGGGTTAGTGGGTTTTTTTGGAATCTGCGTGCGGTTTGTGCCATTTATGCTGCCCGCCAGTCTTTTAAAGCCATGTGATTTTGGCAAAGCTCTCTGATGAGTGACTTAAAAAGAGACAGTGGTAGGTGCATTTCAGAAGCAGCATAAGTAAAATTTGTTTTTCCTTAGTGGGAAGCTTGGAAGACACGTTTTCATCCTTTTCCGATTTTCGAAACAACCGCAATGACTCCAGTTGGTTGAGCGTTGAGCGGGGTTGTCCAGCTTGGGCAAAGTGATGCCTTCTAGATGTTGTTGGGCTGCAAGCCTCATTATACCTGAAGGTTGTCCATGCTAGCTGGGGCTGATGGGAGCTGGAGGACAACATTGGGAGCTCATCAGACAACCCTGCCCAACGTTCGTCAAAGAAACAAAGAAGGTCATCTCTAGGCATTGTCTTTTGTCACAGGCCCTGTTATAAGAAGCAGTTTGCAATAGCTCACGAGTGGGGAACCTTTCTCAGCCTGAGGGTCCTCATTCCCTTCTGGACAACCTTCTGGGGGCCACATAGACACATAGAAGTATAGAGTTGGAGGAGACCCCAAGGGCCATCTGGTCCAACTCCCTCCAATGCAGGAATCGTAGCTACAGTACGAGACACTAGAGATGCTCACAACATGCCAGAGGAAACAGTGGGCAGAGCAATGAATGTAATTTTACTTATGTATAGTAGGCTAGTTTCTACACCCCATCCCATGTCCCTTTCTAGCCTCCATCCACCCAGGCGAGCTCCTGAGGCTCAGATAGGACTGGAGAGTCACGTTTGGCCCTCAGACCTGGGGCTCCCCATCCCTGCAATAGCTGCTTTGGTGATTACGTTGGTATGAGTTGAAAATGTGATGGTAAAACCGAACAAACCCTCCTGGCTATTCTTTTATCGGGTCGTTCTGAATGTGTTGCATTCTGGCATCACCTGTACCCCATCCATGTCACTTAATCCTTTCCCACTTCTTAATTCCAGTGAATGAGGAAGACCTGAAGAAAAGAATAGCTGAAGAATTGGCATTAGAACAAGCCAGGAGAGATGCTGAAGCCCATAAAAGGTTTGTTTTGTCAGGAATAGATCTTCAGTCCTCGCTGTTTGTGTTTTAAAGGCATGCTTCTTGCAGTGTTGTGGTAAGTGGGGAAATCAGAGGTCTCTGGATGGATTAAGATGTTTTTTAAAGCAAGGTGTGACCAGACTTCTATTTGTTTGGTGTGTAATGGTGGTAAACAGAAAAATAAATTAGTAGAGAGTTGTTTTTCTCTGTGGCTTGCCTTCTGTCTACATCTCTCTGACCTCACATACTATGCTATTATGCTCTTTTTTTTTTAAGGGGGGGAGGGTTTAAAGTTCTGCCTTTTATGTTTTTGTATTTCCCACCCTCTCTGGAGCCTCACTAAACTGTTTGCCTAGCAATGGAATTGCTCAGGAAAAAGCACGGAGGCTTGTGTTGCTGAACTCATCAGATTGATCAAGAGGTAAATTCTAACAGCAGGGGAACAGGTAGATCTGCTTTGAAGAAGAGTACATACATTAGGCTTTGAAATACGTAAAGAGATGCTGTGTGTGTGGGGATGGAGGTTGGGGAAAGGGAACTGCTGTTGCCTTTTCTATTGGACATGCTATGGGCATACTATAGTGTATCTTGGGTGAAAAACAGCAATATTTACTCTTCTACAAATTGGAGGGGTGGTTTTGCATTTGAAAGGCTGAAGTTGGGCTTCAGTCATAAATGTTTAGTAGGTCTTGAAGGCACAGGTCAGAAGAGTGCAGCGCTTTCAATTATACATTAATAAAATGAAATCCAAGCAGTTACGTTTAAAAATTAATCAGTGCCCGTGATGGGGTGAGCTCCCGTTGTTCGGTCCCTGCTCCTGCCAACCTAGCAGTTTGAAAGCACGTCAAAGTGCAAGTAGATAAATAGGTACTGCTATGGCGGGAAGGTAAACAGCGTTTCCGTGTGCTGCTTTGGTTCGCCAGAAGCGGCTTTATCACGCTGGCCACATGATCCGGAAGCTGTCTGCAGACAAATGCCGGCTCCCTCAGCCACTAAAGCAAGATGAGCGCTGCAACCCCAGAGTCGTCCGTGACTGGACTTAACGGTCAGGGGTCCCTTTATGCTCAGCTTTCGCTTCTAGTAAGCTCAGTGTAGCTTCTTTTGAGGGGTGGTGGTGGTCCCAGTGTTCTCCCACCCAGGCACTGGTCCGGATCACCTTGCTTAGCTGGCTGAGCAGAACTCTCCCCAGCCCCCCCTTGGAATTGGTCACCAAGGCAGGAGTGGAACCATTCGTCTTCCAACTGGAACAGCAAAGACACCATGGTTGATTGTTTTGAAAACTGCTGAATGGTATAGGGAGACCTACCTACGGAGTCTTATTCCCCCTCTCCCTTCCTGGCAAAGACCATTCCAATATATATTTTTTTAAGGCATTTGATAGTTTTTAACCTTGCTGCAAGCCACTTAGAACACGTTGTTGAATGGCCTGTAAATAAAAAAATTAAAAAATGAATAAAACCAAAGCAGTTTCTGCACCAAAGCCAGGCTTCAAAACTTATCAAAGTGGATTTAAAATCTAGTTTCATTGAAGAGTGCTTGGAGTTGGCTGGCAACTGCTCACTCAAGGGCCTTGCCCAGGAGGGGATTGATAGGCCCATCACCCAGAGTCCAGACTGATTACTTCGGTCTTACTATTGCCTCCTTAAAGGTTGGTGGAAACCACCCTTCGCTCTGAGACAATGCCATTTATTCTGCCCTAGATCCTTCCAGATTCATTCTCTGTTCTAGATCTAATAAGCCTAGAGAGGCAGGAGTTGGGCCTTAGAACTGAGCATGTTGTTTGACTTGGGAAGGCAAACGAAAGTAAAAAGTATGTCACGTCAATTTATGAACCATATAAATATCTAAAAAGTTTTCCCAATAGCCCAAAGTACCTGGACTGAAATTTGTCAAGGGAGGAGGGAATCAATGAAGCGTGTGGGGTGGTTTAGCTGGGCGTATGCCCCATTGGGCTGTTTGAGTAATATATTGGATTACACTGTAAATTATCTTAATGTTGTAAATAATTGGATGCTAGTGTGTAAATGGTTCTGTAAAAACCCCCAAAACCCAGCTGAAATATGCCTCTTTGAATTGAGTAGTAAAGCAAATCAATGTGTTATGGTATTATGAAATATTGTGGCTTGTCTTAATTGATTTTTGATTTTTACAAGGAAATGTATTTAGTGTTTGTGTGTTAGTGTTAATGTAATTAATGCTAGCATTTTAAATGGATCGATTTATTATGTGCTTTGATTCCCCTTCTCCCGGTTCCAGTAACATCAAGAGCTTCTGGTGCTTCTGTTGCCCACCTCTCAGTGTTGCATTCTTCCCTTCCAATAGCGTTATGAGAGAGGGGAATTTCCTTAGCATCTCTCAACCAGTCAGGGGCAGATGTCCTTATACCAGCGAGCTAGTACTTGTTGAGATTTTTTACTAAGATATTTCAGCATTAGGCAGATTCAGTGTATTGGGCAAATGGAAGGTGTTGTCCTCATCTAGCCTGCACTAGGGAGCAGCCATGCACTACATCGGACAGGACAGGTGCTCTCTTTCAGCTGACGCAGCTCAAGAGTAGGTAACAGGTTTCAGACAACTGGCACCAAGGGCAGGTTCTAGAGAAACAGTTTTGTGGAACTCTCAGGAAAGGCACATGCTGACCCAGCAGAGTCAAGAGCTTAACCAAGTCCTTATATTCCCACAACAGGACGTAAGGATGACTAGACTTCTGTCCTGGAAGGACTCTAGGGAGAGAATTTGGCTTGAAGCCTCACCTCATGGTGCTGTTGAATGAATTTGGATTATGTCCTCTGCCCCCTCCAGTTGGGATCATTTAGAAAAATAAGATGGGTGCTCCTCTGCGAGAGGCAACACGAGAACAGATCTTTTCTGCAGTGGCTCTCTGCTTGCGGAATGCTCTGCCCAGGCAGGTTTGGCTGGTGCCTTCATTCTACACCTTTAGGCACCAGGCAAATACCGTACGTTCCTCTTTAACCAGGCCTTGGGCTGATTGACACCCAACACCTTTTAAAACGTGTTGTGGAAGTGCAGATTATTGGTTTGTTTTTGTTCTTATTTTTATTATGTGTTTTGTGGGTTTTATATTGTAATTTTATGTTGTGATCTATGGGTATAGGATGGGATACAGATTTAATAAATAACAAGAGCAGCAGCAGCAACACCACCATTATTAGGACCTATTTTTTGTAATTGTAAAAGAGGGTGGGTGCCGACTCCTGGAGTCTGACTCTAAAGTGGCAGTTCAGCAATAGGATGAGGAGTAAATAAAATAGCTGGAAGAGGCAAGTCAAGCCGCATTGCAACGAGGAAGCATTGGCTGCTAGTACAGTGGTACCTCCAGTTGCGGACGGGATCCTTTTGGAGGTCCAGTCGGATCCCGAGGTTTCCACAACCTGAGGACCGCTTCTGTGCATGTGCGCGTGGTGAAGCTTGGTAAAATACTTCTGGGTTTGCCATGCGCGCATCCTGAAGTTTACGTAACCAGAGGGTTACGTAAACGGAGGTACGACTGTACTACATAATGATCTCTATTATCATAGGAGTCTTGGACTCTTAGCCAGACTGGTTTCTGCCTAATCTGTTGGGGCTTGGGATATGCTGAAGTTGTGTCGAACGACCACACTAAGTGTTAGAACATGGGATTTGCATGCACAAGGTCTGATGTCCGGTGTTTGGCATCGCAGCCTAAAAAGTCGCTTGGCAGAAGAGCTGACAGGGAGCTTAACTTGCAACAATGGTGTTTGCTGCCCATCATCATTTATACTACTGTGCTAGATGGGCCAGAGATCTTATAACATAAGGTAAGTTCATATGCTTAGCTCTGCAGAAATTTGGGGAAACTGGAGCCATTGCAAGCTTTCATGGTTAAATAAACTTGATTCAGAAAGTAGGTTCTGGGTGAAGACAGAAAAATGAGATGTGGGTGTTGTGGACAGTTGGTTGTCTACATTATGTACAACGTAAAATTTAACCTGGGGTTTTCTTTTTGTCACATTTATAAGGCTCTGTGTGCAGCCAGCTCCCTTGGTCACAACAGAATATTCAGTCATTTCCTCGCTCTTTAGAAATTTATTTATTTTTGTAAGATATTTGCATTCCAGCAATGGTTTCTGTGGGTGGTATTCATATAATTAAATGTGTAATGTAATGGTCGCTCTGCTGTCTTTTCCCCCTACTCTCACTTCTTCTAAGAAACCCCATCTGTTCATGAAATGTGCATAGTTGTTTTCTTGAAGAAGCAAAAAAACCTTTTGAACGAATCATTGTTAATGTCTCTCCCCCCCCCCCACTACCATGGAAAAACTGCATCCGTGTAATGGTAGAATTCAGTTCGCATACGCACAGGGCAGAACTGCAGATGATGCCCAATATAGGAATAGGAACATAGGAAGCTGTCTTATACCAAGTCAGAGCATTCATTGGTCCATCTACCTTACTGATGGACAGTGTCTTCCGGACTTAATGCAGGAGCCTTTCCTAGCTACACCTGAAGATGTCATGGATTGAAGCTGAGATCTTCCGCATGCAAAACAGTGTTAAGGGAAAGGGAAATGTACATAGTGTAACTTTTAGTCTATGTCCACCTTCTTGACAGTCCCTGACACCCAGAGATGTGCTGCTGATTTCACCCATCTCCCCTTTATAACCCCATATTTACCATACCCCACCATAACTGAACGAAATACTTGCTCTCACTTCTATCCATCCTTGATTTGCCTTGGATTGTGGGTTTTTTTTTTTTTTTGCGAAGCTTGTTCACTGACCTGCTGCAAGTCAGTGGTGCACAGAAGGTAGCCATCATTGACTGTGACCTGAAAATGCTCAACAGTGACATTGCTGCTCTACAGGAGACCAAACTTGCTTTGAATGGCAGCCTCCAAGAGAAGAACAACACCTTTTTCTTGCAAGGAGGGCACCCAGAAGAATCACGTATTCACTACATAGGTTTTTCAGTGAAGAACTCTCTTTTGTATGTGATAGAAAAGCTTACTTCTGAAGAAGCTGGAAAGAGTCTCATCAGCTGTTTTGCCAAAGCCTGCATGGAGTTCAGCCCCACCACCAACCTGACAAAGACCAACATCTTGGGTCAGGATGTCACCAGCACTTCACGCATCAGCATTGCTGACCACATCCTTGAGGTGGTGGACGATTTTGTTTACCTGGGCTTCACCATAAGCAGTATCCTCTCCACTGACGTGGAGCTGGACAAGGATACAGTGGTACCTCAGGTTACATACGCTTCAGGTTACATACGCTTCAGGTTACAGACTCTGCTAAACCAGAAATATTACCTCAGGTTAAGAACTTTGCTTCAGGATGAGAACAGAAATTGTGCTCTGGTGGCGCGGCAGCAGCGGGAGGCCCCATTAGCTAAAGTGGTGCTTCAGGTTAAGAACAGTTTCAGATTAAGAACAGACCTCTGGAACGAATTAAGTACTTAACCCGAGGTACCACTGTATTGGGAGGGCAGCTGTGGCAATGGTTCGCCTCTCCAAAGGTGTATGGGAGGATGTGATGCTAACAACCAATACCAAGATGAAGGTCCACCAGGGTTGCATGTTGAACATTCTGCTTTATGGTAGTGAGGCGTGGGTATCTTACACCTGCCAGGAGCAACGCTTTCCACGTACCCTGTGTCAAGATGATGTTCAGTATCACACACATGAGGGACTGTGGGTAAAACCTCAGTGCCTAGGACTTGCCGATCGTATGGTCGGCGGTTCAAATCCCTGCGGCAGGGTGAGCTCCCGCCGTTCGGTCCCAGCTCCTGCCCACCTAGCAGTTCAAAAGCACCCTTAAGTGCAAGAAGATAAATAGGTACCGCTTTATAGCGGGAAGGTAAATGGCGTTTCCGTGTGCTGCGCTGGTGCTGGCTCACCAGCCGCAGCTTTGTCACGCTGGCCACGTGACCCGGAAGTGTCTTTGGACGGCGCTGGCCCCCGGCCTCTTAAGTGAGATGGGCGCACAACCCTAGAGTCGGACACGACTGGCCCGTATGGGCAGGGGTACCTTTACCTTTACCTATCACACAGATGGCAGGACGGAGTCTCAAACAAAGATGTGCTCTTCCAAGCCCACACTCCCAGCATATTCCCACTTCTGTCTCAGTGACGTGTACGCTGGCTTGCTCATGTCCAAAGAATGGAAGAAGGCAGGATCCCCAAGGACATGCTCTATAGGGAGCTGGCTTCAGGCACCAGGCCCGTTGGAAGACCAACTCTGCGTTAGAAAGATGCCTGCAAACATGACATGAAGGCTGGCAGCACCCACCTCCGCTGTGTTATGGTGAAGCCCAGGTAGACAAAATTGTGGTCACCCCTTTGCAGACCATTGCAGTGCCTGGAGACCATTAGTCAAGTTGAGGTTGTGTATCCACAACAACTTTGCTGGGCTCGGGGGTAACCCGAGTAACGCGGTCCAGGTCCGGTCCCGAATCCAAGGCTTCCGTGAGGAGTCAGTCTGACATGGCCAAGGCAGGACACGAGGCAGGAAACCAGGCAAGGTCAGGCACAGGATCACAGGCAGGTTCTGGCAAACAGCAACGTTGCTCCCGCAACCTGGGGCGGGGTCCAGCAGACTTTTATCTCTGTCGGGGCAACGGCTGGTCCTGATCCCCCGGTGACTCACCTCCCTGTCTCGCCCGAAGGCAAGCACTCCTTCTGCGAGTACTCAGGTCTCTCCTTCTCTCAGACCTTAGTCTCTGCAGCTCAGGAGATGTTGGTGGGTTACTAGACCCAGGGGCCGCCTCAGCCTCCCCTGACCCAAATGGTAGTGGAGCAGCTGTAAGTGATGGTCTAGCTGGAGGCAAAGAGGTAATCCCCGCATCTGGAGCCAGGGCAGGCTCAGGCCCCAGACTTGGTTCAGATGCCGCCTGAGGCAAAGGATCCGGTGTGGACTAAGTCTCCTCTGGCTCCAAGTCCGAGCCTGAGTCCCAGGCCATCACACTAGTGACCAGAGGAGGAATGTCGACTGGGAGGAGCACAGAAAGAAGAAAAGCCATGCTACACCTTCATCAGCACAGCCAGACGCCTTCATCTGCCCCAGCTCTAACAAAACATGTCTCTCCTGTATCGGTCTCTACAGCCACAGGCAGGTGCTGTGGCTTTCCAACAGTTTGACTTCACCCTCGAAGTCTCACTACTCCATTGTCTCCTGCTGACAACAGTCATTTTGCAAACCACCGTGCAGAATTCTGCTGCTGCTGCTACTACTATAAGAATGCTATTTTAATAAAGCTCCTTGTAATGTTGTTCTTCCCGCACACAGAGAAGATAAAACCATTGATCTGTTGCTGCATATATAATTTTTGTTAGAGGCTTCTTTTGCTGAACATGTGCACTGTTACGTGTGGGCAGTAGCTACTTAGCTGTTAAAGTGGGACCTGCGCTTCTGCTGAAAGGTGTAAAGATGGCCAAGTTCTAATTGGTTTACCCTCTGCTCCCTTGAGCATTCTTTGAGCAGTAAGGTGTTTTCGTGGTTGGTCCATTATGAAACCCCACTTCTCTAGGATGAGAATATTTATCTTCCGAGTGCCATGATGGGTTGATAGAATTGCATAGAAAGCATTGCAGCTGGGTCGAAACATTCATGTGTCCCTGTGGTCTATTGTGTTCAAAATGTCTATTTCTTTCCCTGATTGAAAGAATACTCTGTGGGGTTATATACCATGGCTGCTGTCCTAAGACAATATGGCAGGCTTCTAATGGGACACATGCGAATTGCAGGCGCTCTGCTGCTGTGATTAACTCCTCCATTGGCTCCCTCAGTCCATATGTCAAGCTCTCTGACAGGGAGAAAAATGCCACTCATTCTGACCCCCTAGCCTTTGACATTAGAGTTCCACCTTCTACCTGGTGGCGCAAATGGGGAGCCTTGCACATCTAATTCCTTTTATCAGAGATGTGCAGTCACAGTGTGCTCATGTCAGAAATCTCATGCATCAAAAACACTCTTTGTTTGAGGTTCACCCGGGCACTTTACATTAGCAGATGTAAAAAGCTAGCAAGCTCTTAAGGCTATAAAATGGAGCTGCGCTGTGGATTTTTTATGTCTAATGTTGGCAGTTTAATTTTGGACTGTTCTACTTTGTCACTGTTAGCTCTTCTTTGCCAAAGTACTTAAGGTGACATTCAGAATCCACCGCGAGTTGATGACTTCATGTCTTTAAAATGAGCTTCATATCTTTTTTTACACAGAGTGACATGTATTGCATAGCTGTATTTTCATTCCTTTTTATACATTTTTTATTTGCCTTCTCCTAATAAAATCTTCATCAAACGTAGATGCTTTCAAGATGCTTTAGAGCCATAATTCTTCATGCTGAGATTTGCTAGGGAAGAACAAAATGAAAGCAGGCTAAATATCTCTTGTTTCCCCCTGCTCTTATTTCTGTGCTGTGTGCTTTTCCGAGAGCAAAATAAAAAGAGCCATCAAAATATGTGGAATGGCTTTCAGTATGTGCTTAAAATGTCTAAGAGCTGTTGGAGGTGTTCGGTTTAGTTTCAAGGTGTGGGAACCTCTCAGTACCCAACCCAATACGGTTGGAATGGTGGTGAACTGACCACTGTGAAATTGTGTAAGAATCAACTTACCTTTTAAAATCATGGCGTCACCTGACAGCTTTAGCAAGAGTAGCCCCCCCCCCCCAGCCCTGCTGGAGTCAGGGCCACATAGCTCCCATTTGGGAGCAACACCCTTGCTTGCACTTCTCTCTCCAGACAACTTAAGGCCTCTTCCCTTCCAGCTGAGCCTTTGGGTCTAGCTTTCTGTAATCGCAAGTATCTCAGAGAAGGAACACAAGGAGTGATATTCAGGTGGACGCATGGCACACTGAAGTGAAACCCATCCCAAAAGGAGGCAGGAGGAGTCTCCAGTCTGTTATGGGGCTTAGTTATACTTCTGAGAGGAACTGGACAAGGGTCTCTCCTAGAAGAGGCTTCCTTCACATTTGGAAAGTTATGATAAGGTGACACCCATTTTAGGAGAGTCTAAAATGTGTGATTGCTCACGTGTGGGACCTGGAAGAGGGCAGAACAGAGGTGGAATGGGGGGACGTAATGGGTTGGGGTGGGCTTGTATGCGCGTGGGGGCTGGGAATGGGACCCCCGCACAAAGTGGTTGCTGCCTGTACTGGATTGTGGTTCCAGATAGGTGTAGGTGTGTGCATTTGGATGTGGGTGGTTTTTGGGCCATTTATTCATATTTTATTTACTGTTAATAGCCTGTGGACTCCTGGCTGTGTGTGACTCAAAAGCTAGCATAAGTCTGACAGACGATATGCAGAATGCTGTATTTGGAGTTTTTGGCAGGTAAACAGTATTTGATTGTGTAACCAACGTTTACTTCAGCTGAAGATACTGTTTGCTAAAGAGAGGTGTTCTTGTAGAAAAAGATGCAAACAGAAATTTTCTATAGGTCATGTGCTGGTTCAAGGTATATTTGAGGAAAAACAGTGTGAAACTGGGCTATTCCCTGAAGCTAGGATTTCAGCTACTTAGAGTTGAGGACTTGTTTGCTACATCCTTGAGTTAATACATCAAGACGCTGGTCAACATGTCTTGTGTGTTTCTTGCTCAGGGGCATGTTAATCAATCGAGAAAATCTCCTAGCTTGATTTTGTGTGTGCAAGATCTCACATGTAACTTTAGTATATCACCTAAAAGCTGATGTGTGATTTTGTGAGATCATGAGACCCTGTATGCCTGTAACTTAGAAATCGATAGTTGTTGCTCATCTCTATACTCCGTGGTGAAGTCCTCCGAATAAACCAACCAAGTCACACCTGAAAACTCTCTATGCGTGTGTGTTTGCCACCTTCCCAACAGTAGGTAGTGTCTAGATAGGGGTAAATTAATGTTTATTTATGGTTGAAATACCTTCCATTTCAATTCCTGTTTTTGTAAGCCTGCTAGTTTATGTTCCCTTGATTCAGATGAGCATTGTATGTCTAGAACATTCATTGACTGACTCATCTGTTAAATCATGCGTTCTTGCTCATGGCTGTGACGAGGTGATCATCTGAACTTGCTGTTGACGTGCCAGTGAAGAACGTTCCTGTAGTTGGAAGCATTTTTCTTGGTGGCATGCAGGTGGCGTGTGCCGTGCCAGATGGGTGCCATGGCTCATGAACTTTGGAGATGAGAAATCTGCTTGTGGTCAACGCGATGCACCTGCTCTGTCAACTCCTGTGGAGAAGCCTGCTGAGAAATCTGCACAACTCAGTGGAGCAGCGTGTGCCTTGCCTTAGGGACACGGTGACAAATTGCAGCTAGTTGCCAGAGATAGCTGAATAACAATCCACAATATATATTAAAAAATCTCTGCGTAGTGAAGTTAGGGCTTCTTGCCAAGAAAGTAACTTATCCAGAACATTATTTCATATCGCCCCCCACCCCTGGCACTTTGTTACCATAGTCCCCCGCTGTGTCCTTGGCCAAATCTCCCTTTTGCTAATGCTCTCCTGCCTATGAGCTAATTTCTCCTTATTTTTTGGCAGGGCTGGGTTATCATAAATCTTATGGATGAATGCATGGAGCTGTGAACTACAATGGCTATATGAAAGGTTCAGAGGCAGCATGATGCTGGTTATGAGTTGCTGGGGAGCAAAAGCAGGAGACACGTTCTTGGCCACGGTGGGAGGCAGGATGCTGGACTAGAAGGAACCTTGGTGTGATCCAGCAGGGGTCTTGCTATGTTCTTGACACTTCTGCCAGCAAGCCAGCGATGAGTGGTGGCTTGAGACCTTGGAGACAGTGTGCAACTGCTCTGACTTGGAATTTGGAAAAGTCTGAGGGATCGATCAGCAGATGTGGAGTTGGCAGTCCACGATTGTTGTTGCATCCAACCTCATCACTCCCTCTGTTTGGGGAATGTGAAAAACTGCTGTGCTAATTTAGATTTGTGTCTGTTCTGTAGATCATAGAATCATAGAGTTGGAAGAGACCCTGAGGACCATCTAGTCCAACCCCAGTGCAGGGATGAATATGCAGCTGTCCCATATGGGGACCGAACCTTCAACCTTGGTGTTACCAGCACCACGTTCTAACCAGCTGAGCTATCCAGGCTATAGTACCTTCACTTTCTTCTTTTACTAGTACCAACTTCTGTATAGGGTGATTATGACAGCACTTTCATCACTGAGAAGCATAATCCCCACCCCCACCCCAGTGCTTGACTTGGGTGCTTTGCAAGATGGAGATCCAATTACCTCTGTGAATTTACAGTCTAAATGACAGGCAGAGAGGATTGGGATGCCCTGGGAAATCAAAAGTGGGAGGATAACTTAGCGGTTTTATTATAGTGATTATGCTATTGATGAACTCACTACTGAGGTTTGTGTTGTCATCCTCAATGGAATATTGGATTTCCACAGCTGAAATATGTACTGAAGATGCTTGAACAAGGAGGATGTGTGGTGGTAGTGAAGATGAAAATCTATGAAGCAATTTTTCCCTAGTATTTAATTATTTTTTTGCACTTTTACACAGCCTGCACTTAGTTTTCGATCATGGTTAGATGGACATAAGGTGATACTGGATAAATACTCTCTTCCATGCTTGTGACATGTACCTCTGGGACAAGTTGGTATTTAGGCCCAGCCTATCTCACAAAGTGGTTGTGAGGATAAAGTGTGCAAGATCACACAGATCCTATTGTGAGCTTGGAGGAGAGGTGGGGTGTATACTGGAGATTCATGGACAGAGGTGCACAAGCATAACTGAATCGTACCACATAACCCTTAACCTTAATCAGATGGCCCCTTCTTCCCCTCCTGCTCTCTGTCCACTTTGGAGAATTTTCAGAATTGCTGGGATAGCCCTTTCCATCCATGCAAATGTTTTACGTTGGCACCCTGAAGTTTGGTTGTACAGTGGTACCCCTGGTTGTGAACTGGATCCGTTCCGGAGGCCCGTTCAGAACCTGAAAAGAGCGCAACCTGTGTCTGTGCATGCGCAGGTCGCGATTAGCCGCTTCTGTGAATGCGCAGACATTATTTTGCGCGTCTACGCATGTGTGAGCGGCAAAACCCGGAAGTAACCTTTTCCCGTACTTCTGGGTCACCGCGGGACGCAACCTGAACAAGCGCAGCCTGAAGCAATGAGATATGACTGTATGTGCTTTGAATATCCTGTTCCTCAACTAAGGAACAACACCGACGTCCTGTCTCTCCATTTCCCCTTATTTCTTATTCCAAAATGCACATATTCAGTATGACTCTCAGTGTGGAATAGATACCCGACAGCACCCTTTTACAGTGTGTGCTGTTGGTATTAAATGTTGAGTTGATGTTTGAAACTGTCTGCATCTGGTGGCTCCCAATAAATGATAACAAAATGAATGATAATAAAATAATAGAATAAAATAAACGATAATTAAAACTTCCTCACTGCTTCGCTCCTGTCTCTTCTCCCCTATTCTGCCCTGGCACTGACTAATAAACAGTGTTTTGCTTAACATTTCTCTTTTGCTTATAATCTGTTTTGCTCACACTTACCAAGGAAGTTCTCGCCTTTTTAGTAAACTGCGGGGGAAGGAAGTCACGGTGGTGTTTCATGTTATCGCCCAACTATATTCCCCATGTAGAATGCTTGACATGGTGAATAGTGAGCCCTGCCATGCTTGGTTCGTGTCTTCAGATGTGGCTGCCCGCATGTTCTTGTCTTGGCACCTTGTTGTAAAGGAGGCTTGGATGTTACAGTGGTACCTCAGGTTAAGTGCTTAATTCGTTCTGGAGGTCCAGAACCTGAAACTGTTCCAAAGCACCACTTTAGCTAATGGGGCCTCCTGCTGCTGCTGTGCCACCACCGCGCGATTTCTGTTCTCATCCTGAAGCAAAGTTCTTAACCCGGGGTACTATTTCTGGGTTAGTGGAGTCTGTAACCTGAAGTGTATGTAACCCGAGGTACCACTGTACTCCCTCCCTGCCCCCTGGATCCTAGACTTTGAGATCCTTTAAGACAGCCTTTGCCTACCTGCTGCCCTCCAGATGTTCTGACTTTGGCCATTGGGAGTTGTAGCTCCAAAGGCCAAGTGGGCACCCGGTTGCCAATGGCTGCTATAGGAAGAAGCCACACTCTAGGGTAGTCTAATTTCCATGCGTTTTCTGGCAGGGCATCCAGTTGTGCGATTTCCTACCCCCGCAAGCCATTGTTTGCTGCCAAACAGATGGCAACAACTTAGCAAGAGCGAACATTCTCATTTTTAGCCTTCCATTTGGAAGCGGTGGCTTCTAGAAATGTGGCTTTGAAGCTTCCAGCAAATGTATTTCCCCTCCCTTCTTCTGCGCAGTGCTCCAAATAGCTCTTCAGACGGTCCCAAATAATGAGTGTGTTCTGCAAGGGGCAGCTGGACTCCATATGGTGTGGCATTTTTATCTGTCATTTGCTAGATAACATACTGCAACCTTTGCCCGCCATATTTCTAAATCTTCACATCCATTTGTTGAGGAAAATTCCTGTAAACACTAAATCAACTTTTAAAATGTGTACGTGGCAGTGCCTGGATGTAGCACTCAGTGGAAGAGTGTTAGATAGAAATAATTAATTTCTCTTGCATTTGTGTGTGTGTGTAGAAGAGTGAAGTATCACAGTAAATTAATAGAGATTCCATCCTGTGTGAAAGATTCCCTTTCCCCAGTCTTGTTTCAGTTGTTCCTCAACAGTACATCGTAGATATAGCAAACTCTGTCATATCATTTCCGTCGTCACTATTGACTTACATAGAACCTAATATTTTTCTAAACTCTAAACAGGTAGTAAAAAACCCCCACAACTTGTACCTGGATCCTGACCAGCTGAATGAATGAATCTTTGCGTCAGCCATTGGCCATAGCAATAAAATAACAATATGATATACAAAGAATAGAAATACAGTGGTACCTCGGGTTACAGATGCTTCAGGTTACAGACGCTTCAGGTTACAGACTCCACTAACCCAGAAATAGTACCTCGGGTTAAGAACTTTGCTTCAGGATGAGAACAGAAATCGTGCGGTGGCGGCGTGGTGGCAGTGGGAGGCCCCATTAGCTAAAGTGGTGTCTCAGGTTAAGAACAGTTTCAGGTTAAGAACGGACCTCCAGAATGAATTAAGTTCTTAACCTTAAGTATCACTGTAAAAAGTCAATTATATAAAATACATTTTAGGGTTTTGAATCAATAGTCAAATAGTGGATCTTATTCTGATTGCCCCAGCTAAAAACCTTGCAGCCTTTGCTGTCACCTGCTTATCTTGATCTGCCAAGAGAGAGGACACTGTGGCAGTGGTTGGGCTTCCCGGAATGGACAATAACAGCGGGGGATAAGCTGACCAGCTGGTGGACATGGTGCATGCAAAAGGAGGGAAAGCAAGTCTAGGAGTAGCTGCTCCTTCAGTGACTGGTAGATGGCACCAGGCTGTTCGCTCCCTTGCCATGATGTCCTTGCCATGACATTATGGGGCTTAAGGTTTTCAGTGGCTACTAGACAATGGTAGATATGGCGCATGAGACTCTTGATCTTATGGTCGTGAGTTCGAGCCCCACATTGGGCAAAAAGATTCCTGCATTCAAGGGGGTTGCTCTAGATCAGTGTTTCCCAACCTTGGGCCTCCAGCTGTTTTTGGACTACAACTCCCATCATCCCTAGCTAGCAAGACCAGTGGTCAGGGATGATGGGAATTGTAGTTCAAAAACAGCTGGAGGCCCAAGGTTGGGAAACACTGCTCTAGATGATCCTCGTGGTCCCTTCCAAGTCTACAATTCTGTGATTCTGCTGTCAGAAACAGTATGCTTCTGAATACCAGTTGCTGGGAATCACAAATGGGGCGAGCGCTGTTATATTGAGGTTCCACTCATGGGCTTCTCAGTGAGGCATCTGGCTGGCCATTGTGAGAACAGGATGCTGGAGAAGAGTCACATCCACCCCATACGTTTAAAACACATGGCTTCCCCAAGAGATCCTGAGAAATGCAGATTGTTAAGGGTGCTGGGTGTTAGAATTCCTGCTCCATGATTGCAGTCATGGGATTTTTGTTCATCAGATGACGGTGTATGTTTTGACTCCGCAGAGTGGGAAGTGACAGAGACAGGATGTTTGTGTTACTGTGTTCCATGAAATGGGACTACAGTGGTGCCTCGCAAGACGAAAAGAATCCGTTCTGTGATTCTCTTCGTCTAGCGGTTTTTTCGTCTTGCGAAGCAAGCCCATTGAAGGATTAGCGCTATTAGCGCTATTAGCGGCTTTTAGCGGCTTATCTGCTGATCAGATCAGCTGATAAGCGGCTTAGCGGCTTAGAAAAGGGGGGGGGAGGAAAAAACCCCGCAGGAACTCGCAAGACATTTTCGTCTTGCGAAGCAAGCCCATAGGAGATTCGTTTTGCGAAGCACCTCCAAAACGGAAAACCCTTTCGTCTAGCGAGTTTTCCGTCTTGCAAGGCATTCGCCTTGCGGGGCACCACTGTATTGTCCTTTGTTCTTTTTTCTCTTTGCTGTCTGATGCTAGAGAGAGAGGGAGCCATGTTGCAGTGCTCCATGTGTGTTTATATGTAAATAAAGTAGATTAGCCAAAATGCTGAGTTGCTGAGGTCTGTCACACGCATGATGCGCAAACTCTGCAGATCCCTAAGTGTGCCGGTGTCGGTTGGCATCGGTCGCTGTGATGTTTGGGCTGAAGAAAGCTTATGAAGCTCCTGAACGATCGACCAGGAGGGAGAGAACATGCCAGTCGGGCATATATTATCTGCCAGGGTCCTACTCAAGTGTAGGCTGAACTCCTGACACTGGGAACTGTAGTTCTGTGAGGGCTAAATTGCAGTTCCCATGATGGGCCTTTGGCCTGACCCAATGGGGCTCCTCTTACATTTCTTGGGAGGCAGGGAGCTCAGCCTCCCAGTGACCCAGGGTCTTCTTGCTTGCAGCCGTTGCCAGAACGTGCCTGTCTTCAGCTTTTCAGTCTCTGAGCAACCTTGCTGCGAGATGCTGTCTTGCTTTTTTCCTCTTCAGAATGAACCAAAAAGAGAGCGAAAGGATGAGGAGCATTAGAAAGAACCCATTGGGAAACTGCCCCCGAAAATGTGATATTAAAATCGATGATAGGCCTTGACCTTTTATGATACTGTACATTTTAAAGCTTTCTATTGATTTTTCTTTTAATAGCATGTTTATTTTAGAGGACTGGCAAAGATCCGAGGAAATATAAAAACAAATTTTTTCTTCTGTACCTGGCTTTGAACAAAACACTTGATATTTTGTGTGTGCGCCTTGCGTTCTCTCAGCGTGGTGAGTGGTAATGTAACGGATTTCAGAGCTGTTTTGATATTTGCTATATGTCATGATGAAATCTAGGCACACTGTGCAGTCTTTCAGATTTTGATGGCTGTTCTGTCTCTCAAAATGAGTTCAATATTTATAATACCTTTCGTTGAGTGCTTTTTTTGACAGTTGTGCATTTTTTGTTTCATTTCTGACAATGTGGGTGGGGCCCAATGCAAGACCCATCCCATCCCATCCCAGTACTGTATCGATCATTTCTGGCCTCTATTCAAAGTGTTAGGTTTTTACCTACAAAACATTATAGAGCTCAGGACTCCCAATATCTAAAGGACTGTTTAGCGTTATATGAATGAACATGCAAATTGCACACTCCCCTCCTTTCCTCTGATATTGCAGTAAGTATGGGATTGGAAACTTTTTGCTTCAGTTTTTAATTAACCACAATTTGGCATCATGCCAGATTCCAAACTGTGGTTAATCTTTACAATATTTTGTTGAAACAGGCCAGTTTCATAAGCCATGTTTTGAAGCTGGCTTGTTTCAATAAACCATAGTTCAGACTAACCACAGTTTAGTTAAAGTGGATGCAAACTTTTCTCATCTCTTTCTTGTGACTGCACTGGGGGGTGGGGGGAGCAGAGTGTTCATTGGCCGAGGGTCACGCAGGCTTATTCACAAAATGCTACCATAACTAGCTTAGTGTTTTATCCAGACAAGGCTAATATGAGCTCATTTCATATTTCCCAGTCTGCAAACTATGGTTTGTTGAATTGTCCAAGCTGAGCTAATAATGGGGAGGAATTCAGTGGTAAATAGGTAAACTCCTGTGCTCTGCCAGCTCTCTCCTGGATCTAAATTCTTCCCAGGAGCTGCTTATTCGGACTCATTTTAAAAACATGGACACGTCTGGAGAAGATAAGTGCTAAAGTCACATGAGAAAATAGAATTCAAAGCATGGGAATGGGAATTAGAGAGATAGCTCTCATAAAACCCCAATTTTAGGTGAGTCCCCCCCACCCACTTCAGTCTTAAAATGTGGTATTTCAACAGACAGATTGGATGTACAGGTTCAGCTTGATAAATGTTGTGTTTTACCGGAGAAATGAGACACTGGAAGCTACTTTGCTATGTTTGGTGATGGAGCATTAGGTAAATACTGTACCACTGTAAATTACTGGCTGGAGAAGTAATTTTCTCCTCATCATCTTCACTAGTGGGAACTCAGAAGGAATGTTTGCTTCTAGATGGAGATTTTTCATTTTGTAAGATAGCAAATGGAATAAGCATCGAAGAGCCATTCAGATTATTGTTTCGTGTTAATCTGTCATTTATTTGGCTGAAGGACTAATGGACATCTAAAGTACTGGGAAGCTGCTTGGCAGGACCTGCTGAAATGCAGGGGAGCTGCTCAGCAGACCTTCTGTGGCCCTGCCCAGTTCTCATTGATTTTTGTTAAGGCGTGGAGATATTGTACATTACATGATTGACTTTCTTATTATTTAACTTGTGTTCTACTCTTCCTCCCAAAGGAGCCTGTCTTTGGAATCATTCCCTCCGACCTTTCAATGGCTGTGTAGTAGTAAATTATAGAATCAAAGAATTGTAGGATTTGAAGGGACCCAGAAGTCATCTAGCCCAGCCCTCTGCAATTCAGGAATCTCAACTAAATCATACATGGCAGATGGCCACCCAACCTGCTCAAAAAGCTTTAGTGAAGAAGAATCTGCCACCATCTGAGACGATCTGTTCTACTATTGAACAGCTCTTACTGTTGGACAGTTCTTCCTGATGTTTACCTGGAATCTCCTTTCTTGTAACTTGAAGCCATTGGTGCGAGTCCTCCCCTGCAGAGCAGGAGAAAACTACCGTAGCTTGCTCCATTTTCCATGGGGCATCCCTTGAAATATTTGAAGATGGCTATCCTATCTGCTCTCAGTCTCCTCTTTTCCAGGATTGTTGCCTCCAGGAACCCTACCCCTCACATTTTGCACCTTCCTTATTGCCCAGTTCAAGCTCTGGGTTGAAGGCTTCCTTCGAGTTGGTAGCCCTTTCCTCGGGTCCCTGACAACTGCAGTGATTTCCAGCTTCCATCTTTTTCTGCAGCACTCAGGCTCATTAAATATTGAGGTCGGCATTCAGGAACATTATTCGTTCATCAATATTGCATTGTGACCTAAACTGCATTGTTCAAAACATTTTAGGATGTTACACAAGTCTGTCAAACGACATTAACAAACCTGCTCACGTTGAAAGTAAGCACAAAGTGACAAATGGCCTTGCACCGTAAACGTGTCCCGCGCTGTGCGTCTGGCTTGGTGCAAATGCTCTTAGGCTGGAGCTGTTGCGCACACACAGCCGTGTTCTGTGACAAGACCTTTTAAAAGTTGAAGCCAACCAGATGGGATGGGTATTTTGATTCACCAAAACATCTGCTGTACATCGTCGCTAAACATAAAGGGATCCTGGTATTCTGTTCAACAGCAAGGAGATTCACACCTTGTTACATAAGGCACAGTAAAGTGCTAATCACTTTCTTGACCCCCGGAGGCCACGAGATAGCAAGAGCTGCAATTGTGCAGGTGCACGTTGACCCATTTAAAACTGCAACTCTCATGGGATGTGTCCTCCCACCAGTAGGGTTCTTTACTTCCCTTTGATAATTCCGTGGGCGTTTAATGTGGTGAACCTATTGAAATACTAACCAGGTTTGAGTAGAGACTAAAAAGGTAAAGGTAAAGGTACCCCTGACCATTAGGTCCAGTTGCGAACGACTCTGGGGTTACGGTGCTCATCTCACTTTACTGGCCGAGGGAGCCGGCGTACAGCTTCCAGGCCACGTGGCCAGCATGATTAAGCCACTTCTGGCGAACCAGAGCAGCACACGCAAACGCCGTTTACCTTCCCACCGGAGCGGTACCTATTTATCTACTTGCACTTTGACGTGCTTTCGAACTGCTAGGTGAGCAGGAGCTGGGACTGAACAACGGGAGCTCACCCCATTGCGGGGATTCGAACCGCTGACCTTCCAGTCGGCCAACCCTAGGCTCTGTGGTTTAGACCACAGCGCCACCCACATAGAAACTAGGTAGCTATTTATAGCTATTTCAGGATATGCTGGTAGTGTGTCTTAATCTGCAGGAGTCTCCTCAACAGTAAGTGTTCTCTTTCAGGTTGCAAGGGCTCTTGGGAATCATGGGGCATCAGGAGCACATTAAGATGAAGCTGGACTCTCCTTCGTTGGAGGTTTCTAGGCAGAGGTTGGGTGGCCACCTGCCACAGATGCAATAGTTGAGATTCCTGTATTGCAAGGTGTTGGACCAGATGTCCCTTGTCCCTTAGGGTCCCTTCCAACTTTATAATCCTATGAGTCTATGACAAGCATAGGAGCACCTGTGTAGGCATTGGGAACCTATGTAGGCAGTACATTCAGATACACATACCTTTACTGGCAAGTGTTTCTGACTGTCTCCAGTTTACTCTTTTGGTCTTTTTTTAGCAATTAGACATAGAAGCACGACTGACTTTCTTAGCCTTCCAGTACCTTTGGCTGCGCTATTGAGTATTGGAAAACCAATATGTCCGGGTAAGTGGCGGAGCTGGCAGAGTGAATCCTCTCTTGCTAAGTTAAATTATTCATTTTGTCAAGCTAACGTGGTTCATACTGTGTGGGATGACTTTTAGCATGGTATCGTAGACTAATTACAGCATTATTGTCAGTTCAATATGGAAGTGGGGCCTAGGAAACAATGTGCTTCAGAAAATATTATGAATCCTGCCTGGAAGAATATATATATGGCTCCCCCCCACCCCCCCACAAAAAAAATCTGAAGTAGAAATGCAAGATCATATCCCCAATACATTATTTAATATCAATTATTACTGCAAGCAGCTTAAGACTTAAAGCAGTAGTCTCCAGCCCTTTTAGACTTTGGATCCACCATTAACACAAATGTGCATTTGGACACCCATTTTTTCACATCTCAAGGAAGTCAGTTCGGTGCTGCTAACACAGCGGTTTTACCCCCTAGAGCATGGGTAGGCAAACTAAGGCCCGGGAGCCGGATCCTGCCCAATCACCTTTTAAATCCAGCCTGCGGATGGTCCGAGAATCAGTGTGTTTTTACATGAGTAGAATGTGCCCTTTTATTTAAAATGCATCTCTGGGTTATTTGTGGGGCATAGGAATTTGTTCATCCCACCCCCCCCAAATAAATATAGTCCGCCCCCCCACAAGGTCTGAGGGACAGTGGACTGGCCCCCTGCTGAAAAAGTTTGCTGACCCTTGCCCTAGAGGCACACTCCATTGTCTCTCGAGACAGACAGATGCCGACAATGTTTGCGTGGTGGTAGTGCGATACCCACTTTACATTAGGCTGTGACCCAGTAGAGGGTCCCTGATGCGCCAGCTGAAGATTGATGATTTAGAACAGTGGTTCCCAACCTTTTTAAGGACCCCTTTTAATTTAAAAAATGTTTACAGATGAGAAAGGAGAGAGAGTGAGAGAGAATGAGCATGGCAGGGGGAGACAGAGAAGGGAGGAATGAGAGAAGAAACTGGGGCTGACCGCCTCTCCTTCCCCTGCATGGCAGCTGCCAGCAGAGAGCCACCATCCCCTTGCCTACCCCAGCACTGTGCAGTCACCCCCTCCACTGCCAAACAGGCGATGAATCGGGGACTGTACCATGGCGGTCCAAGCCTGCACCATATCAAAGCCTCCGTCGCTGAACACCTTCCCCAAGAGAGGGCTGCCTAACCACTTAAAGTGGTACCTCGAGTTACAAACGCCTCAGGTTACAAATGCTTCAGGTTACAAACTCCGCTAACCTGGAAGAGTTACCTCGAGTTGAGAACTTTGCCGCAGGATGAGAACGGAAATCGTGTGCCGGCGGTGCAGCGGCAGCAAGAGGCCCCATTAGTGAAAGCACGCCTCTAGTTAAGAACAGTCTCAGGTTAAGAACGGACCTCCGGAACGAATTAAGTTCGTAACTAGAGGTACCACTGCATTTGCTTGCTGCTCGGTGAGCAGTGAAGTTGTGGTTTTAAAACAGATGCTTAAACTGTGGTTATCGAAGTCACGCATTACTGATTTAGTTATGCTCTTTGCTGTTGCTTGTTTTGATGGTATTTTGTATCTTCATTATGTTTGTAGCTTATTGGCCAAAGTACATGTTTTGTCCTGCATTCTTGTTGTTGTTTTAAAGTGATCATTTAAATAAGTTAGGAAACTAATATTTTGGTATTCGGGTAAGTATAGCTGAAGGAATGTGGGTGGCACTGTGGGATAAACCACAGAGCCTAGGGCCTGCCAATCAGAAGGTCGGCGGTTTGAATCCCCGTGACAGGGTGAGCTCCCATTGCTCAGTCCCTGCTCCTGCCAACCTAGCAGTTCGAAAACACGTCAGAGTGCAAGTAGATAAATAGGTACCACTGCAGCGGGAAGGTAAATCACATTTCCGTGCACTGCTCTGGTTTGCTAGAAGTGGCTTAGTCATGCTGGCCACATGACCCGGAAGCTGCACGCCGGCTCCCTCGGCCAATAAAGCGAGATGAGCGCTGCAACCCCAGAATCGGTCACGACTGGACCTAATGGTCAGGGGTCCCTTTACCTTTTTAAGTATAGCTGAGTAAAAAAAGTAGGGTGTAAAGCAGCCCCTCTGACTCTTTTCCTTTCTCATAGCTTTCTTAGAAAAGACCCACAACAGTTACTATGCAATGTGCATAGTCTATATAAATGCCTACAGGTATTCCTCCTACATAGCAGTGTCCGACTTTGCCCATTGATTCCTCCTTCATTATTTATTTGCTCAAGAGCAAAGCTGACCGGCTTCCTTTGCTATATGTTCAAAGGCCACAATGTTTCAACACCATCCTTGAAGAAGTCACTCTTTTCGCTGGTGCAAAGAACCTTGTGCTCCAGGTTTTTGTTGCCCTCCCGCAAGAACACGCTCAGATTGATTGCAGGACACAGCACAGCCTTTGCCCGCATTAATCTGGCGCAGATGCCAAGGGTCAAGGTGATGGGCTTTTATAATCAGCTGATTGCTCTGGGATTCTTATTCTCTTGTCCCACACTGGAAGTTTATTTATTGGTACCGTGTCCATGACCTTTTGCATGATTGTTTGGTATGGGAGAAACATTTTGTTGAAATCTAGGCGAGGCTCTATATCTAGCCAAGTTCCCCCCTGAATTCCTCCATGAATGTCATGATGACAACAAATGCAAGATAATAAGAGCCGTGGTGGATCAGATCAGTGGCTCATGTGTTCCAGGATCCTGCATCCCATACAGTGGTACCTCTGGATGTGAACGGGATCCGTTCTGGAGGCCCGTTCGCATCCAAAGCAGAACGCAACCCGCGTCTGCGCATGCGTGGGTCGTGATTCGCCGCTTCTGTGCATGCACATGACGTCATTTTGAGCATGCGCAAGCGGCGAAACCCGGAAGTAACACGACCCAGAAGTAAGCACAACCCGAAAACGCTCAACCCGAAGCTACTTCAACCTGAGGTATGACTGTAGTTGCCAGTCTTCCCTTCCAATCTGTAGAACAGCTAGAATGGCAATGAAAATAATCAAGGGGCTAAGTGGCTAATTTTGGGGGTGTGTGTGTGTTGAGTGTAGAAAAAGGTGAGTAAGGGAGAGGGGACGTGACAGAGGAGTATGACATTATGCATGTGAGGAGAAAGTAGATAAGAGCAGGTTCCCATCCCTCGAATACAAGAACCAAGGGGCATCCAAGGAAGTTGAATGTTGGGACGATTCAGTACAGACCAGAAAATAAACGACTTATTCACACAACACATAGTGAAACTGTGGGACTGGCTTTAACAAGATTCAGTGATCTGCTGTCCAGGGTTTCCCAAACTTGGGTCTCCAGCTGTTTTTGGACTGCAATTCCCATCATCCCCCTGTCCACTGGTTCTGCTAGCTAGGATAGCTCAGTTGGTAGAACATGAGACTCTCAGGGTCGTAGGTTCGAGCCCTGTGTTGGGCAAAAATATTCCTTCATTGCAGGGGGTTGAACTAGATGGCCCTTGTAGTCCATTCCAGCATTATGATTCTGTGATATTATATTGTAGCATAAGACTTTTGGTGGTTGAATGCGGTATTCTATGTTTATGATGGCTAGGTCCCATTAATTTATTAAATCAGGTTGTCTGTGTTGAACAAGCTGGATCAGTATATATGTTGCAAATTTTCAAGCGTGATACTTTCCTGGTACATTTGTTGGTGCATGGCCACCAATAAAATATGTCATTTCCCATCTTTCGTAATTTCCCTTTGATTTGGTGTTTCATATTGAACTGCAGGAGCTGCTCGACTCGATTGCAGTGCAGAGAAAATCATTTTGATACTTTTTTTGTGTATTTGAATAGTTCTTGAAGTCATTAAACTCAAATGATAGGGCATGGTGTGCATCTGTGTGCTTGCATATAAATTTTAGGTCTCAGATTTTCTTTTAACATTAAGGTAGTTAGTAGTGTTCATTGTTGGAGATTTAGCTGGTGTGTGTTTTCTTTCAGTTGTGGTGCATACTGAATGCCAATCAAATGTGCTGGGAGAGAAAACTACTATAAGTTGATGCACGCAAGTGTTTGAGATCTTAGGACAGCGCTGACTTGTGTTTGTTTCATTAAGCTCCTTCAAGCCAGGCAATTACATAATGCAAATAAGTCAGGTTGCATTCAAAACGGTCCTTCTTTGCACTGAAACGGTGGTGAATCTAAAATGAGTTTGGGATATTTGTGCATAAACTTTGGTCAATAATACTTGGCTGGCTTCATTGCAGTGGTGATGTCTGATGTCAGAAAAGGCACAAAAGTTCACTTGAAATAGTTTTTGTTCTGAGAAAACTTCAAGATGAAAAAGGCTTCCTTATTATGAAGAGCCTGTCATGAGTTCCGGAATGAGTTTTATTTACTAAGATGGCTTTCTCATATCCTTGTCCCCGTTTAACATTAAAAAGCCTGGGCTTTTAACTTCCTATATTGTATGACGTTGAAAGGCCCCTGTCCCCGTTTCTTGTCTCCTTTCATTTCATCTGGATAATTGTGCCTTTTATGCTTGTTTATATAATGGTCCTTTGCAGACATAATGTCCATCCATGAGCTGCTTGACTTCAGTGTGATTAAGTGCTTCATCAGAATACCTCAACCAACCATGGTTGAGGCATGGCAGTCAACCGGGATTGTGCTAGCACCCAAGCATTTTGGAATGCCCTACCTTTGGAATGCCCTACCTCAGGATAGGGACGCGGGTGGCACTGTGGGTTAAATCACAGAGCCTAGGACTTGCCAATCAGAAGGTCGGCGGTTCGAATCCCCGCGACGGGGTGAGCTCCCATTGCTTGTTCCCAGCTCCTGCCAACCTAGCAGTTCGAAAGCACGTCAAAGTGCAAGTAGATAAATAGGTACCACACTGCACAGCGTTTCCGTGCACTTCTCTGGTTCGCCAGAAGCGGCTTAGTCATGCTGGCCACATGACCCGGAAGCTGTATGCCGGCTCCCTCGGCTAGTAAAACGAGATGCGCACCACAACCCCAGTAGGCCATGACTGGACCTAATGGTCAGGGGTCCCTTTACCTTTATCTTAGCTCAGGATATTTATTTGGCGCTTTACTGCTGACATTTTGTTCTTGACTAAATACCATTTTCCTGGTAGGTGTCTGGCCTGTCAGATCTTTGTAGTCCTTTAGTTCTGACTTTAACCTGCTCCTTCTGATTCTAGACTGCTCTCTGTCACAAACTCTTCCTGCTCACTAAGCCCTGTGGCCTCTTCAGTTTCCAACACCACCGTCTCCCATTCTTTCCCCTCTTCTCCATCTGACCATGTATCGTCGTCCCACCACCAGTCCCCTGACTCTGTGCCTTCTTGCCCTGGGGGTTCCCTTGGGGGGTTTCCCAGCTGGTGCCTCCCACCACTCTTCTGCATTCAGCCAGTCCATGACAGCAGCCTTATCTCATCTGCTCTTTTGCATTTTTATTTTTATTTATTTTATTGATTCTTGTTTTCGTATTGGTTTGAATTAGATCTGCATGGCTCGTATTGAGGGAGAAAGGCATGGTTTTAATGAATATGGTTTGCATGAACTGTGGTTAAGTGTTACATGTGATCAAGTGAAATCATGGTCATGGTGTCTTCCACCTATTCAGCCCCTGCTTTAAAGGTAACAAGCAGCTGCCACTTAGGTCTCCATGTATCTTCTTCTTCCTTGGTGTTCACTCGTAGCCGAGTAAGATTGTCTTCCATGGTCTTAGAATCATAGAATCATAGAATCATAGAGTTGGAAGAGACCACAAGGGCCATCGACTCCAACCCCCTGCCAAGCAGGAAACACCATCAGAGCACTCCTGACATATGGTTGTCAAGCCTCTGCTTAAAGACCTCCAAAGAAGGAGACTCCACCACACTCCTTGGCAGCAAATTCCACTGTTGAACAGCTCTTAACAGTGACTCCACAAGTGACTGTGGAGGTCAATTCTGGATCCACATGTCCTTCAACAGTGAGGACATAGTTTTCCGGGTGGGAGTTGATCATGGTGAGGGTTTGCCAAGACTGCCTTCCTCTTAGCATGTTTCTCCCTTGCGTCCTGAGTTCGAGCATCTTCAAAGCCCATGACACCTTTGGTAAAGGCTGTTCGCAGGCAAGGGTTTCCCAGTTGTTGGTGTTTATACTACATTTTTTAGATTTGCCTTGAGACAGTCTTTAAACCTCTTTTGTTGACCACCAGCATCACACTTTCCATTTTTAAGTTTGGAATAGAGTAGTTGCTTTGGAACTTTTCCTTTACCTCTCCATGCCACTGGACAGGGTTTAGCTGAGGAGGTTAAAATCCAACCTTGGGTTGGATCCAGACCAGCTGTTCCATAAACAGAAGGACACATAGAGGAGGGAGAAAGGTTGTTTTCTGCTGCTCCAGAGAAGCGGACACGGAGCAATGGATCCAAACTACAAGAAAGAAGATTCCACCTAAACATTAGGAAGAACTTCCTGACAGTAAGAGCTGTTCGACAGTGGAATTTGCTGCCAAGGAGTGTGGTGGAGTCTCCTTCTTTGGAGGTCTTTAAGCAGAGGCTTGACAACCATATGTCAGGAGTGCTCTGATGGTGTTTCCTGCTTGGCAGGGGGTTGGACTCGATGGCCCTTGTGGTCTCTTCCAACTCTATGATTCTATGATCCTTTTTGTTTTTGGAAGTGAGTCGGACCCAATGGAAAATTCCCTGTCCATGAGCTGGATGCTTCTGCGGTGGGAAGGAAAGGCAGTTTTTGCTGATTCTCCATCTCTCCTGCAGCCCATAATTCCACCTCCCATACTATTCTGGAGGGTTCACCAACCTTCCAGTACAGATTGGAGGGGTGTTTTTTTGGGGGGGGGGTTAAGGTGATGGGGAATTGGCAGAAATTGCTTTCTGTCTTCCATCCATGGGAGTATTCAGCTGGAAGAGTTTCACTTTGCTCCACTCTGGATACAATCCCATATATTTTGGCTCTTTAACAGAGTTAGTTCTAATGATTGTTAAATGGTATTATGAAGCGAGGAATGAGAACAATGACATTGCAAGAATGCAGAACAAGAAATTACTTGACACCCCCCCCCAAAGAGGCTGAGATGTTTGCCGTCATCTAGGCTGTTCCAGGTGATATTTCTTGGTTTCTTTTCATGCCCTGTGGGAACATTTACAATTGAAAAAGCAAACTTGGTGTTCCTTAACTGTAGTCCCCCCCAATAATAATGCCATGAGACCCTTGTGGGAAAATAGTAATTGAAGTTTATGCTGAAAAAGAGGTGTTTTTTTTAAAAAAAGTGGTATATCTTAATGAATGCTTCAGAGTTCTTTACACGAAAACAGCTAAGCACCTGACAACTGGCCCTAATTCTGAGAATTTCAGCACTAAATGGATAAGCGGGGAAAAGTTTCAGGAGGATGAGAAAGACTAAGGGTGCTCTTTGTGAACCCCAAACAGGAGCTACGAGATTTCAGTTTCCTAACAGGCATTCTGCCATAAGAGACCTGAGGATGACTACAGATGGTTACTGCACCCTCTCCTTGTAGACAACCAAGCCTGTCATAACACCCTGCAAATATTATGACACTTTGGAGTTCTCCCGTGTGTGTAAAAATTTCCATCAGTTTAGCCCTTTGTTGTAGAACTTACACCGAATGATGATCACAAATTAGTTCCTGCACCAAATTTAACACTCATAAAGCACTGAAGAAGAGCTGTTTCTTTTAAACTCCTCTGTTTGGGATTACATTCGGCTTTCCTAAACTCAGATTTGTGTATGTTGATTTGGCCTTCCTGTTTTCCGCATCATTGATTGTGCAATAGATTCGATTTGGTTGGAATAATTTGGAGGATCTTGGGAAATCACTTGATGGAATTTGGTCCGTGTCTGCATAATCTAGCTTTCTGCTCGAGTAATTGAAGACGTTGCTTAATAAACTTGATAAAAACTCCCATTTGGTTCACATTCCAGAGGGTTGTATCTGGAGCACAAAGGCAATTCAAATCGTTATTGTCTGCTTTCACCACCCCCCAACCTCTAACCATTTCCTTGGGGAAGAATATAAAGCTCTGTAATGGAGTGTGTGTGTGTGTGTGTGTGTGTGTGTGTGTGTATACCTTTCACAAAGTGACCCTAGACATGATGATTTGTTCTCAGAAGCTCCCTCAGTAATGCACAAAAGTGGCAAGAACTCTGAAACCTCATCTCTGCTGCAATTTCCAAAGCCCGTTTGAAGAGCCGTATTTGATATTCTGTCACCAGCGGCAAACTTTCAGATGTTGACTTTGTGCTCAGCATGAGAACACACATGAAGCAGGTGTATTTTATTAGCTACATTATTTAATACATATTTTAGTCTCCATATAAAAATGTGCAGCGTTAGAACGGCAGGTATTTTGTTAATGATTTCATTAGCTTTGGCGGCTTTAGAGGTTGCCTGCTCGGAACGTCGAATTCCCCACGACAGACAGACAGACTCGGGTCAAGTTTTCTTCTTGCATCGCGCAGTCCAAAGAACACTGCCAACACGGTCAAGATCCCAGAGCGTAATGCAAAATACAGGCTTAAAATCCTCATCGGTCTCTAGGGTGGTGTCACAAGCCGGTGTCACTCGCAGAAGAACTTGGGTCTTTCGAGCCCAGTGAGAACTTGAGCAGGAAAAGAAGAAACATTTTAGCCCATCCTGGAAGCAGCGGAACCTTCCAGCATAGTTTTATTAATATAACTACGCCATAATGGTGTCAAATGCTATTGGTGTTGTAATTTAAATGTATTTTCTCATAACCGAGTTGATACTGATTTTAGTGGGGTTTTTAACCCACAAATTATTCCAACCCACATCCACAATCTTTATCCCTAGATCAGATTCCTACTTCTGTTTTCACAGTTGCATCCTCCAATTGTTAACTTACAAGTTATTTGATAAGTATAGAGAAAAGGTTTTTTTAAAAAAATATATATCCATTTGTATGTAAAAATCAAATTTCTGAAGGATCTTAAAGGTCTTGTGGCATGCACTTTAACTTCAGAATTTGATGTGAAATATATTTGACGAACATAAAGCCAATTTGCACCCCACATTCCATTCCCCCCATTATTTGTTCAGCTGATATAGGTGAACCAACACAGGTGTTGAAGGCAGCACCCCCACCCCACCCCATGAGCTGTTACTGGGCTGGGGTCCTCTAAAATTTCTGCTTCTGACAGGCTCTTGATATGTTGCTAGTGATCTCCTGCTTGTAATTCAGGGATCCGTTGACCCAAGCTGTTGGGTCATCTTAGTTTTTTCTTCCACCCAGTTCTCATAATCTCTTACCTGTTCTGCTTCTCTAGTCTACAGTATGGCTCTTTGGGTGGATACCTTCACCCATGTTCAGTTCTCCCTCTCTGGGCAAGCTCCTGATGGTGAACAGTTAACAACTTTACGTGGGGCTGCTCTTGAGACTGACCCAGAAACTCCAGCGGGTGCAGAATGCCACAGCGAGGCTCCTTACGCGGTCCTTGCCGCGGGATCACATTCACCCAGTGCTATACCAGCTGCCCTGGGTCCCAGTGGAGTACAGGATCAGGTTTAAGGTGCTGGTTTTAACCTTTAAAGCCCTATACGGCTTAGGACCCTCGTACCTACGGGACCGCCTCTCCTGGTATGTCCCACGGAGGACCTTACGATCTTTAGACAAAAACATCTTGGAGGTCCCGGGCCACAGGGAGGTTAGGCTGGCCTCAACCAGAGCCAGTGCTTTTTCGGCCGTGGCCCCGATCTGGTGGAATGCTCTGTCACAAGAGACTAGGGCCCTGCGGGACTTGACATCTTTCCGCAGGGCTTGCAAGACAGAGCTGTTCCACCAGGCCTTTGGCCAAGGCACAGCCTGACCCCCTCCTTTGGTAATCCTCACAGAACTCTAGCCCAGAGGTTGCCATTAATTTGATTTGAACTGATTTTATAATGAATTGATTTTAGAATGCTGTATTATTTTATTGTTGTTAGCTGCTCTGAGCCCAGCTCTGGCTGGGGAGGGCGGGATATAAATAAAAGAATATTATTGTTGCTGTTGTTATTATTATTATTAAGTCCTTTTAGTGGCAACAAATAGGCGGTGAAGGATAAACAACTTTACTTTAAACAAGAATGGCTTGGAATAAGGATAACTCTCTGCCCGGGTGCAGATGAAGAGATATTAATAATGTATTTAATCTTTCCAGGAAATGGGATTTTTACAGTCATAATGATTTTATATCTGGGTGTAGCACTGATAAGTTGAAACCATGTTGGTTGCGATACTTCAAGCTTTATGCATGTTGTAAAATTTGGCATTCATGTTTATATGCTCCTTGTGCTTTTAAAAAACCAGTAATTATGTCTCCCTGCCAGAGATGCTGGATACCTTGTGGTATTCTCAATGGGCACAAACTGTGGGAAATGCTTCCTCGTGCCTCACTGCACTGCTTCTTTTGACATGAAATGATAGTAGAAATGGGATATCTGCAGGATATCTGTGGAACAGGTCCAAGAAATGTGCGTCGTATTGCTTTGACCCAACCAGGTGTTAAGTTTTGAGCACATAGTTCAGTTCCGTGCCTTTCTTTCTTTACTCTCTTGTAGACTGAAGCAGAATCAAATGCATGTACGAGATGAAATCAACAAAGTCCTTGAGCGAGAGCGGGCTGCCTCAAACGAGCACTTGTCCAGAGCCATCCTTCGAGAGAGAGCTGCGACCGAAGATGAGCGCCTCAAGGCACAGCTCTTGGTAAGTGTAAAGACGTCATCTTCCCCCCAATTATCAAGCAGTGAGAAGGTGCTGTAGAAGAACCAGTTCAAGGGAGGCTGGAATCCATCTAGGTGCTGAGTGATAGGTAGTGACAGGGAAACAGTATTTTGGTCTATGATGATGAGATAATTGGAGAGGGTGTCATGCTTACAGTAGCTGAGTGCTCTCGTGAAGATGCGAAGTCACAAATCTGGCATTAGGTGCTTCCTCTTTGCATCCCTGCAGCTGATGTGGTTGGTAAGATTCTCCATGGAACTATTTTCTAAAAGGACTAAAAAAAAAAAAATATCAAAATTTTGAAAGGCTTGTTCCACTGAACAAATGGAATCGTTTCAGATTAAATGTGCTTTTCAAGATCTTTGCTTCTGCTTTAATGGCTTTGATCCTATGATAAATAATGGAAGGAAGTTCATGAAAGGATCTATTTCTAGTTTTTCCTCGCCTCTGCACCCCACCCCACCATGTTCTGGTGGGTTCTTCTGCTGCAGAGCATGGGCAGGCAAACTAAGGACCGGGGGGCCGGATCTGGCCCAATCGCCTTCTCAATCCGACCTGGGGGTGGTCCGGGAATCAGTGTTTTTTTACATGAGTAGAATGTGTGCTTTTATTTAAAATGCATCACAGGGTTATTTGTGGGGCATAGGAATTTGTTCATCCCCCCCAAATATAGTCCACCCCCCCCAAGGTCTAAGGGACAGTGGACCAACCCCCTGCTGAAAAAAATTGCTGACCCCTGTTCTAGAGGGGGTTTCAGGGAGCTGAGGTTGGCTTCAGGAAAGTGAAGAGGATCACAAACTTGCCACCTGTGACCTTCCTTAAATTAACCTCAGGAACTATGCCACTGTGTGGCTAAAAGATGCCCCAGTGGTCTCCTTGTGCAGGAAGCCTTGGCTTGTTTTCCTCACCCCAATCCAAGCTTTAAAAATATACCTCCCCCTCCCTTGTGTTCCTCTTGTGCTGCAGATTTTTCAATGTCAGAATATACCGTATTTTTTGCTCCATAAGGCGCACCGGACCATAAGGCACACCTAGTTTTTAGGGGGGTGGGTCAAGAAAAAAATCTTATCCTCCCCCTGCCCCAAAGAGCAAAGAAGCCAAGACAGCCAGCGGGATCCATCCTGCTGGCTGTCTTGGCTTCCTCTTTAGCCACGCACAACCTCTCCAGCCGGGAGAGGCTGCACACAGCTTTGGCAGAAGCCAAGACAGCGAGTGGGATGGATCCCGTTCGCTGTCTTGGCTTCGTTTTTAGCCGCGGGGCTGGGGCAGGGGAGGATCGGGTCCGGGAGCGGCGGCAAGGTTGCGAAGCCTTTGGAGCGCAGCGCGAGTTCCCGCTGCGCTCCAAAGGCTTCAGGCGGCTATCCCAGGCTTCAGCGAAAGCAACGCATAGCCTCCGGAGCGCGGAGGGAGCGCTCCCTCTGCGCTTTGGAGGCTTCGCGTTGCTATTGCTGAAGCCAAGGAGCCTGCATTCGCTCCATAGGACGCACACACATTTCCCCTTAATTTTTGGAGGGGAAGAAGTGCGTCCTATAGAGCAAAAAATACGGTAATTCATCAAGGGGGGAAAGATATACGCACGCAAGGCTCTTTACTTTGGCCTTCAAGTTCTTTTATGTATTAAAAACCAACAATAATAATCTTCCATGGACCTGAGCTTATGAAATAGAAGGCAAACTTTCAGCCTTTTAAAGCTGCTCATAAGGAGACATTGGAAATTGGATGAAGCGCCGCAAGTAAATTGAGTTGCTTGAAGCAGACCTTTCATGGCAATGAGGTGTTCACGGGAGCATTATTTTGCTTCAGAAGACTCCACAGGTCATTTTAGTGACCAGCCTTTTAAGTCTACAACAATTCTGCATCCAGAACTCCACATGAAGTGTTCTGTGTTGTAAAAAACTGCTTGGGGACCAGCTGAATTCATTCATCTTGGAATAATTTTCAATGTGGTGACAACGCCACAAATATCTTATTGACATCCCATCAGTGGAGCCGTAACGAGTGTCAAGGTGAGCTGTGGAGAACACGGAGTTAAAAAAATAAATAAATCTATAGTTTTATTTATTGTACCCAAAGACAGTTACGGTATATTTCCCTCTCCTTATAACGACCTGGCATTTGCTGCTAACATATTTGCTTTACTGCTTGGACTGAAATGAGCTGTCATTTAAAACCTTGCAATTTGGAAAGCAGGTCTGTTTGGGTTGCCAGCGACATTAAAGTCTCATTTCCTATTGAAGAGCCAAAGAAATGTAGTTCTGTGCACTTGGAGCTGACAATTGTTTGGAAGAATGGTCCATAGTGTTGAAACATTTGTGTACTGTCTTTTGCATTTTATCCTGGGCTCAAGCTTCTGATTCATTGTCTCTGTTAATTAAAACAAAGCAGTCCTTTCATCTTGACAACTACAAACTCAGCATAATAAAGAGCCGTATTTATCCATGTTTGATAACCTCAGGGACCAGCTATTGTAATGTACTGTATGTGGAGCTATATTTTTGAAGAGTGCCCAGGAATTGCAGTTAGTTGAAATCGCAACCGGTTTCTGTGCCAAAACGGTCAGGGACCTCCCCATTTCCCAGGGAGGCATTAATCAGTTCCCTGGCTCAGCCAGCTGTATCCTCGCTGCTGGCTTTTAGCAGCCAAGAGGAGCGAGTGTCCAGAGTGTGTGGTCATCCTTACCACTTCAAGAACATTAAAAGAAACCTTATGACAGTACAGTCATACCTCAGGTTGAATACGCTTCGAGTTGAGCGCGTTCGAGTTGCGCTCTGCGGCAACCCGCGGAAACTTCTGGGTTTCTGTGCATGCGCAGACGCTCAAAATGATGTCACGTGCATGCGCAGAAGCAGTGAAAAACGACGCGTGCGTGCGCAGATGTGCCGTCACTAGTTACGTTTATCTCTAGATGCAAACGGGGCTCCGGAACGGATCCCATTTGTATCTAGAGGTACCACTGTAATAGCAGTTTGCAGGGCCGTCTTAAGCACATCCAGCGCCATGGTGCAAAGATCCCTCCGCCCCCCCCCTTTCCCAGAGTTGCCGACCTGTTTCAGGGAGGATGGCGCTGCCGGCGACACGCCCAGCTTTGTGGGGCTGGAGGAGGCGGGCAGTAGCTGGAGGGCCGCTCCTCCGGCAGGGAAGAGGCGGAGGCTGGACGCGGCGGCTCCCGGCTCAGTTGGCTGCTTCGTGCCATGGTGGCCACGGCAGGCGGAGGCTCCGGGCGCGGTGCTGCTTCGTCGCGACATGGCGGAGGGTGACGAGCTGATGCCGGAAGGCACCGCATCCAGCCTCCACCTCTTTCCTGGTGCCCTGCGCCACTAGCCTCTATGGGTAAGATGCCCCTGGCAGTTTGGCAGTGAAACTAATGATCTAGAAGGGTGGTGGTAGGGATTTAAGGAAGGGCTGGGCAAGGATTTATGGGGGCTGCTCTAGCTCTGAGCATGTCCACTGAGCAAGGACATAGATGTTCTAAAAGCTGCCCCCCTCCCCATTTTTCTATAGTTTTGCCATGAAAGCAGTTTCATTCAAAAGCTGAGGGCGCTGACATCAACAGCCAGTTTCTCTTCTGCTTGATAAGTTCCCCCAATGCATATGATATTGGGTAAACCAGATAATCCCTCCCCCCAATGTTGCTTGGATCCATCTCCTTCAGACTACACGGATTGGGTTTTCACTAACAGCCCCATTTGTCTCCATTGTTTTCCCCCCCACTTGCTCACCTTTGACTGCAGGAAGGTTTCTGATTTTCTTCTGAAGCAGATTACACTTGACCTTTCTTGCTGCCGGCCAAATAATCCTTCCTCTCCTAACTATGTTTTCAGGATGGCTTGGCTCGAAAATACTGCAGGGCAGAATTTGCTAAACGAGTTAAAGCGCTTTTTCCGTAAGAGAACACTAGTTTGTTTACCAGCCTGCAGTATTTTATTACATACCTCATTTAGCCCATTCATCATTTTAATAGAAAAACAAGTTCTTTTATATGATTCTGAAATTATTCGAGGGAAGCTACATAGCCTAAAACTGAATGCAATTAGTTATTCTAGGCCCATCCAAGCAGAAAAACCAAAATGGCAAGACTAGGAAGTTCAATAATGACTATTTGCTGTGTGGTGAAAATGTTCAAAAGATTAGTGTTTATACTTAAAAATTAGGGCCGGTCCCAGAACAGAATTTAAACCCAATGGCCCCATGTTTTTGCTGTTGTGTTGTTGTTTTTTTAAAAAAAAGATAAACGTGTGAATAATGATTGAGGTACTAATGTACAGATATGACTGGCCTGCGCATATATAAATGAAATAGTAAAACTGCTCCTGGCCTCTACCACTTCATCCCGCAGGTGGGGACTCACCTACATAAATAGTTTCTCCATGCAAAACACACACAAGGCAAAGCAGGTCTAGTTACTCGCCATGATGGTTGGGCTCTACCTCTACAGTTTGAGGCAGCAGTGTTTCTGAATACCTGTGGCTGGGAAACACAGGAGGGGAGAATTTTGCTCTTGTTTTTTTTTAAAAAATAATATTTATTAAGAATTTAATAATTACAAAAAGAAGAAAAAGAGTTAAACAAAGCAAAACAATACAATACAATACATAAAAAGCAAAAAAAGAAAAACACTGCTTATCTTAACAAAACAAAAACAAAGACAGAAACAATTAAAAACACATCCAATATTTTCATATCTTGTCTTTCATTTACTTGTAAGTAAATGAGAATTTTGCTCTTGCGCTCATGTTCTGCCCCTTGGTGTTATTGTCATAACCTGTTGGTGTTTCGCAACTTTCTGACTAGTTGCAGGACCTTATCTAGACCTAGCAGAGTAAACGCAGAGTTCATGAAAGCAATTGGCAACTTGGCTGCAGACAGGATGGACAAAGCAGGAACCAGCAACTTGTAGTTATAGGTGTTTATTATATACAGTGGACTATTTACAGGAACAGAACAGAACACAGATCTTTGACTAGCTCTCTCTTACACAACTCTCAACTCCTACACTCAACACTGAACCACTCACTAACACATTCCAGTTTTGTTGTTTAGCCGTTTAGTCGTGTCTGACTCTTCGTGACCCCCTGGACCAGAGCACGCCAGGCAGTTCTGTCTTCCACTGCCTCCCGCAGTTTGGTCAAACTCATGCTGGTAGCTTCGCGAACACTATCCAACCATCTTGTCCTCTGTCGTCCCCTTCTCCTTGTGCCCTCCATCTTTCCCAACATCAGGGTCTTTTCCAGGGAGTCTTCTCTTCTCATGAGGTGGCCAAAGTACTGGAGCCTCAGCTTCAAGACCTGTCCTTCCAGTGAGCACTCAGGGCTGATTTCCTTCAGAATGGAGAGGTTTGATCTTCTTGCAGTCCATGGGACTCTCAAGAGTCTCCTCCAGCACCATAATTCAAAAGCATCAATTCTTCGGCGATCAGCCTTCTTTATAGTCCAGCTTTCACTTCCATACATCACTACTGGGAAAACCATAGCTTTTACTATACGGACCTTTGTTGGCAAGGTCACATTCCAGTTAGTAGGCCATAAATCATCATTCCCGTAAGAGAGCTTGACCAATCACGGAGCTGTCTCCATGCCTCTGTATCACCAGGCAGACTTACTCCTTGATATTGCCTTGGCTGTTGGCCAAACCCTAATTGACTCTGTGTGTGAAGCTGCACGTATTCAGATTCCCAACAGGTGTGTCAGAGGCATCTGGTTGGCCACTGTGAGAGCAGGATGCTGGCATAGTTGGGCCATTGGGCTGAACCAGAGGGCCCTTCTTGTGTTGCTAAATTATTGCACATAGAAAACGAGCTTGTTGGAGAGAAGAAGAAGAAGAGTTTGGATTTTATATCCCGCTTTATCACTACCCAAAGGAGTCTCAAAGCGGCTCACAATCTCCTTTCTCTTCCTCCCCCACAACAAACACTCTGTGAGGTGAGTGGGGCTGAGAGACTTCAGAGAAGTGTAACTGGCCCAAGGTCACCCAGCAGCTGCATGTGGAGGAGCGGGGAAGCGAACCCGGTTCACCAGATTACGAGACTACTGCTCTTAACCACTACACCACACTGGAGAACCATTTTAGCTCAACATTCTCGCTGATGTGCTAGTTTTCAATGTGAACTTCTGTTTTGGTGCCAGGAGTGTTCAGGCATCCATCTTAAAGTCTGAACTGGCAGAGGTCAATACTAGTTTTAATAGCTGTTGAAATAGTTTGCTTTAGAATATAATCAAGAGGCATCAAGCAAGTTGGCTACTGATTGCAGAAGACCTTTTGTTCATTTTTCGTAGGCAAGAGCACCGCCTATCGCTTACCACAATTTCCTCATTCAGCACATTGTCTGTTTCCTATAATGCAGTTACTGGGCAGCTTTGCTGTGGACCTTGAGTAAAAGGAAAACAATTTATTTGCCTGCTGCAGTACTGTCCAGGGCCTTGAGCAAACGTCTGCAAAATCCACAAAATTCAGAATTAATTCCTCCTGATAGTTAAACAGCGCAGCAAACTGAAATGCCCCGTAGGTGATGCAGCATTTTCCCTTGTTGCATGGCTTAACCCCAGGATGACGTGTGTCCTGTGAGCTCTTGTAATAAAATTATTGTTCAACCACTAAATGCTAAATCCTGCATAGATTGCTGAATGCACTTTCGTTTTGATGCCTGTTGCAGACAGTCCAATGAAGAAATAAGTGGTGATTTCCCCCATTTGGATTGCATGCAGCCAAGCTGTGAATTGGCTGAGAAAATAGCAAGAAGGCTGTGAGAAATAAATTCATTCATTAGTTAGGCTCACATGAGCCTAGAGAACCAATTCATTGCAGAGGTTGCCTGATTCATTGTTTTTGGCCTGAGTAAGAACACGCGAAGAGCTCTGCTGGATTGGACCAGAGGCCTTTCTAGGGCAACATGCTTCTTTTCCACAGAAATCTCTTAGGAAGCACAAAGCAGGACATAAGCTCACTTGTCTCCTGCCATCTCTTTGCTGTAATTCTGCCACATCTTCGCATCAAGTGTGCCTGGATCATTCAGTCATTTCCAGTGTGGAGAAGAATCACCCTTCAGGGAGGTTGCCCATTGACTCAGTGGGCAGTCCTCTTTTCAGTGAGGAGGTATGGCAAGAAAAGGGGTTGACTCTGCTGAGGATGGGTGATTATTTATCCTTTCACTCTCTAAAAGTAAACCTCTGTGAGTTTGTGTGAAGTATTTTAACTTTCAGAAACCTGAATTCTATCCCAACATGCTTCCTAAAGTTTAATGGTGTACGCACAGAAAGTTAATGAAAAATAGTTTTAAGAGTAGAGGTTCCATTCCTGCTAACAATTTGCAGAGGAAAACAGGGGCCTGCTTGTATCATTCCAATGTTAGGAAAGACTCATGGCCTCAGGCTCCCTCCTTTCCACTACTGATTGTTGCTGAGGTCTCTGTCTGCAGGGTTAGTTTACTTTGCATTAGCCTGTTTCTGCCAGCTTGAAAGCCAGAAGTGAAATGATAATCTGCAGTGCCTAGTATCTTAATATTTATGTGCATCCTCTCCCCTCTTTGAGATCTAAACTGGAGGGACCCTGGAGAGAATGCTCCCAAGGCATGGACCATCATTCAGTGAACTTTCGGATGCTAAAGAGATTTGGGTCTGATCCAGTGCTTGGATTGGAAGTGCCTGCATGAAGGGCATGGACTGGCCAGTCATTGGGGACAGAGGAAGAAACAGTTGCTGGTCTGTTCTTCTCTAAGTGTTAGGAGACTGAAACCAGACTGACGTTCGAAACCAGACTGACGTTTGAAAACTCAAATGTTTAATATAATATAACAGGTTCCCCTTACCCTTTCCTGTTGTTCGTTATACAGTCGTGCCTCGGAAGTCGAATGGAATCCGTTCCAGAAGTCCGTTCGACTTCCAGAACATTTGGAAACCAAAGCACAGCTTCTGATTGGCCGCAGGAAGCTCCTGCAGCCAATTGTAAGCCCCATCGGATGTTCGGATTCCAAAGAACATTTGCAAACCGGAACACTCACTTCCGGGCTTGTGGCGTTCGGGAGCCAAAACGTCTGAGTACCAAGGCATTCGACAACCAAGGTACGACTGTAATTGATTAGAATTTAGTTCATATTTTCTAGTCCTTTCCCCATACTTCCCTCATAGCAGTTCCTGCATGAACTCATTGCCTTCATAATTGAACGAGATGCACATTCCACCTGGTGAAAAGAGCTCCGCCATCTTTTGTCATGTCCAGGAAAGGGAGAAGCATGTTGACCTCACATTCACACAACTTTGCATTCTCTCGAGGAATCTTGCTTCCCCAAGATAAAAAGCTGAGGACGTGCTTCCTAAACAACATTTGATATGCTGTATATGTGTCTCTTACTTTCCCTTCCCCAAAACTTTGATAACTTCTGGGCCTTTGGCATGTATCTCTCCCCTTCCTCCACAAGCTGAGTTGGCAGAGCAAAAGCTGAATCTAAAAGATGCCAGAGTTTGACCTTCTATATGCTATGATGGAAGTGTGTGCCACAGAGTACAGCCAAGTCCCCGATGGAACTTTGGCTGCATTTAAAGATTTCTGACGATGTAGCTTGACAAGTCTGTCCTAATACATTTTTGCTTATTTAAGCATAAATATTTTTTAACCTGGAGCTGAAGAACTTGCTTGTTAGTTTATTCTTTTGTTTGGTTTTTTCGTATTGCCAAAAAAGAAAAAAAAGATAAAAGTGGGATGGGGAAGAGAGAGAGATTACATTCTGTTAAAGCAGAATTGTAAAGGGACTTTCCTTGCCTAGCATATTCTCTTTGATTGGTAGCAAAACTAGAGGGAAATTGCTTGTATTATTAAAGGGTGGGTGGGGGGAAATAGCCAGGTTTTCTAGACATTTGTACAATATAAAAGTTATGTGCAGCTATATAAGTGCCTGCAATCATGGTAGATTTCTGTAATTTATGTAATGTGCCTTTTGAAGAATGAATTGCAGTATACTCTATATATCTGCATGCAGGAGCTAAAATCCCTGACAAAAAGTACCCATTTCCAGGGGGAAGAGAGAGAGGGGGGAAATACAATAAACTTCCAGCTCAATCCTTACTGTGTTTACTTGGAAGCAAGTCCTGTTTATTTTTTAATGGGATTTGATTTTGAGTGAGTATGCTTATAACTAAGTATGCTTGGTTAAAAAGGTAGATTCTGACTAATAGTTTATTTGGTTCAATGTTTCTGGTTATACCACTAAAACACAGTAGAACAGACTCCCTAGGAAGCTGGTGGGCTCTCCTTCATTGGAAGTTTTTTGTAGGCTTCGAGAACAGATGAGGAGGAAGGGGTGAAAGAAGGGAAGCAAGGACAGAGGGATAACTTGAGCGGCTTCCTTTAGTGGTATTCATGTTGTTGTTTAGTCATTTAGTCGTGTCCGACTCTTCGTGACCCCATGGACCAGAGTACGCCAGGCACTCCTGTCTTCCACTGCCTCCCGCAGTTTGTTCAAACTCATGTTAGTAGCTTCGCGAACACTGTCCAAATATCTCGTCCTCTGTTGTCCCCTTTTCCTTGTGCCCTCCATCTTTCCCAACATCAGGGTCTTTTCCAGGGAGTCTTCTCTTCTCATGAGGTGACTCCTTCATGGATCACTGCCTTGTTGTTGTGAAGGGGCTTGAAAAACTCAGAGAAGCTATGAGCTATGCCGCGCAGGGCCACCCAAGACGGACAGGTCATAGTGGAGATTTTTGACTAAATGTGATCCACCTGGAGCAGGAACCGGCAAGCCACTCCAGTATCCCTGCCAAGAAAACTCCATGGAGAAAAACAACAGGCATATAAAAGTGGTATTCATAGAATCATAGAATTGTAGTGTTGGAAGGGACCATGAGGCTCGTCCTGATTACAATGCGAGAATCTCAACTAAAGCATCCGTGACAGATAGCCATCCAACCTCTGGTTAAAAACCTCCAAGGAAGGAGAGTCCACTGTCCAACATCTCCCTCCATCATAGAGTTCTTCCTGATGTTTGGTTGGAATCTTCTTTCTTGTAACTTGAATCCCTTGGTTTGGGTTCCAGCCTCCAGAGCAGGAAAATAACAAGTTTGCTCCATCTTCCATGTGACAGCCTTTTACATAGTTGAAGGTGGCCAGCCTGAGGGGGGGGGGGAGACCTTGTAGTTGCATATACCGTATTTTTTGCTCTATAAGACTCACTTTTTCCCTCCTAAAAAGTAAGGGGAAATGTGTGTGCGTCTTATGGAGTGAATGCAGGCTGCGCAGCTATCCCAGAAGCCAGAACAGCAAGAGGGATCGCTGCTTTCACTGCGCAGCGATCCCTCTTGCTGTTCTGGCTTCTGAGATTCAGAATATTTTTTTCTTGTTTTCCTCCTCCAAAAACTAGGTGCATCTTATGGTCTGGTGCATCTTATAGTGCGAAAAATACGGTAGTATAAATCAGTAAAATGCTGGTAGTAGCAATCTGTTGGATTGCTGGACTCTTGAGTGTCTGTTTTCTAGCTTAAAAAGGTCTGTAGTACCCTTAAGGTTAGCCTAGGTACAACTGGGAATTGGTGTCTGGTATAAGCGGTATGATCACAACACTGGAACCTGCCCGGTTTTCTCTTGTGTGATTGATGGTGTCCGGCTTTTGAATGAATGGTATTATCAGTTGTTCCAAAAACCAAAGGCCAAAGTGGTTTGCCGAGTAAAGCATCCAGCCTGCTTTCTTCCCCAATATTGGTGGTTATTTATGTGGTGTGGTCTTGGAAGCACTCTCTGTTTTGGTTCCTTAGCTATGCATTGAGAATAGCAATGCATTACGTCAAGAGTTGTATTGTAGACAGCGGATTCATAGCAAGCAGTCTGCACCATTTAAGTGCTGTCTAAATGGTTCTTAGGAATAGTTTTCACTTGGTGCAGTCAAAATTGGGAATGTAGCTTCAATGAACAAATAAGCATTTCTGCTAATTTTGTTTTCGGCTTGATAGAAATTTGCTTTTTATATCCCCTTCTTTCCCCCTCCTTCTCTAGCCATCCACAGCAAAGGTTAGTAACCTTTTCCTCTCTGCTAACATAGAAGATGCAGCATCTAATTAAGTTCCCCGCTTTGGAAATCCAACAGCCTGCTAAGATGGCGTGCTGCCCCCGTGCCCTGTTTCACAGGGCCGTGTGATTCCAGTCACGATTTTAAAAACAATATTTCAGTCCTTCTCATTTTCCTAATTATCATGCAGATAAACAGTAGGGATCATGACATTAGGATAAGTAAGTGGATTATGATTTTGCCTTGGAGAAACTCTCTTGCTGCTCGCCTCCCTCCCTTGGGCGGCACAGTAGTAATAAATGAGCAAGTTCAGAGTACTTTATGATAGATAGTTAATGGTGCTGTGACTGAGCCAACAGCCCTGTTTCTATAGCATCTGTCACAATTCATAGTCATTAGCATACCTTTAATGGTTTCTTTTCATAATAATTTCTGCCAGGGCATTTAGAATACATCAGGAAGAAGAGAATTCTGAATGCAAGAAAATGTTCTTGTCCGTGTGTGTGTGTGTGTGTGTATTGCAGTGAGAGAGCATTTCTTCTGCACAGTCACAGGGTATTTGAATGCACTTCGGGCTACTAGTTTATGCTCAACACTTCTCGAAAGTTCCTCCCCTTCGCCACAAACACCCAGAGCCAGCATTTCCCCTCCAGCAAGCCGCTGACAGCCCTGGTCTCAGCCGCATCCAGTGTCTGTACTGCTTATATTAGTATGTCGAGCATAGTGCTCCTTGAAGCATCTCAACAAAGGGGACAGAAATATATAGAACGCAACAGCAGCCAAGACATTTTGCATTACGTGAGCGAAAGCCAAAAGCCGCCCGCCAGGTTTGCAGAATGAAGTCAAGGTAGTACACATCACAGGGAGAGCCAAGCACTATTGCTTTTTCAGCCCAAGAGAGGAACTACTTGAGCAGAATATGAATTGGGGTTTAGCACTTGCAATGGGAGCTGGGGTCATAGAAATAGTTTTGAAGAGTAATGTCGTTCTGGTTAAACATGAGGAAGGGGAAGCTCAGGTTGACCTTGATCACGGGTAGCCAATGTAGTGTCTGCAGAGATGTTAGCCCCAGCCTGCATGACCTATAGCAAGGGATAGTGCAAGTTGTCGTCCGGCAAACATCTGCAGGAAGACCTCTGGCCTAGAACAGGGCACCTGCATTTTGTGCACAAGATGCATTTTTAAAAAATCCCCTAATATATCAAGTTCCTTGATATATGGGACCCGTCCATTTTTGCCTCCAAAACTCTTTCATTAAGGCTCCGTGTACATGGGTAATAAATAGCCCCCAATATTACCTTATCTGAAGATTGTAACTTTAAGAACTTTATAAATATGTGCTTGAGCTTGCTTTCCCCTCCTTCCTCTGAGAGCTTTTTTGGCCAAAGGGTGGGGTACAAATGGCAATCAACAAGTCTACAAATAAATAAATACTGCACCATTCCTCGTTTATTCCTCCAAATAGTCACTGCACTGTTGCTTTCTATCTCAAGGGTGGTCATTTTACCATTAACCCAAAAAGTTTAATCATAGTATGCCTAGTTGCATATCTGCATTCACAGTGATAAGCAAGCGTATATGGCCTGTTGATTATATATAGTGCTGTTTTTCCTGGAATTATCTTTACTTAGTCCAGTCCCCCCCCCCCATTTCAAAAATGTTCCCCATTTTTCATGGCTGACCAGAAGATGGACACAATGCATGACCAGAATACTGTATGTGGCTGCTCTTTCCTTGTGGTTTCAGTTTGCTTCATTAGCTTAAGCAGTGCATCACCTTTGCTGCAGAGAATTATATCAGCAAGCACACTGCAGCCATCTCAGAATGATAGCTTTTGCTGTTGCTGCCATTCTCCGCTGGTGTGCTGCTCTGCTGATGGAAGCTCCCCAAATTTCAGAAGGTTTTGTCAAAAGTTATGCATTTGCTGAAAGACTCCATAAAGCAACTATGAGAGATCTCTGCAGGGTACCAGTGTGGTACCTTAGAAAACAGCAGTTACAGCCTACTGCAAGCAATTTTCTCTTAACTTGCAGTTGATATAGAACAATTTAGAAAATTGATGCATCTGTCATAATTCTAAATGGGTAAGGTACACTGCCAAGTTTGGAACTAACACACAGAAAACCCACAACTTTTGCTAATAGTGAGGAAAAGAAAATCCATTTTATGCTCCATTAAACTGTTACACATCATAAATAATTTATGCTCAGCCCTGTTCTATTCTGCAACGTAGATGATAAACTAGTCATTTTCGGAGCATTTTAATGAACGTAATAGTTTTCTTTATTCTCACTTTCTTAAAACGGAGCTGTGCGATTCTTGAATTCCCATGGTCATTGTATAATTGTAACAGGATTAAATGATCAGAAAGTGGATTTTAATATGTAGAAAGCAGCTGGCTGACTCCATGCAGGGGTGTGTGTGTGTGTGTGTGTGTGTGTGTGTGTGTGTGTGTTAGGTGCCTTTGTAAATAATGTGATGGTAACTTTTTTGGGGATTTTCACATGGAGAAAGCAGCTATTGCTCAATGAGCATTAGGCAACTGAACTATTGAATAGGGATGAATGTGCATGATTACAAGTGACCCTACACATGATGTTTTTCTAGTGAGTGCTAACTTCTTTGACATGGTACCAGCGTAAGGCACACTGGCCACTCCCCAGGAAAGAGAAATATATTGAAAACATCCCACCCACTTCTTAAAGACCACAGGTAGTTAAAGGCCAAAGGCTTGATTGAAGAGGAACATTTTTTTTAAAGTAATATTTATTGAAATTTTACAAACAATAAAAAGTTTCAAAGTTTAAACATAAAAAATAAGAACAAAGAATAACCCTAATAGAAGAAAAAAGGACTACAAAGATACAAAAACAAAACACATGAAAAATGCAAAATAGAAAGCAGCTAACAAAAAGAAAAAAAGAAAAAAATCAACATTTTCATATCTTATACTTCATTTATTAGTTTCCTGACTCCTCACACCTCCCTTTTTCTATTCCAGTTCAGATATTTAATTCAGCAAGTCCTTACCCTCTATCATTTATCCTTGCTCAGCATCTTAGCCTATTATATGAAGAGGAACATTTTTGCCAGGCACTATAAATGCATAACGAAGGCACCAGGCAAACCTTCCCAGGGAGAGCGTTCCACAAATGAGGAGCCACTGTGGAAAAGGCCCCGTTCTCGTGTTGCCACCCTCTGAACCTCTTATGGAGGAGGCACACGAAGAAGGGCCTCAGATGATGGTATCAGGGTCCAGGTAGGTTCATATGGAAAGAGGCGATCCTTGAGATATTGCAGTCCTGAGTCATTTCAGGCTTTATAGGTCCAAACCAACACGAGTTGGTAGCCAGTGCAGGTGGACCAGGATTGGTGTGATAGGCTCAAAGCATCTTGCTCCGGTGAGTAACCTGGCCGCTGAATTCTGCACTAGCTGAAATTTCTGAACCGTCTTCAGAGGCAGCCCTGTGTAGAACGTGTTGCAGTAATCTAAGCTAGAGGTTACCAGAGCATAGACAACCGTAGTTTGGCTCTCCCTGTCTAGATAAGGACTGGACATGTTGAGAGAATGGTGGCAGTGGGAAAGGGTTATTCTGTTGAGGTGCTCTGAGCTATTATGCTGGGGAGTTTCATAGACCATGAAATGAAAATAAAGAAGCATAAACGCCTAAACCAGGGGTCGGCAACCCGCGGCTCCGGAGCGGCATGTGGCTCTTTTACACCTTTGCTGCGGCTCCAGGGCGGATACTAGAGCTACCCATGTACCCCCAGCAGCCAAAACAAAATGCCACAAAATGAGTGAATGATTCCCCCCCCCAAAAAAATTTACACAACAAACATAAAAAGAATAAATTGATCTTACATTACATATACATGACATTCTCGCTGCAAGAAGCCACATTACAGGGAACCATGCAGGGGCAGAGGTGAGGGAGTGTCCCTCAATTTCCTGCTGGCGTGAGAAGCGTAAAAAGTACCCGGCCATCCCGTAAAGTCTTTTGCGGCGGTTGCCAGAAAATGCCTGTGAAAACGCAGCCTGCCAGGACTCGGTCCCTGAGCGCCGTGTCGGCCAGACAGGACTTTTTGCGCCCGCTTACAAAGCTGCCACATGTCGGACGCTCCCTCGCCCGCTTTGACAGGCGCCTTCGGCCAGCTCGAACCCGTCCCCCAGACCCGCCTCCTCCAATTGGCCCCTCCGGCGGCGGCTCGCGCACTGGGCGATTGGCCGAGCGGGAACCGGCAGTGGGCGGCTTGCTGCCCCACGGCAATTATTACTATTAATACTATTATTACTATTGCCACCATCATTAACAGCATCATTGTCATTTTTCTTAATTAAATATAATCTCAGGGGACCTCAGCCCTTGCCACTTAATGCTCGGTTTGACCTCCACTCGCTTCTTAGGTTAAAACCTTATTTTATTTTTCTAATGATAGCACCTTCTCCCTTTTGGTTTCTCCATTGCATTTCCTTCCCCTGACAGACAAAATCCTCTCCCTCAGAGGCATCCGCGTATCCCCCTCGCACCCCCACCCCCCCAGCTCCATGACTACTACTACCTCTATGAATTTCTTTAAGACCGTCCAACTTGTCACCTGTGTGAGGGAGTTCCATGGTTCAATTGTGCGCTGGGTGAAAAAGTCCTCTCTTTCCTCTGCCCTGAATCTTTGAACATTTGGCTTCTTGGGATGTCCACAAGTTCCGGTGGTCCACAAGAGAGGGGGAAAAGCTTTTCTCTACCCTCTTTCTCCATTCCATGCATAATTTGCCAACTTCCTATCATGTCGCCTCTTCTCTAAACTAAGATTACCAGTTCGTTTTTTCAATGAATCCGGGGACGCCTTTCAACTTCCTATTAAATAGATTTTGCCAGGGGACTGATTTGTAAATCTGGGGACTGTCGCCGGGAAACGGCGACGTCTGGTAACCTTCCTCAAAACTAAAAAGTCCCAAATGCTGCAACCTTTCTTCGCAGGGGAGTCCCCGGGATTCCAGTGCTATTTTTCTAGAGAAAGCGGTGCCAAAACTTGCCCTGAATGCCTCCCTTGTTCTCTTAGACTGGCAAGGGCACCCACCTGAGAGGGTGGGGAGGAAAACCGTGCCTGGATCATTTCAGTTGCTCTTTTCTGAAGTCCAGTTTGTTTTCTACTGTTTTGTAAGTTTTGCGGCTCCCAATTTTTTTTTTCTTCGGAAACGGGTCCAAGTGGCTCTTTTTGTCTTAAAGGTTGCAGACCCCTGGCCTAAACTTGTTTTTATTAAAGGTTAAGCCAAGGGATGTGTTTTGCTGTTGGTGGTGTTAGAGCAGAGGTCAGCAAACTTTTTCAGCAGGGGGCTAGTCCACTGTCCCTCAGACCTTGTGGGGGGCTGGAATATATTTTGGGGGAAAAATGAACGAATTCCTATGCCCCACAAATAACCCAGAGATGCATTTTAAATACAAGGACACATTCTACTCATGTAAAAACACACTGATTCCTGGACTGTCTGGGGGCCGGATTTAGAAGGCGATTGCTCCGGATTCGGCCCCCGGGCCTTAGTTTGCCTACCCATGTGTTAGAGGGAACAGTTTCCCCTCATGGGGTGGTCGATTACTCATATTCTGTTCATAAAACAGATGGACATAAGCCTTGACCTAAGACAGTGAGGTAATTATATGGTGGTTGAAAAAAAGCATACAGTGGTTGAATCATCTTTTAAACAGTAGGTTATCCTGCAAACGAGTGCCTGTTGGTCATAAAGATAAATAGAAGAATTCTGGAGCTTCCTCCTCATTCTAAATTATGCTGTAGGAAGGTGTTGGAGTGATTTGGAAGTCTAATTAAATACCTGATACTGCTCTTCCTACAACTGTTAGCATTTTTATGAAAAGCAAACAATGTGTTTGTAAGCGTTGAAATAATGGGATATGGCTAACGGGTAGCTGACTACACCAGATCTGTGACTGGGAGATAAGGGATATAGTTGCCAGCGAATGCTTATGTGTCAGTTCCATTAATGCTATTATGCTTGTGCATATATCAAGGAGCGAATATATTTCGAGTTAATTTCTTTGAGCATTGGAAGAGTACTCCCCCCCCCCCGCCCCTTGCCGCAATATTCCCTTTCAGGTTCGTGAAGAGTATAAGTGTTCTGCTTTGACTATCAAAGAGGATTTTTCATTAACGGGCACCTTGACCCGTCATTCCTCTTTTTCTGTGAATGTCGGGGACATTGGGCAACCAAACCAAAGTAATGGGTCTGGGAAGCCAGGGCAGATGGACTGCTTGATTTTTCCTTGGGAGAAAAAGCTGTGTGTGGGTCTTGCAGCATGCAGATATCGAGGGAATCCTGTGTGGCTTCCTGGCAGAACAGATTTCTCCATGGTTATGGTGCAAAGAGGCACAAAGGTAATGCAATGCAGGCAGGCAGCATAAGTTATCAGGCGAGCTTTCTGTACCTTAATGCATATCTGTAGAGGAATTCATCCATTCATTTGTTTTACAGTGGTACCTTGGGTAAAGTACTTAATTCGTTCCGGAGGTCCGTTCTTAACCTGAAACTGTTCTTAACCTGAAGCACCACTTTAGCTAATGGGGCCTCCCGCTGCTGCCGCGCCACCGGAGCACGATTTCTGTTCTCATCCTGAAGCAAAGTTCTTAACCAGAGGTACTATTTCTGGGTTAGCGGATTCTGTAACCTGAGGCGTATGTAACCCGAGGTACCACTGTCTTTGTATGCCGCTTTTTCTCACATAGGGAAAAAAAATCACGCTCAAAGCAGTTCACAAACAAAGAAAACAGGAACACATTTCAAACAAACACTACAGACATAGTTTCATAACACAGTGGCACCTTGGTTCTCAAACTTAATCCGTTCCGGAAGTCCGTTCCAAAACCAAAGCGTTCCAAAACCAAGGCGCGCTTTCCCATAGAAAGTAATGCAAAGTGGATTAATCTGTTCCAGACTTTTAAAAACAACCTCTAAAATAGCAATCTAGCATGAATTTTACTATGTAATGAGACTATTGATCCATAAAATGAAAGCAATAAACAATGTACTGCAGTCACACAATTGATCAGTCCATCAGTAGCTGAACTGGGTTCCACACAGTCACAAAAACAAAAAAGAGCCACAAAAACGCAAAATAAATAGCAAAAACAGACAGACCTCAGTGTAACACTCAAATCGAAAGTGAGGCACTCAACTCAGAAGTGTAACACTCAAAACGAAGCACATTCGATTTCCAAAAAAGTTTGCAAACCGGAACACTTACTTCCAGGTTTGCAGTGTTTGGGTTCCAAGTTATTTGAGTACCATGGCGTTTGAGAACCAAGGTACCACTGTATAGCAAAACAACAGCACTGTAACACTTTCATAATAACATAATGTAACAGTAGCAAATATAACATACAAAAATCCCCACATTTCTATATATAGAACAAGATTACTTAAACAAACATGCAGCACCCAATAACCAAAAATGACAAGGGAGCTTCGCAGTTTCACCTTAGTCCTAGGAACCCTCCAAATGATGTTGCTCAGGGTCCCTCTTCTGCAGCCACTTGCATGGCTTCTGAGAGCAAAGTGTGGGGTAGCTGCAAACTGCCCCCCAAATGATATGTGTGTGTGTGTGTGTGTGAGAGAGAGAGAGAGAGAGAGAGAGAGAGAGAGAGAGAGAGAGAGAGAGATTGAGCTCCAATGGTTCAGGAAGCCTGGAATGTTCTCTTACAAGATGTGTTTTGTTGTTGTTTAGTCGTTTAGTTGTGTCCGACTCTTCGTGACCCCCTGGACCAGAGCACACCAGGTACCCCTGTCCTCCACCGCCTCCCGCAGCTTGGTCAAACTCATGCTGGTAGCTTCAAGAATACTGTCCAACCATCTCGTCCTCTGTCATCCCCTTCTCCTTGTGCCCTCCATCTTTCCCAACATCAGGGTCTTTTCCAGGGAGTCTTCTCTTCTCATGGGGTGGCCAAAGTCTTGGAGCCTCAGCTTCAGGATCTGTCCTTCCAGTGAGCACTCAGGGCTGATTTCCTTCAGAATGGAGATGTTTGATCTTCTTGCAGTCCATGGGACTCTCAAGAGTCTCCTCCAGCACCATAATTCAAAAGCATCAATTCGTGGCGATCAGCCTTCTTTATGGTCCAGCTCTCACTTCCATACATCACCACTGGGAAAACCATAGCTTGAACTATGCGGACCTTTGTTGGCAAGGTGATGTCTCTGCTTTTTAAGATGCTGTCTAGGTTTGTTATTGCTTTTCTCCAAAGAAGTCCGTTGTATATAGCTTTTGCTATACTGCTGTTTGCTTGGACACAAAGGGAAGCAGACATGTTTTTTCCTTTGTCCTGCTACTGAATAAAATTCTGTAAATATGCTTACATATGCCTGTGTCCACCACTTCCATTGTGAAGGGTTATTCACTCTGCTGATTAGAGCGTGCTCAGTCTCTAAAGGTCTCTGAAGCTTGAGTTGCTGATTGATGCTGTTCTGAGAACCGGAGTTTGCCCTGCTGCTGGCCAGTGGTTGGCGCCAGCTGGCGGCCTGCCAAATGCCCCCATCTCCCCAGACGCATCCCAACACTGCCAGGGATTCTTTAGTTGTGATTCCAGCATTGCAGGGGGTTGGGCTAGATGACCTTTGGATCCCTTCCAACTCTACAGTTCTATGATTCTATACTTTGGTTAAGGTTATGGCAAAAGAGTAGGAGTAGGAGTGGAACACCTCAGGCAGTGGTATGAGGAGCCAGCATTCATAGCATCTAGTGCCTGGAGCCCCAAAACAATCTATGCACAGTGTTTGAAAATTTAGCATGCTGGTCTTTATAGTAACTGTCCTAGAATTTAAAAAAACCCCAGCACACCTTTTAATTAAGGACAAAGTATTGTAAACTCAACCTGTTGCTCTTCCCCACCTGGGCATTAGAAGCTGGGTTTTTTTAGGATTAGAAGAAGATGTGATTCAAAGGCTTTGTCTGCCAGTGAAGTACTTTTGACAATAAAATATCCTCTGACAAATGGGGATCATTTTTGTTATGTGGTGCTTTGCAGAACCAGTAACTGCTGTATTAAATCTTAATCAATAACAATGCTTTGTTAATTGCTGGAGCGGGTTTATATATTGGGTAAATTGCTGTTTGTAAATGTTGGATTACATTAACCAAAGCAGCTAATTACCAGCAACAGAATAAACATAAGGTTTGCTAAAAGCTCCCATCCGTAGCTAGAAGCAGTCGCTTGCTGCTTGATATTACAGTCGGTGCTGAAAATAAGGTAATGACATTATACATACATCTATAATGCAGGCCAATTTCTTCCAAAACGCATGTAAGTATTATTACTTTACTGGGAGTCTGTGCAATATGATTTATTTAATGCATTCCAGTCCCCATAATTGAGCCAGGGGGGTAGGGAGAAGAGGGAACAGCACAGAGTCTGCAGCACACGAATCATGACCTAAAGTGCTTGTAATTTTAAAGACACTTAGGGAACCGTGAAATGTATATAATGCAGGTTGAGGAGTAGGGAAAGTTAAAAGAGCTTTGAAAGATTTAATGAAGTAAATAAAATATTTAAAAAGTAAAGGAGATGATCCAGTTCGTGTTAATTATTGCAGAAGTCCCGTTGATGTCAATGGGAGGGTTGAGTGTAGACTTCTGCTTCTCCTTACCTTGGGACCAATAGGTATTCACAGTTCTCAACTTGGGCTGGAGCACGTTCAATATAAGTGAAGGTTTGCAGAGCTTTATAGCAGGTTTTATTATTTGTTCATTTAAAACACCTCCCCAGGTTCCATGTCTAAAAATTATCCCAGAGCAGGTCGCATTTAGGAGACACCATAAAACAACAAAAGAAGTAAAAACACAGCACAACAGGCTTTCAAGTCTGATAAATAACAAAACATAGCAAGCTGCTCTGCTTCTCTAAAGTCCTAGATAAATAGATATATGCCTGCAGCTGCTGCTGGAAACTCCGTAAGAGTCAGCACCAGCCATATTTGGAAAGAGAAGAAGAAGAAGAGTAGTTTGGATTTGATATCCCGCTTTATCACTACCCTAAGGAGTCTCAAAGCAGCTAACATTCTCCTTTCCCTTCCTCCCCCATAACAAACACTCTGTGAGGTGAGTGGGGCTGAGAGACTTCAGAGAAGTGTGACTGGCCCAAGGTCTCCCAGCAGCTGCATGTGGAGGAGCGGGGAAGCGAACCCGGTTCACCAGATTACGAGTCCACCGCTCTTAACCACTATACCACACTGGCTCTCAGGAATACAGTGGTGCCTCGCAAGACGAAAATAATCCGTTCCGCGAGTCTCTTCGTCTAGCGGTTTTTTCGTCTTGCGAAGCAACCCTATTAGTGGCTTAGCGGATTAGTGCTATTAGCGGTTTAGCGGATTAGCGGCTATTAAAGGCTTAGCGTCTTAGCGGCTAAAAGGCTATTAGCGGCTTAGAAAAAGGGGGGGGAGAAGCGGAAAAAAATCGGAACACTCGCAAGACGTTTTCGTCTTGCGAAGCAAGCCCATAGGGAAATTCGTCTTGCGAAGCAGCTCAAAAACGGAAAACCCTTTCGTCTAGCGGGTTTTCCGTCTTGCGAGGCATTCGTCTTGCGGGGCACCACTGTAACTTATAGGCAGGCCTGTTGTGAATCTGGATCCTAAGTGGTTTAGAGCTTTGTATGTGAATGGAAGCCTCTTGAACTTGGCTCAGCAGCATATATGCAGCCAGTACGCTTCCTCCAACAGGTGTAAAGTGCCCTCGGTAGGCTGTCCCTCATAATGGCCTAGACCAGTGTTTCCCAAGCTTGGGATTCCAGCTCTTTTTGGACTACAACTCACATCATCCCTAGCTAGCAGGACCAGAGGTCAGGGTTGATGGGAACTGTAATCCAAAAACAGCCGGAGAGCCAAGTATGGGGAACACTGGCCTAGAATTGTGTACTGACTGCAGTTTCCAGACCAACTTCGAAGGCAGCCCCACATGGAGCTCACGACAGTAGTTCAACCTTCAGGTTCCTGGTAGGTGGATTGCTGTGGCCAGGCTACCTCTTCCAGGAGTGGCTATAGCAGGGGCACCAACCAAAGCTGGCAGAAGGTACTCGTTGTCATGGGTACTACTTGTGCCTCCAGCTTCAGTGCTGAATCGAGGAACACCTTCAAACTATATGGCCGTGCCTTCAAAGGGAATACAGCCTCACTCGGAACAGGCAGCTTGTTTTAATCTGAGAGTTGAATTTGGTCTTCCCAGCTGCTTAGAGCAATCGCAGTCCCTAGTGCTGTTGGATGGATGATACAGTCAGCAGGTTCTGAGAGGAAATCCTTAAAAATGGGACTTAGAAAGCTGGCTATTACTGGCTCAAAAGCACTGAAATGACAGGATTCCCCTCGGTTTAATTATTTGGTTAAATAATTGCTGGTGATTGAGTGAAAGGCATGGGGCTTCCAAACAAATGAGCCCTTCAACTATGGCCGAAATAGCAAACCTTTTTTTGACAACACAGGCCAAAGTTTGTGGCCAATTCAACTGGTCAACACTCTTCTTTCAAGGCTGGGATTTCATTTTTCCTTGGTCTCATTTTTCTTTGCCCATATGAAAAAACTTTGATTCAGCTTGAAAGCAGCCTGTTTGAACGATACCTGTTGAGATTTTCTGCTGCCCCCATTTCTTCTGCATCTCTGCTGCCCCACACGCTGCCCCAGCTTCCTTATTGTCAAGGTGCTTTTCTTCTTTCAGCTGACCTGGGGTGCCACAACTCCCCCCGTGGTGAGCACCCAATAAGTGCTCTAATTGGCAACAGTACAAACGAGCAGCAGCAGGTTCTCTCTTCAGATTCCTAATTGGAATCAAAGGCTGTTTTGAAAGTGTTGTCTGCATCTGATTGATGGAAGCTCTTTGCAGATAAACAGAGGCTGCATTTGACCTGCAAGATTATAGAGACACCTACGACAAGCCCACAGAATATAGCAAAATGAGCCGATTCAGTTATGAAGCCGATAATATTTGTAACTGCATGTGAAGGTTCCTTCTGTTCCTCGTATTTTTCTAATACCCAGGCAGTGTTTTCATTCTGTGATGCCATGAAAAGCTGCCTTAACACCTACTGCAAAGTCGAAGTCATATTGCAGAAATAAGCAGAACCCTTAAAAAAAAAAATCTATTTGAGTCACTCTCTTTAAGTATGCCTTTCCAAGAGCTGAAAATATGGATATACAGTTTGGTTTTACGCTATGTGGGGGGAGAGAAAATAACTCACCATGTGAATCTGTTCTAATTCATTTGTTAGGGATGGGTTGGAGGAGAAAGGATTAGCTTTGGAGCTATGTAACTAAGCCATAGGGACACGGGTGGCGCTGTGGTCTAAACCACTGAGCCTAGGGCCTGCTGATTGGAAGGTTGGCGGTTCGAATCCCCGCGACGGGGTGAGCTCCCGTTGCTCGGTCCCTGCTCCTGCCAACCTAGCAGTTCGAAAGCATGTCAAAGTGCAAGGGCATAAATAGGTACCACTCCGGCGGGAAGGTAAACGACGTTTTCGTGCGCTGCTCTGGTTTTGCCAGAAGTGGCTTAGTCATGTTGGCCACGTGACCCGGAAAAACTGTCTGCGAACAAACGTCAGCTCCCTCGGCCTGTAAAGTGAGATGAGAGCCGCAACCCCAGAGTCGATCACGACTGAACTTAACTGTCAAGGGTCCTTTACCTTTAACTAAGCCACACCTTTGACTCAACTTCCTTATATTGAGCATCCCACCAGTTCCTCAAGGTTGGCTACTGCTATGACTGGCATCTTGAGCAGAGCAGAAATGCTTTCTCCGTCTTGCCCCATGCAATCCTTTTCAATGGTGTTGCAGGGGGCTGGACGTGATGCAGTCCACACGCAAAGCAGGCATTTTGACACTGAACCATGAACACTTCCTGCCCTGGGATGGGAAGTTTTTGATGTTGAGCCTTTAAGGAATGTGCTTATGTGATTGGTGAGATATTTCATACGTTATTTTTCTTAGATGTCATAGCTTTCTTAGAGGCATTGGGTACACCCTGGGGGATTGTTCAAGGCAAAATGAGTGTGTATATAATTGCGATATAAATATCTATTCTAATACAATATTAATACATTTCTTAACAGAATAAAGATTTCACTTTTAAACTGTTTCTTCTGAAGCAGGGTCACCTCAGGACCCTCAAATCAAGAAAATATTTCTTGGTTACTGATCCTGGGGTTATATTGGGAAGTGCTATCAACTATCTCATTCTGCTCCAGGCGGGCAGTTCCCTGGTCTTCCGTACAGCAGACAATCCTATCATAATCTTCCATAATTTTATTATTTGTACCCTGTCCCATCTGACTGGGTTTCCCCAGCCACTCTGGGCAGCTTCCAGCACATATAAAAGCATAATAAAACATCAAACATTAAAAACTTCATGATACATGGTTTCCTTCAGATGTCTTCTAAAAGTTGTGTAGTTCTTGAAATCTGAAGGGAGGGCGTTCCACAGGGAGGGTGCCACTACTGATAAGGCCCTCTGCCTGGTTCCCTGTAGCTTCACTTCTTGCAGTGAGGAAACTGCCAGCAGGCCCTTGGAGCTAGACATCGGTGTCCGGGCTGAAGCAATGATTGGGAGGGGAGATAGATTGACACTCTAGTTACTGTTTACGGATCAGCATAGGAGAAGGCTTAAAGCTTCGTTTGAACTGTGCCACATCAGATTGGATGGGAGACCATTCAGACATGCCAAAAATCTTCCTAGGGTTGAACCCTTCTTCCTGATATGCTACTCTTCTATTTGCAAGGAGTCTCTTCTCCCCACGGAGCAGCATTCAAACATTCACCCCCCACCTGCAATCTGAAGTGTTCCAGCTATACCACTTAGTTCTGCTGTACAAATTGGCCTTCGGTTGGGGTACATGCAAGGTGGAGCCGAGGGGCAACCTGCTACCTTCATGGAAGCCCGTGACGCACTTTGAGAATCATGGCTTTAAATTACTTGAATGAGCCCCAAGTGTCATATTTTATTTAAAAGCATCTGTAAGTGCAAATATAAGAGCTAAGTGTAGCAAAAAGCCTCGTACTTCCCTGGTCATTCATTTAACTATCCATCTGATGAAAGCACTTGAGTATAAAGTGTGCTCTTCAAGGAGGCTATCGGGTCTGGCCAGGAGTTGCACCTGGCTTTTCTGTGCATTTGTTCAAAGAAGATTTCAAAGCTTTTTCTTGGATAAGGTTGGCAATTTAGGATTTATTTATTTTTTTAAAAAATCAAGGTCTTTGGAGTGGCTGCCTGGGGGCTAGTCACTACTGATAATGTTTGGTGGGTTCCAGCATTTTGGGCAAGACCATAGTTCAGTGGTAGGGGATCTGCATTACATATCAGATCAATAATATATAATATTCCCCCCAAGAATTGTGACTGAAACAGTCCCAAGTCTCACCTCTTCAGTGATGAGTGGCCTGGGGTCTAGATGGTGTTGTGTATTTCATTGGGTTCTTCAAGGTTCTTGGGTAACTGGTGAACTTGTAGAGTTGGAAGGGACACCGAAGATCATCTAGTCCAACTCCCTGCAGTGCAGGAAGCATCCATGACAGATGGCCACCCAACCTTTGCTTAAAAACCTCCAAGGAAGGAGAACCCACCATCTCCCGAGGGAGTCCATTCCCCTGCCAGAACAGCTCTTATTGTCAGATGTTTTTTCCTAAAGCTTGAATAGACATGCTCTGGTCACCAGGGCTGCTTTTTGACAGTTTAAAAAGGACAGGGGGAGGCCCACCTACACTGAAGGCCATTGTGTTCTTGTCCCCAGACAGGGAATCATGACATCTCTGACCACACGTCTTCCTGACCACAGCCTACAGCCAGGAATGTGACATCTCTTTCTGGGTCAGCATTGTGAGCTGGTGGGTTTCTGGTTGGGGCCACGAGGAGGATACCTTTCATATCCCACCCTGTTGCTTGCCACACCCCTTTCAGTGTTGTCTCATTGGCCCTGTTGCCAGCTCCTACCAGCATGGCCAATGGTCAGGGATGATGTGTGTTCAGAAAAATATTATGGGAGTATATTGTATTTAAAAATGGGGTATCAGAGTTTTTCGGGGGCTTTTTTCAGGTTGGGATAGCTGGGATAGCAGGCTTGTTGGTTTTTGAATGTCTTCTGTAGATTTTTCAGTTTTGCTGTTCTGTATGGGACAGTGACAATAAAGAGTATTGTATCGTATCATAAGGTTTGTACAAAATCCTTATGGCTCAAAAAGGGTTTCCACCATAAAAGGGGGGGGGGGGTTTCCCATTTTTCCAGGTTGTGGGGCAGATAGTGCAGGAAGCCACAAATTCAGTTGCAGAAATGAGATCAGTGTCCCCAGCAACTAAATGAGATGCAAAGTTCCAAAATGCACATCCTAATAATTCCATTTTTAATGTCACCTCCCTCGGAGCACGCTGTTCTGATGATAGCCGTCCCCTGCTTTCTTGAACACACACCACTCCCTTTTTGGCCTCCCTCTAGACATATCTGTTTCAGAGAAAGTGCAGCCTTGCTTTCATCCATTATAAATGATTTTCATTTGAACATGTCATTTTGCTTTTCTGTTACAATGGAGATCAAAGTGACACTGGTTCACCGCCGGTGTTCAGCAGCTCTTTGTGGTCCTGGACCTTCAAGTAATAGGATCCAGTTTAATTTGTTGCTGTCTTAGATCTCTCTGAAGGCGTGCAGAGTGCTTGCTTTTGTGATGGATTTCGGTTATTTATAAATAAAAAATAGATGGGAGTTTTATGTTTTCAGGCTCCGTGACAATGGTCTATTGATACAGACCTCGCTGTAGAATGGTGACATTGAAAGAGTTTTGAATCTATTTAAAACGGGACCATGCATTTGAAAAGCCATTCGTGAAGGTAAAATGAAAATTCCAAGACATCCATTTGCGGGATAAGCTGTGGCATTTTTCTCAAGGAGTGTGCCGGTGTAATTTCTTTACCAGGAAAAAGGATAAAACAAGATTTTAGCAAGTAATAATCCATGCTGCCTGAAAGCATGGTGAATAGAATTCAGTCGGGACCAGATCTTCCCCAAAGTTTCTCTGGGAAAACTGCACTCCGTCCCTCTGTGGTTCAACAGAATGTCAAAACAAGATATATTACGACCTGATTTCTGTGCTTCCATTCACAATCACGTATTTGTGTGACTTTTCCAGTTACATTCCATTACGGGGCTCTTCTGGGACTGATATTGTCCTTTATATGGACCTTCCCCAATTCGATATCAGCATAGACAGTTGAGTTCTGCTTTGTCAGCCCAGTAGCTTCCATTCTGATGGGCATTATGTCTCCCAGGCTTAGGTCAGTGCAAGGTCTTTTACAGCATGGCTTACTTACATTTGTTTAAATGGAGATGACAGAATTTGAGCATTTAGAATTCCCCTCTCTGCTATCTTATTTCATCTAGTAGGTTTAGACAACATGTTGGCTAACTGGTGGTTGTATACTCTGGATTATTCGGGTGAAGCAAAACCATATTAAGTAACTGGAATAAAAAAAAACTGCATAGAAAATCTGCCCTTTTAAGGGACAGACACAAAGGACTCTGTTGTTGCTTTTTCCTTCACTGGGCAGAGAGAGTCATTCTTAGTAAAGTAGTGTGTATGTATGCATGTGTAAGTCTGGCACCATCTACATATAATTAAAGCAAATTGGCTTCGTGACCAAATTGGGGGTGTGGTAAAACATGGAGATGATACAGTCCTAATTTCCCCCCATTGTTGAATACAGACAACTACTGATTTGCACGGGGTCATCACGTGCAACATTGGAGTGCATTTAAGCCCGCTTTTTCCTGTCACTTCTGGGTTTGCAGTGATGCCGTGTGCATGGTCGTGCGTGCTTTGAACGTGCACAAAATGGTCGTTGTCTGTACTTTTTGCTATTTCAAAACCCTTATCCTGCTCTTCCTCAGGAACATCAATTAAGAGAACGCGTGAGCCTCTCCCAAACAGAAAGAAAGCCTTTCATCCAATGCCAGGCTAGCCCATTTCTGCAATTTTAAGTGTGCCCTTTTGCTTAATTTGGATGTGACCAACACATTCCCTCTCTCTTTCTCTCCTGGCTTAGCCCAGACCTCTCAGAATCTTCTCCATTTGGACTGGAAACAGGTTCCTGGGGGAACCATTGCGTTGGAAGGTGGGCAGTGCATTCCAGTAATGGGCAAGGGCTGCTGAAAATGCTTAAGTGCTTCCAATTATAGCCGAACTCTCGTGAGGGACCCCCAACATTTCCTGGAATGGCTTCCTAGACATGGGCAGAGGGGCGAGTTACGTATGCAGGCGGGCACTGCAATCATGTGGAAAGGAGCATTGCCTGCCAGGAAAATCATGAAGGCAGCAGACCTGGTCGTTGAAGGGGAGGGGGCAGGACCCTCCTGCGAGTGCCTGGAGGCTTGGATTAAGCTCACAGGCGGGCACTCCCTGTTTCTGCAATTTAAAAACACAGCCACGAGAATGCTGGAATTGGAATAGCTGCGTTTGATAGCTTAGAATATGGCAAAATGAGTTTTCAGTCAAACAGCAGGCTATGAAAGCCCCCCAAACAAGCTTCTATTGTTGAGAATAGCAAGGCTTTTATGGTTACATGACCCCTTTTAATTTCTTGCCATCAGTCTCAAGTGGTTTGTGTAATTAAAGGGTAATTCTTACACATTGCTTATTCTTTTAATTGAAACTTGCAAGATATGCTGATATTGCATCTATGAAATCTCTTGCATCCTTTAAATGAGGAAGCGTTCCTTACAGTTATAGTTGGCATTAAACAAATAAAGAGTAATTAGATGCCTATTCAGTGATTGCTTCTGTTGATGATTCTGAAGTCATATTTGCTGTTGATTGTTGGCTAATGTTGCCAGAGGTTTGCGTATTTTTGTTTTCGTTTTTAACCCGGTTGGAATTTCTAGGCATAGTTTCGCAGCTGCACGATGATCACACGCCTACACATGAGAATATGTTGTCTGTACATCTGGCTCTGCCATAGACATGTGAACTCTGAACATCCAGAGGTGGCTTTGAGTTTGTGCCCATAGGCAAAACAGGTGCGTGTGCAATCAGTGGCGGCTGCGCAGGTGATTTGCTGTTACATAACAGGCTGCCATCACTGAGCAAGACCTGGGGAGAGACTGAACATTTTTGCTGGCTGGTGTTTCAAGGTGAGGCATCGCACTTGCAAAGTCAGCAATGGGCAGACATGCGGATACTGACTGACTGGCAGTGCCGATGTCATGGCCTGGCTCAGTGGCAGTGTGCTGACCCAGCAGCAACCAGGCCCCTGCCTCTCAACAGTCCACTGTGAGATCATCTCAGAGTCCTCAGAAGCTGGTTACTCATGGCAAACTACATCACTGGGTGCTGCTGTCCACTACAACATTTGTTTCCCTGTTTCCATGCTTATGTGTGCTTCAGTTTGACTGCATAGTATAGAACAGGGGTGGCCAGCTCCCAAGAGACTACGATCTGCCCACAGAGTTAAAAGCTGGCAGTGATCTACCCCTTTTGGGGGGGTTCAGGTCAAAGTTGTTGAGCTTTTCTTAGGAAGGAAGCCCTGTTTTGGGGGGTTCGGTCCTGTATACCTGAAGGAGCATCTCCACCCCCATCATTCAGCCCAGACATTGAGATCCAGCGCGAGGGCCATCTGGTGGTTCCCTCCCTGCGAGAAGTGAGGTTACAGAGAACCAGACGGAGGGCCTTCTCGGTGGAACGCCCTCCCATCAGATGTCAAGGAAATATGCAGCTATCTTAATTTTAAAAGACCTCTGAAGGCAGCCCTGTTTAGAGAAGTTTTAAATATTTAATGCTGTATTGTTTTCAACACTTGATTGGGAGCCGCCCAGAGTGGCTGGGGAAACTCAGCCAGATGGGCGGGGTATAAATAAATTATTATTATTATTATTATTATTATTATTATTATTATTATTATTATTATTATTATTATTATATTCGGGTCAAGTTTGTTGAGCTTTTTTTAGGAAGGGAAACCCTGTTTTTGGGGGGTTCCATTTTTTTTTTAGGGAGGAGGGAAGCCCTGTTATAGGGGGTGCAGGGCAAAGGTGTTGAGCTGCTTTGGGGGGAGCCAGTGATCTGCCACAGATGTTCAGTGATCACAATCTGCCTGTTGGACGTGCCTGTCATAGAACATCAGACGAAGTTCTGAGTTGCAAATATAAATGTGCGAGGCCATCATATTAGGCATGCCTGAAGCACCACCTCTTTCAAGGAAGCACGGACACTCCCCCCTTATGCAGAGAAGCATTAGCCATGCTCTAGACTCAACCAGCAAACTCCCCTCTGCTGGATATAATAATCCAGGAGGGACAGGGGCTGTTAGAGTGCAGCACCTCCTTGTCCATAGCAGCTCAGTGCATAAGCTGAAATTGATCCCAGAAGACATTGCTGACTCTGGCATTGAGTACTTCATCCATAGTCAAACAACTTTATCTTCAAAGTGTGTAGCCAGTGGATCACAGTGGGTGCTCAGATAGGAGTTCCTTCTTCAATGTAGGATTCAGGAACCTCCAGGACCATCCGATTTAACTCCACTGGCCAGATGTTGGAAACTGCAGTGCAGCTATGATACGAACCTTCTTTGCAGCTGTGCTGCACTGCAATGTTGTACACGCAGTTATGTACAGTGTTCAACCGGTTTCAGAGCGAGAATTGGCCAATTTGCACTTCAGTTTTCCTCCGGCTTGCTGCAAAGCCCGAAGTGCCACAGAAAACACAAGTAGACAAACAAAAAAACACTTGTTTTTAATAAAAGCTCACACCCCATCACCTGAAATGGTGCCTTGCGGATTTTAAAGTTTGTAAAGAAGTGAGAAATTTAGAATCCTTTTGGACCTAGGTTCTTTTCTTCTTTTAGTAGCTCCGTACTAACACATCAATATTTCAACCAGTCTAAATGAAATAGTAATCTCTCAACAGCCAGTGGTTCAGGTATTTCGGAGATTAGATAGGGTGGCCGTTTCACTCTGCGGCTGCTGTCAACCCCAGGTGTACAGCTTCTTCGCTGTTAAGCCTGCCAATGGCTATAAACAGAGAAAAAGAGACATAAAATATTTGTCAGAAGGAATCCTCCCATAAATCGTAGTGAGCAATGTGTATAAGCTACTTCCTGGGCAGTACTAAAATTTTTGATGCCTGAACACTGCATGATTCTTCAGCTTGTTTTGTACTTTTATGTAACCTGTATGTTTTTTACAACCCTGCTTTGTAGCTGAAGGTGTGTGCTGTGAAGGTAATGGAAGTTTGTGCGCTCGTTTCAGAGGTCATTGCCAAGAAGGTTTTGCCCCCATTGCATACGCTCTGATGCCATGAACTTGGTGTCTGAACTTTTTTCTTAACGGTTTGAAGGGCAATCTGAAAATTGGATGTAAACCAGGAAATCTTGGGTTCAACTTCCTCTTCACCCATAAAAGCTCCTTTGCAAACCCCAGCCAGGAAGCCATCACTCGGTATACTGTACCTGAGTTTTGTTGGGAAGATGAAATGCAAATAATAGTTGTCTCAGAGACAGAGGGTCATTTAAGTTCCTTGTTTCAGGTGCAGAATCATAGAATTGTCGGAAGGGACCCCGTGGGTCATCTAGTCCAATGCAGAACATTCTCAGAAATTATACAGACCAGCATAATTTTTCCTAGCTGTGGACCACTGTACCAGGTGATAAACAGAATTACTTATTTGCCCCTTTGAGAACAGCAGAGGTGCTTCCTGTTAGTTAATATTTGTAGGCAGGACATAAGTATTATGCAAGAGTTGGGTTTTAATTATTGTGGATTGTAACCAGCTAAATTTTAGACAGAGTAGACTCATTGAAACTATGGACCAAAGTGGACCATGGGTATTAATTGCAGTGGGTTTACACAGAGTAGGATTAAGATTAGTTGCAACCCTAAATAGTTAAGGGATTTGGGTGTTTTTGGTTGTTGTTCCAATGTCTTCCTGCTCCATGGTCCATGAATCTGTGAAACATGGGGTAGATGCAGGTGATCAACCTCTGTATGATAGAGACGATCAAGCCATCCATAGTGAAAGAGCTCCCTTCCAGTGTAGTTTGGCCAACTGTGTGGACTCCCATGCCATTGTTTAGAAGTCTCCCTGATGGAGGAAAGTGTTAATTTGTGCACATTTTGGAGAAATTAATATCTAGAAAGAATCTTCATAACACACTAGGAATTAGATCTGCTTGCTGTTCACTCTGCATGCGAGGCACTTTTAATACTCCTTCTTTAGTAATTTAAAAAAACTATATATAAAGCACTACCAAAGAATTGCTATTTAAAAGAGAATTGACTTTCTATGGTCCACCTGAGTACCCCCCCTTTTAACCTAAACTTTGTTGTTCCTTGTGGCCATGAGTTCTTCAGGTTAACTGTGCATTTAATCTGTTTCAGATATTGTTGCTTTTCAATTTCACTGTTCACTGGTCACCCCCCTTTTCTTACCGTGGCAAACATAAAGCGAAGCATGGAAATGTCTGATCTGCTTTCTTGTTTCCTTACTCTAAACTAAAGCAAGTCTCCTTTTCTTTTTGCCTTTTTAATATGAGACTTGTGCTACAGGATTTTAGTATTTTTGCTGTCTCATATTGAGCAGAGGGCAGGCATTGTTTACTTCTAGGAGTACAGTACTGGGACACTCTTAAGTTAAAGTGAAGCAGAGTAGCCGGCAGAAAAACACATGGGTATCCTTTCAGATTTGGTTTCAGAAGTGCTAAACGCAAAGGAAAATCAGCAAAGAGTTGAAAAACCCACTCTAGTGCTCTTGTGGATAACCTCCATATGTTTTTCTGTGTGCTGGCACGCAAACATCCTAGATATGTTTGCCATGTTAATGATCTTTGTCACTTATGGAAAAAGTACTGATGAAATCAGCACAGCAGATATTACCATTTTGATACAAAGGTCAAGGATAAAGCCTCCCAAAGATGACTGTCTGCAGGGTTAGATTGCATTAAACAATTTGAACAGTGATCTCCAGCACTCTAAAATATATAGTTTAAAATTTAAAATATATTTAATATTTATAGATCATCAGGCATATTCTTTTGCAGAACTGAGAGCACTCTTACTGGCACGAAATTGGTGACACACGGCAATTCTTTCTGGCGGGTGGCGCTGTGGGTTAAACCACAGAGCCTAGGACTTGCCGATCAGAAGGTTGGCGGTTCAAATCCCCGCAACGGGGTGAGCTCCCGTTGCTCGCTCCCTGCTCCTGCCAACCTAGCAGTTCGAAAGCACGTCAAAGTGCAAGTAGTTAAATAGGTACCACTCCGGCGGGAAGGTAAACGGCGTTTCCATGTGCTGTTCTGGTTCACCAGAAGCGGCTTAGACATGCTGGCCACATGACCCGGAAGCTGTACGCTGGCTCCCTTGGCCAGTAAAGCGAGATGAGCGCCGCAACCCCAGAGTTGGTCACAACTGGACCTAATGGTCAGGGGTCCCTTTAAGACTTGGAGACGTATTAAGATGGAGTTCACTTTACAATGAACGCTGGACGCTGCCTCATTCTGAGTTGTCCCATTGGTCTATCTAGCTCAGTATTGCCTACACTGGCTGTCGGTGGCTCTCCAAGATATCATGCAGGGGTCTTTCCCAGCCCCACCTGAACTTGTGGCATTTTGCATGTGACATGAGCTTTACCGCTGATCTGGGGCTCTCCCCTGCAAAGCCCAGACTTCTTCCAGATTTGCAACTGGCAGATATGCCTGCCAGCACATCAGATGTTGGTTCTGCCATCAATGTTGCCCTAGCTGGGTCAGATGGGCGAGGTACAATAATAAACTGTATGAACATTTGTCTGTTCATTTATTGCTATACAGTGGTACCTCGGGTTACATACGCTTCAGGTTACATATGCTTCAGGTTGCATACGCTTCAGGTTACAGACTCTGCTAACCCAGAAATATTACCTCGGGTTAAGAACTTTGCTTCAGGTTAAGAACAGAAATCCTGCTCCGGCAGCGCGGCAGCAGAGGGAGGTCCCATTAGCTAAAGTGGCGCTTCAGGTTAAGAACAGGTTCAGGTTAAGAACAGACCTCCGGAACGAATTAAGTACGTAACCAGAGGTACCACTGTAATTAAGACTCCAAAAACATTTTCTGAAATGTGAAAAGCTCCTGAACGAATTGATTAAATTTATTGATTAAGGCATGGGCACCATCCAGTGTGGAATATGCATAGTTTGATTCTGCTGCAAACTTTCAGAATCAAGTTTGACCCTGAAGATTATCAGTATATTTCACTTGGAATGCCCATTGTTCTTCCAATTTCTTCCTGCTCTGTGGTTCATATCTTCAGCCTGAAGGTGGCTTCACCTGCTGCTTTAACTGCTGGTGTTAACATCCAATTTGGAGAAAACAGGTAGGTATTCATGTCATATGGGAATGGCTGTGCAAGTGACTCTTTTGATTTACTTACCAGGATCCTGCTTTCCTGAGCTTTATTTATTTATGTATTTATTTTGAAACAGTCAGAAGAAGAGGGGGTTTTTCACCCAGTGCTTTGAGGATAAAAATGAAGTAGATTTAAAATACAGGAAGGCAGAGTTAAGAAGGCAGAATTAAGAAGACCTGAGAGTAGTTTGAAATCCCACTCACTCTGTACCCACACAAATTCCACATCCACTAACACACACATACCACACTCGGCCTGCTCCTGCACACATTCATTTTCTCTCTTTCTCTCCCCATTCTTATCAGTTACTGGTCCAAAGGACACCCTGGGTACAGATACAGAAAGACCACACTGCAGCACTGGTACTCCCACCAACCCCAATTAAAAAACCCAATAGCAGTGCATGCCATTCACTAAACGATGCTCATTTGTTGTTAGGGTTGCTTTCTGAGGTTGAGCCGTCTTCCTCGTCATCAGCTACCATTTCTCAGCTCCCACCTGAACAGTGCTCAGTCTCCAGCCGCCTCTCCCAACTATCCCACACTCTTTCCCTAGCACCAGCAGAAAGATTTGCTCCTATGTTTCATGCTCTTGAAACTCCTCCTATATGCCACCAGTGGCTATCCTTTGGCTGAGAGCCCCTGTGCTGTTTTGCCAAATAATTGCTCCCTTAGCCAAGGAGCAAACCTCATACTACCTGGCAAAGAGGGAGATGAAAGTGTCTTATTTAGGAATCCCAGGTGAATGTACTTCAGCCAAGATCCTTGTTAGAAGGGTAGCTAGGCAGTGAAAGATCGTCACCTGAGAGTTGCTGCTGTTGCTGTTGATAATAATGATAATAATCGATAATGATGGTGATAAAGCCTGCTTTTCCCCCTATCAGAGACTCAATGGGGCTCAAAATAGAACTGGCTAAAAACATTGGGGGGGGGAGAGAATATTTTAAAAAATAATTCATAAAGGCGGCTTCATATGCAGATTTCAGAAAGGCTGTGTGTCACTGGACACATTCCGCTTCCTACCATTACACTGTAAGGGTTTGTATTACTACTGTATTCCACCTGAGCAGCTCATTCCATATAAACTTTTTAAAAGAGCATATTACAAGCAATTAGGCGGTCCATTAGTAGTGACAAAGCCAGCAGAAACCCAAAGCTGAAGGGCACTGGAGGAATGAGGAGTAAAACAGTGTGTTAGATTCGTTTCTTACTGCAGGGTGGTTCCCAAGCCACAGGGAGGGAGGGGTGAGGGTTGGCAATGCCTTGGAAATTATGGAAGCTTACAAAATTCTGTTTTGAAGCTTTATAATTAATTTTTTTTTTTAAAAAAAGATTTAGCAACTCCTTTTCTCAGGTAAAGTGTTTTGTGTCTTCCATTTCTTTTATGACTTACCATAAAAGTCAGAGTGTGTTGGTTTTGGGCCAGAGCTTATGGAAATCATTAGCGCCATTTTAGAAAGAGAGAGTGGTGTGCTTGAAACCAGAGGTCCTTGATTAAACTGGGATATGCATGTCTAAGGTCAGCATACAAGGGTGGACCTGGTAAGCTTGAGTATATTTCAGCACCGTGTGTACAAACCAAGATGCCTCCTGAGATTTTGCTCCCCACTCCCCACAGCCCCAGACCTTCCTCTGGTGCTACCATAAGGGATTTGGAAGCCTTTGTGTGCTGGGCCCGGGGGTAACCCAAGTAACACAGTCCAGGTCTGGTCCCGAATCCAAGGCTTCCGCGAGGAGTCAGTCTGACACGGCCAAGGCAGGACACGAGGCAGGAAACCAGGCAAGGTCAGGCACAGGATCACAGGCAGGTTCTGGCAAACAGCAACGTTGCTCCCACAACCTGGGGCAGGGTCCACGCAGCCTTTTATCTGTGTCCGGGTAACGGCTGGTTCTGATCCCCCGGTGACTCACCTCCCTGTCTCGCCCGAAGGCAAGCACTCCTTCTGCAAGTACTCAGGTCTCTCCTTCTCTCAGACCTCAGTCTCTGCAGCTCGGGAGACGTCGGTGGGTTACTAGACCCAGAGGCCGCCTCAACCTCTCCTGACCCAACTGGTAGTGGAGCAGCTGTAAGTGATGGCCCAGCTGGGGGCAAAGAGGTAACCCCCGCATCTGGAGCCAGGGCAGGCTCAGGCCCCTGACTTGGCCCAGCCGGTGCTAGTGCAGGGGAACCTGTGCAGACTGGGGCTCTTCAGAATCAGGCCCCAGACCTGGCTCAGATGATGCCAGAGGCAAAGGATCTGGTGTGGACTGAGACTCCTCTGGCTCCGAGCCCAAGCCCGAGTCCCAGGCCATCACACTTTGTTTTCGATAAACCAAAGCTTGTTGCTCCGTTCAAACAAGGAACTCTGGTTAGCATTCATGGTTGCCGGTTTAAACAAGCGCACTTCATGCCATGTGAAGTTGGCTTGCAGAGCAGCAAGGAAAGACCGTTGAGTAGCACCGAAGTGCCTAAGAAGAGAGATTAATTGAGTGTCAGGCTGCAAGGCACATTGGGATGCAGTGGATGATAAACAGATGGCAGTGTTGCATGGACAAAAACAGATGCACTCCTTGGAGCTCGTAGACTTAACAAACGGGAAGTGGAAGGCTGGCAGTCTTGCTGCCCTGTTCTTTCCTTCAACTCCTCACTCCCAGCCTGTCAGCCTGTCTTACAACCTCCATGCTCCTAAAATGAGATCATCATGTAAGATAACTTTATGGCATTTACTGACCCTGTTTCTTTGAGAGACCTCGCCAGCAGATTTCTGGGCAGAACTTTGCATTCCCTGCCCCGCACAAGCCCTGTGCTTAAGCAACTCCTCTCTTTTAACATTAACCTTCCCTTTGAAGCTCTCTGTAGTGCGCCTCAAGGCCCATAGACACTTTTTTTTACAACCTCCTGCTTTATTCAGTGCAAAAAGCCCTTGTTTCTTCACTTAACATTTCACCGGGCAGCCCTGTCAAGTCAGCCTTGATGGACAGATCTTTATTCCCTTCACAAACATGAGGCATGTCAGTTGTCGGCCGTTCAGGCAGAGAGATTGTTTCATCCTTCATCTGACCCATCTCTCTGTTTGTCTCTCCTCCTGGGCTCGAGGAGGAAGTGGCTTAACCAGCTTAGATGGAACGGCTGCAACTCTTCCAGGCTGATAATGTGGCATGGTAAATATACTGATGGGTTTTTGTCAGATGAATGGCAATCAGTTTGATCTCAAAACCTCTTTTCTAAGAACCTGGTAAATATTTAACAATTATTACATCCTTACATTTTAAGGGTGGCATTTAGCCAGCTTTTACTCAAGGGTAGCTCTGTTGAAATGAATCAACTTAACTTAGACATGTTCACTAATTTCAATGAGTCTGCTCTGAGCAAAAGTTGATTGAATATCACCCTAAATATATGTGTGTGTGCCCATTTATATGGATCAAAACTGGCCTGGAAGGAGCATATAAACTATGTACAACTTTCCACATTAATCTGTATCTCTTCATAGTCTCTGTGTTTTCCTATAATGAGGATTGATTCGTTTTATGGTATTTCAACCCCATGAGAAAAAAGAGAGAGAATGTGTTGACCTCAGTGAGAGTGAATGGGGAAAACTGAAATGCTGCTTGTCTGGGGTACTGCGAATCTAAATTACCCTATGTTACCAGAATCCGACTCCATAGGACTTTCCTAACTCACTATCCTCCAGATATTCTGGACTAGAATTCACACCATCCCTAACTATTGACCATGCTGGTTTAAGCTCATCAATGTATATTCCAGCAACCTCTGAAGGTTGGGGCAGCAGGTTGGGGGTGGCTGCCATAGAAAGTAACATTGGTATGTTTAGGTGAGTCATTACAGAACTCCACTATATCCCTTTAATGTACAACTTTTCATGTGTAGTTGGCTTAATTCAAGCAGGGAGTTGGCATTCAGTTCTCTTCTTTTAAGTGCTGAGCCTTTTGCTATCATCTTTCCCAGATCTTGCTGCTCCCCACCCCTCCCTCCTTTGGACTTCTTCCGACTAAGACTTCTTACTAACATCTTGGTCTCTCAGATACCTTCTTTGAGATGAAGTCATTGATTACCACTAGCGTATTATTGCACAGAGGGAATAAAGGATTAAGCTGCTGTCTGCAACTTGATGGCTCACATGCAGGAAAAGAGAGTAGTTTTCTATGTGGGATGTAATCCACTGGGAGCAGTCAAATACAACATTCCTTGTTTTCCTAGAGTGGACATGCAGGGGGATGTTTGGTCCAGCCAGTTGAAACTTCCTGTTCCTCCTGGCCTGGAGCATCCTTCCTTGCATGTGACTAGTGGGTGGGCATGACCTTTCCAGACCTGGTAAAAGGCCAAGGCATGCTGCCACTCTCTCCTCTCTTTTCCATCTTCCTTTCGTCCTGTGAACTGCTGGACTGCTTGCCTGCAGTCACTAGGTAAAACTCCCTTATGGGGTAAACCTCTTTGTATATGTTTGAAACTTTAAGCCTTAAACATGCCTTCAGGGATCACACTGTGCTCTGCCTAACACCGGTCTTGAAAGACCTACACTGGCTCCCAGTACATTTCCGAGCACAATTCAAAGTTTTGGTGCTGACCTTTAAAGCCCTAAACGGCCTCAGTCCAGTATATGTGAAGGAGCATCTCCACCTCCATCGTTCTGCCCAGACACTGAGGTCCAGCGCCGAAGGCCTGGCGGTTCCCTCCCTGCGAGAAGCCAAGTTACAGGGAACCAGGCAGAGGGCCTTCTCGGTGGTGGCACCCGCCCTGTGGAATGCCCTCCCACCAGATGTCAAAGAGAACAACAACTACCCGACTTTTAGAAGACATCTGAAGGCAGCCCTGTTTAGGGAAGCTTTTAATGTTTAATAGGTTATTGTATTTTAGTGTTCTGTTGGAACCCTCCCAGAGTGGCCGGATGGGCGGGGTATAAATAAATTATTATTATTATTATTATTATTATTATTATTATTATTATTATTATTACTGCCTGATGGTGAGTAAACTTTCTTTTTGTTACTTATGAATAAGACTGTGGTGTCCTTATTCTTTTAGGAGGGATTCAAGGGGTCTTACCAGGAAAATATCAGAACACATTTCAATCTGGACAAGCCAGGTTGAATTGCATATTGGTTTAAGAAACTCAAACGAGTTTGCAACTAGTTTTCTGCTGTGTAAAGGGGAATGGACTTTGCTAAGTAAAGGAACTTGCTAGCGCAAGTTAGGAAGGATATTAATAAACAATATATCCTCTCCTGCCTCCCTGAACATCCCCACAGTCTACTTCTGGGGGAGGGAACCCCACATGCAATATACAGTGGTAACTTGGGTTACATACGCTTCAGGTTACAGACGCTGCTAACCCAGAAATAATACCTCAGGTTAAGAACTTTGCTTCAGGATGAGAACAGAAATCGTGCTCCGGCGGTGCGGCAGCAGCAGGAGGCCCCATTAGCTAAAGTGGTGCTTCAGGTTAAGAACAGTTTCAGGTTAAGAACAGACCTCTGGAATGAATTAAGTACTTAACCCGAGGTACCACTGTAGTTCTAAGTGTACAAACACATTTCCCAGGGAAGCTGAAGATTAAGGAGATGCAGCCCAAGCATTGGCCCACAGAGTCAACGGCCTGCAAACCCACCTGTATCTACTGCTTTTTAAAATTACGTTTTATAGCTATTGATTGATTTTTATTGTGTTTTATGTTGTAACCCGCCTTGATAAATTTCATGAAAGTGCAGTATTCAAATGAATGAATGAATGGTTATCACCATATGTGATTTGACATTGGTTTAGCCTGAGGTATTGGAGTGTTTAAGGCTACAGTTTCAGAGGTGGACTCCTACTTTAAAGTCTTCCTAAGCTCAGCATTATGTGTGTTTGAACCACTCTGCAAAAGAAGCAGTGAACCTTGTACAATTTCTCATTTACAACTAAAGTGCAACATTCAGCTAATTGAATACATGACCACTGTTAATTATTTTTGTTACGGCTAATTGATATTCACTGAGATCATGTTCTGTAGCCCCATAAATATAATATTACCTTGCCAAGTGTATATATCAGCAATGAATTCTCTGCCACTGGCATGTTTATGCTGTCCCCTGTATAAAAGTTGCCATGGCTTCCTTTTTTTATATATTTAGATTATTATTTTTTGCTTGCTCTGCATGATTTGCAAAATACAAATGTCGTTGGCCACTTGGTGGATACTGTTCCTGTGAATTATTCATGTACTTGGCAATTCTTGCAATTCCTCTTAGAGAACAGAAAAACCATACTTCTTGGTTGTCAGTGAATCGGTTTTGTTGCAGTAAGGAGTAATTTCTTTATGCCACTGACACTGCAACAGAGCCACTATAGTGTAGCGTAGCAGCTAAAAGCCTGTGTTGAGAATCATAGAATCATAGCACTTTAGAGTTGGAAGAGACCCCGAGGGTCATCGAGTCCAAGCCCTTGCAATGCAGGAATCTCAGCGAGATGATACATGACAGATGGCCATCCAACCAGGGAGTTATGGTGTGGGAGGTGGGGCAGACTGGGTAAGCTTGTCCTTTGAAAGGCAGGCTTCTGTTCACTAACCCACAATAGTCCTGTCAGTTGGTCCAGATTATAGTGGCCCTAGAATTCACAAATGCACAAAGCTTGTTGGATGCACATTAATATTCAGCACCTATATTTTACTGGGCACCTCAACATTTTGTTGTTGTTGTTGTTTAGTCGTGTCCGACTCTTCGTGACCCCATGGACCAGAGCACGCCAGGTACTCCTGTCTTCCACTGCCTCCCGCAGTTTGGTCAAACTCATGCTGGTAGCTTCGAGAACACTGTCCAACCATCTCGTCCCCTTGTGCCCTCCATCTTTCCCAACATCAGGGTCTTTGCCTGGGAGTCTTCTCTTCTCATCAGGTGGACAAAGTCTTGGAGCCTCAGCTTCACAATCTGTCCTTCCAGTGAACACTCAGGGCTGATTTCCGTCAGAATGGAGAGATTTGATCTTCTTGCAGTTCATGGGACTCCTGCAGTCCATGGGACTCCTCCAGCACCATAATTCAAAAGCATCAATTCTTCGGCGATCAGTCTTCTTCATGGTCCAGCTCTCACTTCCATACATCACTACTGGGAAAACCATAGCTTGAACTATACGGACCTTTGTTGGCAAGGTGATGTCTCTGCTTTTTAAGATGCTGTCTAGGTTTGTCATTGCCCTCAACATTTTAGTATTCCATATTCCCCCCCCCCCGAATATTCAGTGGCACCATACCCTCATCTGAAGCAGCCTGTGTGTGGAACAAGAGAGGGCTTCACACATGCATTTTCACCACTGGATTACTGCAACATCCAGGGTTGACTTGCTTGTGTGAATGGGGCCACCACAGATCAAACACCAGCGACTAATGTGACTCACATCCCCTTTCACTAATGCTTTTCTGGAGACTCAGTTTGCACATGTCACAGAAGTGTTGAATGAGGGATCCAGTGATGAAAAACGTTTGGAAAAACCAGGCTTTGTCTAGACCTGGGTAAACTGTGGCTTACAAAATGCTATTTGTGTTTGTTCGCTTCCTATTTAAAGTTTAGAAACCCTTTAATTTTCTTTCTCTTTCTCCTCGTTCCACAGCAGCGAGTCTGTTAATTTGCTGCTTTTGTTTTCCTTCGGAGCGGTCCAGGCAATTGCTTTTAATTGATCTGTTGAAGTAGGTGAGGAGAAGTTATTTGTGATTAGGTAGCTTGAAGCCTCCCCTACTTGCTTACTATGCATAGGTGACCTTTTCTTCTTCTCCCTTTTTTTAATACCCTTAAATTTCCTAGAACAGTAAATTGTTGGAAATTCAAATTGCCTTGTGACTTTTTTTCTTTCCGCTCTATTGACTTTTTAAACTCGCTCTCGGTAAAGGAGTGGGAAGAGACTGAGGCTTCATATGGATAGGAGTTTCTTAGAACTAAAATCCGCATGCTCCAAGGATCCCCATCTGCCAGAGATGGTCCTAATGTTCTCATACCTGTCCATGGTAAACCACCAAACTTGTTGGTATTAAAGTGGAAGTTTTGGGCCGACTTATGAAAAGGTTGCTCTTCAGATTTCAGTTGCCTCTCCCATATCACTAGAAGATACATCTTAGTTGGCTATTTGATGCATCTTGACTTTTGTGCACATGCATGCATGCCAATATACAGTCTTTAGTCTACCGTTTCACATACTTCATATTAGAAGACTAATGTGTATGTCTTGGCCAGGGCTGGGAAACATGTGGCCCTCCTGATGCTGGAGGACTACAGCTCTATCATCTCTTACCTTTAGTCATGATGGCTAAGGCTGATGGAAGTTGTAGTCCTACAGGTAAAGGTAAAGGACCCTTGGATGGTAAAGTCCAGTCAAATTCGACTGTGGGGTGCGGCTCTCATTTCCGCTTTCAGGTCAAGGGAGTCAGCGTTTGTCCGCAGACAGCTTTCCGGGTCATGCTGCCAGCAGCTTCTGGCACAATGGAGGTCTGTGACGTGTCCCAGAGTGCATGGAAATGGCATTTACCTTCTTCCGCCACAGTGGTACCTATTTATCTACTTGCACTGGCGTGCTTTCGAACTGCTAGGTTGGCAGGAGCTGGGACAGGGCTACGGGAGCTCACCCCGTTGTGGGGATTCTAACCGCCGACCTTCCAATCAGCAAGCCCTAGAGGCTAATTGGTTTAGACCACAGTGCCATCCGCGTTCTATAGTCCAACAACCTCAGTAGGGCTCCAGGTCTAGTTTATGTTGCACCAAAAGAATGTGCTTGTGGGACGGGTTGTGTGTGCTATTGGTTTATTTTGTTCTTGTTTTTCTTACGTATTTCATGCTTTTCTTTTATATTTTTATGCTCTGAACCTTTCTGAGATCTTCGGATGAAGGGTGGTATACAAATTTAAATAGCAACAACAACATTGATGGGGTTTAGATGCCAGTTTATTCTTCCAAGGAATGTCTCTTGCCTGGCTGGTGCAGTTATGTTGTTAGTATACTGTCTGTCTTTACATAAAATTGTATTCAAATAAAATATTGTTGCATTATATTGTTGTTTCTTGTTGTGGGATCGTGCAAAGAATGAATAGTGGGTTATAAATAAGTTAATAAATGATAATGATAATTAGGCAATAACCCCTCCCCCATTGTTTGTTTGGAAGACCTGGAATTCAGAGAGATATTCCCTCTCCTTTCTGAGACGTTAGACTTTCTACCTCTTTATCAGTGTTTTGTTCTTTTCTGAAGGCATCTTTTTCAATAGATGTTTGAGTCTACTGCTGCTTAGAATATTATATCTTCTTTCTATTCTTACAGTGGTGCCTCGCAAGACGAAAAGAATCCGTTCTGTGATTCTCTTCGTCTATCGGTTTTTTGGTCTTGTGAAGCAAGCCCATTGAAGGATTAGCGCTATTAGCAGCTTTTAGCAGCTTTTAGCGGCTTTTAGCTGCCTTTAGCGGCTTATCTGCTGATCGGATCAGCTGATAAGCGGCTTAGCGGCTTAGAAAAAGGGGGGGGGAGGGAAAAAAACCAGCAGGAACTCGCAAGACATTGTCGTCTTGCGAAGCAAGCCCATAGGAAATTCGTTTTGCGAAGCACCTCCAAAACGGAAAACTCTTTCGTCTAGCGAGTTTTCCGTCTTGCGAGGCATTCGTCTTGCGGGGCACCACTGTATTTAAGAAGTCTTGTTCCAGTTTTGGTTTTATATTTTAAGGTGTGCTATTTTGTGGTTTTACTGCATTTGAATTGCTTGGTCTGTTTTTGTTAGACACATTGATTGTCCCTGTTTGAAGATAAAATTGCCTGGTGAAGATTTTATTATAAATAAATTAAATACTGTTGATAGACCTATCCATTTTTTCACCCATGAAATTTTGGAGGGCATGGAAATCATTTTAAGAAGTAATTGTAAACAGAAACAAATGAAGAGAACTGATGGCTAAACGTGCCTGTGATCCAATTTCATTTTGCCATACTGTTAATTTATCTTATGCTCCAACATCTTCAAATACTGGGACTATCTAGTTTGACCTTCTATATATTTGAAAAGTCAAGAAACTTGCCCATCTGTTTTTGTATCAAATTGATTAATGTTGTTTTGTTTCCAAAACAAAACGGAAAAAGTGATCTAGGTGTCCAGAACTGTGAGAGTTTCATAATTGTCTCTTGCACATTTCTTGGTTCTATTTATATTCTGTTTGTTTCATAAATTGATGGCTGTGTTTTCTGGATTTACATGCTTTCAGGAGATGGAAATTAAGGTAAGCAGTAAAGTCAAAGTTTCAGTAAGGAGTACAGAACATACACCATAAGTTGTGTGGGTTTCTAATTCTTCAGGAACAATAGCTATGTGGATGGGGGACAAAGCAAGGTAGGAACAAACAGAAAACATTAAAAAGGGACAGGTTCTCTCCAAAGGAGTTATTTTGTTGATATACCTTCCACTTCGTACAGGAGTCCTCACTCTTCATTTTTATAGGAAAGCCTCCTTTGCATGGAGTTGTTTCTTACTAGGAAATTAAAATTGCAAATGATTCAGGTTAAATTCTGCAAAATACATCAAAATCCCAGTGTGTGTCAGGCTCAGAAGGTCTTCACTACGGTTACGAAACTGGCTCTTTGACTGGGACCATAGGGGGCAATAGGGAGAGAGGAGGGTATCTTTCACCTCTTAACAGCATCCCAGACTTTCCTAAGGAGGGCTCTCTCAACACTGTGCAGATCAAATGAGTCTCTCAGCCTGTTTTATGTGTTCAAATCAGGTACTCCATTAGGGTTTAGGTATGCTCATTCCTGTATCTTTGATGGTAAGAACTAACAAAGCAACCTTGAGGAGTAAAGCATCAATTTCCAAAGTTTCCTGCAGATTTTGCCAGGATTAATTAATTTTGACACAAGTGATTAGTTTTGATATGAGAACCGACTGGCTGAAGCGGGCCCAGCGAAACTTGCTTTATGAAAGTCACCAATAGGCCAAGGTTTTTGTTAATGGCAGGTTCATTATTGTCAGTTTGGGATGAAATTTCACAGAGTTGAAATATCCCACGTCCTCCTGATCTCTTGATAATCATTCCACTCTCAAGGACCGTTCTTCACAAGGCTCACTTTTCCTACGCAGCCTGCTCTGGTCAGGGAGGGACTAAAATGATCTCTTTGATCAGCAGCTGGGAAAACCATTTGTAAGCAAAAATATTATTTGAAGATGAAAGACATATACTTTCGCTGAAAATGTGTGTGGATGTATCAGTGTCATCACAAACATTAAAGTTTCACAAAATTACTCGATAACGAGTGGTAGTTTTCTTGGAGCTAGCTTGTGTTCAAAAGGCCAATGTTCTCACCAAACCTATAGCCCTTTGTGTTGTTGAAAGGATTTGAGATCTTGCCATCTTGGCTCGGATATCTATGGTAAAACCCCAATCTCTTCTGACTAATGTGACGTTTTGTTGCCTCTGCGAATGCTGAAAAATAATCGTAGAGGGTGCTGCTGAGATCAGTGTAGTGGAGATCATGTGATATAAGGAACCAATGTGTTTATATTAGATACAATAAAACTGCTGGCTTCCTCAGCATAGTAAATTCAAGCGGATGTGCTGCCGCAATGCCTATTCCTGTTAAAACATCTGCCTATTTCTAGACCACTGCCTCGGACAACCCAGAACGAATGAACAAACAAATAATAGAATTACTTTCATGTAAGAATCACTTCTTATGAAGCATCTTGAAGCAATTTCACAATACAATAAAAAGCCTATAAAACAATTGCCTGCATAAAAACAGTTAAAACAACCACATATATGAAAAAAAGTTTCAAAAACAACCACATATATGAAAAAAAGTTTCAAATCCAGTGCAGATGCTAACTGGGATAAAAATCTCCATTTCGAATAGCTCCAGTAACCAGAATATACCACCAGCCCTGATAAGCCACTCATAATGTACAGTTAGTTACTAGGTCTCTTTGAGGGGTGTCCCTGACAATTTAAAACAGTTTTACTTGAGTGGCTGCTGGATCTAATAATCTAATCAGACACTTTTGAAACATTTCACCTTGTGCTCCAAGCGTTCTTTTCAAAACACATCTTCTAGGAATGTCACTGTAGGTTAGCTACCTCATCATTGATCTTCAAATTTCTTTTGATTCCTGGTACCAATTTTTCACTAAACATTCACCCCGACGCTGCTTTCTTGGCACAGCCTTCTGACTCTTCCCAGCTCCGTTTGGATGAACTGTGGCACAGCTGTTGAGCAAACAGGGAAATACAATGGGCAAGCACTTAACTTTCTCAATACGCTAATCATGATCTTATTAATATACTGCCTTGGCAAAAATGTGCCGGCTGCAGGCTTCAGTCTCTATGCAAGAGTTAACGGGCACAATTTGCACTAGACTTTTGGCTTGCCAGTGTTCCTTTTTTTCTGATCCAGTTTTCTCTTTTGTGTATGTGTGTGTGTGTGTTGCTTTTTTTAGGCTAAGCAGCTGGAAGAGAAAGACAGAGAGCTGAAGAAGCATGATGCTTACTACAAAGAGCAGCTGGCTCGACTGGAAGAGAGGGTGAGAAAGTTTATTCTCTTTTAATGAAGGGGTTTGCTGCTAATTCCCGTTCTCCACTTGCTTTTTGGCTAACTTTTAAATAGGGTGTGGAGCTCAGGGAGGAGGGGTAAGAACTTTGTCACAAAGCTCTTTTCCCTCTTGGGGGGAAAAATTGGCATTCTGTATGTTCCGGGGTCTTGTAAAACTGTTTCACGCCGTGGAGAGATGTGTCACATCAATGATGTTAACCTGTTTCAGTGGCTGAACCAGAGCTATTGGAAGGCAGTTCAATTTCATAAGACTTTCAACTTTTTCAGAAAATGCTGAGGTTTTGATTTTGACACATCCCTGGAGGAGAGCAGTTCCAGCCTAGCCTGGCCAGGGTGTGTGTGTGTGTGGGGGGGCATTTTGGTTTCTAAGGGATGGCCTCATGGCGCAGTGGTTCCCCATCTCTGGTATAGCCACTAAGGACATCTCCATGTGGTCAGAGAGCAGTCCAAACTTCTATGTTCTCATGTTGTTTATTTGTGCTGATGATAATATTTGCTATACTTTGGCTTTTTGGCTTTAAAATACAGTGGTATCTCGGGTTACATACGCTTTGGGTTACAGACTCCGCTAACCCAGAAATAGTACCTCGGGTTAAGAACTTTGCTTCAAGATGAGAACAGAAATTGTGCTCTGGTGGCACGGCGGCAGCAGGAGGCCCCATTAGCTAAAGTGGTGCTTCAGGTTAAGAACAGTTTCAGGTTAAGAACGGACCTCCGGAACGAATTAAGTACTTAACCCGAGGTAGCACTATATGCATGAAGTGGCTGTTACAGTAAAACAGCTGCCCTTCCCTTTTTCCCTTCCAAAGTTGGTAATAGGGGAAAATAACATAAGGCCTTTGTTAGGATTCTTCCTCTGGTTCAGTGTTAAAACAATACCCAAAAAAGGGAGGCAGGCGAGGAAGAAGGGGGGAAAAAGTAATATATTGGGAGCATGGTAGTTTTTCCGTATTCTTGCAATACGTTACAGGGATGTTAACACACGTTACATCCCCTTTCAGACTAATCAGGTGAGATTGTGTTCGGTGCAAAAGATTATAGGTTGCAGCAAGTTGTACTGGGACAAGAAGCAATGGCTCTTTTTCTATATTAATAAAAAAGTTGGCAATTTTGTTTTTATGGACTGTATGTCGCGTGCTTTGTACGGAGTATGTCCAGTTCATTGGTATGTTTAGTTCAATACTTTGGCAATGACTTTCCAATGTTTTACATAGAGGGTATTTTTTTAGACCTACTGATAGAGATCTTTTTAACTGGGGATGATGCCAGTTACTGAACTTGGGTCTTACGTTATTCAAAATATGTGCTTTGCTACTATGATGTGGCTTCTCCCCAGCACTGTTATTTATTAATTTTTTTAAAAAAATATTAATTAAATTTATACTGTACCTGTTCTCCCAAAGGAGTCCAGGGTGGCAGTGGAATTGTACTGACCAGTTTGTAATCAAATATGTAAAGGTAAAAGTACCCCTGACCGTTAGGTCCAGTTGCAGACGACTCGGGGGTTGCGCGCTTATCTCGCTCTATAGGCCGAGGGAGCCGGCATTTGTCCGCAGACAGCTTCCAGGTCATGTGGCCAGCATGACTAAGCTGCTTCTGGCGAACCAGAGCAGTGTACAGAAACGCCGTTTACCTTCCCGCCAGAGCGGTACCTATTTATCTACTTGCACTTGATGTGCTTTCGAACTGCTAGGTTGGCAGGAGCTGGGACCGAGCAACGGGAGCTCACCCCATCGCGGGGATTCAAACCGCCAACCTTTTGATTGGCAAGCCCTAGGCTCTGTGGTTTAGACCACAACTCCACCTGCACCCCCCAATTAAATATATACCATCTCTGACTATAGAGGTTTTGTTTTACTTTTTGGTGGCTGTTGATAGGTGTATGAATATGAATATGTCTATAATCCTCTAAGAAGGCTAAAGCAGGAAGACTATGTGAATTGATAAAGAGTCGATTGTGCAATGATGAGAGCGAATCCCTGGTACTAGTGAACAGAAGCTGTGTGTTTAAGGAAGGCTTGAGCTAGTGTACCTCTCAAAACCAAAAGAGAGAAAGCAAGCAATCACTGACCGTCTTGGCCAAGAATGCTCATTAATTCCTAGACCAATTCTCAGATAAAGTACCTTGGTTCCTGTTAAGGTGGCATTTGAGCATATTGCATCTCTAAGTGTCAGAGCTCCTCCATATAATTAACTGGCCATTTTTATTAGGTTTTTTTTTTCTTTTCAATTAGCAATTTCATATTCATGTTTCCCTCTGCAGCAGAAACACCACCGCAGTCATTGATAATAAAGGGAGATGACAACAGAGCAGATTAGTGTCAGCCCCCGTGTGCTCCTTCTAGAGCTGAGTTATTATACATATTCACTTTCAGATGACGCCTGTCACTTTGAAAATATTTCAGAGGCAGGAGTGAAGATGCGCCAACCTTTTGGTGAGGATTAATACAGGACAAAGTGACACGGCATCCATGACAGCTAGGATGCTGAAACATAAACAATTCTGTTCCCCGGGGGCAATAGCCATCCATAAATTTCATTTATGTACAAAAAAAGAAAAAGGCATTGATACTTAAAAAGAGGGGGGGGGGAAAGAAAAGGAAGGAAGTGATTCCCCAAACAGCTGACATTATTTGTAGGTCAGCAATGGCACACAGGTTGTGAGTTACTGCCTGCTTCACGGCGGCTAAGCAAGATGGAATAGTTTAACAAAGGAGTTAAAGAATAACCTTCCTATGCAGTATATCTGCTCAGGCTATAAACTCGTTATTTAAGAGTTCCCCACATTAGATTTCAAGAGAGAGATTCATTCATCAGTACTAAAGGGACATTTTCCTCTTCAGACCCTGAGAAAATATGAGCCAATTCTCCTGATTCACATTGATATCAGAGCAGCCCTCTTGAGCTTTCAGCATGAGACACAATAGAAGGGGATGTAAGGGTATAGGCTTGGTTCTCTCCCCCCCTTTCCGCCCCCTGCCTTAATTTTGAATGAAAACGTCCTAGCTGACACTCCTAGCCGAAAACCCACTAGCTGCATCTAATGCACTTGGAGCCCATAGTGGGCTAATTGCCATTCTTGTATGGGAAATGGCAAATCAATGCGAAAATAGATTGAAATAATGAAGCCGCTTAGAAGGGAAACGCTCACTTTTCCTTCAGCAGGAGACATCAGCAAAACGCCCTGAGATACTCCATCATTATACTGCGTCATTACTTCATTTCCAAAGTGCAGATGTTAAAAATTGAAGAGAATCCACAATCTATCATTACCAGACTCCCCCAGCCCCAGCCTGGCATGTTTCAAAATTGTGCACGAGTAGTTGAGACAAAACACATCGTCTTGTTTCAGATGTGCATGCCGGGACGCGCATAATTACAGCCAGTGTCGCTCAGCACATTATCTGCTGGATTTAGACCTGGGAGACCTGGGTTCTTAATCAGACCTGCAATTTGCCATTCAACCAGTTGCTAGTTGTGACTAGCGATTGCTCCCTTGGTGACTAGAACTGGCATACCTAGAAATGCAAAAGTGAGCTACCCTGCTGTGTCACGATCCTGAGAGTGTCAGACTCCAAACCAAAATATGGATATAATGAAGACCCTCAACATACAGTGCAAACACTCATCATGAGTGTAAGCATCCCAAAATCAGCCTTAATTTCATATGGAAAAGGCATAATGCACCGAGCGGTTTATGTGTGCAACTTCCTAGAGCAAAATGCATGTATTCTTGGCCCATAGAGGATGAAAGGTGAAGTCAGTAAATGTAAGGATGCAGTTGTGCTAGCAGTCTTCTACCCTCAAATCCATTGGGGTGAGGGCAGCTGCTCTCTGAACCAGTTGCAGCCTCTGTGCCTGAAAAAGAGGGCACAACATTCACTTGAACTTGTGCCTGACCCTAACTGAGAATAATAGAAATTCTCACAGCTCTTAGACTTTAATGGGGGGAAGGTTGGGTGTTCACCCAGACAGTCAAAAGGTTGCAGGTTCCCCAAGCAGCTTTCAAATGCTATTCTCCACAAAGCGGTTTGGGAGTGGAATGTGAGAGTGTTCTGATATCACACCTGTATTAGTGTGACCCGAAGAGCAGTCCAGCAAAGCTTCAGAGTCCTCTCTCTTTTCCATTGTCATCCTTTCCAGAGCTGATGGTGAAGAAAACTCCTTGCCCGCACAGTTCAGTGTAAAGAGTTTTATCAACTCGAAAGCACAAGACAATTCAGACACACTCTGTAACTAAAGTTAAGAGATGCTGATGCATCATATGCTGTACTACTAAATGCAGTAACCTGGTCTTAGAGGTTAAACTGAAGTTGTTCAAATATACAGAGAGGTCCAAGTTTGAAGAAAGAAGAAGAAGAGTTTGGATTTGATATCCCACTTTGTCACTACCCGAAGAAGTCTCAAAGTGGCTAACATTCTCCTTTCCCTTCCTCCCCCACAGCAAACACTCTGTGAGGTGAGTGGGGCTGAGAGACTTCAGAGAAGTGTAACTAGCCCAAGGTCACCCAGCAGCTGCATGTGGAGGAGCGGGGAATCGAACCCGGTTCCCCAGATTACGAGTCTACCGCTCTTAACCACTACACCACACTGGCTCTCCATCAGTCACTGCCAACACAGTCATAGTCACTGCCAATACACACCTGACTGCAGAATGCAGGGTTGGAGCCTGTGACCTTCAGCTCTTTCGAAAGGCCGACCACAGCTGGCGTCCTAACCTTGAGCAGAAATCACATGCAGGATAAGGGCCACTTGCGGCACAGACTAAGCAGTTAGTGCAGTTTCGCACATATCCCCAAATTACAGCAGCAGGATGTGGATAGACCAGTGAAGTTCTACTCAGAGTAAACCCATTGAAATTAATGGACCTAAATTAGCCATTAATGTCAGTGAGTCTGTTCTGACTAGCACTGAATACAACTCAGTGTTAGGGAAGCTTGCCAATTTCATTTTTTTAAAAGCTTTGTTTGCAAAATACAAGTAATTTAAGCATACTAAGTTAGATCATTCTTTAGGGCAGTGGTTCCCAAACTGTGATCTGTGGAGCTTTGGTGTTGCCCCAAAGCATCTCCAAGTCCTCCGCGAAGAGATTAGAAAGAAAAGGTTGGTTAGAGACTGGTGCTGATAACACCAAGGTTGCAGGTTCGATCCCCGTATGGGGCAGCTTCATATTTGTGCATTGCAGGGGGTTGCAATGGGGCCCCTTCCAATTCTACAATTCTATGATTCATAAGGGCGACAATAGTGCTCCGTGACGGATTTCTCTCCTGGAAAGTGCTCTGCGACTCAAAAAGTTTGGGGGCCACTGCTCTAGGGCATCAGAAAATCTTCTGATGCAGACTGAAAAATTCCCAGTTCGAAATTTTATGGGAAATCAGGGTGGTTATGATATATGTGGAAGGAAATCTAGTTTACTCCCGAACAACACTGTGATGTAGGGTTGGCTGAGAGTTTGACTGGCCTCAATGCTTCATGGAGGTTTTCCTCCAGCGCAAGTCGAACTCTTGCCTCCATTTGCTCTTTAAGCTCCTCCGCTGTTAAAGAACAGAAGTGATCCACATAGCTGCAGCTTCAGAAACGCTAGCACCGTATCATGGCAAAGTTTTAATAAAATCTTACAGAAAAAGGTAACAGATAAATACCAGCATTGAGACTGACCCCTGCTCTCATGGCACACTCTCTATATGTTCGGAATGCTGCATATGCTACAGTGTAAAGTGTGGCTTTTCAAAGGACAATGATAGAACACCTGGCATTTATATAATGCTGTGTAGTGTTTAAAAGCACGTTGCATACATTTCCTGGTTGCAATCTCCTTACAGCTACTCTGCTGCAGGACTGTAGGTCCTGGCTGTTCTTTCCATATTGTGGATGGCAGGCTCTTTAAAGACGAAGAATACATTTATTATGGAGTACATTTTCCAGGATCAGAGCCCATGTCAGCAAATGCATCGCGTGTAATCCTGAAATGGCAGGCCCAAAAGACACATGAATGTGAAGAGGGTAGGGGGTGTCAGCAGCGAGTTCAGAGGGAAACGGAGTGCAAGAAGCGCGGGTAGTGATAATTAGACGCACACACAGAGAGAAATAGAGGCTTGCCTGAGGCCACCTAGTGATTTTTGTAGCAGAGGGAAGACATGAATTTATTTGCAGCTTCGACAAGGATATAGGCAACATTGGGCAAAAGATTCCAGCGTTGCGGGGTGTGGGGGTGTGGAATAGATGACCCTGATGTAGCGTCCAACTCAGGATTCTATGAGCTATGCAGAATCTGTATGCTAATTCACAACTTGCACATCTCCAAATTCAACCATCAATTGACTTTGATACTAGATTTGGCTGCATTTGGACAGGTACATTTCGCAAAAGCTATGGTTTTCCCAGTAGTGATGTATGGAAGTGAGAGCTGGACCATAAAGAAGGCTGATCGCCAAAGAATTGATGCTTTTGAATTCTGGTGCTGGAGGAGACTCTTGAGAGTCCCATGGACTGCAAGAAGATCAAACCTATCCATTCTGAAGGAAATCAGCCCTGAGTGCTCACTGGAAGGACAGATCCTGAAGCTGAGGCTCCAATACTTTGGCCACCTCATGAGAAGAGAAGACTCCCTGGAAAAGACCCTGATGTTGGGAAAGATGGAGGGCACAAGAAGGGGACGACAGAGGACGAGATGGTTGGACAGTGTTTTCGAAGCTACCAGCATGAGTTTGACCAAACTGCGGGAGGCAGTGGAAGACAGGAGTACCTGGCGTGCTCTGGTCCAGGGGTCACGAAGAGTCGGACACAACTAAACGACTAAACAACAACATTTCGCACAGGTGAATGGGATCTGTCTTCACGAATCATGCTTGGGTTCAAATTCCTGAAAATGCAGACATAAGTTACAATCCTCTCTTTTTTTATAACTTCTGTTTTTCCTCTGTGGCTTATGCTTGCAGGTAGGATTTTTAGCTCGTAGGATCGGTACTTCATTTGCAGCATCAGTTTACTGCGCAGGCTGTCAAGGAGTATTAAACTTCAAATAAGATGAGCACACAGACAGTAAAGCTGCGAGTTGATGGCACACACTATACCTGGTATTAACCAGTATTATCCATCCCGCTTGCTGCAGTAAATAGGATTTTGCTATTATGATGTGTCAGGGTTTTCACAGCAATCAAATTTACTAGACACTAAACTGCTCTCCTCTCCGCTGAGCGGCTTTAGTCTGGATTTTTGTGCTCGCATTAATCCTGTTGGTAGGAAATCCTCATCCCAATAGTGTAGAGAAATTATAATTTAATGATCTCTTCACTACCCCCCACCCCCCGCTCCATTCAAGGCTCCGAAAGGAATGCTGGGGTTTTGCTGTGATAGCTCTAGGGCTTTGACAAAGGAGATAATGCGCAATTCAGCTTCTAAGCCAAGTATCATCTCTGTGCATGTGTGTGTACATTTGCCGTGAACAAAAGTATTACAATGCAAGCCACGCGGGTTTCAGATTTCCCTGCACGCACGGCTGTATTCATCTTCTCAGAGGTTCAACAGGTGAATGATCTAGCAATTGGATAGTTTGTTTGGTGAACTCCAGCTTGCAAATGTTGGCTGTAGCTGTGCAAACATTTCTGACCTATATGTTAGGCTTAACTATAGCTAAGGGACCGTATTGCCCTCTGAGTCACATAATAACTTCAAAGGCAGAAAGCACATTCTTTGGAATTTAGGCATCACGTTCCTTCCACAGCAATGTTGTGCAGAGGTTTTTATTGCATGTCTTACAGCTGCAGATTATGTAAGAGGTCGTTTCTCATTCAACCTGAGCTTTTTCATGAAGTTCGCTATCCACAGGGAATGTAAATAAGTGGGACCTGCAACAAAACATTGCAGCGTAGAGTGTTTCTGTTCACTTTTCCAAGTCAGCCTGCCATGCCATGCCATTGCAACCCTCCCCCTAATTTTCCATTGACCCGCCCCCAACTGACACTTTGCATTCAGTACCCATACCAGTCATGCTCAGCTACCAATGGGCTGTTTCGGTTGCCCTCCCCCAAGATGCTTTTATTCAAATTAGCTTTTCACAGCTGGGGTAAGAGGGGGCTCAAGAAGGAGAATTAGAAAAAAGTTACCCACTCCAAACACTTGGGAAGAGGATAAGCTTTGTGCTCAGCTAATGAAACATATTATGGAAAAGTTTTAAAATATCTGTTTTAGGTTTGCTTTAGGGTTAACTGGAAAAAGACTAGGATATTAGTGCAGGTTTTTAGCTGTTGATCTTAACTTTCAGCAGGGTTTTAGTACATTATCCCCAGCCTATCCCAAAGGTACACATCTAAATGAGTAGATGGCTAAATACAAGCAAAGATATTTGGCTTTCAGAAAGTAGGTTGGCATTCACTACCCCCAAATAATGACTTCCAGGAATGACAGCCAGCCAGTGGTAACATTACCAGGTCAGGCCCTTTTACTGACTTTAGATTTCACCGATATCTGTTCCTCCCTGGTGCTAAAAAGTTCTTTCTATCAGCTCTGAATCTGGGAATGCTGTACTTCTGGTAAGAACAGCCCATGATTATATATTGTAATGAAGTAAAGCTGTTCAGACCTCTTTATTCCCTGCAGTTTCCGTGAATAGTTGAAGCATGTGTTTGGCACCGTAAACACATCACTCCCTTGGGTATAGAAGGCAACTGTATAGTTAAAAAACACTCAGCTCCTTAAGAGAGGCCGTCTTGTGTAGTCTTTGTGCGAGTCTTGACTGCATGCTTTTGGATTTCAGAGGCAATATTCTGAAACGAGGAGCTTGATTAATTTCAGCAGAAAGTGCTGTGTATGATAATGGGACCTCCCCACTCCCACAAAGCCCCCTTTGAGGGACTGAAGTACCTGTTTACCTTCAAGGGACTGCTCAAGACTTATTGAAACAATTGTGAGATGGGACTTGCAGTCCATTTCCTTTCCAACCGTTGTCCTGGAACTCATTATTGTGGAATTTGGGAGCAAGTACCCCGGGGCTGCTTTGCAAATGTACTGCAAGCTGGAGGGCAGCCACTAAGCAGCATCTACTCTTGTCACATTCATGAATTTAATTTGCATCAGTGTGGTGGACACCAGAACTTTTGATAGTGGGAAGTCTGTCTTACCTGCTGGGCTTTCTAGAAAGTTGTGTCTTAACAGAGAGATGGTAAGCCTATAGCCCTCCAGATATTCTTGGAGTCCAACTCCCATCAGTCCACCCAGCAGAACCAGCAATCAGAAATGGTGGGAATTGGAGTCCAGCAACAACTGAAAGGTCATAGGGTAGGCATTCATGGTCCATCGTGTGAAAACACTGAGCTTTCAAAAATTGCAATTGTCAGAAATTATAGACTGGGAAGGGAGCAGAAGGTCATCTCACCCAACATTGGCTCCCCACTTTATTTGTACTGAATCATTCCAATTACCATATTTTTCACTCCATAAGATGCACGTGACCATAAGACGCACCTAGTTTTTAGAGGGGGAATGCAAGGAAAAAAATACTCTTTAAAGGTAGCGCTGAGCAGAGCCTGTCTGCATCCCAGGCTCTGCTCAGCGCTCCCGTTCACGAGCCGTGTGGAGCGTGTGTGTGGTGCTTGCAGGCTTTTCCCCGAGGAGGGAGAAGGGCAACCCGCGCACATGCTCCGTGCTCTTGAGGGCTTTTCCGGGAGGTGGGGAAAGGGACTGAGGAGCTATCCCAGAAGCCAGAACAGCAAGAGGGAGCGCTGCACAGCGATTCCTCTCGCTGTTCTGGCTTCTGGGATAGCTGTGCAGCCTGCATTCGCTCCATAAGACGCACACACACTTCCCCTTACTTTTTAGGAGGTAAAAAGTCTGTCTTATAGAGCAAAAAATATGGTTCGCCACAGGATTCAGACCACTCCCTTTAGAGAGAGGTGATTTGCTTAGCAAATGAAGAACCCCACGAGCTCTTAGAAAAGGCCAAGACTACCCATGCTTACTAACCAAGCTGTGTTTCCAAATTGCAATAGATTCTGCATAGGAGACAAAGGACGTCGTAGTGCGACCACCCTTGAAAAGAAAATGCTCAGGACCAGGAAGTCCTTAACATAAAAGACCCATTCCTGGGCAATGTGCTTGAATGCGTGTTAGCTCATCAATATCAAGCACTCTCTGATGATCATCAACTTCAGTTAGGGTTTAGGCCTTGTTTTGGCACTGAAACAGCCTTGTGGGGTGACCTTTGCTGGGCGAGAGAAATGAGGGAGAGCAGCCCAGCTGATTTCCCTGGACTTTTCAGTACCATCAACCACTGCATCCTTCTGCAAAGGCTGTCCAAACTGGGTGTGGGTGGTGCTTATCTACAGTGATTCCACTTATACCTGGAGGAGCATTTTCTGAAGTTATTGCTGGGGGGGGACTTCAGATCAGCCCTATTGAATTACCACTTCAGGTTCCCCCCAGTGTTCCATTTTATTCAAGCAGCCACAACTCTACTTGGATACCAAGAACCTGGCTTCAGTGACAGGACAGGTTACTGTCCTGATGAGCAAACAGACTAATTAAATAAATAGAGGGTGGACAATTTAGATAGGGGAGGAAAATGGAGGCAGAGATAAGCAGAGGGAAAAATACATGGTTTTATTTCAGTTGCCCATAATTTGTAGGGGATGTTCTTGATATCCTAGCACAAGTCCCGACTTGCATCTTTTCGTTCCTCACTGTCACATTGGTTGCAAGCATTCTGGAGCTTTTCAGGCACACTGGCCTGCTGCTTTCAATCTTATCACCACAACTATGAGGCCCTGTAATTTACTGAACACTGTGATTCTCGGGATTCTAATAAACCCACTAACTTCACAAAAGTGCTTTAGGGTCATGTGCACAGACATCATTGGATTGCAGCTCGAGGTGATCATTCTTGTCACCTAAATGGCATTACCCTCCGTTTCCGAGGATCCGAAGGACAGGTTGCTTTGGCGTGCAGGCGATATCCCAGGACCAAATATTGCTTAAGACTCGGATGAGTCTTGGCTCCGATGCTGTCCGCAGTGGCCATTTTTCAACTCTCTGAACCTCTGGGCTCTGCACTGGAAAGATTAAAAACAGAGAGTTCATCACAGCTTCACAACAATGCATTGATTAACACAATACCTTCTGTATTGTGGGTCAGAGTTTAATATTGCTGGCAGCTTCACACAATTGAGCTGTCAGTTTGGTCTAAAACATGACACTCTGTCATCAGAGCTCCTGCCTTCCTCTCTGTAGATTGCACTGCATTTGGAGAGGGTAGTGTGATGGGAGAAGTCTGTGCCCGTTAGGCCAAGATTAGCAAGTTTGTCAATGACAATTACAGTACCTCAGACCTCAGCTTGTCTGGTGCAGGTGGAAAATGAAGTATCATTTTTAAACAATGAGTTGGATCTGAAGAAGTGCAAGTGGAAGGAAGCTAACCACTAGTTGCAGTGCAGACACTTGCAGTATCCGTAGCAGAAGAGTGGGTGCAGACACTTTGTGTTATGGTAGTGTAGCTCTTCTCTTGTTTATGCAAGCAGAAGAACCTGATTGGATTTACTTCCACTTGCTCTACCACAGGGGTCAGCAAACCTTTTCAGCAGGGGGCCGGTCCACTGTCCCTCAGACCTTGCAGGGGGCCGGACTATATTTTGAAAAAAGAAGAAGAACGAATTTCTATGCCCCACAAATAACCCAAAGATGCATTTTAAATAAAAGGACACATTCAGCTCATGTAAAAACACGCTGATTCCCGGACCGTCAGCGGGCCGGATTGAGAAGGCGATTGGGCCGGATCTGACCCCCAGGCCTTAGTTTGCCTACCCATGGTCTACCACAAAGTGTGCAAAGCAGCAGAAATTACCTTTCTTCTTCTTTTGGACGGGTGCCTCTGGGTCCAACCCGATTACAACTATATTAGCATTCCAAACTCCATATCCCAGTTCCCGACTGTCGTAAGTTGTGCACAGTCTTCCCCTGACCATGCTATGTGCTCATTTTCATTTACTTCTCCCCCTCCCCACATTTCTTCTTCTTTGTTGATCACTCGTAACCAAGTAAGATTGTCTTCCATAAACACAGTTTTAACAATGAGTCCGTAAGTGACTGTGGAGGCCAATTCTGGATCCACATGTCCTTCCACCAAGCTAAAAACATCCGTTATTGCAGCCTGTGAACAAACTATTGGATACCAAACCAAGAAACACCAGGACTGGTTTGATGAGAATGACAGTGAGATTGAATGACAAGAAAAGGAAGGCCTTTCAGATTTGGCAAAGAGATAGAAACTGTGCCACTAAGAAAAAAACATATGCCAATGCTAAGGTTGAGGTTCAAAGAAGAACCAGAGAACTAAAAAACACCTGGTAGATAAAAAAACCCTCAAGAGAGCCAGCACTTAGCCCACACACATGATGCACAGAGTTTCTTTAAAGCCACAAAGACCGTCTGTGGGCCAATAAATCATGGCATATGCCCCCTACGCTCAGCAGACAGTACCACACTTCTAAAAGATAAAGAAGCTATTGCATTGCTCTGGAAAGAACATTACCAACATCTCCTTAACCGCAACTCCCCCGTAGCTGCTGAGGTCCTCTCACAAATTCTGCAAAAACAAGTTAGAGATGTGCTTGCAGTATCTCCAAATCTGGCAGAGTTGTGTACAGCTATTAACCAAATGAAAAACAAAGCCAGTGGACCTGATGGGATACTTGCCGAAATCTTCAGAGTCGGCGGAATTGAACTTACACAACAACTTCACAAGCTCATCGAAAAAATCTGGGAAAGAGAAGAAATCCCAGCAGACTTTAGGGATGCCAAAATTATCAGTCTCTTTAAAAAAGGTGACAGAACTGGTTGTGGAAACTATCGAGGCATCTCTCTCTTAGCTGTGGCCAGCAAAATGGTTTTCAGCCTTCTATGGGGACAGTGGACATGATTCTCACCGCTCAACAGCTTCAAGAAAAATGCAGAGAGCAAAACCAACCCCTGTATACGGCATTTATTGACCTGACTAAGGCTTTCGACACTGTAAATCGTAATGCCCTGTAGACTGTCCTTCTGAAAATTGGCTGCCCAGATAAATTTGTAAACATCATTTGGTTCCTCCATGATAATATGACAGCAACAATCACAGATAACAATGGCTCTCAAAGTGAACCATTCACAGTGTGATCAAGTGTTAAACAGGGTTGTGTTATTGCCCCAGCTCTATTCATTAATTTCATTGCCATGTGAAAACAGAGTTTGTCTTTTACAATCTTCGATCCATTTTGGGGTGCCACTGCAGCTCCCCTGCTCCCCGCAATCTGTTCTACGTATATGAAGGTGAAACTGTCAGAAACTGTCAATTTGGTTTGTCTGTATCCTGTGCTGAGGCACTTTAGCCATTGAATGCAGACATTCCTTTTTTATCAGTGGGGAGAGAGAGAGAGAAAGAAAGAAAGAAAGAAAGAAAGAAAGAAAGAAAGAAAGAAAGAAAGAAAGAGATGCACTATCTTTTATTGTGTGCACACAAAATTTCAGCTTTTTAGCTGGTATGGAAGTACTCTCATGATACCTCTGTCAGCGAGACCTAAGCATTTTTATATATGACAGAAGGGACAAATCCTTACATGCATTTAATCATTGCAAAGATATGCTACCCAACTGCGGTTACAACTTGAAGAGCCTCTATGTTTGATGACACTTTCCTTTGTTAAAAAGAAATTATTCTTCTCATTCATTACTGTCCTTATGATAGATAGCAACACTGAAGTATCACTTAATTTTTTATATAAAAAACTCCCAAGTTGTTTTTCACATTGAATAATAAGCATTAATCTTATATTTCTTACAAGAATTTTTTTTTCCAGGCAGACATACCGTATGTTATAGTTAAACATGGCCATTTAAGTTTTAGACTGGTTCTCCCTGGTGCCAAGATTTGTGCTAAGCATTAAAACATCAGCAGCAGTAGCTGTGCTTTGGGAAGAGACAGCACCTTTAGCTGGAAGACTTTCCTTTTTCCAGGGCAAAATAGCTACATGTATATGACTTCTATGGAAACAAGGTCTGAGGCTTATCCACCATTGAGCATTAGTGGATTTGATAAGTAAAATACCGCCTCTCCCACTTTGTTTTGTTACGTTTCAGTATTTATTTCCTTACTATAGCATTCAATTTTCAATGCATATACAGGTGAAGACAAGGAACACACAGGATTAGACAGAAATAAATACAGAGCACTCTTCAGAGTGCCAATCATTACATAATCAAAATGGCAACATCCGCACGCAGACTTGAGTGACCCCAAGATTTGCAGAAACACAAAAGAAAATCTTCTAAGAACAAATCGTAAAAGAAAGGGGGGGGGGAAAATGGACCATTGAGATTTTCACATGCTCATTGCCCACACAATGCAGTCTTTTGGGGTCGGCACTGGAAAATTGAGGAGGATGCAGGATAGAATGGAGTATTCTGAAAAAGGGCTTTTAGCATGAGCACCCAGCACGTTTTGTTGCAGGATCTACTTGTAATTTATAAAAGGTAACAAGAGAAGTATTGAAAGTTGGTGCTCACCATTTGAAAATTATTGTAAACGTTCTCAACTTTTTTTAAAAAAAAAAACAAAACCCCTACTCAGAAGCTACTTATATATAAAAAAATAGTTAGAAACAATATTATCCATCAGCTGCTAAAGCAGTGTGTTTAGGGAAACAGCGGTGGTAAAGAATTTTGCTTACAAAAGTGTGTTGGTTGCTGCATGCCTCGTTTTTTGATGCAGATTGCTTCTGGGTTGCCTCTCGTTTTTGAACTTTTAAGACAAGACTTGGGAGCTGCAGCATGCAGCTTTCCCTTGCCGGTTTCCCCTTCCCCCCAATCTACATTAACCCCTTTATTCAACAAAGTGAAGCTAGAATTGATGAAGGGGAAAAAAACTGAAAAGTTGCTTGAAGATACTTCTTCAATTCTCTGGGGCACACTGGTGCAAAAGGCGGCAAATATGGCAATTATCTGGACAAATGGAGACTTAGGGCTTGCCCAGATTCTCTGGTCGCTTTCTCTCGGGGACACCCAGTCTTTACCACTTAATTGAAGCAAACGTCAGTCGGGTTTTCTGCAGACTGATGCTTGTTTTATTCAGCACTAAAAATTGGGTTTTCCTGGGGAAAGGGGTGGGGCACACAGAAAACTTCTCGGACAAGTGGGAAACTGCTTAGACCCCTTTCTTTTTAGGCATGCGGCAAGCAGGAGTGTGGATGAGACCTTGGTGGATACATATGAAGATAACCTCAGCATCATTGATTAAAGAGCAGGCTACCATGGACAGCTCCGCTGAAATTCCTTTTTCCTCTTGATTCTCTGCTGGGAGCCAGTGAAGAGCTGATTCCGCTCACTTTCTCTCTCCCCCACACTCCCTGTCTTCTGTCTTCTATATCTCACACTTCACTGACCACAGCCGAAAATAACTTCCTGTGTGCTCACACATGTGCAGGGCTAGCGCTCTTTGATTGAAGAGCCTTCTCGAACCTCGATTGCCTAAATGATTTGGGCATCTAGAACGGTTCATTGTTATTAATGGAAATTAATGCCTGCGTTTAAACCCAAACATTCCTGTTCTGTGCTTTTTGAAGTGCTAGTGGCATTTCTCTTCTTCTCCATTCCCTGCCTGGGACGTCTCGGAATAAGTTTGTAGCTACTTTGCAGTTTTGGACAGAGCCTGTGTAAAAGCTGAGCTTGACAAGCCACATTGTAATACAGGAAACAGTTCTTTTTTGAAGAAGCAGCTCATCCCAGCCTGTATTCACTTATTGGTTCTCTCTGCTTCCTGCATGTACCTGCCCTTGGCTGAGACGGCCAACTTATTAGTATTGTGCTTTAAAAGTATCCTGTATGGTTTGGGTGGCCAAGGGGCTCCTGTCTAGAAATTGCTTGAGTCCCCAAAGGCTGAAGTAAAACACTATAAAGAGACGTCCAGAATTGCTCATCTGTTAAGGGACGTTTCAGAGAGTGGTGCAGTACCTTTTATTCAGCAGCCACCTTGGGATGCTATGCTGGTTTGTACTTTGCCGCTCAGGTGTTCTGCAGTCTTGTGATAAAACGCAGTGGGAACTACCTCATCTTGCTCCATCCATTTTGCTGAATTGCTGTGATTTCATGGAACGTCCGTGACCTGTCTTGAGTATCTGGAGGGGACCCATTAACTGGGATTTTAAAAATTGCTGTTGTGATGAAGGGATCGGAAGATTGGTTTGGCTAAACAGAAACCTTTCAGGCAGCAGCTGGGGAGAAGAGGGTACAGTTGTACCTCCGCTAATGAATCCCTCCAGTTACATAAACTTTGGGATACATAAGCGGCAAACCCAGAAGTATTATTTCTGGGGTTTTGCCGTGCGTGCGTGGGCAGAAGCGTCTCTCCGGTTGCGAAAACCTTGGGATCCGGCCTGACCTCCAGAAAGGATCCCATCCGCAACCAGAGGTACCACTGTATTATGTGCCCTTGGGAAGTCTGAGGGAAAGAGTTAGGACTAGATTCCTTTTTTAAGGCTTAGGAAGGCAAAGGTGGCCTGTAGATTAACCAGCCATATCTTTGTAGGCAGATCTCTGTTGTGAATGGATGTGTGGTGCTTTTTGACTTACAAAGCTGAGATGGAGTGACAGTGAGAGGAAGCATGTAAAATATTTGTGGCCTTGGGCAGTTAGTTGTGCACAAATGTGACACAAAAAAGGTAGGTTTTCCAGACACACTCCCCGGTTCTGCTGCTGAATTTTGCAAAACATGCATTAGTGGAAGCGGCCAGGCCCTTTCATTTATCAGTGTGAGGATATTATGCAAGGAGTGTTATCCCTGTGCAATTTTCGAACCCTCTTTAGTCAATAGCCTTGTAAACTGAAAGCTCAAACATCCTTCTCATCCGCATATAGACCTTCATTTTCTCTCCTGTCAGCCTGAGTGATATTTTAATTTTTCTGCCCCTTAGAAAACTTCAGTCTCTTATTCAGTAAATAAATGAGTCAGCCCTCAGGAAATGCTGCTGCCAGAGTGTTTCCGTTTGCCAGTGCAATAAATGTGGGAGCTAATAAATGTCCTCTCCCATCAGGAGGAGGCGTATAATGAGTAAATGATGGGAAAAGGAATTCGGGAAACAAATGATCAATCCAATCTAAGACGACAAACCATTTCTTAATAACTTGGTCTTCAGCTGAATAGAGGTCTTTTCACTGGCCACGGGGAACTGCTGAGGCAAAGCCCTGAGAGACGGCCGTGCGTCTGTGGCAGCTGATGGATTTTGTAGGTCTGCTTTCTAGGTTCACTGAGCAGTAAGCTCTGGTTCAGAGACAACCCGTCTCACGTGATGCATTGCTCGTTCGCTGCTCCTGTAAGTGCATATGTATGCCGGCAAGTGAAATCCCCAAACTTAACTCTGAGTGAATAAATAGTGGTGGGAAAAAACCACACACTTCTGTCTTGCACTTGGGAGGAACTGAACATTCGTCCAAAGTAGCACACATGTTACATCATGTCAGGTAGAGCTTTCAGTTGCAGTCATTTGTGCACACACGGTCACTTGTACATGCAAACAAACTAAAATAGACTTTGTTAGCCTCAAGCCAGAAATTCAGCATGCAGAGACTGTGTACACACACTGTGGGCTATATCCAGCCAAGTCATACTCATAGTAAACCCATTGAAATTAATGAACCTAGGTTAGTCATCTCCGTTAACTTCAGCAGGTCTGCTCTTGAGTAGGAATAGCAGTGAATGCTGTCCCAACCCTTTAAACCACGCTAGAAGCTCGTTCTTTCCCTCCAAAGAATTCTGTGCACCGCAGTTGTCCCTCAAAGATTCACAACTCCCAGCAACCTTTGACAAACTACAGTGCTCCAGAAACTTTTTGGGGAAGAATTTGCTTCGGAAGGTAGTATGCTCAAAGCCAGAGTGTTGACTTTAGAGAACTGGGCAAAAACAAACAAGATGAATTTTAACAGGGAGAAATGTAAAGTATTGCACTTGGGCAAAAAAAAAATGAGAGGCACAAATACAAGATGGGTGACACCTGGCTTGAGAGCAGTACATGTGAAAAGGATCTAGGAGTCTTGGTTGACCACAAACTTGACATGAGCCAACAGTGTGACGCGGCAGCTAAAAACGCCAGTGCAATTCTGGGCTGCATCAATAGGAGTATAGCATCTAGATCAAGGGAAGTAATAGTGCCACTGTATTCTGCTCTGGTCAGACCTCACCTGGAGTACTGTGTCCAGTTCTGGGCACCACAATTCAAGAAGGACACTGACAAACTGGAACGTGTCCAGAGGAGGGCAACCAAAATGGTCAGAGGCCTGGAAACGGTGCCTTATGAGGAACGGCTAAGGGAGCTGGAGAAGAGGAGGTTAAGGGGTGATATGATAGCCATGTTTAAATATATAAAAGGATGTCACATAGAGGAGGGAGAGAGGTTGTTTTCTGCTGCTCCAGAGAAGCGGACACGGAGCAATGGATCCAAACTACAAGAAAGAAGATTCCACCTAAACATTAGGAAGAACTTCCTGACAGTAAGAGCTGTTTGACAGTGGAATTTGCTGCCAAGGAGTGTGGTGGAGTCTCCTACTTTGGAGGTCTTTAAGCAGAGGCTTGACAACCATATGTCAGGAGTGCTCTGATGGTGTTTCCTGCTTGGCAGGGGGTTGGACTCGATGGCCCTTGTGGTCTCTTCCAACTCTATGATTCTATGATTCTATGACTTCTCCATTGACTCAGCAGACCGAAGACTGTGACAAATCAGCCATTTTTGCTTAATATCTAATACCAGGGACTTGCTTTTGAAAACATGTTTTCCAATCCCAGATATAGTCAGTTCTGCCCCAACTGGCATCTGATGGGTAGCAAGTTAAAACATGTAACAGGGTTGTGGCCATGGAAGAGGAAAGTGCAGTGGTTCTAAGGGTGGTATCTGGAGGCATAGTTAGAGGCAGTGCCAGGAAGGCGTGTGAGCCAGGTAAACTGTCTAAACATAATGAGGTGGAGAGGAGACTAGGGCAGCTAACAAATTAATTAGCTAGGTGAGTCTAGTAGGTTCTAGAGACCCATAGAGACCACATCACTGGTCCTTCAGGACATCTGCCAAATGGCTACATTGGTGGGCTTGAGACCTGCTCTTCTTCTTTGGTGATCACTCGTAGGCAAGTAAGATTGTCTTCCATGAACACTGTCTTAACAGTGCGTCCATAAATGGATGTGGAGGCCAATTCTGGATGCACACGTCCTTCCACAGTGGGGACATAGGTTTCCAGTCCCCTCTGCCTCTGAAGCTCTCTTTTCTAGCCAGTTGCTTTGGCAGTGCGCAAGAGAGCCACGACTATTTGGCACACTGGGTCTGTGGCTCCCTCTTCTGGCAAGCTGCCTGGGTGGCACAGGAAGTGAAGAGCTAGAACTGTGCTTCTCAAAGGGTGTGGCAGAAGGAGGACGGCAGGTTGGCGTGAAGATTTGAGGACAATCAGTATTATATTTTGGAAATGATTCTTGTTCTTACGTAGCTGCATTGTTTTATATTTTCTGGGTGTCCCATGATCATATTATAAAGTAGTTGTGGAGTGTTATAAATCAAGCACTGCTAAGGGTTGGTTCTCTCCCCCCTCCCCATGTATTTCTTATCAATTAAAAAGTTGGTGTGGTGCGAGCAATTTTTTATAGCCCAGATAAAGAAGTTTGAGAAGCACTGAACTATAATCCGGCTGCCAGTTCCTAATTTGAGACCACGAGCACTTTTCCCCATGAAATTCAGGAAACCAATACAACTGAAATACAAACTAATTTTTTACTAGAAAAGGAAAACTTTGTTAAAGAAGTACGTATTAAAATGTACAGAATTACTCAAAAAGTATTTTGTTCAGGTAAGTAATCTGTATCACCTTAATGAATGCAGGTAATGACAACAGCAATGGTAATAATCATTGGTGCATTACATAATGACCTTGCTATCATCCATAGATAAAGGTAATGGGCTCAGAACTTCACCATCAAGCCACTCTACCAGCTCCTTGACCCTCTCCTGTTCAAAATACAGACTGCAGAAAGAAATAAGTCTGAAGTTTGCTTCAAAACTAAGCATGCGTACTGATCAAGCTTATATGACAAAAATAAACATACTTCTTTTCACAATACGAGTTCCATCATCACCTCCGGTACCTCTGATAGACCTCCCAGTTCCTCAGTGTGGTGCGTTGTCACCTCCTACGCCAAGAATTTGAAAGAGCTGGGGCACGGATGCATAGCAGCAAACGGCCAAACCACTAGATGTTGGGATATTGCAATCTCTCCCCCAACCCTGCTCCCCTTGACTCTTCTATTTTACCTCCACTAAAGGACTGGTTCCCAGGTCAGCTTTGACTGCCTTTCTCAGAGACACAGTTTGGGGAGAACAGGAATATGGGGGTGCATTGCAGTATTATTGACCCTCGGAGGTGGGAAATGACAAGTCTAGTTCTTACTGAAGCAGAAGCTTGAGTGAATGTGTTTGTTGACTTTGTAACTGCGGAAGATCAGGTGGAGATATCTGAATATATGGTGCCAGTTGAAACCTGCAGGTTGTGGACCCCAGCGTAATGTCCTTTGTGCACATGAACATGCTTACGAGTACCCTCTAGAGCAGTGGTTCTCAATCTGTGGGGCTCCAGATGATGTTGGACTACAACTCCCATCATCCCTGAGCTCTGTCCTTGCTAGCTAGGGGTGATGGGAGTTGTAGTTCAACAACATCTGGGGACCCACAGGTTGAGAAAGGCTGCTCTAGAGGCAGAGCAGTGAAATGGGTTTTGATGCAAGAAGAGTGCGCCGTATTGGCATGGAGATTTTAGGATAGATTTTGAAGGAAGACTAAATTAACACAGCATCTGGAATCAATGAAGAAGTCAATCCCGAACCTCTTTGGCACATCCCTGTGATGACTTTCAGTTTTTAAGAAAGAAAATCCATTGACTAGCTTTAACTTAGAATTTTTCTACCTGGATTTCTTCTGCAGGGGAAGGACAGGGTGTGGGAAATGATTTGTGTTTCCACACACAGCTCAGGCGAGTGTTATACTAATATTTTAACAACCTGCATGACTCGTATTAACCGCCTTCCTTGCTTTATTCTTCTGTGATGAAATTAAACATTTCAGGCTCTTTTTTATTTTCTTGGTTTTTAATGTCTGCTTCAGATAAGATTATCTGCACTAAAGGAATAAGGCTTCTCCAGAAATTTTATGGGGAGCTTGCGGTAGCTATGAGAGGGCTGCGAGACGGGGGGGGGGGTGCGAGGAAGGGAGGAAATTTAATGAACCATCAGTTTTTGTAGCTGGGCAGGGGTGATAATGCAGGTCTGATGGCTCTGCTCCACTGTGTTAAAATGTGCCACAGGGAATCAAGTCCTGTAGCACATCCAGCGCTCTGACTGAGAACCATTATACCTGAAAGCTCCCGGCTTTTCAATATGCCTCTATTCAGATGCATATTTCCATGCCAGATCTTTCAAAAGGCCTTTCCTTTGAAATATAGGAAGATAATCATGCCTTTTGAAATGAACAGTGACTCCCCTGCCACTTTTGAAATCTTCATTCACACTCCCCCCCCTCGAATAACTGGATTTAACCCTTTCTTATTGTGTACCACATATTCCCATGGTATTGCTTCTTTGTGCGTACCTAGATGCACAAACTGCAGCAAAGTGATGCTCCAGATGGCTCCGAATTCCTTCATTTTTGATAGCCATCAGGTCCCTCTGTCCTCACCTGTTCTGCCATTGTGCTGGGGTCTTCGTTCGTCCACCTGCTGTTGGAAATCTTCCTGCTGCCTTTTAGCCGAAGCCCAGTAAGCTGTCTAAGCCTTGCTTTCCTGAAAGTCTGTTGCCACAACAGTGATGTCGAGGAACTACTTGGAGGGCACTGTTCTTAAAAAGAGATGGGCTTCTTGAAGGACATTTTGTTGTTGTTTAGTCGTTTAGTCGTGTCCGACTCTTGCTGGTAGCTTCAAGAACACTGTCCAGCCATCTTGTCCTCTGTCGTCCCCTTCTCCTTGTGCCCACCATCTTTCCCAACATCAGGGTCTTTTCCAGGGAGTCTTCTCTTCTCATGAGGTGGCCAAAGTATTGGAGCCTCAGCTTCACGATCTTTCCTTCCAGTGAGCACTCAGGGCTAATTTCTTTAAGAATGGATGTGTTTGATCTTCTTGCAGTCCATGGGACTCTCAAGAGTCTCCTCCAGCACCATAATTCAAAAGCATCAATTCTTTGGCGATCATAAAGAAGGCTGATCACCGAAGAATTGAAGGACATATCCTTTACCATATTGGAGCCAGTGTTGTGCAATGGATAGAGTGCTGGACCACAACCCACATTCAACCCCCTCACTTGTCTCCATCCACTAAAACAGGGATGGATGCTAAATTTCTTGTTGGGCTACAACTTGCATCATCCCAGACTGGAGGACATGCTGGCTGGGGTTGATGGGCACTGGAGTACAACACGGTACGTAGGACCTAATGTTCCTCACGCTGTGCACTTAATCGTAAAGTTCACCGGATGACCCTGTGGTAGTAAGTGTCCTATCAGCCTCACCTGCTTTTCTACTGAAGTCCTTAAAGTGGCTCACAAAATAAAACCACCCCAATTGGAACAGGTGACCCTGGAATTCTCACCATCTCTGGAGATAACCCCTTAGTGCAGCGATTCTCAACCTGTGGGTCCCCAGATGTTGTTGGACTACAACTCCTATCACCCCTGAGCTCTGGCCTTGCTAGCTGGGGGTGATGGGAGTTGTAGTTCAACAACATCTGGGGACCCACAGGTTGAGAAAGGCTGCCTTAGTGGATATCCACTATAATCTTAACACATTAAACTAGTAAATCTCTCTAGCAACTGAATATCAAAACCAGGCTGAATTGTAAACCTGTTTATCCAAACAACTAGTTTTAATCCAGGTAACTGTTTGTTCATCTTGGTTTTACTTTCATGCAAGGCTGGAATGCCTGGCAGCTGAAGTACTCAGTGCTTTGTTTTGAAGATAGTAATCTCTGCTTCTGCTTTCTGCAGCATAAATTGTTATGGGGTTCCGTTCATTTTCATTCTCCCTGGAACGCTAGCACTGCCATATCCAGGTGACAAAAATAGATGTGCAAGCTCCCTCTCTTGTGAACAGCTCCATATGTAGAGGTGTTTCTTGCTGAATTCAGATGCGTGCAAGTTGGACAGGTTAGTGCTGTGAATTTTAACAAGAAAATTTAAATGCCAAACTCTTTTTTTCTATATAAAAAAACCCTTCGGTTGGTAATAGATAGCGTATGTGTTAGGCTTTTATTATATTCAGATTAGCTAAATACCACTTCTCTTGCATAGCATCTCCCTAATAAGTCATCCTCAGGCTCCCAGAATTCTTCAGTTACAAAGTGACCATACTTTCAAGTGTGACATACACTAAATATATAGAGTTTTCTTTTCTTTTTTCCCCTGGACTCTGTGCACACTAAAGGAAATTATAGTACAGAAAATAGAAAATGAAATGACACAAAGAAACTGCTAGAGCCACAACAAGAGCCGTGGTTTTATTTATATAGCACTTATATAGCACACTGATAGAGCTCTGGGAGAATCCCATAATACGATAAAAATCACTTACTGCAGTTAAAATGGATTTGAAACAAAGGGAGAGGAAGGCAAACAATAAAAAAAGTCTTCATACAGCATTTAGAAGTGATGCACGGGGTGGGTGCTGAGATGAATATCTGGCAGGAAAGCTTCCTGAGAAAGCAACATTGAAAGGACTCATCACAGCGAAGGCTCAGTTGTTCACTGATTTTGAGATGAATTCGCCTTGTGCTAATTCGGATCACTGATTCATGTGAACTACGCCTGTCTGCTGTTCCTGGCTGGCAGCAGCTCTCCACCTTCGCTTGCCATGTGAGGTGGTTTAACTGTAGATGCTAAAGGTTAACCCTCGATCCTTCAGCAGTGCAACCTTTCTGCTCTGCCAGTAAACCGTGGTCCTTCCTGCAGAAACAAATGGCAGGATCTGGAAAAGGTTTCAGATACTGCATTTGCACCTTAAAAGGGGGCAAGCAATGTGGGTGGCGCTGTGGGTTAAACCACAGAGCCTACGACTTGTCGATCAGAAGGTCAACGGTTCGAATCCCCGTGACGGAGTGAGCTCCCATCGCTCAGTCCCTGCTCCTGCCCACCTAGCAGTTCGAAAGCACATCAAAATGCAATTAGATAAATAGGTACCGCTCCGGCAGGAAGGTAAACGGCGTTTCCGTGCGCTGCTCCGGTTCGCCAGAAGCAGCTTAGTTATGCTGGCCACATGACCCGGAAGCTGTACGCTGGCTCCCTCGGCCAGTAAAGCGAGATGAGCACCGCAACCTCAAGAGTCAATCATGACTGGACCTAACGGTCAGGGGTCCCTTTACCTTTACTTTAATGTGGAAATCAGTGAGCATTTGGGTTTAATGTGAGCTCAGGGAGCTGTGCAGTTCTTGTAATCCCCTCCCCGTACTTAGAAAGCATTCAGAGTATATCTACTAACTTTCCTTGGAAATGGTTGGCATCCGTCTGTCTTGGGAGACAATGGAGGAGTGTGCCTTTGGGAGCGAGGTCAAGCTGTTGGCAGATTGCGGTTGCTATGTGGGTTTAAAAGCTTGGTTTTGGGAAAAGGTGAAATGAATGCTAAGCAAGAGACAAGTTTTACTTTTGACTCGGCAGCAAGCGCTTGCTTGCAGACAGCCACCCATGCTTCTACGTGAGTTTAGGGTTTGCTTTTGGTGCTCAGAAAAGGGACAGAAATGGAAATACTATCTTCACATGAAGATGGGGTAGGGGGAGCTTGAGGAGGAGATCTGGGCAGATGAGAGCAGAGAGGGATTATGCATGCATTACAGTAAGTTGCGTGTGAAAGTTATTGGGGTGGATAAAATGACAGTGGAAACTGATGGGGGCAGGCAGGGCAGGGAGAAGGCGGATAATTGCAAAGCTGAGTGAGGAAATCATGTTGAATAGGAAGCTGCCATAAAGATTGTGGTGTTTTCTGTTCTTAAAAAAAGAATGCAAATAATGAAATGAATGAGCTGGTAGTTGGGTAGTAAAGGAAGGGGCCGTGAGAACTCTGAAACAGAGAACAGTAAGTGAGTTTTCATACTGAGTTGGTAGGTAGATGTGAACCAGGTGGGAATTTAAGCCGTGTAGGCTTGACATTGATTCTCAGAGACAAATGTCGAATTGAGGAAGGAAGAGATGGAGAATACTGGCACAGCATTTGCAGAGGCTGACCGTGAAACAGTGCGCTGCTGCCCATGTGAGGGGGAGTCACAGTGTGACTCAGTGCGTCTGGTGTGCAACTGGAGAATGTGCCAACATGAGGTTAAATGCTGAGCAGGTGGTACATTCTTTGCCACCTCCACCATCACCATTTGGGATTCATTCATGCTATGGATTGAGGACTTATGCCTATGAGTTGGGAAAAGTAACATACTAATTCTTTGTGGTCCTCAACTTACCTATGTAAAGTTGAGGTGCATAAGAAACTAATTTGGGAGTACAGTGGTACCTCAGGTTAAGTACTTAATTCGTTCTGGAGGTCCGTTCTTAACCTGAAACTGCTCTTAACCTGTAGACCATTTTAGCTAATGGGGCCTCCTGCTGCTGCGCCGCTGCTGCACGATTTCTGTTCTCATCCTGAAGCAAAGTTCTTAACTCGAGGTACTATTTCTGGGTTAGCAGAGTCTGTAACCTGAGGCGTATGTAACGCAAGGTACCACTGTATGATCCTTTTGTCCATTCATAAGTTGAGGGAACGCCATACATGAATGAATGTTAAGGACAGGAATGATTTGCAAACTCCTTCAACCTTTTCAGGGGGCCTCCAACTGATCAGAGCTATAGATGGAGTACTGAAAGGCATGTGGCCTTTGATTTGGCTGAGCAGGGCAATTCTTAGAATAAAATACAAAAAGAAAATATCATGGTTAAATGTAATCTATAATTCTTAAAAGGCCCAAAGTCTTACAAGTAATTATCCATCATTATTAGTTCTGTTTCTGTCTCACCCTCTTTCTAAGTTGCTCAGGTCATTGTGCATGGGATTTTATCAACCCTGCCATCCTTAAAAAATACTGGAAGCAGAGATACCATTCAGTGAATATTGGTTGCTGGATTGAGCAATATTAATTGGGGAAACAACATAGCTCAGTGGCAGAACATCTGATGTGCATGCAGAAGACCCAAGCATCTCCAGAAAGGGCCAGGAGAGACCTTTGTCTGAAATCCTGGAGACCCCTGCCAGACATTGTGGACAGTACTGACTTAGACACATCAATGGTCTTGCTCAAGCTAAAGACATATGTCTAGCTTCTTGTCTTTCTTTGTTCGTAAGTTGCCAAGACAGAGATCCATAATTTTGTGGCAGCCACAGACAACTAACTTTATGGCTTGTCTGTCTTGTTCTGCTACTTGGATGGCACCTCAAGAGGGTATGCTCTTTTGATCCTGGAATCCCATTGAAGGATGCAAAGCAGGTGGTGTCTTCTTTTGATCTTGATGCCCAAGCCATTGTGGAATAACATTTACCAGCAAGTATTTTAATCCCCAGAGACGGCTTTATTTCATTGAGAAACTAAATTATCCCTCCCCCCTTTTACATATTTTTGAATATGAAGAAATCAGCTAGCGTCCTGCGCTACAGAATTCAGTAGATGCCCAGCAATATTATAGATGTGCCATTTCTGCTAATGCGTGTTCACAGTCTGAAATGTCGGTATTATCGGAGCGGGAACAATGGTAAGTTCTTGCTTGCCAATTAAGCCTCCGGAGCCTTCTCAAAGCAGCGCGAGATGACAGAGGACCTTCAGAGTACAGAAGAATCACAAACAGTGGCTTAGCGAGGATGAGATTTGTAATATGTAGTATCACAGATACAAGGCGCCAAGGAACAAAAAGTTGTAAACACAAATAGCTTTGATTAGGCATCCTGTCAATAGAATGTGTAGATATCATTGAGCATCTAAGAATGTGCCAGGGATCGAGAACATTTGTATTAGCAGAATGTGCTTCAATTACATGCAGATTAGATGGTTGAGTGAATAGCTACACGGCTTGTGAAATAGGTACGTCCTTTGATGAGAGGTTTCCATTTTCTTTTGCATCTCTCAAAATTAGCTGGTGAATGTTTTAGTAGTGAAGTGATGCATCCGTACCTTTTGAGAAGGGGGTCCAGTTAGTTAGCTTTACCCGAGTGGTGGGTTTGGACAGTCTACTTAGAATGCTTTGACACCATAGAAGCAAAAGATGCTTGAAACTAGGTAGCTGATCACATGTGTCCTCAACTCCTGTCCATATTGGCTTATAAAAAACTACGTTGGAGAAATTGACTTGGTGGGGGTCAAGTGGCAGGGAATGCCTCTCTTCACGATGGGGCAGTGCCACTCACCTTAAAAGAGGTGGTGCTGCACTCTCAAGGGGTCCTTCCTTGAACCCTGAGGTTAACAGCTACTGCTCAGTGGCATATATCTTCTTTTGGGGCAAGGTAGTGTCATAGTCCCATCCAGGTCTTGTTGTTGAGCATGCAAGGGCTAGGAGTCTCCAATGAACACTTGTCTGAGAGCAGAATCCACATACGAAGTCAGACGGTCCAGAGGTCAGGGACTCCAGATGGAGAGCAGGAAGCATCAAAGTAGGGCCAGGAACCACAGGTGTTGTTTCTGGCATCTGACTGCTGCTGAGAGCTCTGTTTTAAGAAGTCCGCAGCCAGCTGGTTCTCATCAGTGCCTTCTGTTCGGTGTCCTTGAAGGCTGATCAGCTGCAGGTGGAGTCACCCTTCAGCCGGTAGAGATGACTCCTGGGCCTGGCCCATGACAGATAGTGCAGGAGGTGCTTGCTGGCGAGGGCTGATGGGATTTTTAGAGTCCAACAGCATCTGGAAGGCCAGAGATTCTCCATTCATGGTGTAGGCAAACATCTCATACACCAGTAGTGTGAGAGACACCTATCTATGTGTTTCATCAGGTAGACAGGTGTGCCTCTGTCACATGTGATGGTGCACAAGCCACTGCCCTGTACAGAGCAGTAAACCTGGAAGTTCAGTGACCTTTTGTAGGTTCTGATGTCAGTCTGTTGACCCTGAAGGTCCCCTGCCCACCCTAATGGTGATTCCCATTTGTCATTAAGAGCTGTATTTGGTAAATGGGTTTTTGCCAATCCCCTACTCAGAGCCTTCACACAGAGTGAGTTAAAAGTGTGAGCATAAACTTCATCTGAATTTGTTTTAATATGAGGCATCAGAGTTCAAACTAACACAACAGAAAGGAGATACACTCTGTCTTTGAAGCAAAGGTGGTTCCATGAGATTTGCAGTGGGAAGGCACATGGAAGAGCTGTCTGTTTCTGTGCAGTGCAAGCGAGGACTCAGATGCATTTCAATGGTGATAACCTTTCGTCTGCTTCGATGACATGAGATCTTTTAGCACCTTTTCTAATGAAGCACCCTGAGATGATTTTCAATTTAGGTTAAAGACACACATACTTGCTGAGTTTCCATACAATGAGAAAACAGCTGACCTTGTAACATTCTGCAGGGACCTTTTTTTTTTTTTACTGAGGATGTAGAGCATGTCCCATTGAAGGTGTGGCTCATACATTAGTTTTTAAATGGAAGCCAGTGAGCTTCATTTCACATCAGAAGTTGGTTGGGTGAAGTAGCTCCTCGCTTGTTTTTAATTTAACCCTTGCCACAGCTTTATCGGCCTGTTTTCAATAAATCACAGTGTCTGAGAAAGGCATTCAAGAACCACCTGCACCCACATAACTGGCCCAGGCTTTAAGAGTGGATTCTAAGGCCTTTCTTCTGGATCCGCCACTGCCAGTGAATAGATTTAGAATGACGGACACACAATAGAGGGTTTTCCCGTGGTTATTTATTTATTTCCAGTATTTCAACACACACGGGCCGCTGTGTATTATGGCAATCTCTTCCATGAGAGTTGTGTTTGGCTCCTGCCTTTCTTTCTGGTGAGCCCAAAGACTTTTCTTTCCCAGTTGGCTTTCAGATGGGCTGAGGTTGCTGGTATCATGGGCTGGGAATGCAGGCGCTGACTTTGGAATTCTTAGCAGGTTTTATTCTTCCCCGCTCCTCTGATTTATATTTAACGAGCTAAATTATGTGCTTCCTTTAAACTATTTCTGTGCCACTTTTCAGGGGCACAGATCTTCCCAAAGGAGTTGGCAATGGAAGAATCGCAACAAAACAATAAAACAACAGTAATTAATAATTACTTATTACTAAGCTGCTTTGGGAGGATCTGTTATCTGAATGAATGATGAATAAGGAAATGAACGAATGTAAGTCACTTGAGTATAACTTGCGGACAGTGTACTGTAACAGAGGAAACAACAATACTGAAATTGGGGGGAAAGAAAATGTGGGAAGAACTTAAGCAGAGCTCTTGTGAATCAGGCCAGTGGCCCATCTAGTCCAATATCCTGTTCTCATAGTGGCCAACCAGATGCCTATGGGAAGCCCCAGACCAAAACCTGACCACAAGAGAACTTTCCCTCCCTGGGGTTCCCAGCAGCTGGCATTTAAAAGCACACTAAATCCAACAGTGTAGGTGGCTCATAGCCACTTTGGGTATTTGCCATTGATAGCCTTATTCTCCATAAATTTATCTTTTAGAATTATAGAGTTGGAAGGGGCCCCAAGGATCACCTAGTTCCACCTACTGCAATGCAAGAATACACAGTTGTCCCACCAAACCTGCAGCCTTGGCATTATCAGCACCATGCCCTAACCAACTGAGCTACCCAACTAAAGCCATCCAAGTTGGTGTCCATCACTGCTTATTGCGAGAGCGTATTCCGTAGCTGAACCAAGCGCTTTGCGAAGAAGCACTTTCTGAAAGTCCAAACACGCAACGCCAAGTGGATCACTTTTATCTACCAGTGTTGGACCTTGCTGAGCTATGGGGCACAGGAGGAGGGGAATGGGATGGCAAAGAAAGGGTGGTCTAGCATGGGAGCAGTAGAGCTTTTGTTGTTGTTTAGTCGTTTCGTCGTGTCTGACTCTTTGTGACCCCCTGGACCAGAGCACGCCAGGCACTCCTGTCTTCCACTGCCTCCCGCAGTTTGGTCAAACTCATGCTGGTAGCTTCCAGAACACTGTCCAACCATCTCGTCCTCTGTCCTCCCCTTCTCCTTGTGCCCTCCATCTTTCCCAACATCAGGGTCTTTTCTAGGGAGTCTTCTCTTCTCATGAGGTGGCCAAAGTATTGGAGCCTCAGCTTCAGGGTCTGTCTTTCCAGTGAGCACTCAGCTACACTTAGTCATAGAGGGAGCTTGATCTGAAAACCTTTACAGAGGCTTAAGCAGTGGAATAGGCCTATTGCTGCTCATATGCTTCCTGGCTGATCTAGTTGGTTCCCCCCGGCGTTCCTTGCCAAAGCTTGGTGTGCAGGCTGTTTCCTTGCTTGTTATCCCTCCAGTCCCACCTTCAGGTTCTGTTACAATCTGAAGTCCCATCAGAATTGAAAGAGTAGAAGATTTGCCTGTTGCTCTGCTACAGCATACCCCTCAAGCTCCTGTAGAAGAAACACGGAGTTGATATTGTGGTGTAAAGGCATTTGTAGTAGCTGCATGCCACCACATTTCTTTCTCATTAGTTTTGCTCTGATTGTGTCAACATGCAATTTTGTAATGTACTATAAGATGAAAATTGCTATAAAATTGGCTTTTCTGTTGTATTTACGAGACAAAAATAAAATGGCAGCAACCTCTCGAAGTGCTGCTTCACACACACTCTTCTCCTCAGAGAAGAGGACCCATGCGGCTCAGTTTTCTGGCGGCTGTCATGCTGCAAAGGTGTGCTAGTAAACTGAGCCATGGATACTTTTTCCTCCTTCTGTTCCACTGAACTATATTCCACCCGCAAACGCCTGCCATTTGGGCCAGCAATTCTTTAAACCTAGTTTGCCCTGCAAGTTGCATCTAAAATGCAGGGAATTTTAAAAAACTCTGTAGGGCTCAGCGTTTGGATTTGGATTTGATATCCTGCTTTATCAAAGGAGTATCAAAGCGGCTAACATTCTCCTTTCCCTTCCTCCCCCACAACAAACACTCTGTGAGGGGAGTGGGGCTGAGAGACTTCAGAGAAGTGTGACTGGCCCTAGGTCACCCAGCAGCTGCATGTGGAGGAGCGGGGAAGCGAACCCGGTTCACCAGATTACGAGTCCACCGCTCTTAACCACTACACCAAGCTGGCTCTGCGCATCCAAAAAGACAGTCTGCAAACCGTTTTTGTCTCTTGCACATTTGGAATTCGTTGCACATTAGGTTCTGTATTTAAAACTCTGTCTCTCGTTCATATGCCACAAGTGGAAAATGTGAAGACCTTGCTTGTTTCCATCCTGATGTTTTGGGGAAGGGTTCCAGAGCCCGTTTCAGAATGGAACCCTTGATCCCCACTTTTCCTGACCTAAAGCTAATATAGCCCCACAATTTATCGTCCTATTAAGTGACAATTTCAATTAACCAGCTAAGAAGCAAAAAGCCATTTCTCTGGCAGTACATTAGAACCTGTACAGTAATGTAGTTTCTAATTGACAGTCCATTAAAGCAACCAAGATCATTTCTAGCTAATGTTTGCATAGTTCTGGAGTTTCTCTTTAAAATAAAGAATTTCGTTAGACAACAAAAGCCCATTTGCTCATCGCAGCATACCACTCTGCATATGTGGTGTGTGCGTGTGCGCGTGCACGTACATTCTTTTACACAACTTCAAGCGAAAGCTGTGTCATTTGAAAGCCACGCTAAACTGAATCTAAGTTGATAAACGGCTGCTTGATAGTCTGCAGTCAGATTAAAGCCTCTCAGTGGGTCGCGACTCAGCTGTTCCCTCAAATGGCAGATTTAAAAGAAAGAAAGAAAAAGCTGAACAACTACACTATGAATATTGCCTTTGTGTCAGAAATGTGCCTTCATGCTTTAAAATGATAAAAAATTGCAATCGATCCTTACAACTGTTGTGTTCATCTTTATTGATCAGGCACAAGAAAGATAAATCGCTGCCCAAATAAGATTATAGTAAATGTTAGCATCAGAGGGGACTGTTGGTTGATAGAGGACTATTCATCATCTCAAATGGTGACCTGTCCGTATGTGCATTGTCGTCCGTCTGCTTGTCTAATCACATCCCTATTGATTTTATCTGTATCTGAGGAACCTGGATGTGACTGTCATTGGGCGAGCGAGATTGCTAAATGCAATGGGGGTCAGCAGTGTGAAGAGGATTTCATTTTCATTTTCTTAGCAGCCAACAATGATTTATTAAAAAATAAACTACCCCCAAAATCACATGCTTGGAACTTGGGTCCGCAGACAAATGAATTATTAGGTCTGAATCACAGGAGCAAGATCCGAGTTGAGAGACCACCATGTTCTGTCTAATATTTGTGTGCCCTTTTGACTGTGGTATCTGTTACACAATTTATTATAATTTGCGTAAAAAGTGTGAGGCTCAAAACACAATCTTGCCCTTCTTCTCAGCTTAATGATTTTTCCAATGATTTTTGTAGATCCCCAGCAAATTCAGAGCTGCCTGGTAAAGCAAAAGACACAGGCTCAGATGATTAAATATCTGTCCTTTTACCTTTCCAGATGGAGTAGTTTCTTTCACTCATCAACATAGTAAAGGAGTAAAGGAGCCTTGTTTCCTGTTGCCTGTCTTCTGCTCTTAATGTGGCACAAGTAGAAAGAAAATGTCTTGTGATGTTTTCTTCTTCTGACTTCGCATAACCATGGTTTGGATCTGATAGTCAGGAGCGTGTCTGAGGTTAAAAGCTTCTACCTGCTGATTAAAAAACTCTTGGGGATTTTCAGCTTAAGAAAGTTGGTGCCTGAGGGACAGATTACCCATTTTGCAAGCCATAGAGATGTCTCCAAAAATGATGTCCCCATAAGTAAGCTCTCCCCAAGCCAAATGTCTGATAGTGTTTACCACATGGACTGTGAGTTTCTTTACCTGCATGGCAGCCAGTGATGTGAGGTAGGGATACTTGCAACGTGATAATGTTTACTGCTAGATTATTACTGTAGCTGGTGGGAAGACAATGTAACCATCTCTTTTTTATATATATATAATTTTTTTATTAGTTTTTCACAATTTTTATAAACACAAACATAACACAATACAAAACAAACAAACACATAAACAAACATGTATAATTTCATATCCTTTTTTCTTAAACCTTACTTCACCGACTTCCCCATACCTCCCCTTTCTGCATCCCAATTCCCAAATTTATTTCCATAAATCCTACCCCTTGTTTTTATCGAATTTTCTCTTACTTTTTTCCCTTTTACTTAACCTTTTACAGCTGTAATCCCCTTTTGTCTAAAACTTCAACATTTTAACATTCATTAATTTTACAATATTTCTTAAGATAAATTCTAAATTTCTTCCAATCTTCATCCGCCGTCTCTTTCCCCTGGTCACGGATTCTGCCAGTCATTTCAGCCAGTCCCATGTAGTCTATCACCTTCATCTGCCATTCTTCCAGAGTGGGTAGATCTTGTGTCTTCCAATACTTTGCGATGAGTATTCTTGCTGCTGTTGTAGCATACATTAAAAAATTTCTGTCTTTCTTTAACACCAATTGGCCGACAATGCCCAAGAGAAAGGCCTCTGGTTTCTTAGGGAAAGTACATTTAAGTACCTTTTTCATTTCATTATATATCATTTCCCAAAAAGCCTTAATCTTTGGGCACGTCCACCAAAGGTGGTAGAAAGCACCTTCAGTTTCTTTACATTTCAAACACTTATTATCAGGCAAATGGTAGATTTTTGCTAGCTTGACTGGGGTCATGTACCACCTGTAGATCATTTTCATAATATTTTCCTTTAAGGCATTACATGCCGTAAATTTTATACCGGTGGTCCACAACTGTTCCCAGTCAGCAAACATAATGTTGACAATGTAACCATCTCCGAAGCATATAGGACAGAATTAAACTGGAAGTTCCCACCATTGGTCTAGGTTTAGCCAAGAACTTGCTGGATGAGTTTGAGCAAACTGCTCTCTTTTGTCTTCAGCCCCCAGTCCATAATAGGATCATAGGAATACTGGTCTCCTTTACAGGTTTGTTATCAGGTTTGCTTAATGGAAGTGATGCATTACTACATAAAAGGGGTCTCTAACAGCAAGGATTATGTTTGCTATGGCTTGGTCCAAGAGGACATTCTTGGTTGACCATGAAGATTGTGGCAGGGCACAGAGAAGAATTTCATATGCAGATCCCAATCAAAAAATTAGCTAGTCTCATTTAAAGAGTGCTGAGAGCAGGGTCCTAGCATGGTATCCCGTTTATTATATGTGAAGTGTAGTCTATATAAATATGAAATGCATAAGACATCTGTGGTGTAATACAGAGGCGCCATTTTAATCACCATGTTGGTACAGGCCAGCTATTGCAACTTGCCTTCTAAACCTTTAATCATCTCATACATGGCCCCTGCATCAAGGCAGAATGAAGGGGCTATTGATGGGTCAGGTTCTGCATCTACTTTCTATGCCCGGCATTATGGATAAGCAATCCAGCTGTTGTTTGCATTAAACTAGCAACCAGGTTCTAGGCCTCATTACAATCAGCGTCACGGTTTTTAATCTGCCTTGAAGTTTTGCCCTCCTGCTGTTTCCCCAACCGCCAGCTAGAGTTTCACATCTGGGTTGGAAAGATGGGTTTGGGATTTTTTTGTTACAGGGGGTGGCAGATTCTGAGCAGTGAGGCGGTTGTAGATCCTTCATCGGACCACTTTCCCCACTAAAAATTGCCTCCCCCAGCCTCACTTTGCAGACGGCATTTCAAGACATGTGTAGAGATAGAATGTGCGGTTCTGCCACTCAGTAATTCTGTTTTTTTTATGATATTTATTAATATTTCACAAACAATAAAAACAAAATCCAACATATAAACGTTTAAACATTTAAACTACAAAAACAAGACAAATAAAAATACACAGTATAAAAACAGTTGATAGAAGAAAGAGAGAGGGGGGGAAGTAAATAATGAAGAGTGAGAAGAAGAAAAGCCAAAAATGAAAGCTAAAAATGAATTAATATTTTCAAATCTTATATTTTCTTCACTAGTTTCTTGACCTCCTCACACCTCCCATTTTGTATTCCAGTTCAAATATTAAATTCAGCAAATCCTTACCCTCTAGCATTTATCCTTACTCCATATATTAACCTATTATTATAAATATCCATTTCCAATTATCATTCCCTATTTACATTTTCTTAAGCATCTCTTTACCAGTACCACTTATTTTCAATCAAACGTCATTCTTAATTTTACAGTGCTTCTGCAGGTAGTCTTTAAACTTCTTCCAATCTTTAAACTTCTTCCAATCTTCCTCCACTGACTCTTCTCCCTGGTCACGGATTCTGCCAGTCATCTCTGCCAATTCCATGTAGTCCGTGACCTTCATCTGCCAGTCTTCCAGTGTGGGTAGCTCCTGTGTCTTCCAATATTTCGCGATGAGTAATCTTGCTGCTGCTGTTGCGTACATAAAGAAAGTTCTATCCTTCTTTAACTCAGTAATTCTGATTTTGCAAAGCATGTCCCCCTTTCAGAGGCACAAGCAGTTGGGAGGTCTACAAAAGCCCTCCCCACCTCTTCCCAGATTTATATATATGTAGGTGCCATTTCAGGGTCCAATTATGCATAGATTATTTTAACTATAAAACTAAAGCAAAGGTCCACTCTCTCTCTCTCTTTCCCTCTCATGGTTCTATCAGTTTATCAGAAACGGCAAGCTCTAGCCATGGGCAAGAGAGAAAGCAGTAGAAGCTGCTGTGAGCATTTGATCTTGCCATTGGCTGAACTGTTATGATGTCACAAAGCTCAGAGCAAGGCTGGGGAGCAGAGTCAAAATGGAAGACAAGGAGACATGAGCCGTGAATGCCATGGATGTTAAGGGTAGAGGGGAGCCCAGTGACAGAGGGCGAAATAAGCAGAAAATAGATGGAAGTGGGGAGCCTAGGAAACAAGAAGCAGAGGGAAAAGAGGACCAAGGAAAACAGGTAGGAAGGAACAGAAGGACTGGATAAAAGCAGGTCTGAAGAAGCTGGATGTCGGAATGATTAGGAATAAATTGGTTGTCTACTTTCCAGTCAATGGGCTGAATTCAACTAGTGCAATGAGCCCTCCTAGCGCAACAGGGCTTTCTCGCCTCTCCTTCTGCCCCTCCCTGTGCCTTCCCCCAGATTAGGAGAACACGCCCCCCCAACAGCACACAGGGGCAGGAGAGGGAAGATTGTTCCATCTGGCAAGCAGAAATTCTTGCACTGATGGAACAGTCATAATAAGGTGACAACTGAATTCCACCCAGTAAGTTTTTCGCCACTTAGAATAACCACAGCGGCAAATTTAACGAGGTTCTCTTAGTAATTGTTGGACTTGGAGTGAGAGCAGCTGTGGGTGTCTCGTTAGGGCCTCATGAATTACTAAACTCCCCCCTCCCCCTGAAAAAAAAATGCTTTTCTCATTTGGCATGCACTTCTTTGATTGCTTACCCTTATTTCTCTCACTCTCTCTGTATTTCTAGAGCTCGCAGTTCTATAAAGTCACCACGGAGCAGTACCAAAAAGCTGTTGAGGAAGTAGATGCCAGATTCAAGTAAGTTCCTCTCTCTTTTTCTTTTTATCCTTGTACTATTTTTGAAGGAAGACCATGAATCTGATTTCTTCCCTGCCCCCCCCCCCCGGCCTTTGCTGGGAAAGCGAAAATGGAAATGAAGTGAGTTGTGGGTATTGGCATTGCAGGAAAAGCCTTGTGACCAGGGCTCCAAATCAGCTGAACTGTGTCCTGGTTGCAGTATAGGAATTCAAAGCAGACACATGTCCTTAACTTTTGTATGATTCATATTGGAAAGAATGGGACGGAATCTTCAAAGAAGGATGCGTCTCCTGGATCAGGCCCACTAAGATGCAGGGGATGACTGCAAGCACTGTTATTACTTTTAAAGCATGCGCTTGCCATCATAGGAATCCCAAAGATTACATTAGGTTGCAGACCAATGGACGGGGGCCCTTCTTTAATTTTATTAATCATACAGTGTTTTCTGTTTTTTAAAGCGCCTTAGATTATATTTCTACCTCTGTGATTAGATTTCAGCCATTTTGGTAAAATCTCTCTCTTCCCCTGCCCCCAATGGCTTGAAAGGTATTTAAATCAGTAATTTAACTTTGCCCTTGTGTTGAAGGTTGGGTTGAATTCTCTTTATTTCTCCGGAGGGCTTAATGAAGATCCAGTAATTGCGGGACCGACGTGACTGTGACCTTTTGCCCTGGTCTTTCCTTCTTCTGCTGCTAATTCTTGCAGGAAGGCATCATCCATCATATTTCATGGCTTTCATTTCAGAAATGTTAACCCCCCCTCCTATTTTCCTGCTGTTTTCTGATGAATGCTGTCAGTAGAAGACAGAGACCAGTACTCTGTTGTTATCTGGAAGTCTGTTGTTGCTGAAAGGCTCTCAGCCCCCATGACAACATATCATTACAGCTACTTAATAACTTGATAAAGATCATAAAGGAGCCTTATGGCAACTCATGGCTTTAGTCAGCCTTCCCATAGGAAAACAACCAAAGGACGAGATATTTTCTGCCTTTTCAGTATATCCTGGCTGGGGCAGGCAGGAGTTACACTCCAAAACATCTGAAGGGTGCCAGTTGCATGCAGTTTTTCTAACGCACTGTGAATATTGGTAGCTCTGTATCAGAGCTTTCCAAACTGAGTGTCACAACACATTAGTGTGTTGGCTGCAGTGTGTAGGTGCGTTGTGCAAATGCTCCCCGTGCTCCTCCTGGGGCTGGAAAGGAGTTAGTTTAACCTCCAGTTTGCTAGTAACCCCCCCCCCCTTGAATTTCTGTGTCATGAAATGATGCATGTCTAAAAAGTGTGTCACCAACATGAAAAGTTTGGAAAGCTCTGCTCTATATTAATAATTGTGGTGATCTGGCATGTTTCCACATCATAAAGTGCCGACCCGATTCCTGTTTCTGTTAAACCCACAGAAAGCAGCATTAAACATTAAAAACATTAAAAAAAATAAACTTTAGCACCTAATACAGACTACACAATTTAACAAAAGGCAGTTTAAAATATAGCGGTACCTCGGATTAAGAACATCCCTGTTTACGAACTATTCGGTTTACGAACTCCGCAAAACCGGAAGTAGTGTCCAGGTTTGCGAACTTTACCTTGGTCTAAAAATGCAATCTGAACAGTGGAAGGACACTGGCCGCAGGAGGCCTCGTTAGGGTTTAAGAATGGTTCCGGTTTAAGAACGGACTTCCGGAATGGATTAAGTTCGTAAACCGAGGTACCACTGTAGTAGTTGAATTGAAATGCAGGAACCACCCTATAGCAAACTAAGATGGAAAACACTAAAAGCGCCCTGTGCACAGTCCTGTCAATATGGAAGCATATGGAACCTTTCAAGGAGTCTCCTCTATGGTTTTCCCTTTGGACTGCAAAATAAGTCACTAGATGATTTCTTCAGGCCCAGAAACTCTCAGACCCAATTTACAGGGATTTCTGAGGAGTCTTCCCTTCCCTTCCCACACCCCATTCAATAGTTGCATGGTCTTGAAAAGCAATGGTCTTGAAAAGCAATCAGTGTGGTAAAATCACAACTTTCCATATACAGTGGAACCTTGGTTCTTGAACGGCTTAGTTGACGAACAAAGCAGTTCCCAAGCGCCAAAACATCTGACTTGAGTGCAAGAAGATCCTGCGGCCAATTGGAAGCTGCTCCTTGGTTTTCGAATGGTTTTGGGAGACAGACTCCTGGAACAGATTAAGTTCAAGAAGCAAGGTTCCACTGTACTAAAAAACTTTCTTACAGTACAGATGTAAAGGAGAAAAGTCACCTTTCGGTGACTCAAGACTAAGCCTTATGAAAATCAATAAAAAGAATGGGGGGGGGATAAGAGTAAGCCTTCTATACTTTTCATTCTCAAACTTGCCACATGCATGAGTTTGAGTCCTCAGGCATTCAAAAGGGTCATGACAGCACATGATAAGTAGTAGTTCCAGGGCTTATTTATAACAATGAATTACTTAAAGGTAAAGGTAAAGGCCCCCTGACAGTTAAGTCCCGGCACAGACGACTCTGGGGTTGCAGCGCTCATCTCGCTTTACAGGCCGGCATTTGTCCACCGACAGTTTTTCTGGGTCATGTGGCCAGCATGATTAAGCCGCTTCTGGTGCAACGAAACACCGAAACCAGAGCAGTGCACAGAAACGTCGTTTACCTTCCCGCCAGAGCGGTACCTATTTATCTACTTGCACTTTGACGTGCTTTCGAACTGCTAGGTTGGCAGGAGCTGGGACTGAGCAACGGGAGCTCACCCCATCACTGGGGTTCGAACCGCCGACCTTCTGATCAGCAAGCCCAAGAGGCTCAGTGGTTTAGACCACAGCACCACCCGCGTCTCCATGAATTACTTAAACAGGCTTTAAGAAGACTAGGCAAGTTCATGGGGGTCTGGTCACCCCAAATTTCTAGCCATGACAACTACAGTGGTGCCTCGCAAGACGAAAAGAATCCGTTCTGTGAAAAGGGGGGGGGGAGGGGAAAAAAACCAGCAGGAACTTGCAAGACATTGTCGTCTTGCGAAGCAAGCCCATAGGAAATTCGTTTTGCGAAGCACCTCCAAAACGGAAAACTCTTTCGTCTAGCGAGTTTTCCGTCTTGCGAGGCATTCGTCTTGCGGGGCACCACTGTATAGGCTGGGCACGGGCACGTTGATCTTAGCCCGCAAGACCGTTCTTCACTTTCTCTTTTAGTTTAAGGTTTTCCTTACTTAAGAGCTTGAAACGACTAGAAATTAAGACAGCCCGGGAAGAACAATTGATTGCTTTATTTTCCCGAGCTAAACGTTCCCAGTGCAAAATGTTTTATGTATAACCTGACACAAAGCACTTCTGGCAAACTTATGGAAATAGGCATGCCTTTTCATACAAATAATATCTACAAATAATACCTGCAAGCTTTAGACATGCAATTAAGGTACAGCACTCAGGAGTTATCTGTTTGCCTTTATAGAGAAAAAAGATAGAAAACACAGAGGGGTATTTTACTGGGAGGCAGGGTGTCAGTCCTTCCCATTCTTTGAAGAGGGAGCTCACATTTTTCCAGTAGTTGTTCAGCCAGAGGACCTACTTTCTCCTTTCCCGCTTTCATGATTTCAACTTCCAGGGCAGAAGTGACAATAGGAAGGAAGTGGGTGAGATGTCCCTTAAGCAGAGATACCAGCATATTCTCTGGAACCTGAAAATATTGCTTTAAATGTATACATAGCTTAAGTTATTGAGTACAAGCTTATTATTCACTAGAACAGTGCTTCCCAAACTTGGGTCTCTAGCTGTTTTTGGACTACAGTTCCCATCATCCCTGACCACTGGTCCTCCCTAGGGATGATGGGAGTTGTAGTCCAAAAACAACTGCAGACCCAAGTTTGGGAAACAGTGGGCTAGATACGCACGTGTTGTCTCTGTGGGCACAGAAGCAATTGACATGTAGTGTTTGATACGACCATAATTCACAGTTTTGGGTTAATTTATGAGTAAAACTTATAACTAGTATAATAAAACATGATATTTAAAACATTACTGGGCATATTATTTTACTGTTAATTCAAGACCCAATACTGCATATGATTTTCTTACAGCCCATTAACATCTTTTTATTTCCCTTTTTCGGCCCGTGGAAATATTAGGAGGGGTGGGGAAAGATGTCTTCCTGTCTGCCTTGATACATAAATGCATATTAAAAAAATAGTCACAGTGTTATTTTCATGCTCCCAAGAGTTTAATTTAAACAGATGTTCTTTTAACTGTCTTCTGGAGTATAGCTTGATAAGTAAATTATGAAAGATTCAGTAGAAAACTAAACATCGATGCTCTTCTGATGCCTCGTGTTCAGTTTAATTGAACGTGAGGATTGAGGACAGATTTTTCCAGCTAAAAGTGCTTTAAAGAGCTTGTTTAATTGTCTGTAAAAGGAGAATTAAATAAGGTTGAACTGCTAAATTTATAATTCTGTTAAATGCATAAACCAATGTGCTGCGTGTCAGTGTGACTTCAAGTTGGGAGTGTGAGATTAATGGAGCTAATTGTGGTATTGTTGCAAAGCAACTCCACTTCAGAATGGCAAACATGCCTAGAATTTTCAGCAAGTTTTCCACTGAAATATTCACTCCCTGCTTCGTTTTCGAAGAGAAAGTTTCACATACTGGACCTAATTTGGATAGTAGTTTTGCTGCAGAAGGTAGGCTGCCAGTATTAATTCCTATTGGAATAGAGAGGCTAATTGTTGTTGTTGTTGTTGTTGTTGTTGTTATTATTATTATTATTATTATTATTATTATTATTATTATTATTATTATTATTATACTACCCTGCACATCTGCCACTCTGGGCAGCTCACAACAGAATGTTAAAAACACAATAAAACATCAAACATTAAAAATTAAAAATTTCCCTAAACAGGGCTGCCTTCAGGTGTCTTCTAAAAGTCAGATAGTTGTTTATTTCCTTGACATCTGATGGGAGGGCGTTCCACAGGGCGGGCGCCACCACTGAGGAGGCCCTCTGCCTGGTAATCAAGAATGGACACAGGGCTTGTGCTGGAGTGTATGGGGTGTTAGGGGGGTGGGACCGCTGATGGGGAACATCTTGTAGCTTGTCTGGGGTAGCTTGTCCACCTTTGGTCCCCACCCTGCTCTCAGCTCTCACCTCTGACTCCTCGAAGCTGTCAGCCTGAGACAGTGGGCACAGCTCAGGAAGTGGCCTCCAGGTATAATAAGAACCCATACGATATGTATGGCTACCGCTGCGGTTTACCTCCCTTTAAGACATAACATTTGCAATGATCAGGTTCTAGCTGGTCAGGTTGAGCTAGTTCCTGCACTGCTCAGATGATTGTCATCCCTCACGATGACTGTAGTCAATTAAAGAGTATTTTTCATAATCAGTGGTGATCAGTACAGGCATACAGGCACAGAATTCTGCTCTGGTCAGACCTCACCTGGAGTACTGTGTCCAGTTCTGGGCACCACAATTCAAGAAGGACACTGACAAACTGGAACGTGTCCAGAGGAGGGCAACCAAAATGGTCAAAGGCCTGGAAACGATGCCTTATGAGGAACAGCTAAGGGAGCTGGGCATGTTTAGCCTGGAGAAGAGGAGGTTAAGGGGTGATATGATAGCCATGTTCAAATATATAAAAGGATGTCACATAGAGGAGGGAGAAAGGTTGTTTTCTGCTGCTCCAGAGAAGCGGACATGGAGCGATGGATCCAAACTACAAGAAAAAAGATTCCACCTAAACATTAGGAAGAACTTCCTGACAGTAAGAGCTGTTCGACAGTGGAATTTGCTGCCAAGGAGTGTGGTGGAGTCTCCTACTTTGGAGGTCTTTAAGCAGAGGCTTGACAACCATATGTCAGGAGTGCTCTGATGGTGTTTCCTGCTTGGCAGGGGGTTGGACTCGATGGCCCTTGTGGTCTCTTCCAACTCTAGAATTCTATTCTATGATTCTATGAAAATGCAAGAAGAGCCCTGCTGGGTCAGATGGAAGGCCTATCTTGTCCCACAGTGGCCAACCAGATGCATTTGGGGGGAAGCCTGTGAGCAGCCCATGAAGGCGATGTTGCTGCCCACCAGCTGATGTTCATAGGCTAGATGCCTCTCATCCTGCAGGTTGCGTATCACCATTGTGACTAGTAGCCATCGATAGGTGTTGTTTAGTCGTTTAGTTGTGTCCGACTAAAGTTGTGTCTTGTCTTCCACTGCCTCCCGCAGTTTGGTCAAACTCATGTTGGTCTCTTTGAGAACACTATCCAACCATCTCGTCCTCTGTCGTCCCCTTCTCCTTGTGCCCTCCATCTTTCCCAACATCAGGGTCTTTTCCAGGGAGTCTTCTCTTCTCATGAGGTGGCCAAAGTCTTGGAGCCTCAGCTTCACGATCTGTCCTTCCAGTGAGCACTCAGGGCTGATTTCCTTCAGAATGGAGAGGTTTGATCTTCTTGCAGTCCATGGGACTCTCAAGAGTCTCCTCCAGCACCAGAATTCAAAAGCATCAATTCTTCGGCGATCAGCCTTCTTTATAGTCCAGCTCTTACTTCCATACATAACTACTGGGAAAGCCATAGCTTTAACTATACGGACCTTTGTCAGCAAGGTGATGTCTCTGCTTTTTAGCCATCGATAACCTGGAAATTTCTCCAGAATGGATGGTTCTTAATTCAGGGTATGATAGACTTTCTTTTAATTTATTTTTATACTTTTCTGCATAGTTTTCAGCTCTACCTTCTTTGAAGGCAGTCTTTGTGATTATTTTCTGTCTTGACACAAAAGTACTTCCAATAGTGAAATGAACAAGCAACTCATCTCTTCCCTTGACCTTCCCTTCCCTTCCTGTTTTACTTTTAGTCCTTTTGAATTACATGAGTTGTGGTTTGAGTAGTCTTAATGGCTAATTTGCCAAGTTTAAGAGGAATGGAGGGCACACTGCATAACCTATCTAGAATTTATTGGAAAGCTGGCAGACTCACTGTACATTGTCTGCAGTACTTACCTTGATGCCTGCTTACTGCCTGTCCCAGTGCTGCATTAATTTGCTTTAATATTCCAAAACATACCTGATGATTAAAAAAAAAAAAAAAGCTTTGTGGGGCTCAAATTGCATTGATCAAATCCTAAATTGTCAAATGGTTTATCTCCCTTTAAGACACTAATTCGCATTGATCGAATTCTAAATGATCAGGTTGAGCCAGTTCCTGCAGTACACAAATGATATTAAAACAACATTACCAGGCCCTGCTGCTTTTTCCTAATGCAGGCGTTATGTTATTCACAGTTGCATTATAACCAGAATGATTATGTTACAAAGATGTCTTGTTCATAATGAAAAGTTTACATAAGGAAGAAGAAGGTGGGGGAGAGGAAAGTGCAGTATTACAGGAAAAGCTGGGCTTTGGGCAAAAGGCTTTGGGCTTTTACTGAGTAATTGCATTTTGCATTTCTCTTGGATTCCTTTCTTACACTTCACTTTTGAGGGCTGAAGGCAGGAAACTTGGCATCTCTGGGGATGGCATCTTATTTTCCCATGACCATCAGGGCCAAGTAACATTCTGATCGTTCAGTTAGGAGTTCAGAATGGAGAATAGCCAAGCCTCTGCCCTGCAAGAGAATATATGTAAAGGGTAAAGGGACCCCTGATCATTAGGTCCAGCCGCGGCTGACTCTGGGGTTGCGGCGCTCATCTCTCTTTATTGGCCGAGGGAGCCGGCATACAGCTCACGGGTCATGTGGCCAGCATGACAAAGCCACTTCTGGCAAACCAGAGCAGCGCATGGAAACGCCGTTTACCTTCCCGCCGGAGTGGTACCTATTTATCTACTTGCACTTTGATGTGCTTTCGAACTGCTAGGTTGGCAGGAGCTGGGACTGAGCAACAGGAGCTCACCCCGTCGCGGGGATTCGAACCACCGACCTTCTGATCGGCAAGTCGTAGGCTCTGTTGTTTAACCCACAGCGCCACCTGCATCCCTTAGATATATGTAGAGTTATCTTAACTGCAAGAGAAGAGTTATCCTGCTTTGTCTGGTTGACTTTTTGGCAGGCAGCTTAAGCCTGATTTGATATTCCAGGTCTCTGGTGGACCCACTTGATTGTCTTTTCATTGTCTGCGCAACGTCTTGGAGTCTGAGATAGTTTTTTCCCCACATACCTTGATGTGCAGTGAGATCAGGAATGGGCCTGAAGCTCTTGCACTTATTTCCCCAAGACATAGAATTGTGGTGGCCAATTGTGGTGGCAACTGTGCAACAATATAAGATGCTTTGTAGTATATTCACCCTGCTTTGCCTTAATATGGTTTAGCTTCTGGCTTGCTGGCCAGTTGACCCATGCAGATGTGAAGGCCTGTCTGCATGTCACAAGTGGCCCCTCGGGTCATTGTTTTTGCTCTTATTTTAAAGATTTTGTCAGGGAACTGGCATCGGAACAGGGGCGGAAAACAGAGGAGCCGTTGTGTTACAGGGAGCCTCCGAAAATCTTGCCAAGCAGTTCTTATTCTGGTGATGAGGAAAGCCCACCTCCAGTGGGGAAGAAGTAAAAGGACCTGGGAATGCTGCTGGGAGCCTCAGCACCGCTCCTGGCCAAGCCGGCCAGGAGGGAAGAACGCCCCTTCCGTCGCCCACCCTGCGCAGAGGTCTAAAGTGCAAAGAGGGAAGGAAAAGGCTCGGAGTAACGAGACTTTTTATGTTGGGGGAGGTCCCGGAAACAACCACTCCCGGATTCTGCTAGCGATTGAGGCAGACATGAACTTGTGGCTCTGCACTGTAAATAGTTAGCACCAAAATAAAACCTGTAAAAGACAGGTCGGAGTCCTGCCTGGTTACTCAAGAGCAACCACCATTGCCATCTGACAGATTTGTACCCTGCCCTTGATCAAATGTCTTCAAGGCAGTTTGCAACACGTTACAACAATGCAAAGTACTCCCCGGAGACTTTGGCTGGCATCAGAGTCCAGAGTAATGTTCCCATTGCTTCTGCAGTCCCAGAGTAGAGTCTGTGTGTTTTTTCCTGCCAGGGAGGTGAGATCAAGCCCTGGCAGCTGTCCTTTCTCTGGCCAGTGGCTGAGGCTAGGTTGGTCTCCAGGTTGCAAACTCCCAGTTTGTCTGGCTGGTAGCAGAGCTTAGAGTGTCTTCTCATTTCTGGAGGTGTGCCACTAATACGACATTTGCAGCACCCACACCACAGATTTGGCCATGTGTATGAATTACATGCATAGAAAGTAAAAAAATTGTACTGGGAGACCAACAATGGTCTAGGATCGCTCTTCTTCAACAAGTGGGTCGCAGCAGAGATGTTGCCACCATTTTCTCTTTTGTTGTTTTGTTTTCTTTGTGATAAATTGCCAGAGAAGTCAGAATAATAATAATAATTTATTATTTATACCCCACCCATCTGGCTGGCTTTCCCCAGTGGTATAGTTCAAACATTGGTTCACCACCTCACCTTGCTCTTTGAGACAACTAAGCCAGACAGATAAAAGAGAGCATGCCAGAAATAAATGAAACGAATTAAAGCAGATCAGTTGTTGAAAGCTAACCCAGCAAGTGTTACATCTGATTCCTCTATCTAGAAAGTTAAGACCATTGATTTATTCTACCCACATGTTCTCTCACATCAGCTTCAGTTCCTCATTTATGATCTGGGAAGAATTCATGTTTGTTTAGCCTGGTGATTGTGAGGATAAAGGAAACCAGGTCTTGAGAGCACTTTGCATTTTCAAAACATGGTACAAACAGGAAGGAAGAATAGTGCACTTGGAAGAAGGGCGAACCCTAGGAACAGCAAACCATACCCTGTAGTGAATTAAGCCATTCTTCAGGCACTTGCCTGGAACTACTCAGAAAGCTAATAGCCCAGCTGAGATGAAGGCATGACTTTGATGTGGTTCTTGTGTTAAGGCACAAGGTGTATTAGAATGGTGCTAATGGAAAACGTGATCAAAAACCAGAAAAATAAAAGTGGAAATTGCTCTTATTTTAAATCATCTTACTTGTGCCTTTCTACAAACTGAAGGCAGCTTACAACAACCTTATTACCAACTACCATATTTTTCGCTCTATAAGACGCACCAGACCACAAGATGCACCTAGTTTTTGGAGGAGGAAAACAAGAAAAAAAATATTCTGAATCTCAGAAGCCAGAACAGCAAGAGGGATCGCTGCGCAGTGAAAGCAGCAATCCCTCTTGCTGTTCTGCCTTCTGTGATAGCTGTGCAGCCTGCATTCACTCCATAAGACGCACACACATTTCCCCTTACTTTTTAGGAGGGAAAAAGTGAGTCCTATAGAGCAAAAAATACAGTAGTTTAAAACTTCCGCAAACATATTCCTGGTCTTAAGCAGTTCAGAGAGAAGATCAGGGTTAGTGGAATTCCTAAAGAAGGCAGCCTTGTATACCTGTCTTCATGGGTCTAGCACTACCTGCTGCTATTACATACTTGATGCTTTGCTTTGCAAGGGTAGTCTCTTCAGTTGGTTCCCAGATCATTGTCTTAAATATTGCAGCTTCCTTTGCAGGTTGAGGAGGAGTTGCCTAGATTTTACAGAAGCTCTGCTTCAAGCCTTAAACCTTTGAACAGTGATCGCTTTATAACTGACAGCTTTAGTTTTCCCTACAGCAACACAGACGTTTTCCTTTCTTCCTTTGATCAATACAATCCATTAGGAATGTAGAGTATCCAACACTGCTATATGAAATATTAATTAAGCACATTTTAGCTAGATAAATGTGTACTCTGCATCCAGTGAAAGCGGGAGGTGATGAAGGAATGCATGTATTTCCATTTTACCAAATCACAGTTCTATAAATACATGTTCATACGTTTGCATGATAATGATGTGCACTCTTTCCATGTGCCATGTTGTTGTGCCTGAGCATCTGCAAGAGGCCTTCTGGATAATACCAAGGGGTGCGTCTAAATCAGGGTTTCCCAAACTTGGGTCTCTAGCTGTTTTGGGGCTACAGTTCCCATCATTCCTGACCACTGGTCCTCCTGGCTAGGGATGACGGGAGTTGTAGTCCAAAAACGGTTGGAGACACAAGTTTGGGAACTAAATGAACACCTTGTTTCCAAAGGTGACCAGTTCACTGGGTCCAGGAAGCCAACCAGCCAGCAGCCCTTTCGCTTTGGTTCACCCCCAAGAGCTGACATTCAAAGGCATGCTGAAGATGGAGAGTCCATATGGCTCTCATGGCCAGTAGAAGAAGAAGAGTTTGGATTTGATATCCCGCTTTATCACTACCCGTAGGAATCTCAAAGCAGCTAACAATCTCCTTTCCCTTCCTCCCACACAACAAACACTCTGTGAGGTGAGTGGGGCTGAGAGACTTCAAAGAAGTGTGACTGGCCCAAGGTCACCCAGCAGCTGCATGTGGAGGAGCGGGGAAGCGAATCCGGTTCACCAGATTACGAGTCTACCACTCTTAACCACTACCACCACACTGGCTCTCGTACTTGGTTGACATTCTCCATGAATTTGTCCAAACTCCTTTTAATGGCATTGCAGCCACATCTTGTGATGGTGAATTCCATAAATCTACGTATGTGCTGTGGGAAGAAGTATTTGCTTTTCGTCCACCGTGAATCTCCTGCCCATCAACTTCACGGGTGTATTCTAGCATAATGAGAAAGGGAGTAAAATCCTCTTCCTCGCCACTTTCTGCAAATCATGCGTACTTTTATATAGACTTCTGAAATAAAAGTTTCATCAGGCAATTTGTGAGCATGTCCTTTCTGACAATTTGTGAGCATGTGTCAGATTGTGGAGCCTGGTTAGAGCACACTTTCTTATCCCAGTAAAACTACTTTAAAGGGATCATAATAGCTATAGCAGTGCAATTCCCTTGTGCCTGAGGGTACCTTTATTCCAGGTGGGAGTCTATGCCAACATAGTTATACAGGAACAAAGAGGGAGAGCAGCTGTATATGCAGACAAGCTGACAAACCCTAAGATATGTGTTCATTAGGAAGGTCAAGACTGCTGTCAGCAGCCAATTAAGGACTCCCCCTTTTTTATAATAATATTTTATTCTTTTTTTCCATATAGAAAATTACATTTGTTACTCAACAATTATATTCCAGTTCAACAAAAGTAGTGGCTTCCTTCTCACCCAACATGGATGTTTGTAACCCAAATTACATACAATTGTGTTTTAAGGTTCCGTCATATCTAATTTCATCTTCTCTACCATGTTGCTTAATATATTCTGCTGTTTTTTTACACTTCAAACCATGCTGTGGTCTTCACATATGGGAAATGACTTTTTATATAGACTAGAAAAGGTTCCCAGTCTTCTTTAAAGGCTTCTGAATGAGCTATAATACTTGTGTTGGTCACATTCACAGCTGAACACTTGAAGCATCTTCCTAATATATATATATATTTAAGGAAAAAATGCATTCCTAAAAAAATGTATGAGCTTGGTCTCTGATAACTTTAAGATAAGAAGAAAAGCACCCAGTCCGATGTCCATTCTTGATAACTGGGACTTGCCCCATCACACAGTAAAAATGGGTGGACTTGGCGGTCCATGTGGAAAAATTCCAGCGGCTTCCCATGCATGCTCACAAGGATAGATGGCGTAATTTTCAATAGACCTTTTATGAAATCAAGTGAGTGAGTGAAACTCTCTCTTCTCCCTCTCTCTTTCTCTTTACACATCAGTGCCCAACAGTTAAATTGGCACGTTTCTTATTTTTGTGTATCCGTAATCAACCAAGTCCTCTGAAAATTGATAGATGTGCTCATTAAGGGCAGTTCTTGCTGCCGGCTGCAGTTTCACAAGCCTCCGCCTCCAATGGGAAGGAGCGCTTCACGCTCAGCGCTGGCAAGTGATACTCCGCCGTGATACATCTGGCTTCCAGCTCCCTTTCAGAGATTCTAAAGCCTCTTGTTTTCATGTATTGAACATGCTTTGTTGGGAATTTACATGAGTACAAGTCACCCATTTCCCAATTACAGTATGGAAACAAGGTGGGAGGCTAAAAGCTGCAATCTATCTCGTGTGCCTTCTTCTCCTGTATGGATGAGTTTTGCAAGTGCTCTCCTCCCCGCCCACTCCCATTTTGCAGTGAGAGCCATTTTGCAGATTTTTGAACATCTGTGTGCATTTAAACATATCCCAGTGACTTCACCGGCTTGCATGAAAAGGAATGTACGTCTGCACGGCTGATTACATGGGTGCTTTTTGTTTCGTGTAAAGCAGCGGGGCCACCTGTTTCTGGTTATAGGAAGAAGGATCGTGTTTCTGGTTCTAGGGAGAAGGATAGGCTGTCGGTTACCTTTTTACATGTTAAAACATGGAATGGCTTATGCTGTTTCCGTACCTCCTGCCCTTCTCACACCTGTTAAGCTGCCAGTATTCTGAATGGGGGTAACGGTGGAGGGCAGATGGAGTTGCAACTCAAATATCCGTAAATTGTGTGTCGCGTTGGTGCCTGGGCAAAGCTGCAGGAGGGACGAGGTCAGCGCCACTAACCTCTCTTATCCCTGCAGAGCTCTTGAACAAGATGAAGTGATCAAAGCAGGATGCCAGGACATCGTCACAGCCTCATTACTTTGCAAGCTGCATGCACAGATGCTGCCTTAGCTGCATCGTGGGCATGGTCTGATTTACATTCCTAACACCTCCATTACAGCTCATTTGCTGCTGATGCTGCTTGTAATTAACCGGCTCCTTTCTCCTTCTTGAAGTTGTGCTGACCTGAAAGCTCAGCAGAGAGAATAGTCAGCAGGTGACTGTGCCAGCTTCTTCAGGTGTCCTGGGCACGGTTCAAGGTGAGGACTCCAAACCTGTAGAGCCATAAATGGCTTGAGTCATAACTTCAAGATGGTCGGTGTGGTGTAGTGGTTAGGAGCGGTAGTCTCGTAATCTGGGGAACCGGGTTCGCTTCCCCACTCTTCCACATGCAGCTGCTGGGTGACCTTGGGCTAGTCACACATCTTTGAAGTCTCTTAGCCCCACTCACCTCACAGAGTATTTGTTGTGGGGAAGGAAGGGAAAGGAGACTGTTAGCTGCTTTGAGACTCCTTCGGGTAGTGATAAAGCTGGATATCAAATCCAAACTACTACTCCTCCTCCTCCTCCTCCTCCTCCTCCTCCTCCTCCTCCTCCTCTTCTTCTTCTTCCTCCTCCTCCTCCTCCCTTTGTCTCTCTCGTTCCACTGCTTAGCTTGTTCTGTTTGGCTAGCTTGCTTTATTTATTTACTAATTACGTTCATATACTTCCTTTCTCCCAAAGCAATCAAGGTAGTTTACATTTAAAATAATGGCTTACAGTCTAAGAGGCATGGCATAGAAGGAATGGAAGAGGAAGAGGAAAACAAGCAAATTAAAGTAATGATTCTTTCGTACTGTTGCATAGTGAAGTCCCATAATGACTAGGTGGGAGGGCTGGTGATGAGGGCATTTCTGGCAAAGGTCGAGCCAAATTGCAGTTGCTCTGTTGACTTGTGCTAAGCTTGTGGTCCACCAAGACCCCTAGATCCTTTTCACATGTACTCCTACTCCCAGCTGTCCCCCATCCTGTATTTGTGCATCTGGTTCTTCCTGCCTAAGTGCAGAACCTTCACATTTGTCCCTGTTGAAATTCATTTTGCTAGCTTGCGTCCAGTTCTCCGATGTGTTGTGGTCATTTTGAATTCTAATTCTGTCGCCAGATCTTGGATCTAGGGCCAGGCTGGGTGTGACAAGAAATATTCCCATCTTCTTGAACTTAAAATAACAAACACATGAGCATGCAGTGGTCCCTGATTCAGATCACCGTTTCTGGGACAGACCCACATGCAGCCAATATTTTCCCTTTGCCAAAAAATAATTTCGTTTAGCACTAAGTGGTGCTCACCGGCTGATGCAGACATTAGAGCAAACCAAAAAACGGAGGCGATATGGATGATGTGGGTTGGGGAGAGCTCCTGAGAACCTGCGGGGCACTCCTGACTGCCAAACCACAGTTTGGTGCTTGGCTGCCGTGACATGTAAAGCACTGATCCTGCCTATTTCTGGCCTGCCAGCTGAACTGTATTTACTGAGCAGGCTGGAGAACGAGAAATATGTCTTTGCGGAGAGCTACATCTGGCCGTGGATCAAGCCTCGTGGGGCAACAGCATGGCTAAGGGTGACTGGACCGGTGCCAACGCTGGAGGCCCCCTGTCCTCGTTGGCAAGACGCAGTCGATTTTGCAGCAAGGTCGTTGTGTTTTGCGCTGCCGTGGTGCAGCAGATTGGGAATTCTGTGCAAATTGAGGTTTTTAATTATTTATGGAAATGACTAATGCAATCAGTACAGTAGCTCTGGTGTTATTAATTTTGAAAATGAAATTCAGTTTATTTTGTGCTGTACCAACAACTTTCCCCTTCAATATGCCGCAGCTATTTTGACTGGCAAAGATTTAACGGCGTCGTAGGTGTTGCTGGGTGCCAAACCAGGTGAGGGGAGCCTGGCAGAAGAAAACCTTCACTTTTGGCACTGCAGGAAGGTAGTTAGGACAGCTGGGTTTGCCATCTTTCCATACAGCCAGGTGAAAGGAGACAACCAGTTCCTTTTTAAGAGACTATGAATTAAATACCTTCATGGTCAGAAGGCGTGTGCTCAAATCACTAAGGCACACTACTTCCAGATGGGAATTCAGAAACTAAAAACCGAGTTCAGTTCTGAATGATGAACATCGTTATCATGGGCATAAGTTTCAGTTCTGACTATTACTTTTATAACCATCCTCAGGTTTCCACTTGTTAGGCCAAAATTTCTATTCTAATACATTTTTACTACTCTACATATTTTCGCTTCACACAAAAGCTGTTGAAACCTCTGTTGTTGTTGCTGCTGTTGTTGCTGCTAAACTTCATGCACTCCTTTTTACGAAAGAATCTTCCCAAGCCACAGGAACTTGACTTTATGCAAGGTTTGGGTCTGTGTTCACAGGGCCTGGCAAAGCATCTTTGCTTGACTAGTGCTCCAAAAGTACATTCCAGGATTCTCAACAGACCTTCTAATAAATGAAAAAGATGGGTGGTCCCTAGTTGAAGGGCCCCAAGAGGATTCGCCAACACCTGCCCACACTCCAAGGATGAGTTTCTGGGAAAAGCTCCAGGGACTCCCAGGTTTGGTGTGAACAGGGTTGTCCTCACCTCTCATCCACTTGCAAACATTTGAGGAACAGTGCCCACTGTAGGCTGGTCCATTAGAGCAGGGGTTGACAAAGCTTACCTTGCCTGGGCTGGTTCACTGCCGTGGAGCCCCCTCCGTGGATTGGATTGCGGGCGCACGCGAACGTACCTTCCCAGTACGTTTCCGAGCACAATTCAAAGTGTTGGTGCTGACCTTTAAAGCCCTAAACGGCCTCGGTCCAGTATACCTGAAGGAGCGTCTCCACCCCCATTGTTCAGGCCAGACATTGAGATCCAGCGCCGAGGGCCTTCTGGCGGTTCCCTCATTGCGAGAAGCCAAGTTACAGGGAACCAGACAGAGGGCCTTCTCGGTAGTGGCGCCCACCCTGTGGAACGCCCTCCCTTCAGATGTGAAGGAAATAAGCAGCTATCCTATCTTTAAAAGACATCAGAAGGCAGCCCTGTTCAGGGAAGTTTTTAATATTTAACGCTGTATTGTTTTTAACACTTGATTGGGAGCCGCCCAGAGTGCCTGGGGAAACTCAGCCAGATGGGCAGGGTATAAATAATAAATTATTATTATTATTATTATTATTATTATTATTATTATTATTATTATTATTATTATTATTATTATTATTATTATTATTTCTTAGCATCTGCCTTTTAACTTGTTTATAAATGTTCTGGAGTTTGGAGCAAGCAGTGAACTGGCTAAGTTTGAATTATGACACCAAATTATTCGGGGCGAGAGAAGGAGATAGCAAAGAGCTACAAAATGAATGCCCCAAACTGGGTGAATGGGCAGATGCGGTTCAATATAAATAAGTGTAAAGTGATGCACACTGATTCCAAAAATTAAGCCAAGTTACAGGGAACCAGGCAGAGGGCCTTCTCGGTGGTGGCGCCCGCCCTGTGGAACGCCCTCCCACCAGATGTCAAAGAGAAAAATAACTACCAAACTTTTAGAAGACATTTGAAGGCAGCCCTGTTTAGGGAAGCTTTTAATGTTTAATAGGTTATTGTATTTTAGTGTTTTGTTGGAAGCCGCCCAGAGTGGCTGGGGAAACCCAGCCAGATGGGTAGGGTATAAATACTATATTATTATTATTATTATTATTATTATTATTATTATTATTATTATTACTACTACTACTACTACTACTACTATTACTACTACTACTACTACTACTACTACTACTACTATTATATAACGTGTGCACCTGTGATTTCCGGCATCTGTGTCTGCGCAGATGCAATTTTTGGCGCCGCGGAAGCGAGTCTTGGTTTAGCGCAGCGCATGGGAGACTTGCTGAGTGGGCAGCTCGGTTTGGGGGCGGCTCGTGGGCCGGTAAAACAACCCCCGTGGGCTGCTTGTGGCCCATGGGCCTTAGGTTTCCGACCCCTGCATTAGAGCAAATGGGGCACTGCTCCACAACCCTTCTTGCTTACCCCTGCCCTTCTTACTTACTCCTAGTCTAGGGGCTGGCACTGCCTGGCAGCTTCTTCCTTCTCAGTCTCAGTGTTGACCTTGCAGAACCCAGCAGCGAGGACAAAGCTAGGACAAAGCTAGAATTAATCTGAAGAGACAAAACCTTTTGAGCAGTGGAAGAGCTCTTTGAACAAGGTGGTTTCTATCAGTGCTGCTTTGAGGAAGTGAGCATTGTTGATACCACTTGCACCTTGATATAACCTTCACTTGCTGCCTTGTGTAAGTCAAGGAATTTTTGCCCTTTGCTTATGCACCCAGGTTTGTACTCAATAGGTTGGTTTCCTATACGGAAAACCCACCATACCTTTTAGAATCCAAGTCACTGTAACCCCTACTAACGAAGTCACTGTTTAAAAATAATTTCCTGCAAAGCACAGCTTTGATTTTAAAAAAATGATTCTTTGCAGGTTGAATTTGACGACATGTTCCTCTTGTAAGCATCCTTCATAACCACCTTTTTTTACTAGTCAGTGGATCAATAACGCATTTCAGGCTGCCAAACGCTGGCAACAAAATCCAGTTAAGTTTGTGTCTCAGTTAATATGCACATGCATGCACAACAACAATACGTTTGCCTTATTGTAGCAGATTGGATCAATGATCCATCGAGTCCAAAGTCCCACTTCCATCAAAGACTAATGTCTAATGCTTCAGTGGAAATGGATCCCATGTAACGATTCTGTAATTCACCCAGCCAATTGTCCAAAGCTTTAAGTTTTGTGGGAATTGGCACTCTTTAGTTGGTGTGGGAAAGATCTATTAGTAATATCGTACCAAATATTTTCTAATTGCAATATTCACTTGGACAGTAGCACAATCTCTGTAACCAGATTCCTTGGGCTGGGACACATACACACACACAGAGAGAGAGATTTCGCTGAAATGTTGTAAGTAAATAACCAAGTGTTCATGACATTTCACAACTTTTGCTTTGCAACTGCTGCTAGACGCCATTGTCCCTATAGTTTTTTGCCCCTATAGTCCTTGTCATAGTTTGCCCATGCTGCTGTTAATCTAGCCATGGCAACCCATATGATTTCATTCACAATGAATGGTAGCACCATTGTGTGACATCATGATGAAGCACATGTGATGTCAGCCACATCACATGGCTCATCTCAGCTAATAGGATTACATGTGAGGAAATGAGGCCGGTCCAGAGTGCAAAGACTTAAGGAAGATGGTGCCAGGAAGAAAAAGCATTTAAACAGCACATGCGTTGTTTGCAACAAGTGCCAGAAACTGCTGCTACTAGGAGGTACTTTCCAGCATTCATGAAAGAGAATGCAACATGAAGGAAGTTCAGACTTGGCTCCCATTATTAGTTTTTAGGAGTACATAGTATGTGCGTCCCCTTTCTGATGGCTTTGCATTCATGGGATAGCATGGAGTGCTCAGGGTAGCTTATAACATTTTCATCAGCATTAGTTGCCTGTCACCCAGTGGACTCACAATTTTATCATTCTTCCTTTTCTAGTTTTGTGCAATTGAGACTGGTGCAGAGATAACTCGCCCTGCACCTTAACAATGGTTAGGAGGCTGCAAGGAGGTCTGGGATGGCAGACTCCTTCCCTTATCCTGCACAATTTCTCCCCAGCCTTCCCTGGGCAATCATAGCCACAGGTTAGTCATTAAATCTGTGTATCTGCCAGCCATGCTTAATATACACTAGGGGCTTGCCAGGAATTCTAAATTTAAGGGAAGGGCACCACTGCCTCTGGAACAGCCCAAAGCTTTGGGGGTACCAGTTATACTTTATTTCTCTTTGGCAACTTCAGTGCCAGGTTTCCTTGCTGTTTCAGATTTCCACTTCATTCTGAATCCCAGGTCTCCCATTATTTCATTACCGCTCGGCTGGTTTGGAACCTGGTCATCCTTTTACCTAATCTTTGGCGATCACTCATAGCTGAGTAAGTTTGTCTTCCATAAACACCGTCTTAACAGTGAGTCCGTAAGTGACTGTGGAGGCTGATTCTGGATCCACACCTCATTCCACAGTGGGGACATCGGTTTCCGGGTCGGAGTTGATCACAGTGTGGATTTGCCAAGCGTGCCTTCCTCTTAGTACGCTTCTCCCTTGCGTCCTGAGTTTGAGTGTCTTCAAAGTCCATGACACCTTTGGTAAAGGCTGTTCTCCAACTGGAGCGCTCGCAGGACAGTGTTTCCCAGTGGTGACTACTTTTTTTTTAGATTTACCTAATATGACATACTACTCTGAGAGCATGGGGCATGAGTTCCAGCAATCCCCTCTTTACTTTATTTCTTTATTACCAGGGTGTGGGTGGTTGTAGATAATGCCTCACCCAAGCAGTCTTGAGATGGTGTACAAAATTAATCTACCACAAAGAGTGTTGTCCTCTCAAAAAATATCGCTTCAGTGTATGGCAAACTGATTTCTAAAAGGCATGTTTCATTTCATAAGAAACTGGATCCATCTCGTTAATTTTTCAGAGGGGGTGGTCCATGAAAACTAAGATACTTCCTATTGAACCTGATGCTAACTAGCTGTAGTTACTGTCTGAACATCTATTTTGTGGTAGTGGATGGGAAAGGTTAACCGAACCTTGTTCTCCCCGTGCTGAAAGCGAAGCGAGAGAACGTGCAGAAGTGATGAGTGTCAGAAATCTGACCCATCTTTGTGTGCTGTAGCAGTTAGCTTCCCTGTGTTTGCGATCACAATTGCTGTCTTGCAAAGGATCTGTAACTGAAGCCACAGAAACCTTTCATTATGGCAGCGTAAACTCTTCCTCTTTTGCCCCTTTGTCTGTTTCTCTGGATTCCCCTCCCCATCTGGCTGCCATCTTGAATGAAAGCGTCCACTAAAGAGCGAAAGGCATAAACTTAGACGGAGTAGGCTATTTCAGATGAAATGCAGGAATTTAGAGAGCGCGTCCTCGCGAGGATCACATCACCGCTTAGTTCTTATACCTAAATGACGACTCTCGTAGTTCCTTCCAACTCTGCCTTTCTCTGGTTCTAATATGCAGCTTCTTCCATAAAAAACCACCTGTGTTGATGAGGCTTAAATATGTACTTAATTCTCCCACCGATGCAAAGGGAGCTCACAGTGCTTAATTTAAGCTGATAAAGCAACACGCTCTTGCAATTGGTCCTTTTTTTTGGTAATCTGGTTGTTGAAGGACAGTTACTTTCGGGGTTTGGTTTGCATTTACAATTTTGTAAAATCTGAGTTACCCCTGGCCTCCAGCCTATGTTTAGCATATCTGGGAGTTACCAAGTGATGAGACTTGAGAATGTGGAGGTGGTTTTACGATGATACTGGCTGTTTCTAGGTGACATTTAAAAAAATAGAAATCGAACGGCCGTGAAAGTTTTCATTCATACAATGCATAGACAAGCAAGATGTGTTCTTGCCCTTAGACCTTGTAGAGTTTAAATACAAAAGCTGTCAAGGCCCCTCCTGACCCTGGAGCTTCTGTGAAAACCTCCGTATAAATCAGCCTCCTCCTCTGTAATGATTAAGCAAGATTTATGGGCCTTCTCAGGTTTGATGTATGACATCTGAGTCAGATGTGGTTTATTTGTCCTTTTGTTGGAGACCAAACCTCTTTCGTGTAGATACATGCTAAAAAGGAGTGAATCAAACAGAAGTGACAGGCTCCTTATCAATAGCTTAGCTTATCAATTGTTTTTATATTTGGTGTTAGCTGCCCTGAGCCCGGTCTTGACTGGGGAGGATGGGGTATAAATAAAAATTATTATTATTATTATTATTATTATTATTATTATTATTATTATTATTATTATTATTATTATTATTATTAACTGACCATGGCTGCCATATCTCCTCCTCCCACCACCCTTTAAAAAATAAAAATAAAAATTTACAACTGTATATTTTATTTGTTTGAGTGGGAGAAGGGGAGGATTTTCAGTCTCTTAAGATTCGGGCAGGTGACGTTCCAAAAGATATGACCAAAACGAGGGCTAAACAGATTGTTTTGGGTGGGGATGCTTTGCAGAAAAGTTTACCTCATGGTGCAGAGATCTATACACATAGTTTTGGCTGTTTGGGCCTGGTTTCACAGGAAAAATTGAAAACGCCCATTCAGAGCAAGGGCAGGGAATTTTACCTCACCCTATTTGGCTTGCTGATGTCACCACACACAGCCAAATCTGATTGCCTTCACTTTGATTTGGCTTCCTGGCAACACTATTCAAGCAGAGTTTCCTGCCCTCATGATGCCATCATCGAACCAAATAGAGCTGTGTGATGTCATCACCCTGCCTCCACCTGACTGAAGTGGGATTGGCTGGGATACTACAGGAAATGGCTCCTATCTTCCTTTTCACTTTTTTCTTTTTTTTGGGAAGAGAACTTGCTGTGCCTCCAACTGTTTTTGGACTACAACTCCCATCAACCCTAGCTGTAGATAAAGGAATGACGCAGCTTGTGAGCAAGATAACACTTTTCACTACTCCGCTGAATTCCTTCCATTGACTCAAAAGTTTTTGGAGGGAATATTTCCACAGCCATAGGGAAAAAAACACCTTTAAAAATCAGCCACAAAAGAAACCGTTGCTCATTCCTTACCATAACTTGCTTTCCTGTACATAAACGGCTTACTTTGCGAATTGCACACATAGAATTAGACTTGTTAAATCCCCGAATAAACGAAATTCCACATTTGAGGGTAGCCACCTGGCATCTTTGCTCTGTGGACTAGGACGGAGGGAAACCCATATGTGAATTCCATTGCAGTTGAACACAATGAAAGAAAAAGAAGCATGGGTGCCTTTCACTTCAAATGTTGAAAGGAGGGAGGATGCAGGCATTTGTTATGGCTAACCAGCCCCCCCCGAAGACACCTAAATCCCCAACTAAAATGCACACACACATGTAATTCTGAAGACCCATTAAAGCCCCAGGCTCACTCTTCTGCTTGCATTATTAGCGAAGGGCTCGCGAACTGTGACAGGAGCTTTTTCCATAGCGGGGGCGCATTTATGAAGATTGATAACAGGCAGGGCTCCATGTTAACTTCTATTGTCAAACAGGCTGCAGGAGAAACTGCCAGCTATTGGCTTTTGCTTTGATTTATGAAAAGATTGCCACGCGAAAAAGGCATTGCATAAAATAGCTCTGCTGGCAGAAGTGTTACAAAATGGGTCTGTAAGGGGACCAAACAATAACTAACTATAATTATGCTCATTATCTTCTCCTTGAGCTTTTCGCTTCTCGATGGGTTGTTCTCAGGCCCTACTGAGCAGGGGCTGCAATGGAACTGCCTTTACATCGGTGTGGGGAAGAGTCCTGCGCTGTGTGCATCACCCCTCCGCCCTTAAAAACAAAATCTTCCCAATAATGACTAAGATACTGTGCCCTTTAGGAGGAGGTGGTTTCACCTGAAGCTCACTCAGGGTAAACCAGAACTCATAAACAGGATGTGACTTTATAGGGCTGAACGAAAACCTGCCCCAACCCTGGTTTCATGTCTCCAAGCAAAGGGATCATTTCAATGGTTTTTGAGAAAGGAAAAGGGAGAAGGCAAAAACTGGCCAGCGGTGGTGGCATTGTTGGTGCAGACCTTTAAAGCCCTAAATGGCCTCGGTCCTGAATACCTGAAGGAGCGTCTCCACCCCCATCGTTCTGCCCGGACACTGAGATCCAGCGCCGAGGGCCTTCTGGCGGTTCCCTCATCGCGAGAAGTGAGGTTACAGGGAACCAAACAGAGGGCCTTCTCGGTGGTGGCACCCACCCTGTGGAACACCCTCCCTTCAGATGTGAAGGAAGTAAGCAGCTATCTTATCTTTAAAAGACATCTGAAGGCAGCCCTTTTTAGGGAAGTTTTTAATATTTAATGCTGTAATGTTTTTAACACTCGATCGGGAGCTGCCCAGAGTGGCTGGGGAAACTCAGGCAAATGGGTGGGGTATGAATAATAAATTATTATTATATTATTAGTGTATGCAGTTTTGCCAGCTGGTGGCTTTCATGTTTTTGTCTTTACCTGGAAGTCCTCTAGAGCAGGGGTGGGCAAGGTTTTACCTGCATGGGCCGGTCAAGTCCCACGGCGATCTTTCCGTGGGCTGGATCACGTGTGCGATTTCTGGCATCTGGGCATGCGCAGATGTGATTTCCAGCATTGCGGAAGCGAGTCCCTGCGCTGTGCCTGTTTAGCGCAGCATACGGGGACTCACGGAGCAGGCAGCTCGGTTTGGGGGTAGCTCGTGGGCCGGTTAAACTGCCCCCATGGGCTGCTTGTTGCTCATGGGCCGCAGGTTGCTGACCCCTTCTCTAGAGTAGCATTCTTCCTCCTTAACTTCCCAGGTGGCCAACTTAAACCCAGTCTCTATGGAAGTATATTGTATTTAATTATGGGGTATCAGAGTTTTTAGGGGGCTAACCACGCTGGGATAGCTGGGATAGCAGGCCTGTTGGTTTGTGAATGTCTGGTGTAGATTTTTTCAATTTCGTTGTTCTGTATGGGACAATGACAATAAAGATTATCGTATCGTGTTCAGGGATGACGAGGAGTCACAGTCCAACAATACTGTCAGGGAACTGACATCAGAGCTAGAGGCGGAGGGAAGGCTCTCAAATGATGCTGGAGAAGGGCCCAGCAGGGAGAGAGGCAGCTCCGCAGATGGGGAAGCTAATCAGCGCAACACCAGGGATATAGAGGGGCTGATGGGGGAATCGGCGAGAGGGCTCCAGGACTCTTCACCGGACACCAGCGGGGAGAGCACGGGTCCTCCGCTACCCACGCCCACCCTGCGCAGAAGACTTCCGCGCAGGGAGAGTAGGAGGAGACTGGGTGTCAAACAACTTTTATGTTGGAAAAGATTTAAGAAACGCCCACTGACGGATTCTGCTAGCGACTGAGGCAGCCACGAAGTGAAGGGCTGTCCAAACAGAAAGGTTTAACAAGGCAACATAACCAGGAGAGGCGGCAACTTACGCACGAGCAACCCCATACCCATTACAAATACCTAGAGAACATTTTAGGGGATGGCCTAACCTACGGCTAGATGTTGTTGAATTAAAATTCCCATCACCCCCAACCATTGGCCATGCTGGCTGGGGCTGATGCCTTCCCTTGAGTGAGCTAGGATAGTTCAGTCGGTGGAGCATGAGACTCGTAGTCTCAAGATCATGGGTTTGAGCCCCAAGCTGGTCAAAATATTCCTGCATTGCAGGGGTTTGGACTAGATGACCCTTGTGGACCCTTCCAACTTCACAATTTGACGAATTGTCTCCTGGAAGGTGGGCAGTGCTTCCAGCCTTGGCTCAAGGGACCCCTGGGTAAAAGCAATGGAAGCCACCAGTGGCTAGAAGCCTCTTTGAGTAGGGCAGCTGTCTAACAGGTGGTGGTGAGAAAGGTGAGCCAGAGCAGGTGATTTCAGAGCATCCTTCTTTCCCCATAGGCACCCCATTTCGCTTTGATAGTTCTCTGCTGAGAACTTGAGCTCAGCCTTAAATTCATAGTGCAGTGATGAGGGTAGGGGTGGGGTTTTTTTTGGGGGGGGGGTTATAGCTTACTACTGGTAAGAACAGACAAGCAATACTTTGGTTTCCCGCTCCAGTTCTGCAAAACTAAATATTCAGAGTAAAATAGAGGGGGCTAAAGCCACGACCCACAGAAGCCCAACTACATGACAGTCCAGCAGCACTGTAAATTTTTTATTGGCACTCTTTTAGGAAGAGCTGCATAACTCACTCCTGGCTCAGTAGGCCTGGGAGCAATACAGCCACCTCAAACTTACAGTAATAAAATCTTTATAGTGCCTCACACTACCACAGAAACTGTGCTTTCCTTTTATATCAGTAATATATACTGTACTCTCTCCTTAAGTGGAAGCAGCTTCTCTCTCTTTCTCTCTAAGGTCAACTGCAATGCTCAGCATCAAACACCTTTAAAGGTGCACAACACTAAATTTCAGCATCATTATCCCCGGAGCGTCATTCTGTTGTGAAAAAGAAGAGGTAGAACTTTCCCCCCTTTTGCCATGGAGACCAACAAGAATTAGTGTATTTGCTCCAAAGCATTTGATCGTCTGCTGAAAATAAGATGTTTTTTTAAATGGAGCATGTACGGAATAGAACAAAGCAACCTGAGACTTAACCATTTAAAATTTTTGCTGCAAAGTGAGGGGAAAGAGAGAGCGAGATTCTTGTGCATCCAAGAATTGTGTAAATTCCTAGCAATGAGCTCTGCCACCGTATCTGCGTCTGTATCTGTTTTACTGGCATATGTCAAGCTGTAAAGGTGATGAATACCGCCCTATGGATGGGAACAACTACTTTGCTTTGACCATCCTAGATTATTCCATCGCCTAATATTATATAAGAGGGAGAAACAATAAACCTGCTTTCTCTCCATATTGTGCATAATTTTAAATATTTTGTGGGGAGTTGCTCCAGCCCCATGATAATTTTTGGGTGCCTGTTACATTACTTGTTATCTTCTGCATGTTAAATAGCTATACATGTTCTTGCACTGTCTTTCTTCATATTCTACTTAAAGTTGTGAATGTTCATTCAAAACCTGCCAGTGAGTCCATCTCTTTTTGTTGTTTCTGTAGGTGAGTTGTGAGAGGTTCCCATTCTTTTTTAAAGTCACTATTGTCCTTTTCATGTAATTTGTCTGTTCACTTTGCTAATTCAGTGTAGTTAATCAATTTTTCTTGCCATTCTTCTTTTGTTGGTACTTCTCCTGTCTTCCAGCCTTGGGCTAGCAAAACTCTTGCTGCTGTTGTAGCATACATAAATATTTTCTGTTTTTTTTCTTCTTTTGGCAATTCTTGACCTGAAATACCCAGCAAAAAAGGCTTCTGGCAGAAATATGGAACGCTTCACGAATTTGCGTATCAACCTTGCGCAGGGGCCATGCTAATCTTCTATGTATCATTCCAATTTTAGTATATGTGCTGCCAAAGTGAGCACACAAAATAGAATATTTTCAAACCTTTCCTAAACGATCCCCAACATGAAATTCGCATTTTTCGCAGTAGCTGCCCACTGGCACCATTCAATGTTTCATTGAACTTTCCACCCAGAGCCCATTCCTGGCCATTTGCCGCTGGTTTATAACCTATCAGTGTACACTGTGCATCTGTTAAGATATTTTTGGAATCAGTGCGCATCACTTTACACTTATTTATATTGAACTGCATCTGCCCATTCACCCAGTTTGGGGCATTCATTTTGTAGCTCTTTGCCATCTCCTTCTCTCGCCCCGAATAATTTGGTGTCATAATTCAAACTTAGCCAGTTCACTGCTTGCTCCAAACTCCAGAACATTTATAAACAAGTTAAAAGGCAGGTGCTAAGAAATAATAATAATAATAATAATAATAATAATAATAATAATAATAATCAATTTATTATTTATATTTATTATATTATATTTATTATTTATACCCCACCCATCTGGCTGAGTTTCCCCAGCCACTCTGGGCGGCTCCCAATCAAGTGTTAAAAACAATACAGCGTTAAATATTAAAAACTTCCCTGAACAGGGCTGCCTTCTGATGTCTTTTAAAGATAGGATAGCTGCTTATTTCCTTCACATCTGAAGGGAGGGCGTTCCACAGGGCAGGCACCACCACCGAGAAGGCCCTCTGCCTGGTTCCCTGTAACTTGGCTTCTCGCAGTGAGGGAACCGCCAGAAGGCCCTCGGCGCTGGATCTCAGTGGGGGTGGAGACGCTCCTTCAGGTATACAGGACCGAGGCCGTTTAGGGCTTTCAAGGTCAGCACCAACACTTTGAATTGTGTTCGGAAATGTACTGGGAGCCAATGCAGATCTCTCAAAACTGGTGTTATATGGTCTCGGCGGCCGCTCCCAGTCACCAGTCTAGCTGCCGCATTCTGGATTAATTGCAGTTTCCAGGTCACCTTCAAAGGTAGCCCCATGTAGAGTGCGTTGCAGTAGTCCAAGCGGGAGATAACCAGAGCATGCACCACTCTGGCGAGGCAGTCCGCGGGCAGGTAGGGTCTCAGCCTGCGTACCAGGTGGAGCTGGTAGACAGCTGCCCCAGACACAGAACTGACCTGCACCTCCATGGATAACTGTGAGTCCAAAATGAAAAAGAAAGACTAAGGAATGCCAGAAGGTAAATCATAAGGTTGCATGCGAGGTTCAATGTATGAGGGGCAGGAATTGTGGATGGAGAAGACTTCGCTGGATATATTTTGGATGGTTAGTCAGTCAAGAGCTGGTCACACTGAAGGCCAGTGGGTGTTCTCAATGGCATGGGGGAAAGGAAGGGTGGAGTTGAGCACCTAAACGAGTAGTAAATCATCCTATTTGCAACGTTGTTGCAAAGTGCCTAGCAGCCCTACAAAAATAAATTAATGAACAGATTTTAAATTAGATTTATGTAAACCTGCAAAGAAAGGCAATGCCTTCCATTTGGCACAGTCTCTCTGCCCCAGGAGAGCTGTTTTTGCTCAAAATGGGAGTGGTGTGTGCAGTAATACAATCAGGTTATACATTTTTTAAGACCACCTTCAGAGTTTGATGGGGGTGGGGGAATGGCTTGGTCAATCAGAATTTAATTTTCAGTTCACCAAATCATATTGCTCGTGCATTAGAAGACTGCTTTCGATTGACAAGCCAGTTATTAAAGCAATGTAGCCGGTGTGCTATGATCACACATTGCAGCTCTTTCCATGTCTCTTAGGAAACCGGGGTTCTTGGTTTTTTTGCAAAGTATACGTGAAGGTGCTTCTCCACTTTGGTGGAACTAGTAGAGCATTTCAGTTAAAGGCCCAAAGGTTTCATCATCACCCAGTTTTGAAATGCTTGCTTGAAAGGTCAAAGAGGAATCATAACATTGTTCTCCATATTGCTTGTTACTACTGTTAAACTGGGAAGTAGAAGCAGACCGATCCGTTTTGCCAGTTTGCAAACAGTAGCCTAGTTGCAACTGTTTCCAGACTGTGCTTTGTGGGATCCTAACCTATTTTGAGGGACGCGGGTGGCGCTGTGGGTTAAACCACAGAGCCTAGGACTTGCCGATCAGAAGGTCGGTGGTTCAAATCCCCACGACGGGGTGAGCTCCCGTTGCTCGGTCCCAGCTCCTGCCCATCTAGCAGTTCGAAAGCACGTCAAAGTGCAAGTACATAAATAGGTACTGCTCTGGCGGGAAGGTAAACGGTGTTTCCGTGCGCTGCTCTGGTTCGCCAGAAGCGGCTTAGTCATGCTGGCTGCATGACCCAGAAGCTGTATGCTGGCTCCCTTGGCCAATAAAGTGAGATGAGCGTCGCAACCCCAGAGTTGGTCACGACTGGACCTAATGGTCAGGGGTCCCTTTACCTTTACCTTTAACCTATTTTGGGAAGCAGCTTTGACATTATTTTATCAATACGGCTGGGTGTAAATAAATACTAGAACTTCCTCATCTAGAAGATCACAAACAGGCCTGCATATAATACAGCACATTCATCGCAGTGAACGGGCAGCTACCTGGATATGTTGTTGTGTTGTATTGTACAGGTATAGGCAAAATCTTTGGAATGGAGGATACTTTACTGCACATTTTGTCGCTAGCTCATGCTAGGCAGTTAATCCCGCTTGGCCTTTTTCCAAATGGGTAAACGGCGCATTAGGGGAGCACAACAAATGGAATTGTTCAATATGCAGCCAGGGCTTCTTTCTAGTAGGCTAATATAGTGCATTGTCTGCTAAGGAAGTGATCCCATTTACACAGCCAGACATATTGATACTTGGTCATCTCAGGGTTTCTTTTGGAGGATAGGAGAACCCACATGCAAAAAGTGCCTACACTACGTACTTCTTGAGAGCTCCGAAGCTCTGTAAAACCTTTCTTCCACTTGACTGTGCTAAGGCATACATTGCCTTGGCCATAACAATTATGATTTGAACTACTCTCTGAACTATTAGCTTCCACCCCTAACTGTGCAACAGATCTCCCTTGCCCTTTTGCTTCTAAAGCAGACTGTGCTGGTCCCGAGAGGCGAGGTCCGAGTCCAGTCCGAGAGTGCGGTATGGAGTCTGTCCGTCAAAGCTGTAGCTGGGTCCAAGGAGGGGAGTCAGGTGGGGTCAAGAACTCTGGCAGAAGAGCAGGACAGGGTGCAGGCAGGAACAGGCTAGCAAAAACGTTGCTCCCGCAACCTGGGACTGGGGCTGACTGGCTTTTATCTGCCCCGAGGCAGGTGACTCGCCTCTCCTGGCCTGGAGGCGAGCACTCCTCCTGCAGGAACGTAGTTCCCTCCGCCTCTCTGCCCTGAGCCTCTGCAGCTCAGGAGAGGCTGGAGGGTTACCGGACCCAGAGGCAACCTCACCTTCTCCTGATGGGGCTGAGAGTGGAGCACCTGCAGGCAATGGGTCCTCCATCACCTCAGGGGCCAGAGCAGACTCAGCTGGTGCCTGCACCGGAGGATCCAGCACAGGTGAGGACCCTTCAGGCTCATGGCCCAGCCCCGACTCAGCTGGTTCTGGAGGCAGGGACTCCTGTGCAGGCTGGGTTCCCTTAGGTTCAGCCTCTGAGTTCAAATCTCAGGCCATCACACAGACACATGGTTGGATGGCCCCTGTCAGGGGACTGCCATTGGAACAGCGGAGGGAGGCAGTGGGATATAGAGAGCCTCCGATGCTTCTGAGGAGCAGCTCCTCGTCCAATGATGGGGTGAGCCACACCTCCAGTGGAGCAGAGGGGGAAGGGGGAAGCCGAGCAAGGGGAGGGCTCGAAGATGCTACTGAGAGCCCAAGCACCTCACCTAGCCCGGCTGGCCAGGAAACAGGCACACCATTTCCGTTGTCCAGTTTGTGCAGAGGGGTGAAACGTAAGGAGGGGAGGCGGAGATTTGGGGTGTCTAAGTTCTTATGCTGAGGGAGAAACCGGAAGGGGCCACTCCTGGAATCTGCAAGTGACTTAAGATGGACATGAACTTTGTGGTTCTGCACTGTAAATAGTTTGCACAAATACAAACCTGCAAAAGGCAGGTCAGAGTCCTGCCTGGTTCTTCGTGAGCAACCACATCACCACCTGACAGCTCCTGTCATGGATGCTTTGGTTTGCAGGCGTTTGGACTAGATGACTCTCGGAGTCTCTTCCAACCCCACAGTTCCATGATTCTGTTTGTCAAGGAAGATCCTAAGATCAGAACATCTTGAGTCTGTTTAAGGCAGCTGCCTATGCAGCACTTGCTGTGGCAGCAAAAACAGAAAAAAGGGGAATGGAGCAGTCCTACTTTTTCTACGGATGGTGATTCCCCCCTCCTACAAGAAGCTGCTGGGAGAATTTCTCCTCTCTCCTGATAAACTGGATGATAGGGTGGAGAATTTTGAGAGGCCGCGTGTCTGCCACTCTCAATTTGAACTGTCCTGCGCATTGAGGATGCTTTTGCTAAGGGAGCAAAGCCTTGCCATCGGAATTACCTCATCTGAACAGTTCAGGAGCTGTTCTAAGTTTAGGTTAATTGCTTTGCTTGCAGTGACTCTCCAAACAAACCCTATTAGCCGTCCGCAGCTGGGCTTCCATTAGGTTTCATTAGAAGTGGTGAATCATGAGAGTGGTGAGTCATAAGTCATACGAAGCATGTGCATGCTGCGTCCCTCCGAGCTTTTTCGGGGGGATGGATGCAGCTGTAGCCTTCACGGTTATCAGTCACAGAAGCCGCAGCATCACTTCTCATATTGTGACACAGTCGACTTCTGAGGACACAATTAAAGAGGGTGGTGCTCAGCTCAGGCCCATTTCTGCTCACTCAGAAGAAGAGCTATGGGGGCAAGTGACTCGTGTCCCGAGGTTCCCTAAAGAGGCTCTCTGAGGAAGCACACCTGGGAGGCCTTTGTCCTAAAAGGTGGGTGTCAGGTGCTGTTGTGGTTGCTCGAGAGTAACCAGGCAGGACTCCGACCTGTCTTTTCCAGGCTTTATTTCGGTGCAAACTATTTACAGTGAAGAGCGTCATAAGTTCATGTCTGGCTCAATTACTAGCAGAATCCGGGAGTGGTCTGTTTTTGTACCTCCCCCAACATAAAAGTTTCGTCACCCCCCAGCCTTTTCCGCCCCTCCCTGCACCGCAGACTACTGCGCATGATGGGCGATGGCAAGGGCGTGCTTCCCTCCTTTCCGGCTTGCTCAGGTGTTAAGGCTCTTTCTAGCATCCTCTGGTCCTTGCACCTACTCTCAACTGGAGGTGGGGCTTTCCTCCTCGCCAGAAGAGGAACTCCTTCGCAAGATTTTCGGAGGCTCCCTGTAACAAAACTGCCCTTCTATCGCTGGCCTCTGAGCTGATGGCAGTTCCCTGACAGTGGGTTATAACTACCTGTCACAAGTAAACCAACTCTGGACACTACTCTGGCTCCTAGCCTTGACAGTCCACAAAAGTCTGCTTCCAGCAGCATCGCACATTGTGCTACCCACTCCTTGTGAGTTTGCTCTTGCTGCCCCCAACCCTTGCAAGCATAGTAGATGAATGTGCTAATACGGGGAGAATTCCTTTCTTTAGCTCAAATCCTGAAGGTTGCAAGTTGGTGAGGAAGCAGTTGGCATAGCAGCGTCACACACCACACCCTGTCTCTCCAGACAGAAAGACCAACTTTTTGACTAGGAAATGCAATGTGGAGATCAGTTCTGGAGTTGACATAGGGGTGCACTTTGGATTGTGCCTCCTGACTCGGTCACATCCTGTATCCAAAGTGGTGGAGGGCTATCCAGGCAGACGTTTGCCTCTCCATTGGCAGCGGCCTGCATCTCCTTAGGGAAGCCCCTCTCTCAATATGAGGTCTTTGGATATTGAACATTTAGGGGTGACACACGATGTGATGTGGAATGCAGGAAGCTGCCTTTATCCTGGCTTGTCCATCAGCAGCTCTTTGGGGTTTCAGGGAGGGAGGGGTATTTCCTATCATCTGCTGCTACATGAATCTTTTTTTTAAAAAAGGAAATTAAACCCAGGATCTTCCACATTCAGAGCATTAGCTTTACCAGGGTCCCCCTGTAAAAATACTTGTTGACAGCAGGAGCAGCTACCAAGAGCACATTTGTACATGGAAGATCACTTCATTGGTAGAGCATGAGACTCTTAAATCTTGTGGGTTTGAGCTCCACATTGGACAAAAAAGATTCCTGCCTTGCAGGGGGTTGGACTAGATGACCCTTGTGGTCCCTTCCAACTCGATGAATCCATGAAAGCCTCTTGGCCTCAAGTATCTACAGAAGTCTCAACTTTTGGAGCCTGCAGAGCAGGGCCACTAGGCTGGATTTTTAATTTGGCTTCCCAACATTTTGCAGTGGAACAGCATAATGATCAAGAACGCTGGAGAGATGGGTGTTTTTTTTTAATCTGGCGTGTGCTGTAAAATAAAGGAGATTTAGCAGTCACCCTCTGGTTTCTTTTTTGCTTCTACATCTTGCAAGGCTGCCAAGAACCGAGCCCTCCTAAGGAGCAGTTGACTGCTTTGCATCTCACTTTCATCCTTTTTGTTAAAATATGGTTATTCCCAAACCAATCCGAAATAAGGAGCATAAAAATATTCATTGCAGGACACACTCACAGATGAGCGTCTCTCTCTCTCTCTCACCATGTTCTACTTAAAATGATACTATGTGGAAGATATGATTGAGCTGGATATTGGATTTATGGGGGAAACGTGTGTGTTCACATATTGATTTTCAAAAGAGAGGAATGAGGTGTATTTCGAATGCTATGTGGTTTCCATTTACCAAACAGCAGAAACAACCACTTCTCAAGTCTGGTGGTGGGTGCTGGAGAGTGATGATGGCAGAGGGACCGTGTGTTTGTATGTGTGTGTGCGCACGCGCACGTGCCTGGCCTGTAGTTGCTTCTGTTATTCAATGCCCCTTTGAACAGGTGGGTGACCTGCAGAGGGGGAAACTGAGGATCTGGCCCATGGGGCTCTTTCAGTTCCCACTTCTGCTATAGTGAGAACAACAGGAAGAAAGGTTGATGCCTAATTTCGTAGGATTGCGTAGCATCTATGCAGCTGGACGGCGCAGATGTCGGCTGGTAAAAAGCCGCTATTTCTATGTAAATCTGCACCAGCGTAATTTCTAGAAGATGATGATGATGGGAGACCTTTGGAGAGAGGCAATCCAGGTAACCCAAACCACGAGTGACTACATAAGTCCTGCGAATCTAGTAAATGTCGAGGTAGGTTCCTAAGACGGATTGTAAGGTGGAGGGAGCGTACTGAGTTAATCTTGGATCTGTCAACATTGGAAATGCTGATTGTAAATCTGTTGTAGAAAGACTGGCTGGGCGAACTGTGGAAACCAGCTGAACTGCCAAAACGTATTGTGTTTGCATGGATTAGGGAAGGCTGGCAATATACACTGAGTACTTGAGAAATCTTGGTTCCCGTTCATTAATTCTTGGGAGAACAAATACTCTGCGATTGCGCTGTGTCTACTGTTTTCTTTTAATGTTGCATGTGTTACTTCCTTGGGCTATGCCTGTCTTGGGACCTTGGGGTGAAGGGAATGAATGAATGAATGTTTCTTTTGGATATTGTATGAAACTAGCTTTGGAAATAAGTCCATATATGTTCCTACCCCACCCCAAAAATGTACTAGCCCACATGAAGCCACGGAAGTCATTTGTGGTACGTTGATAAGCTGGCAGGCGGGGGGAAGCTAACAGTCTCATCTGATTTCCAAGAGTACGCCTACAATATCTTCTGATATCAAGCAACAGGGAAGGGTTCAGGGCATGAGGGTGGCAATTATTGAAACAGAGTTCTGGACTGGATGGACCTTTAGTCTGTATGAATCTGGATCATATAATTAAGAATACAAAGAACCTACTTTCTGCCAGCAAAATATTCTATATAATAATACATTGTTTCATATAAATTAGTATGAAAGCAGCCATTCAATACCTATCTTCTTCTTCTTCCTCCTTCTCCTCCATCTTATCTCCCCTCCCTCCCCCCTGTTGCAGGCGATACGAGTCTCGCCCTGTGTGTGCTGACTTGCAGAGCAAAATCTTCCAGTGCTACCAGGAAAACTCCCAGCAGACGCTGAGCTGCTCAGTTCTGGCCAGCGAGTACTTGAAGTGTGTCAACCATGCCAAGCAGGTGAGTCCCAAAAAGCAGGTGTAGGGGGCAGGGATATGGCGAGACCTCCATGGAGCTCCCTCTGGGCCTTCTGGGCAGTTTCCTGCCTTAGACCATTTTTGCAAGGTCGTTGCGATTCTCTGCACTTCTTTTTCATTATTTCATGGTATGGTCTAGGGATCCGGCCGATCCTGTTCCATTTATTTCTACAGTATTGTTTAACACTTAGCATTGTGAACAATCTAATATTGGTTACAGATAGGTAGCCGTGTTGGTCTGCCGTAGTCAAAACAAAATTAAAAAAAATCCTTCCAGTAGGACCTTAGAGACCAACTAAGTTTGTTATTGGTATGAGCTTTTGTGTGCATGCACACTTCTTCAGATACGCTGAAAAAAAAGTCACCGGACCCTTATAAATAGTGAGAGGGTAGGAAGGGTATTGGGACAGGGGTGGTGCTGTGGGTTAAACCACAGAGCCTAGGACTTGCCGATCAGAAGGTTGGCGGTTCGAATCCCTATGATGGAGTGAGCTCCCGTTGCTCGGTCCCTGCTCCTGCCAACCTAGCAGTTCGAAAGCACGTCAGGTGCAAGTAGATAAATATGTACCGCTCCGACGGGAAGGTAAATGGCATTTCCGTGCGCTGCTCTGGTTCGCCAGAAGCAGCTTAGTCATGCTGGCCACGTGACCCGGAAGCTGTACGCTGGCTCCCTTGGCCAGTAAAGCGAGATGAGCGCTGCAACCCCAGAGTCGGCCCTTTACCTTTTACTAGGAGGGGTATTACTCAGAGGGGTGGTGGGAATGGGTGATTGACTGTCGTCAACAGGTTTACCACACCTATCAGTCAGTCACCCATTCCCACCACCCTTCTGAGTAAAACCCCTTCTCACCCTCTCACTATATATAAGGGTCTGGTGACTTCTGTTTCAGTGTATCTAAAGAAGCATGCATGCACACGAAAGCTCATACCAATAACAAACTTAGTTGGTCTCTAAGGCGCTACTGGAAGGAATCCCCCCCCCCCATCTAATATTGGATTTCTCTTCCTCCGATTTGCTTTCAATTCATAGAGTTTCTTTGTCGTTCTCTCCATATACCTTGCTTAAACTGACGGCGGGTGAGCTTAGTTGCAGTCGCTGGGGCTTTGGATCCATGTCTGCATTTGAAATGCATTTAAATCCTCCCCCGCCTTTCGCTGCTTCTAGCCGGCCTTGAATCACGCTGTTGCAAGTAGAGATTCTTCACATTTTGTCAAATCTATACAGCATCGCCTGGCACCCTCCTTGCTAGATATAACCTCCTTCCTTGCCCCAGTAATACCACTCTACCTATTTTTGGGTGTTCTTTGGCTTTTCAAGCATTGCGTCTGCTTTGCCTGTTCCAGCTAAGCTAAGGGCAAACCCTTCCGTTTGTAGTCAACAACATCTGGGGACCCACAGGTTGAGAACCGCCGAATTAGAGGAAAGTGTCTTGTCTTGTCTTTCCTTTTGGTAGCACTGCTCTTACTCAGCTCCCATTTATTTCAGCAAAGCTCTGAACTTTCTGCTGGGATGCATCCAGCGGCTCCGCGGCGAACGTTGCCAGCAAAGGCAGTTGCACACATCCTCTTGGCTTGCTTCTGGTGGTGCTTTATAAATTATCCTCTTCTGCTCCTGTTATAATTCCATTTCCACCAAGTTGGCCCGCTCTCTTTCAGAGAGCGTCCCCGGTGGACCGGCAGGGCCAGAAGCCACGCTCTAGCTTGTATGGCTATCGTTTGCTCGCTTTGCATGTCTGCAAATCCAGGGACACGCCAGTTTATAATGGTTGTCAAGGCAGCTTGCCAAGTTTACTTTGTGGAGTCTCTCAAGAGAACACAGTAATCTGGCGTAGACCGTATGCATGGAACTGAGAGATGGAAAGGGCCAATTACGGCATCTTTATAGATACATGATTGTTGCCTGCTCCCCCTTGCCTGCCCTGTGTGCTGCTTGCTCCCTCGCTGTCGCCTCCGAGTTTCACGCTTGTTCTTCCAGTATAGTAGCCCCTCACGGCACTCCTGCTATTCTGATTCAGCTGGTGGCAGAGAGGGGAAGCAGCACCAAGGCCTCCTCTGTTCTCTTATCTCAACTCAAGCCTACAAAGTCTGAGCTTGCCGGGGAAGAACGGAGGAAGCTATATAATCCTGATACTCAAATCACCAACCACCGTTGCCCTGCTCAAAATCAGATCTTGTTTGTCTGGGTTCCATTGGTCCTCACTGCTGAAAATGACCTCAGTTTCCACTTCTACTCTCAAATTATATGGGTGTCTATGGTGTGCAACTCAGATAAGAACCTAGAATTTCGGCTATGCTTAATTCTCTCCACCACTCGGACAATCATCCTTTCACTATCCTGAGTTAACTTTCTGGTTTCACCCCTGGGTCCAGCATGCTGGCTTTCACGATGTACAGTGGTACCTCTGGGTGCGAACAGGATCCGTTCTGGAGCCCCGTTCGCATCCTGAAGCGAACGCAACCAGCGTCTACGCATGCACGGGTCGTGATTTGCCGCTTCTGCGCATGCGCATGGTGTCATTTTGAGTGTCTGCGCATGCGCGAGTGGCGAAACCCGGAAGTAATGCGCTCTGTTACTTCCGGGTCGCCACGGAGGGCAACCCGAAAATGCTCAACCCGAAGCTACTTCAGCCCGAGGTATGACTGTACGAGCAATTCAGGTTTTTTGAGAAATGGCCACATAACTCTTCTGTTGCAAAGGATTTGGATATCTTCCCTGTGAGTCACGCCTCTGTTTCCCCCCACCCCACAGCAACCAAACAGCAATTTGGTTTTGCTATAAAAATTCAAGTTTTCCCCCCACACCAAGGTCTATGACATCTGTAGAACTATTGAGGCTGGCATGTGGCCTGCACTGTCTTTCTTACACATCAAGGATGAAGAACTGCATCTGTTTGGTGGGCCAGCCAGATGGCTATGTCCCCCACCCCTTGCGGGCCAAGTTTGACAGGTGGGTGGGCCAAGTCACCTGACACCACAGTGATACCTTTTTTGCCCTGCACTTTCACGACTTCTTTCAAAGCATTCCACAGGACAGCGCTTTGAAAGGAGCTTAGGAAAACCCAGACAGTCAGCTGATGGTTCGGTCTTAGGGAACCCCTTTCAGATTGGCTTGCATACGGTGTTGCAGGCACTGCCGATCACCTGATCGGCAGTGCCTGCAAACCCCCTTTTGGCTGAGCCAGGTTTTCACCTGCCCCCACACCTGGTGTCATATATATAATGCCATGCATAGGGCACATGGGTGTGGCTTGGCTGAAACAGCGTTGCAGGCTAAATGGGGAGACCTTGCAGGTCCAACTAGGCTTATGCCCAGAGATTGCCCACCCAGTTCAGATAATACCTGTGACATCACTGACTTGGGAAGACAGGCGAACTAATGCCAGTGTACTGGAAGAAGCAAAGATCACCAGTGTTGAAGCAATGATTCTTCAACATCATCTTCATTGGACTGGTCATGTTGTGCGGATGCCTGATGATCGTCTTCCAAAGCAACTACTCTATTCCGAACTTAAAAATGGAAAGCGTAATGCTGGTGGTCAACAAAAGAGGTTTAAAGGCTGTCTCAAGGCAAATCTTAAAAAATGTAGTATAAACACGGACAACTGGGAAACACTGTCCTGCGAGCGCTCCAGTTGGAGAACAGCCTTTCCCAAGGGTGTCATGGGCTTTGAAGACACTCAAACTCAGGACGCAAGGGAGAAACGTGCTAAGAGGAAGGCACGCCTGGCAAATCCACACCGTGATCAACTCCTGCCCAGGAACCAATGTCCCCACTGTGGAAGGACGTGTGGATCCAGAATTGGCCTCCACAGCCACTTACGGACTCATTGTTAAAACCATGTTTATGGAAGACAATCTTACTCGGCTATGAGTGATCACCAGAGAAGAAGAAGAAGAAGAGGATGTGCAGTTGCCAACTAATGCCTGAGCAAACGTTCATTTTGTGCTTCATTCCCCCCCCCCCGAAATGCACAGCCCCATGCCACAGATGTCCTCCTGTAGACAGACAACAAAACATTTTCCTTACTTGGCAACGATGCCCCAACCGTTCCAAAATCTATTGCTGTTTCTTATTTATTTTTTAAAAAATGTTTTATTAATAAACAACATAAACCAATGGAGAGGAAGCATAAAGAAATATCATTATTGCAGCATGCTGAAAGCAGCATAAAGTTAGACATTATCATCAAACTTTCCGAAATGGCAGGAATAGAAGGTGGAGTCATGGCTGTCATCTGCATATTTGCTGAGCATTCAGAGTAGCATCACATACTATCGCTGCTGTGCCTTCTGGAAGAACATCAGCACCCCAGGACCGCACTTCCTCTCTGATGCAGACAGTTGTTAAGTTTTGATGGCCCTCTAACTGTTAGTGGGGTTTCACTCCACTCTCATGAACCTGTTCTAGGATATGGATATACAGAACACAGCTTACGGTGCACGTTAAAACAGGTGGTCTGGAATCCTGGGCAGGTTGGGAGGAGGCTGGGGGTCTCTAAGACCCTACCAAAATGGTGTTTCCAAGAGTCCTTTGAGAGCAGCGATAGCAGTTAAAACCATGCTCATATATGTTTGGATGTGCCCATGTGGGAACAGAAAGCGCTTTTATCATGCTATTGGAAAGGCTTAGAGGGAGCTATATTTTTACTCCTACATCCCAAGGGAGGATGTTTTTGTAGTCCTTGTGGGCCGTAGGTGGGGGCGCAATTCCCCCCCCCTTTAAGCTGCTGATGACTGAAGAGTCTAAACAAATAGTTGGCTTTGAAGCTGCTCCGAAAAAGGCTGTATGAAAACCAGACCGTGATTAACGCAGACAGATGCATGCGAGGGGATGAATAAGCCGAGGAGAGGGAAATCAGGGGATGAAGAAGCCAATCCGAAATCGGCTACCGAAGAAGAAGAGCAGCAACAACAAAAACTGCGTTTGGAAACCGGCTCAATAACGCCGAGAAGCAGACACAGGAGGGAATCTGAAATCCAGGTAGCGATGCCTCCCACCAGCACGGCAGCCGAAGACTCTTTTTGTGCTGCTCATAAATTGAATTTATTGACTCCTCTTTCCTTCCTGCCTCGATTGCAATCGGCTCGTCTTGTCATCTGCACACTCCGTATTTCGCACTCGGTAATCTCCCGACTCCATCTCTCCCTTAGAAAAACCTCGTGGAGCTGCTAATATTGAGGGCTTTGACACTTGGCTGTATCTTGAGTTAAATCTTTATCTGAAGTTCTCTCAAGGCAGTTTGATAAAGCGAAGCATATTATTGATATATTCCTCCCCTCCACCAGAGCAGGCTTCCGATGACGACAGTTGTTTATCGTGACCATGTTTATCAAGGCAAGGCAGTGGCGGCTGGCGGCAATCAGCGTTTATGCGCACTTACAGCAAGAATGGGATCTTGAGGGGGGGGGAACATAACAGTAAGCTTTTCTCCCTCTGTCATAACACTGGAACTCGTGGACATTCAATGATGCTGACTGTTGGATCAGAACAGAAAGTGCTTCTCCATGCAGTGATTAGTTAAACTGTGGAACTCACTGCCACATGTCTTTCTTCTGGTTTTCCCATAAGCATCCGGTTGGCCACTGTGAGAACAGGTTGCTGGACTAGATAAGCCTCTGGTCTGACAGCTAGCTTGGTTGCATTGAGCAGGGATGTAGCCAGTTGGTCTTGTCACATGCACCATGCCAATTTCTTAAGCAACCAGATGCGCTCTTGCTCCTAGTGCAGGGGTTGGCAACCTAAGGCCCATGGAGGTCATTTAACTGGCCCATGAGCTGCCCACAAACCGAGCCATCCGCTCAGGGATTCCCCACGCGCTGTGCTAAACCAGCACGGCGCGGGGACTCACTTCCACGATGCCGGAAATTGCACCTGCACAGGTGCAGACTCCGGAAATCTTGGGTAGGTATGCGTGCGATCCGGCCCACGGAGGGATCTCCGCTGGAGTAAACCAGCCCAGGCAAGGTAAGCCTTGCTGACCCCTGTCCTAGTGCCTCTCCTCACCATGACCACCTCCCACCAAAAATACTGTATTTTTTGCTCTGTAAGACTCACTTTTTCCCTCCTAAAAAGTAAGGTGAAATGTGTGTGCGTCTTATGGAGCGAATGCAGGCTGCACAGCTATCACAGAAGCCAGAACAGCAAGAGGGATCGCTGCTTTCGTTGCGCAGCGATCCCTCTTGCTGTTCTGGCTTCTGGGATTCAGATTTTTTTTTTCTTGTTTTCCTTCTCCAAAAACTAGGTGTGTCTTATGGTCTGGTGCGTCTTATATATATATACCATATTTTTCGCACTATATTTTCCAGCTCAGGTTCATCAGCTTCATTCTTGGAATATATTGAGAGCTATTGGGGGTGGGTGGGAATATATTCCCCTCTATCAGCCAAACCCCTAGTGCTCAGAATTGTTTGCCTTGATCGTTGCTATAATATTGTCCTTTATCTAAGCAGCTAAAAAGTATGCTGAGGAGGCACAGACAATTCTGCTTTTCTCCCTGAAAGTCCTGCGCCTGCTGTTCTGATTGAAGTCATTGCAGTGAATAATTTGGCGCACATGCGAGAGAGATTGTTTTTAACCAAGGGAAATGTCCAACAATTAGCAAGTTTTCTGAGCAATTAATCCAAAATGTTGCAGGTGTATCTGCTGCTGCTTCGAAAACACAGAATGGAACCCCCTGCGTACCCAACTCAATCTTCTCTGTGTCATACAGGGCATCTCTTGCAGTGGAAATGTGGGTGGTTGTTTCCCTCCCTCTCCTTACAGTGGAAATGGTGTTTTGTGTTTTGTTTTGATCTGTCAGCAATCTGTGTGATGGGCAGCCACCTGTATTTTCCTGCCTCACCTGGCAGATTCCTAGAGCGAAGTAGCGGGGTTCTGCTTTTCAAGTTGTGGCATTCCTCACCCCACCCCCCACTTTGCCCCTGAAATATGTTAATTTATGCAGTGTTTAAATTTATGCAGTGTTGAATGTTAAGAGCCTGGCTGGTGTTGCATTCATCACACGGAAAGTAGTCAAGCATAAGCCAGGCTTTAGCTGCTGAGATTTCCGAAGGTTCCCTGGAGGCAGGTGGAGAAAACTAGAGAGAATGTTCTGGCCCCCTTCTCCCTGCATAGCTCCTTGAGGGGCTAGCTGTCTTTGGGGAGAGGAGTGGAGACCTAGACAAGAGGGAGAAAGATCACCAAGGGCTCCTGTGGACTACATGGAGTTGGCAGAAATGACTGGCAGAATCCGAGACCAGGGAGAAGAGGTGGTGGAAGAAGACTGGAAGAAATTTAAAGACTACTTGCAGAAATACTGTAAAATTAATGAATGTTAATGAAATGAAAAAGGTACTTAAATGTACTTTCCCTAAGAAACCAGAGGCCTTTCTCTTGGGCATTGTCGGCCAATTGGTGTCAAAGAAAGACAGAACTTTCTTTATGTATGCTACAACAGCAGCAAGAATACTTATCGCGAAGTATTGGAAGACACAAGATCTACCCACCCTGGAAGAATGGCAGATGAAAGTGATGGACTATATGACATTGGCTGAGATGACTGGCAGAATCTGTGATCAGGGAAAGGAGACGGCGGAAGAAGAATGGAAGAAATTTAAAATCTATCTTAAGGACTATTATAAACTTGTTGAATGTTAGAATGTCAAGGTTTTGAGAAAGAAAGGGTTACAGCGATACAAGGCTAGACTGAAGGAAAGATTAAAAGGACAGAGACTTGACAGAAACATTTAGAAGTTGCTAAGAAATTTTGGACATTGGGATGCAGAAAGGGGAGGTATGGGGGAGTCTGAGAAACAAGGTTTATGAAAAGAAGGTTATGAAACTATACGTGTTTGTATGTCTTTTTATATGTTTGTATTGTTTTAAAAATCTTTTGTAAAATCAATAAAAAATATTATAAAAAAATTAATGAATGTTAAAGGGATGTTGGATTGAAAATAAGCGGTATTGGTAAAAAGATTAATAAGAATATGTAAATATGGACTTATAATGGTGGAAAATATATATTTATAATAGGCTAAGATGCTGAGCAAGGATAAATGATAGAGGGTAAGGACTTGCTGAATTAAATATCTGAACTGGAATACAAAAAGGGAGGTGCGAGGAGGTCAGGAAACTAGTAAATGAAGTATAAGATATGAAAATACTGATTTTTCTCCTTTTTTCTTTTTGTTAACTGCTTTCTATTTTGCATTTTTCATGTGTTTTGTTTTTGTATCTTTGTAGTTCTTTTCTCTTCTATTAGGGTTATTCTTTCTTCTTATTTTTTATATTTAAACTTTGAAACTTTTTATTGTTTGTAAAATTTCAATCAATATTACTTTAAAAAAAAAAAAGATCACCAAGGGCTCCTGTCTTCCTGCAAGCTCTTATAGGTTACCCTGCCTGTCTCCAGGGAACTTCAGGTTTTTTAATAGTCAGAGCCCAGTTCACACTCTTCACACCATGAGAGTAACGTGTAGCCAGGCTTTTCCATAATAAGATTCTCTTGCAGAAGATGCCTTCCTGTTGCAAGGAAGAAACCATCAAGGTTATATGAATGGGAGAAACAAGCTAGCGCAGAATAAAATGCACACAAACATGCACTCTGTATAAACCCAGGATCCTGCAGCACTGTGCTATCATCACAGGTGGGAAGAAAATGCCTTGCAAGAACACCAGGAGGGGAAATACGCTGGGGCAAACTTTCCGCCCTTGTACCCCACTTCAGGAGCCTCCACACCACAATGGCAATGTGAAGAGGAGCTCTTGTCATTGGCATCCGTCTGTCTCGAGAGACGAAGGAGGGTGCCAGCGTGGGCTGAAGTCAAACCGCTGTATTAGCAGCACCAAAGTGAGCTCCCTGGGATGCAAGCCTGGCCAGGGCGCCTGGAGGTCTTGGGCTGCCCAGGCAACAAGATCCTCCTCTTGGCCTTGATGATGTGATGGAAAGGAAAGGAGAGCAATATGTTTGGCATCAGCTTGGCTGCAGGAGTTGCTGGAAGGAGGCGTACAAGGCGCCATCCAACCGTCTTGGGCACTCCACTCTGGATATGTGTAGGCTTTACTCCTTAGCCTTTTCTTCTCCCAAAGATATCCTGCAAGGAAGAAGAAGAAGAAGAGTTTGGATTTGATATTGCGCTTTATCACTACCATAAGGAGTCTCAAAGCGGCTAACATTCTCCTTTCCCTTCCTCCCCCACAACAAACACTCTGTGAGGTGAGTGAGGCTGAGAGACTTCAGAGAAGTGTGACTGGCCCAAGGTCACCCAGCAGCTGCATGTGGAGGAGCGGGGAAGCGAACCCGGTTCACCAGATTACGAGTCCACCGCTCTTAACCACTACACCACACGGGCTCTCTGGCAGTGGAGGTTGAGGATCAGTTTCCTTCTCCTAGATGGGCTGCCTTCCCGGGTTGCCTGCCTATCAATGCCAGAGGGACGCTGGTACCATTTATCAATGCCAAGTGTTATCAGAAGATTCAGCATAAAATGGGTGTCCAAACTTTTTTCAAAGAGGGCCAGATTTGATGAAGTGAAGGACCAAAGGGCCAGCCAAAGTTGTTGACCTTTTTAGGATTGAAGTTGGTGAGGTTTTTTTTAGGATTTTACCCCTGAAAATAAACTGCCACAGGCGCCGGATTAAACTGACCGGCGGACCAGATTATGCCCCCGAAAATGGACTTTGGACATGCCTGCTCCACAGCATGTTTGGTCTCATCTGCTCAATCTGCACTTAGGGGCAGTTGGGAACTCACCAAGCCCTTAGAAGTAGGCTAAAAGATTGGGAAATGTGGCGCGGCTGCCGATTTTCATCACAGGTGCAAGCTTCTTTCGCGCAAAGTGTGTTTGCCAAGGGGACGTGTCTGGTCTCCGCACGTCGGCGCTCCCCCCTGTTCTGCTGGCAATGCTGTTTCTCAAGATTGAGTGGCAGGTGTTGATTTTCATATAGATCGCAAAAAAGGTTGTTGGGATCGTTGCAATATTGCTGTTGTTTGTTATTTGAAATAGCACCCTTAAGGCACATTGAGCTTTGCAGAGTAAGCAGCAGCAATAACAACAAAGGGAGGGAGGAAGAAAAGGTTCCTGCCCCAGGGAGCATACAGTTTACATTTCAACAAAAGGAGGGGAGCACCAAGTGTACCAAACAGAGGGGTGGGAGAAGGGGGGTAACGAGGGATGAATCTTGACATTTTAGACTTCATTGCAGTCAAGTATCAGTTTTGGGGGTGTCAGTTAAGCCAGAAGCTTCACTGCAATAGTGGCTTTGTGGAGGGTTTGGAAGCGGGTAAGAGTAAGGAGGCAACAGAAAGAGAAGAAGAAGAGTTTGGATTTGATATTGCGCTTTATCACTACCATAAGGAGTCTCAAAGCGGCTCACATTCTCCTTTCCCTTCCTCCCCCACAACAAACACTCTGTGAGGTGAGTGGGGCTGAGAGACTTCAGAGAAGTGTGACTGGCCCAAGGTCACCCAGCAGCTGCATGTGGAGGAGCGGGGAAGCGAACCTGGTTCACCAGATTACGAGACTACCGCTCTTAACCACTACACCACACTGTCTCTCTAGGAGGTGAAGGGAACAACACTTGCCCAGGACTTTCCTACCAGACACAGAGCCCAGTTGTGTTGCATATGGCTGGAGCCCCAAGCAGTGGTCACCTGCCTTCCCTCAATTAAAGAGAGGCAAAAAGTATGTTGCCTGCCTCCCCACCTGCAAGGTGACACATAGGCAGTTTGGTCTCCCAACCTTCTCACTTTGCATTCAGGATGCTTCAAGGATGCTTCAAAAGGGTGATGCTGGTGAGGGCTCTCTGAATGGGACCATGGGTTGCCCTCCTTTGCAGTCCTTGGGAGGGGGCCTTCCAGCTCACTTGTCTGAGCCACCTGCAGCTCTTTTGGTCTGCAGCCATCTCACCTGCTGTCAGGTGTGCGTGCAGGAGCCAGGCCCTGTGACCAATAGGACTTTGCAGGACTGGGGCCTTCCTAAGTTCGTTCTGAAGAGGCAAGGCGCGGCCACACAGGCCGATTGGTAACTCACAGCACCTGGTGGCAAGAGCCGAGAAGGGATATAAGGTCAGCATTTCCCTTTGGCTCTTTGCCACAGCAACATGCTTCCTGCCTTGCTGCATTTGGCTTCTTGCTTCCTGATCCTTGAACCTCGGCTTCTTGACTCCCTGCTTCTTGATCCTCAGACCCCTGACTTGGTGCCTCCTTGCTTCCTGACCCTTGGCTTCTTGACTCCTGGCTCTCTGACCCTCGGACTCTTGGCTTCCTGACTCCTGGCTTCTGGACCCCCGTTCCTGCTACCACCCCGCCATCTTGCCCCCAGTCCTGACGTCCCCTGCCGGGACTTCGATCGCCCGTGAACCGAACCGTGACACCTGCAGCCTCCTGGTGGCCCGCAGCTGGGCTCAGATTCTGCCGTGGGGGGCAGGTGGAGTGGGGCTGCTGCTGTTGGGAGAATAACCGCCCTGCCTTTTGGGTGGGTCATTGGGTCAGATGGTGTCCTGGCCCCTTTTTTTGGGAGTTGGGGGTGTGTGTAAAGTTTTTTTGATTTCATTTTATAATGTATATAAAACAGAGATAACAGTTTTAACAACAGATGGAAATTACCTGTGCCAGAGTGGGAAGGGAAGATATCCCAGAAAAAAAGGGAACCTCGCAGGTGAAAGCTAGAAAGGTTCACTTCTCTCTCTGTGGGACAAGTTGAGATTTACCTGTGAATGAGGACTTTGTATCCTTATTCTTCTTTCTTTGTTTTTGTTTAGATTGGTTTGTTTTTCATTGTAATCCATTATGAAAGGTCTTAATAAAATCATACAGCCCCCCCCCCAAAAAAAGAAGAAGATGAAACTTGAGAGATGAAAAACCAAGCTATAAAGTAGGCACTTTGAATGAGTACAGCTACACATGGGTTAAAACAACTAAAATAAAGCACATTAGCGTTATCTGATTATCAAATCTGCCAGGTTTGTGATAAGGGTCATCTTCAAAGGATGGTTCCGTTGCACATGTAACAATAAAGGAATGCCAAATCATATTAAAAGTGTCTGGAGGTTCTAGTCCTTGTCGAAATCTCAAATTAGCTCCCCCTTAACCCGTCTGTTTTCAGGCACACTGTTTCCCTTCGCGATGGGGTTGAAACTTCACCTTGCTCCTTTTCGTTCCCTTGCAGAGCCTGGCTGGCAGAGGAGGATAGAAGCCCCTCCGCGTCAAGTGTCAACTCATCAACTCCAGTTCCAGCAGCAGAACGGGGCGTTTTATTCGAGAGCAATCCAGCAGCCCATTTTCAGGGCAGGCGGGAGAGAGAGAAGGAGAATCTAGAAGGGCCAAATCAAGACAGTAGGATGCGGCAGCTCAATCAGCGTGGCCAAGACCCGAATCTCATTATACTAGATATCACACATCGGAGGGCAGCTCGTGAAACCCACTTGCCAGTGATTGCAGGAAGGCAAGGCAGAAACCCTCCCCTGACCTTAGGAGGAGGTGGAATATCTCATCCGAACACTGCCATTTTCTCTAAAGAACCTGCTTTTGCTGCCAGCCCTTCCCTGGGCCTGTGTTGGCCGCCTCCTGCTGCGTTCCTCAAAGAATTGTGTTTTTCTTTTGCATAATCATGAGAATGTTGGTTTAATTTATTGCCAAAATTATGTCACTGGGAGGGTCATCTGTCTTCCCCCCCTCTGCTGGAATCATGTTTCTAAAACCTCCATTGCATGGGAGTTCATTGATTGCAAATTATAATTGTAATAAGGCATTTGATTACACGGTAACCGTAGCCTGTGATTGTGCTGTGCTGTCACCAAGTACTGACAATTATGTTCTCTCGACATCGATAATAAAACGTGCTTCGTGAAACGGAGGGTTGTCTCCCTGCCGTGATCTTGTTGTGGGGAGAGAAGCCTGGGTAGGTCGCAGGACCCATGGAAAGGAAAGGGACACATTTCACAGGGGCTCATGTGTCCCATGCGGGGAGTCAGACTCAGGTCAGCACGAAAGGAAGAAAATCTCTCATGCTGGTGAAGTTAGCTGGAAATGAAATACAACTCAGCCTCGTTGTCACAGCAACAATGCCTAGTAGGACTTGCCCCTTTGGAGCAGTTGCCAGGACTGAAGGTCCCTGCCTTCTACTGCGCTTAAGGCTCCTCCTCTCCCAGATGTTTCCCAAGCACCTCTGGCCTCTGTTCTGCTCCCCTCATTACTCTGTGGGTTCTTGGAGACAAGCGGGAAGGGAGCTTGTCGCAGCAGGAGAGGGAGACTCCCTGGCTGCTTCTCTCCCCCCCTCCCTTGAATTATTTTTATTAGTTGCAAACACGTAAATACAGTGGTACCTCGGGTTACATACGCTTCAGGTTAGACTCCGCTAACCCAGGAATAGTACCTCAGGTTAAGAACTTTGCTTCAGGATAAGAACAGAAATCGCGCGGCAGCAGCAGGAGGCCCCATTAGCTAAAGTGGTGCTTCAGGTTAAGAACAGACCTCCAGAACGAATTAAGTATGTAACCAGAGGTACCACTGTACATCAAATATACATAAATAAAGCTAAAAAGAAAAATAGAGAATATAAAAAGAAAAAAGAAACAGAACAAAGAATGAAAAATAGAAAGATAAATATTTTCAAATCGTCTTCTACACAGGGAGTTCAAGCCTTTTTTAAACAACTTCGGCTTGGCTCCTTATTTCATATCTCTTGACTTCCTGCTATCGATGAACGTACTTGTAAATCAATTTTTTTCCAGATAACTGTATTCAAATGGTAAATCTTGGAGAGACAGTCTGACTGTCAGTGGGATTTAATCTGTGCTAAACCAGGTGGTGTTCTGGAAGCCTTCTTTTTCCATGTTTATTAGGGACTCCCTGGCTTCTTCAGTTATCATTGAGCCTGCCCCTCTGCTTCAGCCTCAGAGCCTGAACTGCTCCCTTTCACAGGATCCCCCTGCTCACTAAATCCTGTTGCCCCTTCAGCATCCAGCCTCTCCTCTCCATCATCTCCCTCTGACCTCTCCTCTGTGTCCCACCACCAATTCCCAGGCTCAGAGCCTTCCTCCTCTGAGATTTCCCTGGAGGTTCACCAGTTGGTGCCTCCCACCACACCTCTTCGTACAGCCAGTCTCTGGCATCATGCTGAACAGCTGCTCTCCTCCTATTTCTCCTCAGGCTCATCTCCAGATTTTAGCATTTCTACACCCTAATGATGAATGTGTTTTCTTTGGAGTTTCATGGCTTTGGGAAGGGCCTCATTTCAGATTCCCGTGCCCATGCGTCTGCACACAGAGCTGCCAGCTCAAATATTGTATCTAAGGGGTCGCCAACATGGTGCCCTTAACAAAACAGGTAACGTATCTCCACTTAGTACCATTTACAGTGTGTGGGGGGTCCTGCTGCAGTGTTTTAAAATTGCACTCAGTTCATAGATCATCTCCCTCTGAGCAGTTCAAAAGCACGTCAAAGTGCAAGTAGATAAATAGGTACCGCTCCGGCGGGAAGGTAAACGGTGTTTCCGTGCGCTGCTCTGGTTCGCCAGAAGTGGCTTAGTCATTCTGGCCACATTACCCGGAAGCTGTATGCCGGCTCCCTCGCCGCAACCCCAGAGTCGGCCAACGCCTGGACCTAACGGTCAGGGGTCCCTTTACCTTTACCTTTACCATCTTTTAAAGCATGCCACTCTCTCTCCCATTCTATGTCCAGGAAAGGCACAATGGTCTTTCCCGCCCAGTCTTCATGGATAAGAAGTCAATTTCTACTGAAACCCTGTATATCCCCCTCCCTGTCCCCCCCCCCAATTTGTTTTATACTGTCTTGGCACTGTGAATTAAAGAGGCTTCCATTCAGGTTGGTTTTCTTTACATTGCTATTTCCGCGGACAGCTTTTTAAAGTGTGCATCTCCTTACAAGCAACAAGAGAGGATAAACTCGGCTAAATACCTGCAACCTCCTCTTATTTATTTACCTGTTCTAATTCCCTAATTGGCAACATTTGAACTGCATTGTAGTGTGGAATTGCAGGCACACCTGCATATCTCATTGGTATTCAGGAGAGCTTCCAGTCGCTCTCCTGCATTAATTACTGAGGTGCGTTGTGATTACAGTTTAATTGATGGTATTTCGTGTGTGTGTGTGTTTTAAACGGTGCAAAAACTGGAGATGGGTTGTGAAGAGCGGAAGGAGCCAGGATGATTCCAGAGGGGAATAATCTCGCCCCCGGGTATGCTAACTTGGCACACAGGGTGGAAAAAAACAGGCACATGAACGACTTGTTTATATGGGCGCTCTATGGAGTGTTTATACAAATCAGTTAACTTGCAAATAATGGTGTGTGTTTTTTAATCCAAGACATTGGCAGAGCTGTTCTGTGGGTTACCTGCAGAAGATGTTGCTGAAAGAAAGAAAAATATTTGAGGGCCAGATCATACTACAAAACCAGGGAATGGTTTATTATTATTGCTTAAGAATCTATAGGAATGCGGGTGGCGCTGTGGGTTAAACCACAGAGCCTAGGGCTTGCTGATCAGAAGGTTGGCGGTTCGAACCCCGCGATGGGGTGAGCTCCCGTTGCTCGGTCCTTGCTCCTGCCAACCTAGCAGTTCAAAAGCATGTCAAAGTGCAAGTAGATAAATAGGTACCGTGAGCTGCTGTGGTTCGCCGGAAGTGGCCTAGTCATGCTGGCCACATGACCCGGAAGCTGTACACCGGCTCCCTCGGCCAGTAAAGCGAGATGAGCGCTGCAACCCCAGAGTCGGCCACGGCTGGACCTAATGGTCAGGGGTCCCTTTACCTTTTTAAGAATCTATAACCCACTTGTGTTACACACACACACACACATACACACACACACACACACACAATGAACAAAAGGTTCATAAAAAACATCATTAAAAATATCAACATAACACCCATAAATGCTGATTGATGAATTGTAAAGACCTGTCAAAACTTTTTTAGGTTTTCAAAAGACTTTAGAAGGAAAGGAAAGGTGGTCCTGAAGCAAAAGGGCAACCAGTTCAGTTCTCTCAGCAGCCAAGTACATGAGCAGTACATGTGAAAAGGATCTAGGAGTCTTGGTTGACCACAAACTTGACATGAGCCAACAGTGTGACGCGGCAGCTAAAAAAGCCAATGCAATTCTGGGCTGCATCAATAGGAGTATAGCATTTAGATCAAGGGAAGTAATAGTGCCACTGTATTCTGCTCTGGTCAGACCACACCTGGAGTACTGTGTCCAGTTCTGGGCACCACAATTCAAGAAGGACACTGACAAACTGGAACGTGTCCAGAGGAGGGCAACCAAAATGGTCAAAGGCCTGGAAACGATGCCTTATGAGGAACGGCTAAGGGAGCTGGGCATGTTTAGCCTGGAGAAGAGGAGGTTAAGGGGTGATATGATAGCCATGTTCAAATATATAAAAGGATGTCACATAGAGGAGGGAGAAAGGTTGTTTTCTGCTGCTCCAGAGAAGCGGACACGGAGCAATGGATCCAAACTACAAGAAAGAAGATTCCACCTAAACATTAGGAAGAACTTCCTGACAGTAAGAGCTGTTTGACAGTGGAATTTGCTGCCAAGGAGTGTGGTGGAGTCTCCTACTTTGGAGGTCTTTAAGCAGAGGCTTGACAACCATATGTCAGGAGTGCTCTGATGGTGTTTCCTGCTTGGCAGGGGGTTGGACTCGATGGCCCTTGTGGTCTCTTCCAACTCTACGATTCTATGATTCTAAGTAAGATGTTGCTGTTTCCGTGAGGTGTCTGGCTGCTGCACCCTGCACCAGTTGCAGCTTCTGGACCAAATGCAAGGGCAGCAAGTTATATCAAGGAAGAAGAGTACTCTGACCAAACAAGGGCACCAGGTTGCTCCCAAGATTGAGGGGGCCTGGCGTGCATCGTGTGTGCAACATTGCGTCATCTGGGGGAGGCTGAGTGGCCGGTGCTCTTTTTTTTTTCTAGAAAAACAGGTGCCAGGGCTCGCCATGAACACCTCCCTCGTTCTCTTAGAATGGCAATGGCGCTCACCTGAGAGCTGCTGGAACTGAGTTCCTGTGAGTTCCCCCTGTAAAAAACCCTGGAGACTCTGGCCGCTTATGCTGCAATGTGGCCCCCTTTCCAACAAATATTGAGGGGGCTGGAGACACCTCAACCCCCCAGAGTTGGTGCGCCGGTGACCAAATGTTTAAATTACTTAGTGGATTAGTGATGACCCCGACATTTTTCAAGCTTTCATCTTTGAAAGAAATGGGAAGCAGATTCCAACCTCACCCAAAGCTCTCAATCCTACCGCTATTTTACCCTTTGGACAACTGTTTTGGAAGCCATTTTCCATTCCTCCTCAAATGATCCCAACCGATACGAAACCTGAGGAAAACACAAATCAGCCGACGCTCTTGGAGATGATTATATTTGCCACATGGTGGACAAACGTACTTGGATACATGACACCAGCACTAAGAGAGAATGAATTCTACTGGAACAAGGGTGATATTTGCTGTCGTGGTCGCATGGGAAACCCTAGCCTTTCAGAATCAAACAACTTGTGAAGTCTTTTGTGACATTCTCTGGGGGAAAAAATCACCTAAAGACACTCTGGATTCTGAGGAAGAGATATTTGAAATTACGTCTCTCCACCGTTCTTGGACTCAGCACAAATCCCGACAACCCAGAATAAGAAAAAAGCACATTTCCCCTCCCTCACCTTGTTCCACTTGTCGGGAGACCTTCAGGGCTTCTTCGTAAGAGATCTAAAAATGAAACAGCTGTTCCAAATATAGAAAGCGTATTTCAAAGTACAGCCATAACGTTCTGTAGGTGCCAGGAGCCATCCCAGGGCCTCGATAGACAGGGTAATGTGTGAATTGTTAAAACACAGTTATCTGCCTTGTTAACAGGCCCATGAAAGCTGGGGTCTCTGAATAGGTTTCCGTCAGCCATTGCGTTGCAACAGGTCTCCATCCTTTGGTCTAGGACACAAAACTGGCCAAAGCAAATGTACCAGGGATGAAAAAGGGCCAGGGGCAAAACTGGCCAAAGCAATAGGTGGGCATTTTACAGTCTGCAGTATTCTAGCCTCTGTGCGCACTCACACACCTCTCTCGAACCTCCACCCAGGCATGTTCAGAGCTTAAGGACACGTTCCAAACAGGCAAAAATGTCAAGGAGATTTTGAAGCAGGGCCAGCGAGGGTGGTGGTCTGGTCTCGGGGGCTACATTTGGCCCTCAGGCCTGAGATTCCTGCCTCTAATCCCTCTTTATTTGATGAAAGACAATTAACATTTTTGTGTGTACCACATGTTGGAGGTGGTCGATTATTTTGTCTATCTGGGATCCACCATAACAAGCAACTTCTCCATCAACACTGAGCTTAGGGAGGTTTTAAATGTTTTGTTTTATTGTATTATTACTACTACTACTACTACTACTACTACTACTACTACTACTACTACAACAGTGGTACCTCGGGTTACATACGCTTCAGGTTACACACTCCACTAACCCAGAAATAGTGCTTCAGGTTAATAACTTTGCTTCAGGATAAGAACAGAAATTGGGCTCCGGTGGCGTGGCGGCAGCAGGAGGCCCCATTAGCTAAAGTGGTGCTTCAGGTTAAGAACAGTTTCAGGTTAAGAACAGACCTCCGGAATGAATTAAGTACTTAACCTGAGGTACCACTGTATTAATTTATTGCATTATTATTATTATTATTATTATTATTATTATTATTATTATTATTAGGACACGGGTGGCACTGTGGGTTAAACCACAGAGCCTAGGACTTGCCGATCAGAAGATCGGCAGTTCGAATCCCTGCGATGGGGTGAGCTCCCATTGCTCGGTCCCAGCTCCTGCCAACCTAGCAGTTCGAAAGCACATCAAAGTGCAAGTAGATAAATAGGTACCACTCCAGCGGGAAGGTAAACGGCGTTTCCATGCACTGCTCTGGTTCGCCAGAAGTGGCTTAGTCATGCTGGCCACAGGACCCGGAAGCTGCACGCTGGCTCCCTTGGCCAGTAAAGTGAGATGAGCGCCAGGCACTCCTGTCTTCCACTGCCTCCTGCAGTTTGGTCAAACTCATGCTGGTAGCTTCGAGAACACTGTTCAACCATCTCGTCCTCTGTCGTCCCCGTCTCCTTGTGCCCTCCATCTTTCCCAACATCAGGGTCTTTTCCAGGGAGTCTTCTCTTCTCCTGAGGTGGCCAAAGTCTTGGAGCCTCAGCTTCAGGATCTGTCCTTCCAGTGAGCACTCAGGGCTGATTTCCTTCAGAATGGATAGGTTTGATCTTCTTGCAGTCCATGGGACTCTCAAGAGTTTCCTCCAGACCAGAATTCAAAAGCATCAATTCTTCGGCGATCAGCCTTCTATACTTCTATACTTCTATACTTCTATACTTCTATACTTCTATACTTCTATACTTCTATACTTATCATCATCATCATCATCATCATCATCATCATCATCAATAATATTTTGTTGGGAGCCACCCAGAGTGGTTGGGGAACAACAGCTCACCTCTCCAAATAGCTTTGGGAGATTGTGATGCCAGCAACCAATACCAAGATGACCCTACCATATGGGAATCCCTTGCAGATGACCGCAGTGCCTGGAGACAGACAGTTGGGTTGTGCATCCACAGCAGTGACCAGAAGAGGAATGCTGGGAGGGAGCGCAGAGAGATGAAATGCCCTGGTGCATCTGCAACAGCACAATCGGACGTCACCTTCTGCCCCAGCTGCAACAGAACATGTTTCTCCTCTATCTGTCTCTGCAGCCACAGCAGGCGCTGTAACTCTCCAATGGATTGAGTTTGACTTCACCCCCAAAGGCTCGTTCCTCCATTGTCTCCCGAGACAAATGGACCCAGGTGAATGACCTTCCAGGTTTCACTGATAAAATCACGGCTCAAAGGCCTACTACCACTCGAGGAAGACGTTATTGTCCCTTATTTCCACCACCAATGGCACCTCACAGGGTCTGTCCCTTGACCCCCCCACCAGCCCCAGCACAATGAGATTGCAGGGATGAGAAGGGCAGCTTTGCCTTGTTTCTCCAACGATCACTCCTGGCATTAAAATTCTTTTCAATATTAGCTTTACATTTCGACAGCCTCTTCTTGGCCTCGTCTCTCGGGAGAATCGTGTGATTTTTATAACCTTGCAAAGATAGCACTTCTTCCTTTAAAAAAAAACATTTGAAGGTAACCTCTGATTCAAATTAAAAAATAAAAAAGGTATTTGCATACTATCTTTAATATTTGAGCGGAGTTGCTGACAAGGTAGATTCCGTGGCTCAAAGGTCCGTCACTTTGCCCCTGCGAAGGGGGTCTTTGGTTCTGGGGAGGGCGGGGGAATTTCTTCTGAGCTGAGCAGGGATGCCCCCCAACTGGGATCACATCTGCTGGAATAAAATGTCACCTCTGGAAAGGAGAAGCTCTTTACGTCTGAGGTGCCAGATGTAGAAGAGTATTGCATCTCCCCCGCCCGCTCCTTTCCCCGGTGTAATTCAAGAAGAAAATTCTGTCACCATCTCTGCAAAAGCCCTCATTAGTATCAAAATGGAGAGAATCAAGTGGCAGTAAGTACTGTTTTAGTGGACGACTGTAGTTTGCAGGGACCTGCCTCACTTCCATTGCTTCCTATCCAGAGTAACCGACCACGTCTCAAGCTGCTGCCCCAAGGCATCCTCTTGGGGACACAGAGATTAGAGAGTCCTATAGTCAGCCAGATGATCCTACTGATAGAAGTAAAAAAACCTGCTCCTTTTCCCTTATGGGGTACCCAAGAGCCCATATAGAGTCCTTTTGTAGGTTCTCTATCGGTAGGAGAAAATAGCAGAGACCATCAGCTTTCCATCGTGGCCAAGCAGAGGCTGGATATCTGAGACACAGGTCTAAGGCTTTAGCCATGGAATCTCATAGTTTGCAAGAAGCATGAAATTTGCACTGAGAGAGATACCCTTTGGTAAAACTAGGGTGGAAATCTCCTTTTGCCTCTCTGTCTGTCTGTCTGTCTGTCTGTCTGTCTGTCTCTCGCTTAGCCTCAGCCTGATCAAGGCCTCTAGGAAAGATTCACTCTTCTGGAAAAGGGAAGGGGAAATCCCATTAGCAGCATTATGTGTTGAATGTGCTGGAGGTGATAATTAAAGGCAAATAGATTCCACTCTCAGAAGAAGCTAAATCGGAGGAGGAGACCTAAGATGGCCACCTCAGAATCAACCCAGGACCCAGGAAAAGCTCAGAGAGTGTCCATTTCCTGACTGGGTCAGGCAATGGTTGGTCACGAGAACTTGATTCCTGCACCTGGGGTGGCTGAGGGAGCCATCTTGGATTGGGCGAGTAGATGGCAATGAGGAAAAACAAGGCAAGGTTATCTGTTGCTGGGGAGAGATGTGAGGTACCTCTCAGCTACAAAGAGGCTCAATAACCCTCGGTGGTGGAACATTTGCAGGAAATAATGCCTGCTCCAAAGATCCTTGGCAATTAGCGAGACAATTAGTTTTGGTAATTATGGAGGTAATTAGTTTGATTCTCAAGCCAGTGCTGCTGTGCAAAGGCTCTGAACACTCCAGTGCAGAAGGGCGCCTGTTGCCTTGCTAAGGAGATGCCGGAATTAACTCTTTTCTCCCCAGGCTAAGGTCTCCACACAACCGGTGATCGAGGAATCTACACTGGCGCAGCCGGGGAGCTCCCTGAAGAATTCTGCAATGTAATTCAAGTGCTAGTCCTCATGGTCCTCATGGCAGCACCTTTCTGAAAACACATACACAGTCTCTGCTTGGTTGAGTAACAGAGGAGGAAATGGATGGGAAATGGATGCCATTTGGTGATTGATTCACATGTAGTGGCAAGAAGAGTTTCTATTCTGCAGAATCAACAGTTACTGGCCATTAAGGCCTTCCTTCCATCCTTCCTTCCTTTATATAAAGACCCGCTTAGATATATATTATTAAATCACCAAAACTTTCACATAAACATTCCAATGCCTAATAGGTTATCCTTTCGTTTTATCGACTTCCCATACAGTAATCTCTAATTCCTTATGTTGCTCATGGTTCAGATCCTGCTCACGAATTCATCATACTATAATCTTTCTTTAAACAATACGAAAAAGGCTTCCGTTCTTCCAGTAAACAATCATAATTAAGTTCTCTTATTTTAGCTGTTGGCTTTGCTGATTCAGCATAGTCCCTTCACTTCAGTTATCCATTCTTCTTTGCTGCGAACTTCTTCGTCTTTCCATTTTTATGCCTAAAGAATCCTAGCTGCTGTAGTTACATACATAAACAACCGTCTTTTTATTTTTGGAACTTCTGCCCCCATAATCCCTAGAACCATGAAGTCTGTTTTCCACCTCCACTGTCAAAATACCAGCTGCTGGGACTCCCAAGTGGGAAGAGTGCTATTGTGGTTTCATCCTGTGGGTCCTTGTTGTGGTTTTCCCGCAGGCAACTGGCTGTTCCCTGTGAGAGGAGGGTGCTAGACTAGATGGACCACAGGCCGGATCCAGCAGGCTCTTCTCATTTCCTTAATGATGCCAATGTACATGGCAACTTCAGGGACGCGGGTGGCGCTGTGGGTTAAACCACAGAACCTAGGGCTTGCCGGTCAGAAGGTTGGTGGTTTGAATACCTGCAATGGGGTGAGCTCCCGTTGCTCGGTCCCTGCTCCTGCCAACCTAGCAGTTCGAAAGCACGTCAAAGTGCAAGTAGAGAAATAGGTACCACTCCGGCGGGAAGGTAAACGGCGTTTCTGTGCGCTGCTCTGGTTCGCCAGAAGCGACTTAGTCATGCTGGCCACATGACCCAGAAGCTGTACGCCGGCTCCCTCAGCCAGTAAAGCAAGATGAGCGCCGCAACCTCAGAGTCGTCCGCGACTGGACCTAACGGTCAGAGGTCCCTTTATCTTTACCTTACATGTCAACTTCAGGTCATTTCGAGCAACATTATGAGGCATGAAAGTAGCAGGGGTTCTTTCCCTGAATACTGGCTGCCAAAACCTGCAAATGCAGAATCAGTTCTGAATGAGACGGAAAAGATGCTCACTCTTCATTTAGCCAGGACTGCTCAGAAACAGCTGTTGGAGAAAGAATGGAGAATGTTACAAGTTGCTGCTTTCTTCTTTGGCGATCACTCGTAGCTGAGTAAGGTTGTATTCCATAAACACAGTTTTAACACTGTCCAGCCCAGACACTGAGGTCCAGCGCTTAGGGTCTTCTGGCGGTTCCCTCCCCGCAAGAAGTGAAGTTACAGGGAACCAGGCAGAGGGCCTTCTTGGTGGTGGCACCCGCCCTGTGCAACGCCCTCCCATCAGATGTCAAGGAAATAAACTTTTAGAAGACATCTGAAGGCAGCCCTGTTTAGGGAAGCTTTTAACATTTGATGAATCATTGTATTTTAATATTCTGCTGGAAGACGCCCACAGTGTTTGGGGAAACCCAGCCAGATGGGCAGGGTAGAAATAATAAATTATATTATTATTATTATTATTATTATTATTATTATTATTATTATTATTATTATTGTTGTTGTTGTTGTTGTTGTTGTTGTTATTAACAACAATGAGTCCATAAGTAACTGTGGAGTCCAATTCTGGATCCACATGCCCTTCCACAGTGGGGACATTGGTTTCTGGGCGGGAGTTGATCACGGTGTGGATTTGCCACATGTGCCTTCCTCTTAGCACATTTCTCCCTTTCGTCCTGAGTTTGAGCATCTTCAAAGCCCATGACACCTTTGGCAAAGGCTGTTCTCCAACTGGAGCGCTCGCAGGCCAGTGTTTCCCAGTTGTCAGTGTTTATACTACTTTTTTGTTTAGATTTGCCGCACCATTACATGGAAGAGTTAGTGGGCTCTTTTGTTTATTTATGGCAGGTCCAGTGGTGAAGAAGGCCCTCTGTGAGTAACTCTGCCTATGCTTGAGAGACTCATTGCTCAGACTGGTGAGCTTGGTACAGGAACAGCTCCAATCCTATTGGCCATTTGTCTCACCTGGTCTGCTTTGGATCAGTACCTGCAATACCACCCTCTGGCCACCTAGAGTGGTGGCGCTGTAGCACTGCATAGAGCAGCCCAGCATCTCTGCCATTCAGCAAGTGGCCCATGGTAATGCAGAATGGAAGGTTTCTTGCTCTTGCTGTGGAGGTTTCCCCATTCAAGATCTCTGTTGCGTTGCAAATCATTCTGCAAAATGACAAGTTGAGGCACAGGGCAATCCCAGCCTTTAGGCAGAGTGAGGTGCCTGTTTCCGTTGGCAGATTTAGCTGTCATGAAAGGGCAGCAAATTGTTAGTTGTTTAATTTGTAAATGTTGCATTTCTCTTCCAGGGAAGGGAAGAGGTGCTTGCAGGATTTAAGGGGAGCCAGAATCACTTGGATAGTCTTGGTTGGCTACTATGCCTGTAGGGACATGGGTGGCGCTATGCCTCTTGGGCTTGCCAATCAGAAGGTTGGCAGTTCGAATCCCTGTGATGGGGTGAGTTCCCATTGCTCCGTCCCAGCTCTTGCCAATTCAAAAGCACACCAGTGCAATTAGATAAATAGATACCACTGTGGCGGGAAGGTAAACAGCATTTCCATGCACTCTGGTTTCCATCACAGTGTCCCGTTGTGCCAGAAGCGGTTTAGTCATGCTGGCCACATGACCCAGAAAGCTATCTTTGGACAAATGCTGGCTCCCTAGGCCTGAAAGCGAGATGAGCGCTGCAACCTCATCGTCGCCTTTGACTGGACTTAACCGTCCAGGGGTCCTTTGCCTTTACCTGTGCCTTTACCTTACCTTACTATGCATCTTGATTTAGTGGCGGTCGGGTGTCATTCTCCCCTCCCCGCTGCCACCCGGTGTCTCAGTCTGTAAAATGTCTTGGGACAGACCTGTTGTCAGGCAGGTTACAAAAGGAAATAACCATTGCAACAGAAACTTGTAGAAGTCATAGTGACGAGGATGGTATTGTTATTTGGTTGGTATTTTTTTGGCAGGAGATCATTCTGGATTATTTCTGGGGACCCCTTCCAGGTCTGTGATTCTGTAATCCACCACTCAAGGGATGCATTTGCCAGTGTAAAACAGCCCAAAGATTTTTCAAACCTGGAGCAATCTGACAAACTGGCTGTCATCAACCAGTTGCAACAGGGACTGAACCTGCCCACCTTTTACAGTGCAGAAAAGAAAACAATTAGATGCTGCAGTCCTGTGCACATTTATCTGAGAGCAAATCCCACTTAACTCAATTAGATTTATTTGGAGTGCGCATGCATGGGAATTAACTGTTGTTTTGCAGCAAAGAATGAAAAAATAAAAATCTAGAACTTGAATGGTTTTTCTGATGTGATCTTTTCTCAAAAAAAGCTCTGAAAATTAATTGCCTCCCCAAACTCTGCACATGAAAACGCTCCTGTGCAAGCCATGTAGTTTCCTTCGCGCGTCTGCAGAAGAGGGAACTTTACATAACCCAGATTCCTTTCAAAGAATCGTCTGGCTGTGAGCACAAGCGAGAAAGCCCTGTTCACATATAAAAATATATTCAAGGGTATTTTGTTCCCCGGTTCCTAGAGAGACAAAAGTCTTCAGAGCAGAGTAATTGTTGGCTTCAGACTTCAGCTTCTGTTCTGCTGCAATTCATCATTCCCTCTGCGTGTGCGTGTGTTTTAAGATGGGGCGGTGTTCAATATTTGAGCTTCAGAGGCTCTGTGGGAAAAGAACTTGCATGTGAAAGGAAATATTGGCAGTAAACTCCCCCATAACCCGCCTTTGTGTTGCATTGTTCTCTGTGCCAGCGGAGGAGGAAATGGGTAGGAATCAACCTCTCTTCTTGCCCCACAGTTTCAGAAGCCCCCCAGGAAGTCTGGCAGCCAGGGGTTATTTTGGATTCAGCGACTTTCTCTTTTGCCCATCGCGTTTGCTAAACCGCAGCTCCTCTAAACTGGGCTGAAGCGACATTAGGAGGAAACGCAATGCTATCTTGCCTGCCTGCAAATGCGCTGTAAGAAGTCAGCCTGATTTTTAATTGGGCTGCCAGCCACCAGTATGTGAGCTTTCTGGTCACACAGAACTCCTCTTTAGGCAGAATGGAACAGCAGCTATGGCTGGGCTTTACCTTGTGGCTGCCACAGGGTGAAGTTTGCTGAAAACACAGAAGAGTCTCTCTCTCTCTCCCACCCTGCTCCCATTTTTTTTTTTTTAAAAATCTGCACTTTGGGATGTGTTTTTCATCTCTGTCTCCAGGTGAACTTTAAATGTGCCAAGCTTCATTCTTGTGGCTTAAATAAGAAATAGCATCTGATAATGTTAGCAGTGCTGATAGCTTGAGTGCCTTCCAACAGTTGTCAGATGAAAAATGTTACACTTGTTTTGCATTCCGTGGGTGTCTGACTCATCAAATGGAGGGAACGAGAAATGGTTTTCTATGAGGTCTGATAGCTGCCACACTCCACTTACCTGCGCGGGCAAGTGCCTGCCTTGAACCAAACCAGAGTGCAGCATTTTAAAACAGAATGAAGCAATTCCTGCAGAACCTGAGTACAGCTACGTAAATGCTCTTTATACATGTAGATTTAGAGATCGCTCTGCATCATGGGTTTGGCAGTAACATCTTATCCTGGCTCGGAATTGCATGTATTACACAAAGTAGGACACAAATGTGCATTAGGAAATCTTTTGAAGACGTGTGCATATTACGCAAAATTGCATACCCAAATACATGTCTTAGGTATTTTCATGAGAACTCTTTTGTATTAAAAAAAATTGGTAATTTGCATACACTGGTGTGGAAATTTTGAGAACCAAATATTGGGGGGGGGGAATGGAGAAATGGAGGGAATAGAAAAAATGAAACATTCTTCTCTACCCCCCTCCCCAGAGGCATTCTGGGAAAAGGTGGTAAGAGGACTGAGTGGCTGATGACTGCAATTTGCTTTCAGGATCGCTCAGCACCACAAGAAATTAAGATTGGCAGGTGGCCTTGGCAGGAAGTATTTGAGGGTGCTGTGGAATCCTGAATCTAGACTCCAGGCTTTTGAATTTAGAATCTTTGGGTCAATGTGGGTCCCATGACAGCAGTTTGGACAAACCCACTGTGACGTTAACATATGGGAGTGCTGGAGGTGAAATAGTTAAACAAGTTACCGAATCAGAACCCGGGGGGGGGGTGGAGTCAGAAGGACTATAAAACCAGCTCTGGGAGGGGCGAAGGGAGGAGTTCGTTGGGAGTTGGGTGGTTGGTTGGAGGGGGAGTGAATTGGGATAGAGTTTGTGGGGAGGTTGAGTTAGTGTAGTGAAATGAGCTGAGTCGGGAATAGTCAGGGGATAGGAAGACAAGTAAATATCTGAGAGGTGGTTTAGTGAGCGAGAGCTGGTAGCGGAAGTTATAGGTCTGGATAGGCACCCCGTGATTGTAATTGACCGATACCGTTTATGAAACCACACGCTTGTTGTTGCTGTTTCATCATTTAGCCGTGTCCGACTCTTCGTGACCCCATGGACCAGAGCACGCCAGGCACTCCTGTCTTCCACTGCCTCCCGCAGTTTGGTCAAACTCATGCTGGTAGCTTCGAGAACACTGTCCAACCATCTCGTCCTGTCTGAATCTACTTGTACTTGTCCTCCACTCTTTCTCAGTAGCATGTTGGATGCCTTCCGACCTGAGGGGCTCATCTTCCAGTGTCATAACTTTTATATGCCTGTTGTCTTTGTCCATGGAGTTTTCTTGGCAGGGATACTGGACTGGCTTGCCGTTCCTGCTCCAGGTGGATCACGTTTGGTCAAAATTCTCCACTATGACCTGTCTGTCTTGGGTGGCCCTGCACGGCATAGCTCATAGCTTCTCCGAGTTATTCAAACCCTTTCGCGCGGCAAGGCAGTGATCCATGAAGGGGCCCACGCTTGTTAAACTGCAATAAATAAACAAAAGTTTATGTTCCAATTCAACCCTGACGGGACTCAGTATTGCACCAGGTAGGGCCTGGGTGGTGGCAGCGAGAAATAAAGTGGTGGCACAGGGATCAATAGATGGTGAAATGTCCAGGGACCCTGTGTGATCGCCACACCCAGTCTCCCCAACTTTTTCAGCTATTGCTGCTTTACTTCCCTTTTCACATACAGTGGTACTTCGGGTTAAGTACTTAATTCGTTCCGGAGGTCTGTTCTTAACCTGAAACTGTTCTTAACCTGAAGCACCACTTTAGCTAATGGGGCCTCCTGCTGCCGCCAGAGCACGATTTCTGTTCTCATCCTGAAGCAAAGTTCTCAACCTGAAGCACTATTTCTGGGTTAGCGGAGTCTGTAACCTGAAGCATATGTAACCTGAAGCGTATGTAACCTGAGGTACCACTGTAGTAAGGAAGAGAGGCTAGTTATTTCAATTTCAATGCGACATTTCAAAAGCACTTGCTAACTCTTGAGTGTTTGTGTGTGTGTGTGTGTGTGTGTGTGTGTGTAATTTGTCAAGCTCCCCATCCCCTAGACGAGGGGCTGCAACGAGGCATAGGATCATAGAATTCAGAGTTGGAAGAATCGTAGAGTTGTAGAATCGGAAGAGACTCACCCCCCAGGACATCTAGTCCAGCCCCCTGCAATGCTGGAATCTCAACTCAAGCATCCGTGGCAGATGGCATAAATTTGATTTCCTTCCTCTCCTCCTGTGTGGGGTTAATTTTGCCCTTAGACATCACCAAAGGGAATTGTGACAAGAAAAAGCCATTTCCCCAACCTGGTCGGATGTCGTTCCCTGATCCGTTCCATATGCTGCCCGCAGGGCTGACATCTCAGTGGCCCTGATTGTGGCACCTGGCCTAAGAAAACAAAGATCACAGCATGAAAACAGCCGGCAGAGAAAAACAGAGAAATTATCAGAAACTTCAATGCCTGCGTGAATTCTTCCTATTTTTAATGTTCAGGCTGTGAGTGCCGTCGCTTTTGCCGTCAGAAGGGCAGCACTCGTGCACGAAAGGGGAGAATCAGGAAGGCTTTGGGGAAGCCCGAGGTTTGAAAAATTTGGGTCGTGGGTTCAAGCCCCGCATTGGGGAAAAGATTTCTGCATTTCAAGGGGTTGGACTAGATGACCCTTGTGGTCCCTACCAAGTCTACAATTCTATGATTTATGGGAAAAAACAGCCCTGTGAGGAGGACTTTGATTACAGTGGTGCCTCGCAAGACGAAATTAATTCGTTCCGCGAGTTTTGTCGTCTTGCGATTTTTTTCGTCTTGCGAAGCACGGTGTCGGGAAAGTTTTGGAAAAGCTTCAAAAATCACCAAAGTCTTTAAAAACCTCAAAAAAGGCTACCACACCGCGTTCTATGAGTTGCTCCTCGAAGTCAAGTTGCAACTGTATTAACGGTGTTAAGAAAAAGGAAACAAACTTGCAAGACGCTTCCGTCTTGCGAAGCAAACCCATAGGGAAAATCGTCTTGCGAAGCAGCTCAAAAAACAAAAAACCCTTTCGTCTAGCGAGTTTTTTGTCTTGCGAGGCATTCGTCTTGCGAGGTACCACTGTATTCAAATGTCTGAACACTGGTGGGGTAGATGCATAATGAAAGAACCTTCCCTTCTAAAAAGTTTCACACGCAAAACCCCCAAGATGTATTTTATATCATTGCAATCTGCCCTGGGACCTCACGGTGAAGGTCAGGTGATAAATCCAATTATTATTATTCATAGAATCATGGAATTGTAGTGTTGGAAAGGACATGAGGGGTCATCCAGTCCAACCCTTGCAATGCAGGTATCACAGCTAATCTATCTTACAATCATAATTATACTAATGCTAACGCAGTAATTTGGGTTTCTATGCAGTTAGGGTGACCCTGGGTTTTCTGGTTGTCGCTTTTCATGCTAATTCCCCCACCCTTCCTCTGCTTTCATTTACTAGGTAAAGGTAAAGGGACCCCTGACCATTAGGTCCAGTCGTGACCGACTCTGGGGTTGTGGTGCTCATCTCGCTTTACTGGCCGAGGGAGCCAGCGTACAACGTCCGGGTCATGTGGCCAGCAGGACTAAGCCGCTTCTGGCAAACCAGAGCAGCGCACGGAAACGCCATTTACCTTCCCGCTAGAGCGGTAGCTATTTATCTACTTGCACTTTGATGTGCTTTCGAACTGCTAGGTTGGCAGGAGCAGGGACCGAGCAACAGGAGCTCACCCCGTCACGGGGATTCGAACCGCCGACCTTCTGATCCACAAGTCCTAGGCTCAGTGGTTTAACCCACAACGTCACCCGCGTCCCTTCTTTCATTTACTAGCATAGAGTAGTTTTTTCTTTATTTTTTGCACACTACTTATTTATAGGCGTTGCTTGATTTACTTCCCTTCTAAATTGAGCCAAAAGCATTATAAATGGCAAACAATTGAAGCAATGTGTCTTTTTCTCTTCTAAGCTCATAGTGGCCAGATGGGGACAATTAGGAGCCCCGCTTAGCCAGGCTTATCCTTGTTTAAGCACTTTGAACAACAAGATTGTGTTGGGGCACATCAATAGCAGAGGGAGGGAGCCGTTTGCTGCAAGGGAAATGAGAAATTCTATGGTTCACTCACATCCTTGACAAAGGGAGCGGATGAGAAGCTTGTCGTGAATGAATCTGGTGGTTAAAAAGCTGTTATGAACAGAGGAACTTCCTCAGCAAAACAATGAAGGGCACTTTCAGACTGTGACTGTTTTAGGGCGGAGTGGGAGATTCAGTCACATACTGGCAAAAACCTGTGGGTCCCCAGATGTTGCTGAACTACAACTCCCATCACCCCTAGCTAGCAAGGCCAGGGCTCAGGGAAGATGGGAGTTGTAGTCCAACAACATCTGGGGACCCACAGGTTGAGAACCGCTGTTATATAGTAACTCATCTCATTGACACCTGAAGGGAGGGTGTTCCACAGGGCAGGTGCCACTACCAAGAAGGCCCTCTGCCTGGCTCCCTGTAGCTTCACTTCTCGCAGGGAGGGAACTGCCAGAAGGTCCTCAGTGCTGGAACTCAGTGTCTGGGCTGAGCGATGGGGGTGGAGACGCTTCATCAGGCGACATCACCACTCCTGCTGTGGGAAAATCTCCAGACCTGTGCTGCCCTGTATTCCTGCTCCGCTACAACTCTGTGCAACCCACAGACTGCATGGCTGTCCAGCCATCGCTCTCTTTGCCTTTGGACACTGGTTTGAAAGCAAGCAGCGAATGTCTCTGCTGATAGATCGCAAGAGACATCGATGCAAGGCAAGAGTGACTGCCAAGGACAATCATTAAATACAGTTTGCGGATTTAACATGAAGTGGTTTGTTTTGCTGGCTTGCGAGCAAAGTGTTGGCAAACAGATCTCTTCCACCCCATGCTTAAAAAATAAATAAATCCCTGCACACAAACACACACGCAACACTTCCCCCTCTTTCCCGATGTCATCGGCTTCATAAATACAACAGTTTCCAAGCGAGCCTAATTACTATTTACTCTGTGGCTCCTCTTGTTCCGCTGACCTCTGCAGTCTCCCCTTTGCCTCGACTTTGCACGGTAAAAGCATTTCCAGATTGGCCGTGCCATTTCCCCATTTGATCTGACCCGCTTGGGTCATTAGCAGAGGCCAAGTTTCCAAGGACCCCATTAGAATGATTAAGATCAACGTGGAGAGCACCCGGTTCCCAGTTACAAATAGCTTGGCATGGGGAGCTTTCGGAATGAGCAAACAGGCTCTCTGCTTGAAAGCAGAAAACAAGGACTCCTAACTTTGCAGCCAAGCAAGCCACACCTCTGTCACCAGGAAGAGCTTTGGAACTTCCAATAAATTCTGCAGATTCGATTGTCTCACAAAATGAAATTGATTTTGCATTGCCTTATCGCGGGGAGGAGCAGGACGCTACTTGGGACATGGACATGGAGCGGCTGCCGAGACCATATAACACCGGTCTTGAAAGACCTACATTGGCTCCCAGTACGTTTCCGAGCACAATTCAAAGTGTTGGTGCTGACCTTGAAAGCCCTAAACGGCCTCGGTCCAGTATATCTGAAGGAGCGTCTCCACCCCCATCATTCTACCCGGACACTGAGGTCCAGCACCGAGGGCCTCCTGGCGGTTCCCTCACTGTGAGAAGCCAAGTTACAGCCTTCTCAGTAGTGGCACCTGCCCTGTGGAATGCCCTCCCACCAGATGTCAAAGAGAACAACAACTACCAGACTTTTAGAAGACATCTGAAGGCAGCCTTGTTTAGGGAAGCTTTTAATGTTTGATGTATTACAGTATTTTAATATTTTTTTGGAAGCCGCCCAGAGTGGCTGGGGAAGCCCAGCCAGATGGGCGGGGTATAAATAATAAATTATTATTATTATTATTATTATTATTATTATTATTATTATTATTGCTCCTGGCCACAGAAATTCTCTTCAGGATTTCTTCATGGAACTCATGCACTGCTGAAAGGCAAGAAGAGGAATTTAAGGCTCAGGACCATACTGGACCCTTCATGTGTTCCTATTTGGCTCTTGGAATTCAGTAAGGAAAGAGAGAGAGAGAGTGTGTGTTTTCTCCTTCCCTGAGATCTGGCTTGCAAAATGGAAAGAGAAACACCTATTGCTGATCTAAATATTGCAGTTTGAAGCGACTGGATGCATAAAAACTGACTCCTTTTGGAATGAAGCATGGCCCAGACCCATTAAATTGTTCAAAATTTCACTTGCAGAAATTTCTTCATAACAGAACAAAAACATCAAAGATAATTCAAATAATTCTGCAAGACATCTTGTCCCGCCCAGCACAGACACAGCATCTTATAAAATATGAAATACTCCAAACCGATCTATAAGCAAAGGTCTTTACAGCCTCCATTAGCCTGAAGCTGTTTACCTGGAGAGCCTCATTTACATCCTTGCTCTCGCAGAGCTTGGGAACAAAGAACTAAAGGCAACTCCCTTTCAAAATGGAGATTTGGCAGCAAATACATTTGCCACCTGATCTAAGGTTAAACACTCACGTGTTAGCTAGCAGAAAACAACAGTTAACTATCAACAGATTAAGGAGTTCAGAAACCACTTCGTATACGGCATTGGAATTTTCCAGTGTTAAACCTTTCGGCAATACACATAGCCATTCCTATTTCAGTGACGGTTAAA